>NC_047584.1:17437802-18134469 GCF_011004845.1 Esox lucius
ATCCATAAACAAAGAAAATGTGGAGAAAGTGACGGGCCTTAAAAAAATTCTGAAGGCACTGTAAAATACAAGCACACACCTCTTTTCTGTATCATTCCTTCTAGATAAAAGAACAAGCCTGAAGAGGAATAAACGACACCATAACTAATCCCTACATTACTGCAGCCTATTTGCCTGAATTGAGAGGTGTGTGGGGGAGGTGGCAAGGAACAATGAACTGCTAATGTGAAAACATGGTCGCAGTGTTATATTAAAGAGAAACGTCTTGATTGCGTATATATTTTGGTTCCATCCAAATACACATGTATATGGGAAGTATCATTAGTAAATATTTTAAACTATGTGTGTTATACATCCCTGGAAGTTGGGAGAGGAAATGTTCTTTCAGGGTGTCTAGCTACTGCTCTTTGACTCTTACCAGTTGACAGGGGTTGTAAGGCTCAGCTCTGACTGACGAGTGGCCCTCTTGACAGGGTGGGAGGGGGCCCAGTTGAGCAGTCTTCCTCTGGGATTGACTCCACCGCTGACAATAATTTGTAGTACTCATCTTCGCCGTCCAGGACTTTGATTTGGCTGTGATGTTCAAGACAGAAAAAGTATGACAGGGAAAAGGTTAGACTGCTCTTTCAAAAATGCCCCTGACCAGTAAAGACAGACAAGTCATTAAAAAAGAAGCCAGTTTAATCCCTTCAAATACAGAAAATATATCTAAAACAGACAGGGGGAAGCCTCATTTTAGCACACAGATTATACATACAAGTCGGACCATCAACAATTAAAATTAGCATGCTGACAAAGCCTTAATATGTAGCCATCTCTAATGGCGCAAAGGAGCTCAAAAACCTCTGTTATTTTCAGCGCAATATTTACATGATAGGAAAACAAAATCTGTCTGGATTCTCCTATTCCACAAAGGGCCTGCTCTGTTTAGAGTTGCTGTAAGTAGGAAAGCAGTTATTTACCCAAGTTTTCTCGGCTTCCTCTTGCTCCCCTGATAATCCAGAGTTCTCTGTGGAAAGGGCCAAGAGCACACAGTCAAAAGATGAGCAGAGAGTCATTAATTTTTAATTCAAAGTGATTTTGTGTTGAATGCGAGCAGATGCTGATAATATCAGAAGTCACAGCATAATTTTTTTTGATCAAAGGGCTCAAGTGAGCCTGATGAAGCATGCATCTTGCTCAGCTTTGATAAACCACATCAATTATTCACCGTGAAGGCAGACATCCTGACATGAAAGCAACAGATAAAGAGCATAAGCACATGTTCAAGACAAGAGGCAAAGAAGTGTGGGGGTGGGGCTCCGGGGTCTGGCACAGGTAGATTTAATTGTATTATCATCTGGAACCAAAGTCAGACAAAGGGCTTTATCGCCACTTTGAACTCACATTTAGCTGGTTGTAGTAGAGGCTGTCTTCAGGGCTGTTCAGCAGTTTGGGCTGCTGGCCCCGTCGGCGATGGGTTCGCTGCGGCAGCTTGAGCACTGGACCTGCAACAGAGACAAACCCCTGATAGACTTGGCTGCAACTGCGATCCCCTCACAAAAACCCAAACTAAAACACTCCCACACTGATATAGAGGCGTAACAGTGCCAAAAGAACACCACTACAAGCTGAGATTCATTCAAGTTACACTGAAACAACATACAATGAGGTAATACTGTAAACCTAAAAAACAAACCACCAATGCATAAAATAGTCCATAAAAGCTGTTAGAGACATGGTGGTGAAAAGCAAATATTCCCACAGTCATGTAAATTGGGTTCATCCCTTATATAGGACTAAAGAGCAAAACCAAGTTAAATGTGGGATTGTGGCACTAGCAGATCAATGAAAACTCGGATGTACTTCTTGGAACCAGAGTGTGTAGCACTGAATAAAATCATGTCGTTTGCCATTAATGTTTCATAGCCACTTGATTGTATTCATAATCATAGATGGTGTTACAACTTCAGCTTCTGTTGTAGAAAATGACCAGGCTTACACGACCATCTGATTAGTCAAACATACGACCATTTAGCCAAGAGTGGATCTTTTCTGGAACTGTACGGTCAAGTTTCAAGATTTATGAGTTACAAAAGTGTGTTTTAAAACTCAGACACCTTTACAACGAGGCATCTATTTTTAATGTCAGATAGTGTTTCATCTTCTACCCGTGGTTTTGGGTGAGACAGGACATTCCTTCCTTCATCATCTCCTGTTACTTCAGCTTCCCAACCTTGACTAAAGCTGCATTTACTTTTTCCAGCTTAACACTACTTTGTACTCACTTTGAACAGACCTCATCACATCTCAATCCTATACATCAAAGCTCAAGAGTTTTTTCCTCTGCTCCTTCTGCTTTCTTGATGTTATTCAAACCAGCGTAGATTTACTAAATTCACACAACCCTGAAAATGCCCATGGAGATGCTGTCATTTCATTATGTCTGCACTTCTAATGTGGATATTTTATTTATCAGGAAGCAGTCAGAAAGACTTCTTGTCCCAAAATGTCAGGGCAGATTTTCTTTCCATTGCAGTTGCTCAGGCATAGTGGAAAGAACCAACATTATCATTGAAAACAAAACCTTATGCAAATGTTGCTGAAAACTGTCCTTCAATTTGGAGTATCTAATGCATGTATATTAGCTACTGGCATCAGGGGAATCAACAATTATACAATTGCATCAATTGATCAAAACAAGCATGAGATCAGTAGGTCAGAGCAAGGTGCAGTCAGAGTTAAGATTGCTTTCCACCTCACAGGGCTAACAAAACATTTTATTGCCTGTTGGTTTGAAATCGATGTGCAGGACATGCTAGTTAGTTTGTCAGCTGACATGCAATCTTGATAATAAAATTAATTGTTCAACCTAAACCCTACCCAATTTCTGTCCAGTCAGGCCTTGCAATTTCATTTTGAAAAAAAAGCATGGCATCATAGATGCTTATGGCAAAAAAATTACTCATAAAAGCATTACATGCCTGACTGGAGGAGATTCATGTTTGGGGTCTGGGGTGAGATGTTTTCTCTATTCACTTTACACTCTCCTTTCTGAGTGAGTGGCTGTTGGCTGCTGTGAGTGGCTGTTGGATCCCTGTGTCTGTGAAGTCCAGGAGACAGAGAGAAAACTCCCAGTTCCAACATCCCAATTTATCTGGCCTGACCCCAGACATTAAAGCATATAACAGATCTGAGGATGGGTCAGGCTTCCTATCTCCGCCTCTGTTTGGCAAATCGCTGCCATTTGATCCAGGCCAGCCCCAGAGGAATGCTGTTCCTGCAGATATCACACAAGTGCTGAGGCTGCCAAACAACTTCTGGCATGAGAGCATTTTGGACCCAGGTAGGTCTGACAAGAGGTCAGACAGTGGCTCACACCAGGGCAGCTAAATGACCGTGGGCAGCTTCTGATGTTTAGTAGGGGGAGTAATAATGTTTGACAGAGAATAAAGAAGCGCTGCGATTCATACCATATTGATTTTCCAGATCAGAAAAAATGCATTTCCAGATAAAAAGGTTGTTAATTCTTCTTGAGACGATGTACTTCTTTCATTTTCAAAGAGATTCATATGATTTGCAACACATTTCTAAATACCAATTTTAAATGCCTTGAAAATCTGAATGCTCGAACAACACAAATGAAATGCTAAAATAGATTTTAGACTAAGGCTGAATCTAAAATTGCATACTACATACTTCAAGTACGTACTTTGCGGATGATGGTAAAGTACGTACTGTTTAGTAGATGGTAAGCTAGTATGCCAGTATTGGGACCATTTGGGACATACTATCTCATCATAAAATTGCATCTCAACATTACATGATTTTGTGACACATTAACATCACACCAAATTTGAATATTTTGCTAGACACCAATAAGCATTTTGTTAACAGAGTAAAGTTTCTTATGTAGTTTATTTCCACAATGAATAGCATTTATGAACTGTACTGGCCGTTTTAACAGCTTATTAGCCAGTAATAGGCCTACTAGTATCTACTTACTACTTGGAATAGTCATACGAATTTCTAGCGAGACTGAAGATGACCTTTACACTGACAGAATTATTTCATTTCATGGCACAACGTTTGTTTTTCTCTCATTCGTGAATGACATTGAAACAATAACTAGCCTATCTGTAAAGGTGAGGATAACTGACATTTCCGCCCTCTGAAAAGAAGAGAGAATCGTGGAAACCCCTCCTCTTTTACAATATTACTATATTACCCTATATTAGCCCAAAAAGAATGCACGGATGCATACTTCAAAAATCCACCAGAAATAGTAGACCATCTGGAAACTTTTGGCATACTATTTTCAGCATAATTTGGGTTGAGACATACTAATCGGGCATACTATATAGTATGCAAGTATGCGATTTCTGATTCAGCCTAATAAATTAAGAGACGTATCGATTTACTTCCTGAATCACGTGCTGGCATCACCTGACTTCTCCCAGACCACAGTTAACCACTTGGGCTTTGTTTATTCAGATGGAGGGAGCTGAAGCACCAAAAGGCATGGATTATAAGGAAAAATCATCAGTGGAGTCCTTTGATGTCTAAATGAGGCATGTGCAGCACAGACCCCTCACTTTCCCCCACAAACCCCTTGCACGCACACACACACACACACACACCTGCACGCACACGCTCGTGCACCCTTTATTGCTAACAGAAAGTCCCTGAATAGATAGCTCTAGACAAACTTCAAGAGGACTTCCAGAGCTTTTCAGGACTCCTGTGATTTATTACCAATGTCTTCGTTTGGGACATGACGCTTAAATGGTTACCCATGTGCTTTGAATTACAAGGCACACTAGGAAATCCTCAGAGCTCTCGAGACAACGCTCCAAAGGGCAGGTCCTGCATCTGTTTTTCACTAACGCAGGCAGAGGATGTTGTTACTTACAACCAATTTTTCACACAGAAATCAATCATTTCCACTGATCGCACAGATTTGGGGCTTGACTCCTGAAGAAATCTACAAGTGCTGGGAAAATCCCTCTGGGTTTTTTGGAAGTCACTCATTTGTCAGATGTCTGTATGACGTATCTGTGCAGGCCTATGAGTTGAGCAGTGAGCTCATGTTGGTATGTTAAAGAGGAAGTTACATATTCATTGGTTAACCATCCCACAAAGTGATTAACCAAGTCAGTTAAATGTGCTGTGTTTGTGGGCCTTCCAAGTGGCACATTAGTCTAAGGCACTAATTCTCAGTAACAAATTCTACACCAGGGTGTCTGAAATATTGGCTTTGCATCGCTCCAGCTAAGGGATGTGGGGACAACAAAGCATTCCTTATCTCATTGGACAAGCACGTCCAGTGCCTGGAAGCAAATTGTGGTCATTAGCTGGAGGAGCGCTCTCCTCTAAGCGACATGGTCCCAGTTAACTTCCTGGTTGAGCGAGCAATGTGTAAAGATCCAGAACGGCATAGCAGGTATGTCTCAGAGGATGGACGTTATAATTCCTGACTCTCCCAAGTCAGGAATTGGGAGTTGCTATAAAAAGATAAGCTTGTAACTACTAATTGGAAGAAACATGAAATTGGGATAAGTGTTAGTAACATTTGAGGAATAAATTATATACGATAAATGTAAGTAATGTACAGTACCGGACAAATGTTTGGAAACATGAGGTCATGTCATCTGATGCAGCATTCCATCACTCTCTTTCTTGGTCAAATAGCCCTTACACAGCCTGAAAGTGTGTTTTGGGTCATTATCCTGTTGAAAAACCAAAGCGCAAACCAGATAGTATGGCGTATCGAGTGTGCCTTGAATTCTAAATAAATCACTGACAGAGTCACTAGCAAAGCACCCCCACACCATCATGACTCATCCATGCTTCACGGTGGGAACAACACATGCAGAGATCATCCATTCACCCACTCTGTGTCTCACAAAGACACAATGGTTGGAACTAAAAATTTATAATTTGGACTCATCAGTCCAAGGGAAGATTTCCACATGTCAAATGTGAATTTCTTGTGTTTCTTGGCCTAAGCATGTCTCTTCCTATTGGTGTCCTTCCATATTTATCCCCCATGCACAAGTTATTTGAAAGGGTTGCCAGAAGAAAGCCTCTGCTGTCACCAAACCCAAAACAGAAGTACCTGGAGTTTGCTAAATGATATTGTTTGCTAAATTATAACTTTTACTGGAACCAGGTTCCATGGTCTAATGCACAGGTGTCAAACCGGTTCCACGGAGGGCCGAGTGTCTGCAGGTTTTCGCTCTCACCTTGTACCTGATTGATTAATTAGTTCACTAATTGGTTAATTTCTACCCCCACCTGGTTGTTCTGGTCTGACCTGGGAACCAATTTAAAGGAAAACCCAAAGACCTGCAGACACTCGGCCCTCCGTGGAACCGTTTTGACACCCCTGGTCTAATGAGACTAAAATGTAACTTCTTGTCAAAGGGGGGTAAAATGTAACTTATTGTCAAACATCACAGACAAATAAGAGCCATGGCCATGCAGAAAATCTGCAATCACAGCTTTGAGTCTTCTTGGGGATGATTCAATCAGACTTGCACACCTAGATTAAAATATCTTCCTTTCAGAGCTTCCTCTAAACTGCGGCCTTTAGGTCTCCCCAAAGACGTTCAATGGAGTTCAAGTCCGAGCTATCGCAGGGTCACTTTGTATTTTGCTCAGATCATGCCTTCCCTCAATCCAGAGCAGTCTCCAAGTTCCTGCATCTAAGTAACATTCCTATAGCATGATGTTCTCACCACCATTCTTTACTCTTGAGACGGTTTAACCCAAGTGATACAGTGGTACCTTATTTACACCACAGTGCTTGGCCTTTTTATTTTGGTCTCATAAGACCAGAGAGTATTTTTCCTCATGTTCTTAGTCCTTCAGGCGGCATGTGATGCATTTTACTCAGGAGTGACTTCCATCTAGCCACTCAACCATAAAGACCTGATTGATGGAGTGCTTCAGAGATGGTTGTCCTTCTGGCAGGTTCTCTAATCTCTTCAGAGAAATTCTGAAGCTCTGTTAGTTGCCACTGGGTTCTTGGTCACCTCCCAAACTTTCTAGCCCAAATACTTAGTTTGGCCAGATAGCCAGCTCTTCCAATTCACAATGATGGAGCTCACTGTGCTCTTGGGAACTTTCAATGATTTTGCAATTTTTCATGATGACACAATTCTATCCAATTTACTTGGACTAAATGGCTTGGTTTTTGGTTTGACATGCACTATTAAGTGTGGGAACTTAAATAGAGAGGTAAACCATGTCCAATTAATTGAATTTGCCACAGGTGGACCCCAATAACATTTTATAGACCTGAGTGTATATTTTCATTTTTCATTTCCAATAAATTAGCACAAATGTTGAAAAACTTGTTTCACTTTGTCATTATGGGGTATCATGTGTAGATTGATGGCGAACAAAATATATTTGATCAATAATAAATTAAGTCCAAAGCACAACAGAATGTGGAGGGGTCTGAATATTTTCCGAACGCTCTGTATGCATATACATATACATACATATATGTATATATATATATATATATATATATATATATATATTTATTCAAAAGTCCTAAAACTAAAGACCAATAACTAGAACAAAAAACATATCTAAAAAGTTTTAAGTAGCAACACTTTCAGAATAACCCAAGACATTTGTACGATGCTAAAAGCAAAGTTCTATATAATCTTATACCAGGATACACTACAGGTACTTTTGAAGAGATTATACTGTAGAAATTGTGATGATGAGTAGTTTGGAAGTACATCCTGTTAACTACTCTCATTGACATTAAGAGGATTACGGTAGGTAGCGGCAGACAGGTGTCCACCTTCCTGCCGTTGAGTCTTCTTATCCACAAATCTGGGCTACCTCTGCAACGCGCCTGTAATTTGCTAAAAACTCAAGGAATGTGCTAGGCATCCGGATCAGCCTGTGTGTGGAGATGAATCAGCCTGAGAGACAGCGAGAGGGAGGGAGAGTATTTGTCTGAAGAACACAGAGAGGGTGGATCATTTGTCTTGCACATGTATGTTGATGTTATGGCTGTGGTGAGGGCGAAGGCTGGGCTGGGGGGAGTTGGGGTCGCTGTTTGCACAGCTAGTGGGAGGACATGTGGTAAGTGGTGTCAGAGTCGTTGGTAATGAGCATCTTGCATGGTAGGAAAGTGGGGAGGCACAGTGAATGTGTTTTCACATGTTGCCGCCGGGGAATACCATCATGTCCTCATACCGGGTTTCCATTGACCGGCTCACAGCTGCAGCACAGCTCAGGCCGCCAACCAAATCAATGCACATTGACTAGCACACCCTATAGAGTTTATGTTGAGAACTATAACCAATAAGTATTAGGAAACCTCAAAGCTACTATGTCTTCTTTTTATTTTTCCATTTTCCCTAGTCTTCAAAAGCCCAGGTTAAGAGCCTTCTAGACAGAGCGGTAATTGGTCTGTGTGTTGTGACTCCTCTTTATCACTGTCTCACTTCTGACATGTATGTTTACCCGCACCATCATCTTCAAAAAGCCTGTTAACATAAGTAGCTCAGCTTTCATAAACCATAAAGTCAGCCTCTGACTGATCCTCAGCCCCATCCTGTTTACCACACTGAGGAGCGTAAACAGCCCTCTGATCATATCGCTGACGCGTCGCTCGCAGAGCCGCTCATCTGCGTGACTCATTTTGAGATATTGTATTAATATTCAGGCCGGTAAAACAGGTACAGAGAAGTTACGTACTGTAAGTGTTCTGTGTACATGACTGCTCGGTGGATGCGCCTTACTGAACTTTCTCAGTGACAAAATGCTACAAATCAAAGTTTGACATTTAAGACATGAGAGGGAGGGCTGTGTCTGTTCGGTGTATTAATTCTCTGCTTCCTCTTTCTCGCAACAAAAGAGAGCACTGCAGGTATCTGGCTAAAGCTGGAGGATAGTACCTTAGCCCTGTGTTGAACATACACTGGAGCAGACCTCTTTTACACTCCGGGTAATCGCCTGCTGTCTTGCTTTTATTGTTTTGAAGCACAAAGGGGGCTGGCCCGGTCTGCACAGCTGGGCTCAGTCAAATTACTTAAGAGCGACTTAGCGTCCATCAAATGCAGTGAGAGGTTCCGGGTCGTGCCACAGCGGTTTTGGCCTAACACAAAGCGGATTTAAACTTCCTGGGCCCATTTTCGACTTTCTCCGTTAGCGTACTGAAACACTCTAGGTTCACCTCAGCCCCAGAATATAAGTGATCACCAGGGGCGACAGCAGGATGAGACACAGGAAGAAGCCTGGTCTCCAAACATCTGGAAGAGCCAGGCTTCCATGACTTGCTCAACCTCGGGACAAAAAAGGCCTCACATCTGCAGGGATCAAAGTGTGCCCTGGGTGCCTAAGCCACCATGGCCTCCCTCAACATATTCAAATATGGTTTCCTGAATGCAACTGGAGCCACAAGCAGACCTCAGAACATAAATGGGGAGGAAAAGGATAATGAATACCTGAACGTCTTGTCTGTGTGTTCTCTGCAAACAGCACAAGTAAAGCATTAGGAAAGCCCATGGCTTATCACGGCATTTAGCCCTAAAACCAGTTTTCCTGCTCTCAGCAGAAGGCAATTTCAAACCTCATTAATACACCTAGCTAGTAATAATAAATATTTTCCCAAACAAAAAACATGTTTGTTTGCAGTTCACAATGGCATAACTGCTGAACTCTTTTGGCTGATATACGGCCGGGGAACTAGAGCAGGGCCAACACTTTAAATGCATATTTCAATGAATTAAATTAAACGGAACTACTGTTCCTTCCAGCACTTCACTTCATATTCATGTTCACACATCAGGAATTCTTGAAGGCAGTTCCTCGTCAGCAGCGGTTGACGCTTCAGAGCGAGGGGTCACCTGTATCCAGCATTACCGAATTAGCCGCTATCTAACCCAGACCTGCTGTGGCATGCTGACACTAATCCCGCGCCCGCTGGAGAGCCCTGTCTGTGTTATATTATCATGTCTAATCCTGGTAATCTCCCGTCCGCGCTGCTAAACGGTATTCCACCTCCATCTCTTACCTCGGGTTTCCTAATAACATTAATGAAGGGCCGGGCCCCCGTTACCCGGGGAGGCTAGCGGTGGGGCTGGATGACGGCCGTAATCAGCAGCCCCCTGCTCAGCCACCCACTCAGCCTCCCAGGCAGCACGAATTAATGGAATTCAGCGCCTGGGGCAAAAAACCAAACCAAACATATGTTCAACAAATCAGGGTTTGTGTATGTTCATGTCACTGTTACTATGTGGGTCTATTAGAGCCATTGGTGGGATCTTTAGAGAAGGGCTCCGCGCGCTAGAGGATGGGTCTTTGAAGTGCTTGGTGCCACTCCTAAAACCTCAGCGATGACGCGTCGTTTATGATGAGCTGACCCAGGTTATTAAAATACCACAGAAATGATCGCTCATAATGCTCCATCCCTTTGTTGTAGACAACAAATGACAGGCAGGATTGGCAGGGATGAAAGGTTGAAAGGGGACCTGTATTAAAAATGGCACTTTATCCATTAAAGCGGGATTTCTCCTGTCTCCTTGTGTAATTACCTGAGCCCGCCAGCTCTGTGCTCAGGCTTACCTTGTTTACACTGTGTGTCTCGGAGGCTGCCTGTCTCCCTGCAAGGCTTCACTATTGTGTCTCCGCTGCCTTTGTCTCTGTTGTCGTCTCTCACTTGTCTATCATGGCTGTCGGGGGCAACCTTTAAAGACGAGGCATAAACACAGCAAGAAGGCTAGTGTCAATGGGACCAGAAAAATACACAGTCAGACATCACAAGAAACAGCAGGAATCTTTCGGATTTTTTTCTTAGTCATACTGGATTCACTCATTTATTTTGTATTTACTGTTTTGGCAGACACATTTACTAGAAGCCATTAATGTGTTTTGCAACGTTAATCACATGCTAATGCAATAGCATAGGCCTTTCAGTTGCCCCCACCTCGCTGCAAATAGCAGCACACTGACTTAATTGTGAGGGTGAAAATAACAGCACACACAGTTTCTCTCATATTTAATTTTTATCTTTGAATAAAAGAGCTATAGGAAAGTATTAATCTGCTTAACATTTCTAAGTACATCCTCCAAAGGATTTTGCTTTTTTAATCTTACATATGCTCAGCAGAGTTACTGGCAAAAACTGTACGTTTTCCTCATTTCATCCTTTCAACATCAAATGGTGAGCAGCAAAAATTGGATCAGACTTCAAAGACTGTGATGTGCTCCAAGTCACGGAGTGGCTCTTCTATTTCACATATTGAATTCGAGCAGGATATCAAAGTGCTACCAAAGAACCTCAGGTCTTTACTAAAAAAGGGATCTAACATCTGTAGAAAGAGAAGCGCAAAGACAAATCACCTCAGGGAACAGCGAGCATTTATTCTCAGCCGTGAATTTCCAGCCTTTTGATTCTCCCATTCCCGTACCACCCTGTTTCTCCTCCGAGATGGAGTGTGGAGCAAGAGAAGTCTTTTGTCTCAAGGACACAAAAAACTCTAACGAATAATCTATGTTCAAGGGGCTTTGTAGAAGTACAGTATTATTTATACATAGCTGTAGCCAGAGCTGCATGCAAAAATATATTAATTTGTCTGATATAAACTTACCATCTCTCTGTGACTGCCATCATACCTACAGAGGTGAGAAAAGAGTTTAGAGCCCTGATCCTAAACCATCCATTACAACTGATTTGATATGGTACAGCATGAAAAATTAAACCCAAAGTCTTATGTAAGGATTACCATCATTTTTCTTGTCTCACAGTAACCTTTTACACTACCCTCTAATATGATGGACACACTACTGACACCCCGTAGAAGACAAATATGTGGAATACACTCCAGGTTGGGCAGCATGATTCAACAGAAACCTAAAGAGATGGACACCAACATAGACAGTGTGTGCTAGGCAATGAGAGATATAAAATGAGAAAATTACAGCGTGCGAATACAAATCTTAAAAGGAAAAAATGGGCCAGATCACGTCAAAATAAATCTATATGGAGCGATTCCAACACTGATTAAACAGAATTGTTAAGTTGAGGTTTGAAGTTTTCTCACCAAGAAATATGATTGTAAACATGGAGAAAAATTCCCGGAAGAAAAAACCTCTCAGCCTGGGTATACAACAAGCATAACATTTTCAGATGTGGAAATCTAGTCTTAGAGTCTGGAGAGATACGTTGGCGCCCTTGACCGACAAAGTCAACAAAAGTTGAAATGAATAATGATTTCAGCTCTTCCATCAAAATAGGAGATGTGCATCAGATGGCAATAATATTTAATCCAAGTATTACGTACATTTCTTCTCTTTCTAACCATATTAAACATGTGAGTGGACACCTTTCAGATTTTAAAATGATTGAATGTCAATATTGGTGGGTGACGAAATGAAAGACCAAGTGTGTGAGAGCTGGATTGGACTTCTGGGCCCAGAGTAGCCAGACATTATGGGAAGTGCTGCTCAGCTGCTGCTCTCCTGCTTTGCACATATTTCCTTAATGACTGGCCTGCCCATATGCTGAGTAAACACAAACTGGATTCAGCTCTTACATCTGGAGACCAGGTCAGAGCACAGCCCTGTTTGCGGTCAGAAAATTACGCTATCTTGGTGGAAAGATATTTATTACATTCATAAAAGGGAGAGGTGGTGCTAGAGGAGGAGCTTTCTCCAGTTGTTGAAACAACAGTACATTAAAGAGGGCAGGAAAGAAGTCGGCCTAGTAGAGCTTAAGTTGAGTGACTGGTATGCCAAACTCTTTGCCCCATGACTGTATCTCAACTGGTGGTCCTCCTGTAATGACTGGAGAAAGAGCTTGGCATGGGTGAACGCCAGGCTTAGATTTAATCATCTTTCAGAGACATTGATTAATTAAAAACTACAGCAAATGAAACAAAACCCTAAAAAGACTGAAAACTGTCCCAATAGGAAACCTCACTGAGGTCCCTCCTGTCTCTTGGTGTACCCAGTACTCACCAATGTTGTTGATACATCAACCACACACAGATACATGGGTTAACATTGTTAAGGTCTATTCACATTAACAAGAGTTTTCATGAAAACATTTACATTTTTATAAAATGTAAGTAATACAGTGCCTTCCAGAATTACTGGCATCCTAGGTAAATATGAACAAAAAACACTGTGAAACAAATGTAATTATTTAGTATGAGTTTGATCTTACACACAAGAATTCATATTAATGTAACATTTAACCAAGTAGTCTAACATTTAATTTACTCTTTTCCCCAAAGGATGAAAAACATCATCAAGAAATTATGATTTTATTCAAATACATGTGTGCCACAATTATTGGCACCCCTGGATTTTAGTACTAAGTAGAAGCTCTGAGCTGTCACAGGTCCACTACCATACTTCCCAGTGAGCATTAGGTTTGTTCTGCATAACCATGGCTCTTTTTTAAAAGGTATATTTAGTCAGATTATAGAACCTGCTTCCAAGTAAGTGGATAAGTGCCAATATCAGCAAAACAAGATGTCATGGATGACCACTTCAGCAACGAAAGAGCCCTTGAAATTGTAATCAGAACATACATCAATTACATTTTGTTCATAATTTCTAGTGTTGCCAAGTGATTGTGTAGTTTGAATAAAATAATATGTTTTCTTTTTTTCTTTGTTTTTGACTGTAAGCTCAAACTGATAAACCACAATATCTTTCAGTCTATTTTGTTCATATTTACCTAGGGTTCCAATAATTCTGGATGGAACTGTAAGTAGATACACTTTTCATTTCCCATTTGCGTCAGGAGCGCATTGGTCTGACAGAGCTGGGCAAACGATGCAACACACGGTCACAGGACTTCAACATTGCAAAAATATAATCTTGTGCCCAGGTCAAAATCTTTATCTACACAGTGGACCAGGTCCACAAACATGTTTGCTGTGACCAAAAGAGAAGAAAAAAAAATAAACTTCTTGGTTTAATGGGGAAGCCATATCTTATCGGATTAAAAAGAGCAATTGCATAGAAACATTCTGATATACAGACTTATTTCTGATAGCAGTAAATCTTTTAATCTCAATTAAACCCTTGTACTGTGAATAGGCCCTTAGATAAAAGATTGGTTAAGGGATAACGAACTGACCCAAAACGCTGGTCGGTGTAGACTCCTGCCCCTGGGTGAGATTTTCGCCTCTGGATTTCATGGTCTTTACGCACTTGGTGGCCCCGGTATGCTGCGGATACAGTACAGTGACTATTATCAGTTCCACACAGTATATGGTGCAAACTCATAATAAACATTGAACAATTTGTCTGTGCAAAACGTACATCTGTTTATTTATCAATACAAAAAAAGGCTTTAATTTTCACAACAAAAGGTGTGGAACATCAGCCCTAATGGATGGTACTAAACAGTGCATGTGGTGGTATTCAGTCAAAGGGCTTTGTGTTTTAGTTGTAAAATTACACACAGTGGAAAAGAATGTTGGAGTACATTGTTGAGCAGCTCTATTTTCCACGGTCTAATCTGATCGATGGTTAGCATGCCCCCCAGGACCTGCCGAGATCTAAGGAGCCACCAGGCTCATACATTTGAAAGGCATCTGTTTATTTTAAAAATGCAAATGCAGCCCACCTCAAAGGCTATAAGCTGCAGTGAACACACAATATGACCGTGTTGGAGTGTTCCGTCGGGGGGCTGAGCCCCCCCACCCCTTATGTCAGGTTTGGCCTTCTCCACAGCCCTCCTGCCCACACAGAAACACATCAATGTGCACTTCCACAAAGACATACAGAGAGAGAGGGCCGACAGCAGGGCTTTTTCTCACACCCTGAAGAAACCTATTTACCCATTCCACAGTGTTATTTACACAGGTTTTAATGGAGGACATTAACACAAGGTGTGCAGGCGACTGAGATGCTCCATGTGCCAGATGAGGGCAGCCGCTAGGATCCACAAAAACAATGCCAAGTCTCCTCCCCCAGCCCTCCTCTTGGCACCGTCCCTTGTCCTCCAGTGAGAGGCTCAGAGGAGTGGGGGAGGCCCACAAAAGGTTAATGTGCCTACTTTGATCTTCGTCAAGGCACACTGAGTAAGAATTAATTTACATTTCAGATGAAAAGGTTGACAGTATAAAAAGGCATCTTGTTTCTGGTATGTGAGAGCTCTGTAATAGACGGGGAATTTGAGAGAGGAAGTGGTGAGGAAACAGAAGGGATAAGCCCTTCTCTAGCCTTAACTGGGAGAGAGATGAAAGGGGGAAAGGATCTGAATATGCACTGTTCTGCGGAAACATGGGGACCAAATGCTGCCCAAACTTTTAAAAGCCTTTCCTTATAGATTATTAATGAATTATTACTGTTTCATGGGATGCTTATTAAAATCAAATAGGTATTTCAACAAACCATAAAAGGTTTTTAAGCTTCTGTTTATTTTTTCTCCTTAAATATATAAAGAAAAACCCTAAAACACAATAATGCATGAACAATTAAGAAGTGCCCTGCTAAGGGGCTTGAGACTTCTGAGAACATTGAAACCATGTCTGCAACGCTTTACCTGACTGTATGCAAATGGCTGCTTCTTCCCTCTTCTTTTTGGTTTGCTTGAGATCCTGCCGGGTAGTGTGGCCCCTCCATGCTACAGAGGGGAAGAAGCTACTGATCAGCCTGAGTGAAACAGGACGCGCAGATGCTGCTGTATACAATACAACATCCCACTCTTGACACAGCATGACCTGGTGGCAATGAGCCGCAGCACTTCGAACAATCAGAGGCGTTGTTGTCTAGGGCATTGCTTTTTGGCTACAGGTCACACAGTGGTTTTCAATTCAAGTTTTTAAAGCTGTCATGGAGTCTGGATGAGGCCAAGGGGGATGGCTACCTGACTGGATGACGACAGCTCCGTGTTGCCTCTTCTCCTTCTCTCTGCGGTAGCGCCTCGCCCCCAGCCAGCCCTTGGTATAGGCCTGCAATACCACCACGCGCGCGATCACCTCTCTCAACAGCAGGTTCAGCTGCTCCACGTGGTAGTACTTCAGGAACACCTATGACGACAGCCACGGAGACCACAATGACCTTTGAGTCATTCGCCAGCCGCCCTTCTCCGGACTTGCATTCACCTTCATGCATTTTTTACATCTTTTTCAGACGGAACGGTGTTGAGACATGGAGGAGAGAGTTTTTGCTGAAAGCAGTACAGGAGTACATGTGCACTAGAAGCAGCTTCTGAGACCACTGGACTACAGTAGTTCACAGGACATTTATGTTAAGATACAATCAGTTGGAAAACAAAAAAACTGATACTAGAAAGCAGGTTTTACTAAATTAAGTAGGTACAAACAGTCTTTAACAAAGATGTAAAAGATATACACAAAGCCTTTGGAATGAATTCAAACTCTTCACTTTGACTACATTTTGTTGTGCAATAGATTTAATCTATAATTAATTACATTTTACACACAACACATAATGACAAACCAAAAACATGTTCATAGAAAAACTAAAACATATTTTGAAATCCCATGTACATAAGTACTCAGACACTTTATTCAGTAGAAACGCCTTAGGGAGCGATCTTCTTCTTCTTGTTCTTCCTTACAGAGCCTCTCAGAGCCTTTTCAGATTGGATGGGGAACGTCTGTGAACTGCAAGCTTCAGGTCTTGCCACAGATGTTCCACAGGGTTGAAGTCTGGACTTTGGCTGGGCAACTCAAAGACTTTCACAGACTTGTCACAAAGCCACTGAGTCGCTGTCGTGCTGAAAGATAAATCTTTGCCCGAGTCTAAGGTCCTATGCACTCTGGATCAGTCATTCTTCAAGGAGCTCTCTTCATCCTTCCCTTAATCCTACAAGTCTCCCAGTCCGTGCCACTGAGAAGAATCCCCATAGCATAATGCTCCCACCACCATGCTTCACTGTAGGGATGGAATTAGCAAGGTAATGAGCAGTAACTCATCATATCTCTGCAGATAAACTCCAGCTCTGTTAGACTGGCAATTGGGTTCATGGTCACCTCCATGACCAAGGCCTGTCTTGCAATGTTACTTAATTTGCCCATCTCTAGGTACAGTCTCAGTGGTTCTAAACTTCTTCCATTTCACAGTGATTGAGCCTACTATGTTCCTATGAACTTTCAATTCATTAGCATTTTTTTTTATAACCTTTCCCAGAACTACACATTTTTATCTTGGGAGGTCTACTGAGTTTCTTGGATGTATGTAGACAGGTGTAAGTTTTTCTAAATCATATCACATCAATGAATTGTGCCTCAGATGTACTCCAACCAAATTCTAGGGACATCTCAAGAATGATCAAGGGACAAAATATGCTTCTGAGCTCAATTTGAGTGTTGTGACAAAGGGTCTGAATGCCTATGTACGAGATATTTCAGTTTTTAATTTTCAAGTTGACACAAATGTCTAAAAATGTGTTTTCACTTTGTCATCATGGGGTAGTGTATAGATTGATGGTACAAAATAGATAAGTAATACATTTTAATAATTAACATACCTCAGTCCAGTCCAAAGTTTAAATTCCCTCCATAGTTCTGGAGCATCACTAGAATGTATATAGTTAAACATCATCACTTTACCTTGGTTTTACCTAAGACCCAGTTTTCAAGTTTGGCCCGCTCCAGTATGGCAACAGCATTCTCTTTACTGGTGTTGGGCATCTGGTGAGCCCGGAATGCAAGGTAGTAATACCTATGAAAGAGTGGAGGAAAATATATCTGTTTTTTATCATAACTAATCCTATTTCGGATGTGATTAGTGCTTTCAGACAGTTCACAAACTGTCTGAATTTTTTAATAATTGCTCAATTTTAAAATAAATACATTTCCATCCACATTCAATAAACGACCATGTGTGGACGTGAGACATGGGTCCACCCACAGCGCGAAAAAATAACAAAAGAACTACTCAGTGAGACATGAGCCCCTAACAGAGGCCTATTGTCCGAGCTCTTACAAATGGACTCTGCTCTCTTATTTCAATCGCCACAGTTGATGCCCATCAAGGCCTATCTGTGTTCATCAGCTTCAGTGCATGGTTCTACTTCATTGTCTAGGACCCTTGACTGTCCCGCCTGTCACAGTTTATAAAACACCAGCATAGGACAGAGCTGATATAACTGTTTGTTCAGGGACATCAAGGCTCGCAAACTGCTGGTTCATCCCTTGTGTTCTGGCGTTGGTCAAAGAAAAGAACAATAACAATCGAGTCGGAAGAAAAACTTCTTTGAACCCCCCCACCCCATTCTACAGCCTTTCATTCTAATTCCTGTTGATACCTGTTATTTCTTTGATGGTAAATACAAAGCACACTCCTTGGCAACATCAGACAAGTCTTTGATATGAGAGCACACATTTAAATCAGTTTTCCACTAAAGGAGTAGTTTAACTATGGAGTCTGTCACTATTATTTCTTGGATGCGATGGGATTTATTCAATGGTAAGGTTTCTGACTGGGCACAGAAAGCTAGAGAATGCCAGGGTATGGTCTTCTAATCTTTAAACAATAAACTGGTTAAAAATAGGCCCAACTCCTCCAGCAATAATAGGAAAGTAGTTCAAACTCACCAAATTCACAATCCCACATGCACGCAAGCGGACCTAGTACTTCCAAATTAAGGTGAACAAGCCATTGTCGAGTGATGCATGCCCTCATGTTTAACACCAAACTGTTCAAACTGTCAAATAAAGTAGCCAGACCAACACTGTCAGAGAATTAGGACAGGCAGAAGATCGACATGTGGTCATTCAAGGTTTTAAGCGAGAAATTGGGCTAAATTAAACACACAATCTTTTAAAAGCTCCCCTAGAGCAGCGAAACTAACCAGCCGTCTCAGTGCTTTTCACGCAGGCCACAAGCCCAAGCTAATTACATTTTTATATCATATTAAAGCTCCCCATTGGAGGTGCCTGGAATATATTTCAAAGGATAATTGATCAAACGTAAGTTTCCTACGTTTTCCCAAGGACCTAGTCTGAGTATGTACAGTATCCCATTCTTGACAGGACTGAGGAAGGTTTAAATAGCAGATTTGGGGGTTTGCTTTTATATCTTAGCTTAAGGTGTATTAGGCTGATTCAGTGGATGGAATTCGTATACCGCAGACACTGACAGATGTTGCCAAAAAATATGGAAAACAAAGACAAATTAAATCTAACAAAGCAAGTAACCCAATTTCTTTATTCACATTAACCACCCAAGGAATAATGTAACCCTGTCAGATATGGACTGGACCATTTCCAGGAAACGGAGCACAAAACCCCCCCACTCCATCAATAGTAAAGTGCAATCTACTAATATGCCTATCCTCACCCTCAATCTGAATTCTGCCCTCATTTCCGAGTCCTACAAAATGAACCCACCCAGTTAAGAAAGATGTACAGTAGGATGTAGTCTCATGCTATAACTAATGACTGCCAATTAGCGAGCCTCTTGCTCTGCTCAAGTTTTGACTCCTATCTAATTAAGGAAGCCGTGTTTTGTGTGATGTAGCTCACACGGTGCGCTTGTTCTGCCCCATCTCTGGGGCTGTCTCAGCAACTCAGCGTATGTGCACAGCTAGCGCAGGGCCGCGCAGCCCCGTGGCGCTGGTACCTGTTGACAAACTCTTCAAACAGGACGCGGTGGGAGTATCCCTGGCGACGGATGTTCACTGTCTCCAGGATGCCGGTGTAACGCAGCTGCGCCGTCACCCTCTCCTTACAGAAGCGCAGCGCCTGTCTGTCATCGTTGGGCTTAATGCAGCGCACAAAGTGGGGCTGACCCACCACCATCTTAGAGAGCAGATCCATCAGGGAGTACTGCCAGCACATTGAGGAGACAAAGCGCGGCGACGGGGGAGGGGCAAACAAGACCAAACAAGGATTATTATGTGCATCGTTTCCTTCTGTCGTCGCAGTGCTGACAGGTTCCCCAGTGATTATGTTCTGCCATTGTGTCTGCTAACACTCTTATTCCCTGGTTGACAGAAACTGACCCGGAAATGTTAAAAAACAACAACCACTGCATTAGAAGCAAATGAAACATTGTTGAAAGCGACGGTTGGCGCGGTGATGTGGAGGTGCATACCCGGAAGTAGGAGGCCACCGTCTGTCTCCTCATGTTAGTGGTTTCCTCAGGGTGTCGCATCATCTCCATGGTGTCCACCTAAACACAGGCGATCCCGTTAATTCCTTCCCCACAGCGGGACACACAAGAATCCAGGACGTTGTTGCTTTTTGTGTGTGTGTTGCCTCTGCAGGGCGGGAGCACCATAAACACTTAAAGCCAACCGCGTAGAGAATGGATGTGTACAGCTGAGGGGCATGGGAGAATTGCAGCCAGAGCGCTGCTCTGTATAATGAGACTTTCCATTCCAAACCAGACAGTCCTTCTAACAACGGATTAACAAGGACACAATATAAGCTTTCTAATGGCCCTAGTAGCTCCAGGCCTCATCAGAATTAATGACACAATCAATATTTTATTGTACGTCTACATAGCAAAGTGTATATCTAAATACTTGATTTTATCTTACCACAGGGGCAAAGGTATGTCAAAAGATTTCTGAATGACTTCACAGAATAATTGTATGTCTTGACAGTTAACCATGTTGAACGCCGTTCAGACTGAGGTACCAGCAATCAGTCTGTTTCAGTTCGACTAGGCACACATCAGTTCAAGTGTTTTAACAAGGAATTTCTCTAAGTCTGCGCCATTTTAACAATTCTTTTTCAATGATAGCTTCTAGAAGCTTCTTATCCATTAACTGTTAAACTTTCTAGCGGCCGAGCAAATGCTAATACGCATTTTACATTGTATTTCAGTTTGATTGGTTATAATGTAGCTTCTTCACACAAAGCAGGTACAGTAGCATAGCTCATTAGATGGTTGGATGCTTTCTAGAGCATGCACATGTCACAACGTGGAACCACAGGGAAATGGAGGCTTCACATTACCAGCAGCCCAACATTAGAAACGGTGGGGTGGAACACTTGAGAAGACATTAAAACACGATGAGGTAGAAAACCAATAAACAACCATAGACTGTTCTTACCTTTAATAGGTATTTGGGAGACTGAATAGAGGAAGGTGTTGTTGAAACATGGGGAGGGAAGGAAGAGACAAGAGGACAGACAGGAAGTAAAGAATCGGACAATCTTTAAGGAGTAAAAATCCTAATGTGAGATCTCAATAACTGCCAATTTTGTATCAACTGACAAAAACAATCATGGACAGGCGCTCACTGAATTCTCCCCTAAAGAGGTCAGGTCAGTGAGAGAATAAAAAAGCAGAATACACAACTCTTCTAAATCACTGACAGACTTTTATGGAGCACTCAGCAGCAAAAGCACAGGAAAAAGTACAAAAGTAATCTTATCTATACTAGTTTCTGCGGGTAGGTGGCAGGCCGTTTATGGTCTAACTGCGGCCTCATCCTGACAAGAACCCTTTAACATGTCGTTCCTCAATTCAACATGTTCTACTTTACAATAGGAATTGTAAGAGCAAGTTGTATCAGTAGTCAGCATTTAAAGCCTTCTTCCTGGCAGCTGTTAACAGAGTGGACAACTGAGATATGCCCCATTTTAAGAGGCATCTTTATAGTATCACGGGAATCCCAGATGAGGGTAGATCTTTTCAATGTAGCCACGACTGAAATAATTTGTGTTCTCGCGGGCTGCAATGGACTAACAGCTCAAGTAAATACAACATCAGTCCCAACAGCCTGAATCAGAACAATAAGACCAGACTAGACATCCTGAAGACAGACAGCAGATGGTGAGATGAATAGAACCCCAACAAAGACAGTGAGCGCCGCCAGTCAGAAGTAAAGGCTACGTTGTCTTTGATTTCTACAGTTTGTTTTTGATGTAATGCTTGTGGACTGCAAATAAACCTGTGATACGGTCCCAACTGGGGATCCGACAATGTTTTTGAGACATGTAAAGGGTTAAAGGAAGAGAGCACCCACCTTGTGGCGCCCTGAGCCGAGCTGAGGTGGCAGAGACCTTGAGGCAGCGGTGACTCTCGCCCTGGATGTGGCCAGATTACCTGTTTAATCCAACACAGCAAGGCAACACGTCAACACAATAGCATATATACCTATCATATCCTTACACTCATGCAATCCTTTCAATAGAAAAAGTTAACTACTGTGACCGGAGTATTACAGTCACCATTGGGGGGAGATCAAGTTAACTCCTGCTTTCAGCAAGCATGTTTGCAAGCGGGCCGGTTCCATTGTGGACCAGTATGTTGGGTAATCCTTCAGGTAGACAGATAGGGCAGTGTAGGACTTCACCAGTCTGAGCTGGATTTTATGGAATCAGCAGTCCAGCTTTCTGTCTGAACAGCCGTTCTACAGTCCCCTTCGCGCATAGACGAGAGGGGATATGAACCCGAGCATATGCAAGACAGTCTGAAACATTTCAAAGTTTCTGCACAAGATGTCCAAATGTTTTCCCTGGCTATATCTTCAGAGGCTAAACTGTGATTAATAGCATTGAAAGAAGCCTTTGAAGCAGGATTGGTGACATCAAAGTCCTAATCCATGGGTGGCAGGATTTTTATAATGAGTGGGAAGTATCTTAACACATTTCAAAGGGTTTACTCCATGAATAAACAATAGCTGCACAGATGTGCCACGCACACCTTAGAAACACAGGGCTCCAGAAACAGGAGGTGGAATTAACCAGGATGTACAGAAGCAAACTAATGCAGAAACGATGAGATCCTCCACTCCTCACTGTAAACAACCTAAAACTGGGCTCAGAAAATGAACGTCAGAAATCATCTTTTATTGGCGGACAAAACTGAATTATGTACTACATCCACAACACTGGACACACATCTGAGAGGGGCTCTTCGGTGAAAAGCAAGACAGAGGTCGGGCTGGTCTGAGTCAAAGAGCTCAACCCAAAAAAGATGGCTCTCCTAAAATGGCGGCCACAGACTAAGGGTGTCAGGTAACTGGTAGCCCAGTGTGCGAGCAGGGATACGCTCCAATTAGCCCCAAGTGAAGCTAGATGGATTAATTGGAGTCAGGTCTTTTGCAAATGAAGAGCACTCTCTCCTCTCCCCATTAGTGCTGCTGGGCCAGATCATCATAGCACATTTGTCATGATGAATTAGCGGCTGTGTGTCGAACGGGCCCGTGGAGTGTCACTGTGCTTTCACGCCTCTCACTTGCATGACACCATCAAGGGAAGATGAAGGGGCTGTGTTATGATGAGGGAAGCTATGACAGTTGTACCTAAGCCTCGCTATGGACCCTCTCCCACTGCTTTATACACATACACTCCTCGGCAGCCCATATTAATTCATTCTCTGTGATTCCCTATCCCCTTCTGACTACATGATTAGTACATGGGTTAACTGTCACTCAACGATTTCCTTTCTAGAAGCATGCTAACACCTGAGACGTGCAGTGTAGGAGATGACCTTAAATCATAAGACTCTAATAAAGTCAATAGCAGATGGAGATGAAACAGTGGTGGTCTGTCTGTTGGGAATACCAGCATATATAGGAGTCGTCCTGAACCCATATGAAGTCATATGACCCATATGAAGGCGTCACCGCTGCACTTTTAAACAAATGGAAATGTGGAGCCTGTAAGCCTATGCTGTTAAACATGCACGGGCAATCAGCAAAAAAAGTTTGCCCACCTCTCAGGTGATTCACATCTCTGACTAAAGCGGTACCTTCCCACTAAATCCCCCCTTTTTAAAACCAGATAACATCCTCTTACTGAACGTCTTTGTCGACATTGAGTTGTCATCGCCGCTGCACAACCCGATGTGTATTTGCCAGAGGGTTAGTCACCAGAGGATGAAGGCATGCTGTGTGGGGGTCCATCTACCATCAGGCCGTTCGGTCTTTAAGCGGGATCGCACTGAGCGTTTCTGCTTCACGCGTGTTGCTCATGGCATGTGCTGCCAGCACAGATACACCGAGGGAGACAGAGAAAAAAGGCCTTCTCTGGCATCTGTGTGTTCACTTTGAGAATTAAGCCCAGTAAGATTCCTGTGGGGGAATTTTTTTTATTTTTTTGCCCAAGCTGGCAGTTGTATTGGGCTTCTATTGACGGGAATAGTCAATGTGCCCAGGATTAAAAAGCAATCCTGCGTTCAATATGACACCTCCCTACATTCTTTTATGAGTGTCAGCGTACGCCTTGTACTTCAGAAGCTGTGGATGGAGCCGTCTACACAGGAGACAATCAAAGTTGTAAGAGAGCAGTATCGCAGAGCTGAGTTTGCACAGGCTTGGTGGATATCACTCCTTCTATCCCGCTCTCGTTTTTTGAATTAATGTGATCTGGAAACTCAACTCAGCATCCAAGCAAATGAGATTATGGCAGCCATAACCCCCGCCCCCCCCCCCCATAACCAGCATCACTCATGCCCAGAGACTAGTCCAGAGGCTGTTGATTTAAATGCCATCCACTACTGTCAGAGCAGATCAATCATCAAAAGCATGGTGTAATTGGCTTTTAGTGACACAACACAGTGTTGCATTATCAAAGAATGTTTTAGCACGTGACTTATGTGCTGCCTGGTCCCAGCTATCTGAGTCTAGGGGCATCTGAGTGCTGGCTCAAAACATTCTCCCCTGTGATAAAAATAAATAAATCAATCACACGAAATAATTACTTAAGTTTCTCGGCATGGAGTGCATGTGTAGACAAATAGATGGAGAACTAGGTTGGCACCCTGTTGAAGCAGAGAGGAATGTTGCCCAGTGAGATGAAAGGCAGACTGCTAGCGGAGAACAAAGAGCACAATGTGTCATGGCGCTGCACAGCTGAAGGTTGGTGTCATTTCTTCACCAGAGAAACATGAAGAGAGCCACATAGTACTGCCTTGGAGTTGGGAGAATGTAGACCCAATATGTAACTTTCATTTCGTACATTTCAAACATCACAGTGGAATTAAGTGCAGCAAAACCTGGGCCATTAGGAGTTTCATGCAGTGCTACATGCACTAAAGCCCAGCACACAGACATGTCTGATACACACACCGATCAGCCATAACATTATGACCACTGACGGGTGAAGTGAATAACACTGGTAATCTCCTTATCATGGCACCTGTCAGTGGGTGACAGCAGGTGAACATTCTGTCCTCAAAGTTGATCTGTTAGAAGCAGGAAAAACAAGCAAGCGTAAGGATCTGAGCGACTTTGACAATGGACAAATTGTGATGGATAGACGACTGAGTCAGAGCATCTCCAAAACTGTTCCCGGTCTGCGGTGGTCAGTACCAATCAAAAGAGGTCCAAGGAAGGAAAAAAGGTGAAACGGCGACAGGGTCATGGGCGGCCAAGGCTCATTGATGCACATGTGGAAAGAAGGCTGGCCCGTGTGGTCCGATCCAACAAACGAGCTACTGTAGCTCAAATTGCTGAAAAAGTTAACACACACATAGCACCAGGATGCACGATGGGAAGGAGGCAAG
Organism: Esox lucius; assembly: GCF_011004845.1. Lineage (NCBI taxonomy): Eukaryota > Metazoa > Chordata > Actinopteri > Esociformes > Esocidae > Esox > Esox lucius. Next base: position 17,463,210 of record NC_047584.1, read on the forward strand.
CCGGAGGAGGCGGTGTGATGCTTTGGGCAATGTTCTGCTGGGAAACCTTGGGTCCTGCCATTCTTCTGGATGTTAATTTGACATGTACCACCTACCTGAGCATTGTTGCAGACCATGTGCACCCTTTCATGGCAACGGTATTCCCTGACGGCATTGGTCTCTTTCAGCAGGATGATGTGCCCTGCCACAAAGCAAAAATGGTTCAGGAATGGTTTGAGGAACACAACAACGAGTTCAAGGTGTTGACTTGGCCTCCAAATTCCCCAAATCTCAATCCAATCGAGCATCTGTGATCTGCTGCTAACATCTCGGTGCCAGATACCACAGCACACCTTCATCTGTCTAGTGGAGTCCATGCCTAAATGGGGCAGAGTTGTTTTGGCGGCAAAAGGGGACTTACACAATATTAGGCAGGTGGTCATTATGTTATGACTGATCAGTATATATAGAAATCCCTTTAAACGTAATAAATTCAAGCTTTATAGTTAAATAAGCAAGTAATCACATGCTTATTTAAAATAAGCTATATAGACATGTAGGATTGACAAGCACCATATTCTCTGCACTGACAGAGAGTTGCCAGGGAAAATATATGGACTATATATATATAATACCTACATGGTTAATACCACAGAAGTATAGATAAACATACAGTTAATAGGGCTTTTGTATCCCCGCCCAGATATACAACTGAGACTCTTCTCATCCAAAACAAATCTCCAAGTCAGGCATTAGAAATTGTACCTACGTTACTTCCCAAGCGCTTAAGTTAATACAGATAAATATTTCAAACTCCCCGTTTTACTTGCCGTGCTTTCCTATTCATTCAAACGCCTGATCACTCAAAACACAAACAAATGATCCTGACAACGTCGTGTTTTTATTTCTAGGACACCACCGTGGGCAAAACGTGGTTTATGTATATGTACATATGCAAAGCCCGGGGAGTTTCATAATGCATATTAATGTGTGAGAAAGCAGAAATACACCTTCAGTACACTCTATATACATGAGGATCACGGCAGTATTGAAACAGAACTGGAGCACTGTGCCCCTGTAGTCTCTGGCAGATTGAGGCCTGTCATACATACTTGTGTTCAGATGTGCTCTGCTGACACCAACCCTAAGGTTACATACAAATCCTCTGACCACAGGCCTTCCACGCCCCAGCGGACCTTAGACAGCTCAGCCAATTCAAACACTGATCTGAGGGATCTGGGAAAGCCCCTGACTTGGAGGAATTTGTTCATGCAAATACATCCCATTTCCTCTGACAAAACACCACCACATTGCCAAGCCTCAAGGACCCTGCCTGATGAGATTCAACTAGGCTCAAGTGACCCGGCTATTCAGATAGGGAAAGGTTTTCACTTTCCGGGGCTTTCAGGGTTCTCCAAGAGACTTTCATGACATCAGACTTCAGTTATCAATACACATTTCAACAGTTCCATTCCCATACAGTAATATTTACCCACCCGCAATACTGAGATGTTCCAAGCAGTGTGCACAGTATCCTCAATCACTTTGAATATGAGACATCTTTTGAAGAATTCTAACAGTGCGTTTTATCTGCAATGCTTATCTTGCCTCCGAGATTATAATGTGATATTCATTGATAACATGGAATAGTACAGCTAATGAATCTCGATGCCTGGATGTGTGGTGCCCTGCCCAGGACCTACCAATGTCCTTTCATCTCAAACATCAACGTGATGATCAACAAGGCTGACATCTAGTGGTCACAAGAGCCATCTGGTTGGGATTCACAGCTCAGCAGCATAAAAATAAACCACCCGGTTAAAAAGATTCTCATCTGATCCCACAGATAGCAGTAATTTCACAGATAACACTGAATCTATAATATGAACTAAAATGCAAATTAAATTCCCCCAGATTTTACCCTGAAGAATAGAAATTATCATTTTCCTCTGCTATTTTTCAGTTGAAAGGGAACTCAAGCTTTCCCCACTTGATAAGCAGCAGTAGATTGTCTCACAGCTGATATCTTACACGATCATCTACACTTTCATGAAATGTCATAAGAAAACGAGACCTCTACCAGAGGACAAGGAGTGAGTGAAGACACCCTGTGGGCCTTTGCCAAACCGGCGAGAGACGCACAGACAGAGTGATGGAAGATTCCAAACTTAAGCATCCAGCACAAATAACAACAGTAGCCAAATGACAACTACACAGAAATGCAACACTTTTACTGAAGTCAATCACCGAAACCTCAACTTGACACCTATTACCTACTGCTTGTGCACTTGACCGAATGACATTGCTGCCAATATGGCCCTTTGTGTGTTTGCGATGGAAGATAAGAAAGGCTTAGTACAAGCTGAATCAAATTAGAGAGGCTTTTAGGCCTAATTGACACCATGTCTACAGCCATGAATGGTGGACCATATCTCTGCTGTCACTCAATACTTTGAGTACCAAAGTGCAGTGAATTTTCCACCCATTTTCATTATGCTGAATGTATTTTTTCATCCCTGCGTATTTCTCTGCAATCAGGCAAAGAGGAGGATGACTGTGGGCTCACCTCTTGCACTACCTTCTATTAAAGTCTATACACAGGCATAGGGATTTTTAATGGAGGCTAAACCAAGGTAGCTATCGTAAATTGGAGCTGCTCTGATATATATGCTCTTAATTCGACTATAAGTGAAAGCAGTCATTTACAGGTGGCTCAAAAGGAAGCAAAGCACATAATATGGCTTAACTGAAGAGAAGTATGAAGTGGTGCATCTGGTAATTGAACACATCTATTAGCATGCCGGCTCAGCCGAGTGTCCACGGGACCCAGCCAGGGCTAATGACGAAGATATTACCACCTTCATTTATCTCCACAGAATGGAACGGGAAGAGGAGTTGCTTTTTTTTATGATCTCTAAATACAGTTTCTTCATCCGCTGAGTATTTGGAAACCTTATCGCAAAAATATCCCGCTGCAGCACAATCTGTAGATAGCAGCAAGCAGCAGGGAACCAAAAGGGACAGCTTAGTGAAAATAAAAACAGAGCCCTCCACGAAGAGCTCAGCCTCTCAGGGGATAACGGAGACTGGAGATTTATTCACACTCGGTATCACATGGCAGAGAGAAGGGCTTTGAGTGGAGGAGGACCTGGACGCCGCCACATCTGGGGAGAGGCGTCTTAAAAAAGAAAAAGCCCTTACCTGAGAGTTTCTGGAGGCATGCACAACTACGAACAAACACACAATCACATAACACCATGGGCCCCCTGATAAGTTTCTACCTCAGAGTAAACAGGAAGAAGACTCTTCTGTTGGTTGAAAAAACAGGAACATTTCCCAGTTCCTGTGTGGAATACAGGCCAGTAGTGTTGTGATGCTCCATGGGAGCCGCCGACCCAAACTACTGGTGATCCACAGAATATTTTATAGAAATTATTCAGACCTACCTGTTTAATGAGAAGTATTCAGACCTACCTGTTTAATGAGAAGTATTCAGACCTACACGTTTAATGAGATGTATTCAGACTTACCTGGTTAATGAAAAGTATTCAGACTTACCTGGTTAATGAAAAGTATTCAGACTTACCTGTTTAATGAGAAGTATTCAGATCTACCTGTTTAATGAAAGGTATTCAGACCTACCTGATTAAAGAAATGTATTCAAAACCTAACTGTTTAAAAAGTATTAAGACCTGCCTTTTGTTTTTATCAAAAACATTCAGACCTACCTGTTTTATAAAAAGTATTCAGACTTACCTGTTTTGGTCAATGGACTCGAAAACAGCTGCTGTAACAACTTGTTCTCTGAAGTTCTCAAAACCACAACAACGTCTGCAGGGAGAGTGTCACGATTCTTCTCCAGAAAACCATTCACACTATAAAGCACCTGAAAGACAACATGTCAATAATTAATATTCAAACCCCATCTGAAAAAACTAACTATCCCATCAGTGATCTTACATGAAGACAAAAACACCAACGATACAATATATAGCATACTGAACCATATGCATGGTAATGACCCATACATGACATTACAATATATAGCATACTGAACCATATGTATGGTAATGACCCATACATGACATTACAATATATAGCATACTGAACCATATGTATGGTAATGAACCATACATGACATTACAATATATAGCATACTGAACCATATGTATGGTAATGACCCATACATGACATTACAATATATAGCATACTGAACCATATGTATGGTAATGAACCATACATGACATTACAATATATAGCATACTGAACCATATGTATGGTAATGACCCATACATGACATGCTAGTTCATTTATATAAAACTGATCAATACAGATCACACTGATCCATCCACAACATGCTGATCAATACAGATCACACTGATCCATCCACAACATGCTGATCAATACAGATCACACTGATCCATCCACAACATGCAGATCAATACAGATCACACTGATCCATCCACAACAAGTAGATCAATACAGATCACACTGATCCACACATAATGGGCTGAATCGTTTATATAAATCTGATCCATACAAATCACACTGATCCACACATAACAAGATGGCTCATTTATATAAATCTGATCCACACATAATGGGCTGATTCATACCTTCCCAGCATAATGCTGAATTCCGAAGCAAAGCTCAACTCGTTTTGGTCTCCAGAAGTATTTGTAGCGCAGATTGTCCTCAAATTTATCTGAGGAGAAAACATCGAAGCTAACAATATAATAATAATACACCGCTTAATTAATCAGATATGCATTCAGAGCATTTGGTTTACGGCCTTTCACGCAAGACTCTGGATGTTTTTGTACTTAGAGACTTAATGTTCTCTGCCACTGAGGCCTTGTCTTACCCACTAAGGTCTGGTCAGTGGCCTGGGGAAAGCGGCTCTCTTCATCTAGCAGAGAGAGCAGGCCCATGGGCTTCTGGAGGAACATGTCCAGGATGGGGCGGTTGTCCTCGTACTCCACCAGGCTGGCATCCACCCCCTCTCTCTGGTACTCCATCTAATTAAAACACACAGAATACAGTCCGCAGCTAATGATTCCACTAAACCACCCAATTAAACAATCTAGGCTAGAGAGGATTTGTGCATGTTTCAAAACAAACAGAGTTCTTAATCAACACACTGTGCTGCAGCGACATTCAAGTTCTCTTTCTATTGCTGAACTTTGTAATAAAGTCAGTTGAGAAAATTATACAGAACTGTTCTGAAATAACAAATAGAGCCACTTACTAATTCATAATTTAGCTACATTTGCAAATAAGCTGGTCATATCACATTATTGCATCTGCTTAATTAAGATCAAAAAGTTATTTTAAACATATATTTTACTAATAAAGTGGAACCAATGGATTTAAACCGTCCTCATGTTTAAATCATTAACTCAGAATAATCAGCTTCTGTGTATGACTGGATTCAAGCCATTTTCACATTATAAAAATCCAATTTTCCGCTAAACACTGCCCCTCCATTGAAGGCAACTATGTAACACGACAAATCAGGCAGGAAAGTTGCCTGGTAAAGGCACAGGCGTTAAGCATGTCGAGTTAAGCCTTGGTATAATACAATGCTTCCTGAAGGACACATCCACGCTGTTTCAAAAGGCAACCCAATTCTTCCAGTTTCAAAATCTCTATTCATTACCTATAAAAAGTCATCACTTCACAAATAGCAACTCGCTCTAATTCCCTTGAGAGGACTTGCTAGAGAGCAAACATTAACACAAAAGGACATAACAGCAGAAAGTGCTCTTGATTAATGTCTATACAGCGTCGTCGGTGAAAATGAAGAGCTGCCACACTCTAGGGTAAACAGCTTCATTAAATCAATTAAGAGAATAGAGAATTTCTAACATATAAGGGAGCAGAAGTAAACATTAACGTCACTGGAAAAAAAACTACTAAATGGCGTACATGATTATTATAATTATATAAAATGTATGACGCCTACACGGAATGAGTGTTTGTGATTGATGAACAAGCCTGTGTATAATAACAGGATGTTTAATACACAACATGGAATAAAAATAGGAAATATTATATGCTGCACACAACAAAAGGGCTTCTGCGTAATCCAGTGTGTCAATCTGTCACTGTTATTAAACTTATAGGAGTTGGAGAAGCATCAAATCTCTGTACAACATGGGGCCACCATTAAGGCAGGTTTACCTGTTCAAGAGCAAAAATGTGCTGGTTGAAGTAAAACTGAATCTGTTCATTTGCAATGTTGATGCAGAGCTGCTCAAATGAGTTCCTCTTGAAGTTCTCGAATCCAAAGATGTCCAGGATTCCCACATTCATACCACTTTCTGCCACACTTCAAAGGGGAAAAACGGGACAGAAAAACAAAGTTATTCTGTGGTGAAACTGTGAGCAAATCCCAAGCAACCACATTGACTAATGAAAATTTAATGATGAACCAAGTTCAACCCAAATACAGAATATTTTGGTCTGAATGGCCAATTCTCCTATTATGGGGAAATCATAATAATCTACTTTCCAACAAAAGTGATGAAAGTTCAGAGATCCTTCAATAAACTAATAACAAAAAGTGAATTCTATGCAAGGGGTTGTACAAACAGGTCGATATTAAATTAAAAAGCAGTCTGTACTTCACTGTGATCTGCGCTGGACCCAGGTCTAAATGCAGAACTTACAGCACATGATATCTACAGACAGATTTCAGCCTGGTGCTACTAAAACCGAGTTTGCAATTTGACATAATCCCTTGCATTAGTAAGACATTAGAGGTCACCCTGTGTCTCGGTTAACAGGTTATTAATGGCAATAACAGAGTGTGCCGATGATTGCAGTGGGAGCAGGCCCTGTGCAGCTCAGAGACAGCAGATGATTCCCTGACACTTCACGCTCACATTTATGAAGGAATTCTTTTGGATCAATGAACAACTCTTTACAGTCTCTCAGAAGTCTTTTTAATCATCCGAATATGATTTTCTCAGCACGCAACTCGGTATAAAAAATGTATTAAACATATTTTGCTCCCTTTCTTGTCTTGTGTTGTGCATTAATATTCTACTCCCTGTGTTTGGTTCTCTAACCATGATGTAAAGGTCACTAGAGCTTCATACATCCACACACACACACACACACACACTAATCACATTTCAACAACCAAAGAACAGAAAGAGCTGTAGACTAACCAGATGTTCAGGTCTGGCTGTAGCAGGGCATTGATGCGGTTGACTATCCAGCTGAAGAGGCGTCCGTACAGGGCCTTAGACATGGCGTCCCGGACGTCGGTGGCCTTGTCCACAGTGTTGGTCCGGATGATGGTCTCTCCCCGGGTCACCACACAGTGGGAGGTCAGCGCCTCCTGGAGCTCCTCGGGGCCGATGCAGAGCAAGGCAGCAGCTGTGGATCAGGACCCAGGAAACGAGCCTTCTTTCACACTGTGTAAAGGCACCGACGGGTGCTCAAAGGAATCTGAGAATAACCCTGACTTAAATGTCTTACTATTTCCTAAGGCCTCGGCATTGGGCACTTCACTTTTATCCGTCTGGTGCTGGGAGGTAATGGCAGTGAATTCGATATTTCCTGTATTCAATATGGCACAGAGAATTCTGTACACTGAATTGACCTCCTGTTAAAAAAGCAAGAGAAAGCATCAGATGCAATGGGGGGGAGGGGTTGTTTGGACATGTGTCTTTGTTCCTTTATCTGCTGTTTGCATTTTAATTATTTGGGGGACCTTTTTTTTTTATATTGTTCATTATACTTATGTGCTGAATACAGATTGGTTGATATTTGTTTGGTTGAAAATGGCAGAAAGGCCAAATGAAACAGATCTCCCCTATTAACAAGCAAGCAGGCAAGTTTATTTACGTAGCACAATTTATACATAGAAGCAATTCAATGTGCTTTACAATGAAAAGAAAAATATACAAATGTATTATTTATTTATTATTAATGAACATTTCAACTGTACCCACCTGGTCAGTGAAGCCAATGATACGGAAGCAGTCCTGAATGGCATTAAACTGCTCCTTGTACAGTTCACTGGAGGTAATGTCCTGCATCACCTTACCATGTTGATTCTCAATGTACCTGGACAGATATTCAAACCCCCAGGTTTCCACATTACACAAGTGACAGGGAATAATTACAGTTGTGCTCAAAGGTTTGCTTACCCTTGGAGTAGTGTTAATATATGTACCATTTGTAAAGAAAACATGAGTGAGCAGGCAAAACACTTCTTTTATTTCTTATAGGATTCACATTCAACTGTAGGTCATAACAGAATGGCGCAATCGTAAAACAAAACATGGCATCGAATAAAATTAAAAAAATGAACTGACCCCTGTTCAGAAGTCGGCATGCCCTTAGTTCTTAATACTGTGTATTGTCCCCTTTAGCATCAATGACAGTATGCAGTCCTTTGTAATAGTTGTCTATGAGGCCCCGAATTCTTGCAGGTGGTATAGCTGCTAATTCGTCTTTGGTCGTCAGATTGTCTCGATGATATTAAGATCAGGAGACTGTGATGGCCACTCAAGAACCTTCAAATTTTTCTGCTGTAACCACTGGAGGGTCTACTTGGCCTTGTGCTTGGGGTCATTGTCATGCTGGAAAGTTCAAGAGCATCCCATGCGCAGCTTTCGTGCAGAAGAATGCAAACTGTCTGCCAGTATTTTCTGATTAAATGCTGCATTCATCTTGCCATACATTTTCACAAGATTCCCCGTGTCTTTAGAGCTCACACACCCCCAAAACATCAGTGAGCCGCCTCCATGCTGCACCGTAGGCCTTGTTGACCCCTCTCCAAACATAGCGCTTATGGTTGTGACCCTAAAGCTCTATTTTGGTCCTGTCACTCCAAAATACTGTGTGCCAGAAGCTGTGAGGCATGTCAAGGTGTTTTCTGGCATATTGTAACCAGTCTTTTTTGTGGCATTGGCGCAGTAAAGGCTTCTTTCTGGCAACTCGACCAAGCAGCTCATTTTTGTTCAAGTATTGTCGTATTGTGCTCCTTGAAACAACCACACCGTCCTTTTCCAGAGCAGCCTGTATTTCTCCTGATGTTACCTGTGTTTTTTTTTATTGTAACCCAAACAATTCTTCTGGTAGTTTAGTCTGAAATCTTTCTTGGTCTACCTGACCTTGGCTTGGTATCAAGATATCCCAGAATTTGCAAGGCTTTGGATATCTTTTCATATCCTTTTCCATCTTTATAAAGTTCCACTACTTTGTTACGTATATCTTTTGACTGTTCTTTTCTGCTCCCCATGGCTCAGTATCTAGCCTGCTCAGTGCATCCATGTGAGAGCTAACAAACTCATTGACTATTTATACACAGACATTAATTGCAATTAAAAAAGCCAAAGGTGTGGGAAATTCACCTTAAATTGAAATTTTTACCTGTGTGTGTCACCTTGTGTGTCTGTAACAAGATCAAACATTCAGGGGCATGTAAACTTTTGCTTAGGGCCATTTGGGTGATTTCTGTTATTATTATAATTTAAAAAGGAGCCAAACAACTACGTGATAATAAATGGCTTCATATGATCACTATCCTTGAATAAAAGACACTTCAAAAAGATCAGTCATATTTTCAAAATCAATGCCAAAATTTAACAATTTCTGCCAGGCTATGCAAACTTATGAGCACAACTGTATGTTGAGATGTCATGTAATTAAAGCCAAGTGAAGAAATAAAACACTAACCTGGGGGGCTTCTTGTCAGGTAACCTGTAATTCTTTAGCTTCTCTTGGTGATACAGACCAGCGTAGATGTAGTAGAATATGTGGAAGTTTTTCTCTCCCCTAAGAGCATTAAGAGAAATTGACATTTAAACCTAGTGGACCATATTGAATAATAACAATAATATCTCTGGTACTTTCTTACGTAGCCTGTTTGATGACCCTGGACTTTTCTAGCAGGTACTCGGAGATCTTGGCTCCCATGACTGCCCCAGTGGGGGTAAACTTCATCTCCAGGTACTTCCCGAAGCGACTGGAGTTGTCGTTAATTGCCGTGCACGCGTTGCCAAACGCCTCCACCAGAGGATTCACCTGGAGAATCTTCTCTCGCAGTGTCCGATTGTTTGCCTGGAATGACAGTCAACAATTGGTTTGGCATACATCTGTCCAGAAACAAAACAAACTCAATGTATAGGACAGAATCTTTCAGTCTCAGTCTGTCCTTTTGATAATGAAATGAGCTTGACAACTTAAAGAGCAGTGAAAAGGTACACAGCTGGTAGAAATGGAAGGCTCAGTGGAAGGGTTTGGTATAGAGAGGTTCATGGATTACAAAGACACCGACGTAGACCTGTACAGAAGACAGCGCATGCTACGGAAAACGTGTGGCAAACGCATGTCTATAAAAAACTTTCTTCCTCAAAAAAAATATAAAATGCATATCTTGGTGCGTGTGCGACTTTGCGCTGTTAAAACTGAGTGTGCACAAAGAGGGACCAAAGGACCTTATGGTACCAAAATCCAGTTTCATCCCACACCGACAGTACCTTTCCCAGGAAGGTGAGATGCTGGACAATCAGATGGGCGCTCTCGGTCTTCCCGGCACCGCTCTCTCCGCTGATGATAATACACTGAGACACAAGGACACAACCATGACCACTGGGCCTCAAACAAGCCCACCACTAGATCTCTGGACCAGGCTCTGAATAAAAAGTCACATAGGATTTAGATAATACAGCTTATCGCTAAATATGTTTCACACTGCGCTGCGCGTTTCACCCTTCAGGTACCTGGTCTTTACAGAAGGTCACCATGCCCTGGTACGCCGCGTCGGCTGTGGCAAAAATGTGCGGGGGGTTGTCAGCCCGCTTCGCCCCGTGGTAAAGCTTAGAGAACTGTCAAGAGACACATCGCATTAGAATATCGGTATTCGCCTGCTGATTATAAAGACCCGGTCCACTGGAGTGATGGCGCCCAACAGGGCGGCTGGCACACACCTGTGGCGAGTAGATGCTTAGATTTTGAAAAGGGTTGAGAGCGATGAGGATGTCTCCAACGTATGTGTATATCTGAAGCTCGTCGTACCTCTTAGAAAGGTGTTTGATGATGGTCTCCTGCAGAGAAGGAAGGGACTTAACAGTGTAGAGGGAGCTCGACTTAACGAACCAGCCTGCAGTCTAGTCCAATAGCAACGTGCTCAATCTTACCTCGTCCAAAACCTCCAGGTTCACAAGATCATCATCAGGACTGCTTTCTATTATGAGTGTCTTTCGTGTATTTATTCTTTCATGCCTGTTGGAGTAAAGCCAAGAGGTAGTGAGTTCAAATCCCAGATGAGGGGATGTTAAATGACAATCGCTGTATCAATGCACAATGTAATCATGTGTTTCAATTGTGGGAGACATAATAATGGCTTAGGAAGCCTGATGGTGATAAAAGCGCACAGATAAATGAGTAATAATAGTCTTAGTCTGACTATAACACCCATTCACTTCAATGGCTTGTTGGTGGCCCATCAGGGTCCCCCTCCAGGGAGATCTTTCCCATTATCACAGGCTGTGATTGCACTTCATCTCCATTTGACCTAGCACTCTACAATTGGGCCCACAGGTCGAAGGTCAGCACAGAGGCAGCTGGCATATTGGGATCATGCAATTCCCCAAGGATCCGCTGGGGATCCGTGTGTGTGCGTGTGGGTGTGTGTGTGTGAGAGAAAACAGGATATAAATGGGGGATGAAAATGTCTCCAAACTGGTGTTATTCCAGGAAAATTTGATTAATGGAGACATTTCCTCTGTCCCAATATTAAAAGGTATTTTATGGTCATAAGCAAACAAAAAGGTGATAACTGTTGGGATTAGGGATAGAATTATGGTAAAGACATTAGGGTTTTTAGGATTCAGGTCAGGGTTAGGATTAGAAATAGTAATTTATCCTTTGCATGCAGTAACTTGCTGAAGTCTGTGACCCATTGACCCCACAGGACTCTGGGTTTCTTTGGTAAGTCTCTGCAAGGACTCAACTGCAGCCACCTTCAGAGTTAGTTCAGTTTAAAGGACTTTTAGGATTGAGTCTTGTCTTCAGCAAATTAAAGTCATCCCAAATTAAATCTGAAGATTGACTTGGCCAGAACTTTCCATGTTTGCGACCTAAAAAAACTCCATAATTGCTATGTTAGTTTATTTGAAGTGCTCTCCCGTGGGTTTGGAGACATTTGCTTCCACTGTAGCTGACAGGATGTTTCTGTACAATGTAATTCTGATATTTAATCTAACATTAACAAAAGAACTGGGCAATATCTCATTCACAAGAAAAAATTTTAAAGTAAATAATACCTCCAAGCCACCAACCTACTTATTTGTGAAGAGGAACATAGGATCTCTGTCAGCACATGCACGCACACACGCACGCACGCGCACACACACACACACACACACGCACACACCTGCACATACGCACGCACACACACGCACACACGCACGCACACACGCACGCACGCACGCACACACACTAACCTCACCCTGCACAGCATCACATTAACTCTTGTTTTTGAGGACAAGGAAGGGTACATCAATCCATACCATTCCTATTGTGTTTAACAGCCGTAGCAACAGTAGGAGACATCAACGCATCACACACTATATAGCAGACACGGTATTACAGAAAGCCTGACTAGTTCCAGTACACCAAACCTCAGTCAGCCTAGGCCTGGAGAGTAACTCCACAAGCAACAAATACAATCATTTAGCAATCACAAACAGCTTTTTTTCCCTTCGGCTCATGGCAGGCCAAGTATAAATCATTGCAGCATTCTTAATTCACTGATAATGCAGACAGCGAGGATGAACAGTTAGCATTTCTCACAAGTAAATCAATCTGAAAACCACAGTGTTTATTTCCCTCAATGGTTTAATCATTGCAATTAAAAGGTTTTTATTCATCTAAGTTTAGTCAGCACAATCACTCCTATCAAATTAGTTTCACTCCCCTAAATTCTCTTTAATTACATCCTTTTCATTACTTTCACTACACAGTACATTTGTTACACGGGTTTAGCAGGGACAAAATAGCGTAAGGAAACGAAACCCTGCCCTCCTCTGGTAAGAGAACACATCTCACCTCAGCATCTCAGAACAACTCCCCTGCTTCTTAACATTTTCTCTCTAATGGAGAGTTCAGTGATAACAGATATATGAACTACCAAGACAAACCCACGTGTCACCTGAGAGAAACATTGAATTCTACAGTTCTTCAAAGGGAACGTAAGCATTTCTTTGAGGTTGACTTACTTGGTCTTGAGTTTGCAGCCCAGCTCTTGTTGTTCATGGATGAGTGTGGAGAGCTGTTGACTGAGAGCCATGTCTTTACCATGGGCCTGCTTGATGAACGGGTGTTCCAGAAGGTGGGTCACGGACGGACGAGTCTCAAAATCCTTTATCAGGCACCTGTGTAGTCAGAGAATTCAATCCGAAAGAGAATACAACCAGAAAGTTACGCCGGACAAAACCTTTTTCTGGTTTGAAACCAAACTCTCCGAACACCTATTTGCCAGGATCTTTACATTTAGAACTTCCATGCAATAACAGTATAAGTAGAAAATGTACGAAAAATACAGTGACAGTGACCTGAACATCCCACCAAGCCGATATGTTTGGGGACAGTGATAATGACTGACAAGGTGCTCTCTGTAACGTTAGCCTATGAAACTCCTCAGCAGATCTTCAGTCTTTGGGTGACTGAACTCTGTCCCCTCACTGAGCACCACACGGTCTGGTCATCACCATGGCCCCAGAGCAAACAGGTTTGTTTCTGGCACAGTCATGAATGGCTCCTATCTTCTACATGCAGTGTTGACTGTTGGCTCTTTGTCATACTGGTCATACGTCACTATACTACTGTCTTCAAAAGCCCCTGACAGAAAAAAAGCTAAAGCATACATTCTGTATTTTTAATCCAGCAGCAATACAAGGTTATTCAACCAGGTGGTAAATCGTTTGTAAAAGGGGTAATTCATGGACAGTATGACAGTTTTGCATGCTGGGGGTATATCATCAGGCTGCCTGGTAGTCCATATATATATATATATATTTTACCAACAGGCATCATACAGATGTAGGATCTTTATAAGAGCCAGTCTCCTACACCAGGAAGATTATCCTGCAGTAACAGGAAATGTTGAATAATTATGTGGATTATAATTATTCAAAATTTGTGTAGCGGTTGATATTTCTTTTAAGGGGAAAATCATTTCAAACGTCAGTGGCCCAGGGTGATCCAGCATAAGCCTCTGTCTATGGCGTACATGTACTGCTGCAGCCTTCAAATCCACTGCAGCACGAACCCTTAATATGTCCCCTTTTGTCTTTATTCAATAAAACATAAAAAGCCGGAAAATGTATTAAACATCATTTTTTCATGTTTAAACGTTTAACACACAACACCCAAAATGTCCTGTCTTGCCGAAAAAACCTGCAACAAGATGATCAAATGAATATCCTGTACCTGTATTTATCCCCACCATTCAGGATATCCATCATTCTGTACCAAATCTGAATGTTTCAGAGCACTGCAACACAGCACTGCCGGCAGGCAGAGAGATAAGAGAACAACACCAATCTCACTGCCGCCTAATCTAGGCTGAAATTCTGTTTCCTTCTTCGACCAGTTTTTCTCCTCTTCAAATTAATTCCTAGAATTCATTAGTGCCAGGACATTAAGCAGAGGTTGAAGCCATTAGCCAGGCACTGCACAGCCGGGATGCTAAACGTCAAGCCACTTTGTCACAAAAGGCGACTCTTTTGGATGCGTGAGGACATACACTGGGATCTCATGATGCTTTTATTATCCAGAGAAACGCCAGAAGACACACACACACACTAACAGTCTGTACTGGCGAGTCGTCACCAACAGCCTGCCAGGCCTGATAACATTGTCCACCCTCCATGCATTGTAGCCTGGTGGGCTTTGTTTGAGGAGATTATTTCTGATCTGATATCATACAATCCATTATCTCATTCTACCGAGTGACAGAGAAAGCGCGGCCCCAAAACCACCCAACAATGTACACTGCATAGGAATATACAACAAACGAAAATAAAAGGGGTTTCATTATTATAAGATGTCTCATGAACATTGTATTGCAAGAATTAAGAAATTTTTGTGTGTGGTAAATTCTCTTGATTAGAATTTAATTGGGGTTTTAAGAGGGGAAATAAAAAAGTCATTATTCCCAGGGGAAGAGGTCAAAAGAGTGATTAATGAAAACAACAATGATCTAACAAACAGTGTGAATTCAACAAAGATCCACTGCCACAGGGAACTTCTAGCCCAACAGCGCCACCTATCTGTTCTGTTCCTGTTCCTTGGCCCTTCGTCTCCACTTCACCAAATAAAGAACAAGACACAAGACCTGGTCTGACACACCTGGTGCTCTGATAAATGCACAACTAACTTAAATAAATGAGTCCATTACCACTAAGGGGCTTGGGTTCAGAGCTAAACTGTTTGATGTTTTCATTGATAATAATGAATGAATAAGCACTGTCATTCAATCTATTCCACTACTAACAATAACTCCACAGTTAGAAGGCAGAAATCACAATGCACAAATAACCCCTGAAGAAATTGAATTTTTCTCTCTCATTTACGCCTGACTCACTTTTCTAACTCAGAGCTGCATGCTTGAAATTACAGTCGTATATTTGGCCAGACAACTATGGGCAAGTCTTGACGTTATTTGTTTTGCACACTGGAGGGACTGATTACTTATCTCGTCCTAAAGATAAAACTGATTATTCAGTAGAATGTGTTTTCCGTTGGCGACAGATTTACACAAATGAAAAGCGATGAAAACAGAGGAAATACAATCTTGCTGAAAAATATCAATTTCTACACATCCATGTCCAGTGGTCCACGCAGTCCCAGAACAAAATGGAAAACGATCATCCTGTTCCTTCGGTCAAATGGGAAAACACTGAAGTAGAATTGGCCGACAATTCGATGCAATCAACTATTGATGACTGACAGCTGTTGTCTATGGTGTTTTATAATTTTCTTACTTGATATACGTAGGTTGCTAGGGCAGAACCATAAAGCACCAACTGTGGAGTGAGCAACCAGCAGGGTTCCAAATTCCCTTTTTGCCACCGACCCCACGAACAACGCTTTATGTGGTAGTTCAACTAACATAACAAAATGCCAGAGAACAATGTCGATGGTAGAAAAAGTAGAAAGCTCAACATGCTGTGCTAAATAAGAAATGAGCTGTAATGTGTTTTAACCTCTTTCTCCTCACCAATGTTCGATGGATCACAGCAGCACCCCAGTGGACTGTGTTGTCTGGCTAAGTGTTGAAAGATTTGTTTTAAATGTGACTTGTTTGTCAAGATTTAGTTCTCTTTCAGGATCAATCATCGAAAAAATATATAGGTATAACGCAGCACAAATCCTGAAGGCAAAAATGTTGTTCTGACGTCGGTTTGTCTGGTGTTTTAAGCCACTGCCTCCAGAGCACATGTACTGCTACAACATGGGTTGAAACCCATCCCACTGCATCTGAAAAAAACTCTCTCCTGTATCTTCTTTACAAAGTCTCTATCAAATAAAGCATACATTTCCCCAAAACTATCTTACAAAGGAAATATTTATAATAACGTTAACTTAACCTATAATTCTGCTTAGGCTATAGCCGTGAAGGCTTTTCATTCACCACTTAGCCATGTTTTATCATGATTTAGTTTCCAGTTGCATTTCTCATGGCAACAGGTCAGTAACATGATTGGGTATAAAAAGAGTATTTCAGAAGTAAAGATGGGGAGAAAGAATGCTCCAATATTGGATTGCCGTGATCTTCATCCCCCAGGCAGCACTGCATCAAAACAGATATTTTTTAGTGGATGTCACTGCAAGGGCTCAGAAACACTTCCAAAAACCACTGTCTGCGAACACAGTACGTCGCTGCATCCACACATGATAGTAAAAACTCTACCATGCAAAGAAGAAACCGTATATAAACAAGATCCAGAAACACTGCCACCTTCTCTGGGCACGGAGCTCATTTAAGGTGGTCTGAGAAAACTATCCTGTGGTCTGATTAATCAAAATATGAAATTATTTTTGGGAATCATAGACACCATGTCCTCTGAACTAAAGAGGAGAGGGACCATATGGCTTATTATCAGCATCCAGTTCAAAAGCCAGCATCTGTGATGGTTTTGGGGTGCATTAGTGCGCATGGCATGGGTGACTTGCACATTTGTGAAGGCACCATTACTGCTGAACAATATATACAGGGAGCAACATATGCTGCCATCTAGATAACATATTTTTTCAGGGAAGGCCATGCTGATTTCAACAAGACAATGCCAAACCACATTCTGCATGTATTATAACAGCATGGCTCTCTAGATGAGTATGGGTGCTAAACTGGCCTGCCTGCAGTCCAGACCTGTCATCCATTGAAAATAGTTGGTACATTATGAATACGACAAAGGAGACCCCAAAATGTTGAGCAACTGAAATCCTACATCAAGCAAGAATGGAAAAACCTTTCACTTTCAAAACTACAGAAATTGGTCTCCTCAGTTCCAAAATGCTTATAGAGTATTGTTAAAAGAAGAGGTGATGCAACCCAGTGGTAAACATGCCCCTGTCCCAACTTTTTTGAAATGTGTTGCTGGCATCAAATTCAAAATGGGCATGTATTTTTCCCAAAACAATAACATTTCTCAGTTTCAACATTTGATATGTTGTCTTTGTACAATTAAATTGTACAATCTTTCAATTAAATGCAGGGATAAATTATTTGCATATCATTGCATTCAGTTTTATTTGTATTTTACACAGTGTCCCAACTTTTTTGGAAACAGGGTTGTAGTAAATATGTCCCTCCATAATTGATGCAGCCTCTCTCGGGCAGACTGAGATATAGTGTGGGATTAAATCATTTTAGTTCATTAGTGTAGGGTTCCCCTTTGACCAACCAGTGTAATTCGATAAAAAAAAACAGGATCTGTATGGCAATTCAGGCCAGTACTGTCAGAGATATTGCGTGTGACATCCGACAGGGTCATATTCATAGTACCCACCCAATTTCACTATGGGTGACAATGCTGAAAAAACACCTGCCAGCAGTAGCTGAATATCTCCTGAATATCTGAATATCTCTTAATTACCATAGAAAAAGGAGGGTACTCACTGGGCAATGAAATGACTGAAGCTTCTGCACCACTCCTCTGGATTGCGCAATGTAGGGGAAGGGTTTCTGGAACAAGAACACAGACAAAACAATTATCATTCCCGGACTTGAAGTTTAAAACCGAACCATTTAAGCCATCAATGTCACTGCTGTCGGCTTTGACACAAACGTTCCCATGACTGATATCCTGATAGCTGACTTGGGAGTGACAACTTAAAGCAGTCCAGTACTGTGGACAGAGGGCCAGCCAGGGAAGGCGGAAGGCAGCAGGAGAAAAGTGATGAATGATAACTGCTCCTCAACTGTCTGGCAGGAAGCATCTGCAGGCAGAGGCCAAAGTTATGGGAGCCGGTAATACCTCTGTCAGCAGCATTTAAAGAGACTATATATAATGAGGTAAGCACCTCAAGACTGGTTCTGTGGAAAACGTGCAAATGCAGCCTGATCTTTGCCAAGCCAACTACTGGCTACTTTCACTTCTGTACTGTACGAAGTTAAAAGCACACTCACCAGGGAAGACAAATAAGAAATAGAATGAAGATATGGTCACTAACATTATCATTACACGCATTCTAACAAACGCTATGATTACACCAGAGTCGAAATATTAGGTGAAGACACTGAATCTTCAACCGAATGCGAAAATGGAGACAGCGACTCTGAACAGGAACTACGGCAAGACAAAACAACCAAGAAGAAATTATTCTTTCTTTTATCAGAAAACATTATCAAGAACAAAGCAATATGCTGCACCTAAATTAGAACCTATTAAAGGTCTTTATTTTTTGGGTGAAATCTGTCATTTATTCTGGCTCTAAGTCACTCATGTCTTTGATAGTTTCAGACAGGCTGTCCTTTCTGAAGTACAGATCAAAGCCTAGTAACTGACTGCTTCAATGCAAAACATAATATGTGCCTGCAGCAATATTCTTGCCTTGATGTTATACTGCTTATACTGTACTGTATTACAAGTCAATATACCACACAGTGATGATAACACTGTCAAGTACCCTCATTGTGCTTGGAAAAATTCATATTTTTCCTTCCTGTATTTGTGAGAGCACTGAGTCATATTGTAAACACAATTGGCTTATTTAAATCCAGGTCCAGGCACTCCTTGTGCTGTCAAACAAGTGTCAAAGTGGATTGAGGCAAAATCTGCCTTTTTTCAATCCTACATTGAGGCGTAGCTCAGGAAGAAGACAAAAAAAGCACGCTTGTGTCCCACATGAATATGATACTTGGTATGCAGAGCTCATATTTCATCCCATTTTTTCAACAGACATACCAACAAAAAAAACCGCCTGATCCTCTACATTAATCATGACAGCCAATGCCATCCAGCAGCTACAGGTATGGAGTGGAATAATCACTGCAATACACAGTGGATACAACTGAAAAGGTGAAGACACTCTCTGGCAGACTGTGAACTTTCTGGGGGCAACTGCATGACAACTGCATGAAGTGAGCCTGATGCTGGCCTTTAAAGTGTAAAAGAGCAGCACTATGGAGAAAAACAATGAAGACTTCTTATGTGGGCCACCCGCTCCAACTCATCTATCATCAGAGAGCCCCAACAGTCCTGTTCAGCACACATGACTGAACACTGAAAAGTGCTGCAACAATTTGTCTCTGCTGTCTTCGGCCTCCCCACCAACACATGGTTCTGTAGGAGGGTCTGTCAGAGGGAGGGAGCATCACATTGGCCTATGTGGAATAACTGCATTACAGATGGATAAAAGCATTCTGAACACTGACTTCTCTCCTAATGATTGGACTGTTGGTCACAGCTAGATCTGCGGCAAATTATCGTAAAATATTTGTTTTTTTACAGCAAGACAGTACATCTTTTGAAGATAACTATTGTACAGTCATGATCCATTTAAAACAAATACGGTTATTTGATAATAAAAGTGAGTAGGCAAACGGGTGTTCTTTACTTTGGCCTGTCAAACAAAAATCATTAAAAACACACAGAAATTCATCGTTTTTGGTTGAATAAGACTAAAAACGGCATTTTCCAAATGAAAAGAGCATTTTACTTTTGAGTTTGACTTATTGGAAAATCCAAGATAAAATCCAGGGCAAAATGTACATCCTTCACAGAACCGTGTTTGAATGCGGTTGTAATAAACCAAGTGGTTGCAGTTTTCTAACAACAAATGAAGCTCTTTTAAAAATCTATCAAGCTAGAAAATTCTATAGCTCCAGTTTGGAAAGATAAGAATCTCAAGAACCTGTACATTGGTTTTATGTTGGGAAATATTGGTAAGAATAATAAAAAAACTGAAATATGTTGCTTGCATAAGTACACAGCTCCTGTGCGGAGGAGGCTACATGTTCACACAGATGAAAGCACCTTAAGTGACTTTACCATTGGCCTCTACATGAACACCATTAACGTTGCTGCAACATGGGTGCTGTGAATCTGAAGGACAGTGAAGACCAAAGAGCATTCCACAGAAGTTAGAGACAAAGAAATAAAAATGCATAGAATAGGGAAAGGGTAAAAAGGTCTCTAAGCGTTTGGATATCCCAGTGAGGACAGTTAGGTCAACAATCAGGAAGTGGATGTTGCATCACACTAACCAAGAAAGTGTTTCCCTCAAAACTCAGCAAGCAAACAAAAAGTACTGGTACATTTCATTGTCTTTATACATATAAAATATTCACTGTAGACTACATCAAGCATTAAATAAATCAATACCAAAATATTAATTCCATTCATGTCACATGTTCTTCCATTAAGAACACATTCATACAATGTTGATGTAGAATACATTTTACTATTCTGAAATTATACTGTTTATGGTTGGTTTTCATTCTGAACTTAAAAAAATATTGACAGGCTTACATCCACTCATCTCCCTACACACATTTGATTTATATCCTTGTTAGGATCTGAGACCAAATCCTGACCTAGGCATCCATGTTCCCTAATCTTAAACCTAACCCTTACCTTAACTTCAATAGCCTGTCTTATTTGTTCACACTTAACAATGCCATAACACCTAACCATAATGCCCAAATCCTAAAGAAACCACAATTATAAACATTAAGTTTTTCCCCTTAACTTAACTCCTGAGCTGGAAATTGCAATTTCCATAATAGAGAATGGCCAAAAAACATTTTGGGGACCGTTGTTTCAGGTTTTTATATCTTTTTGGGGAATTCTGGTTAAAGTGTGCAAAATATCACACGCACTCCACAAATTTGGTCTACATGATGGTAGGGTGAAGCCATTACTCAAAAAAACACAAATCGAAGCCAATTTAAAATAAAAACACCATGTTGTTTTTTTGTCTGACATAAGCAAAATTGAAAACTTCCTTTACTATATGCAAAGATTTACATTTGGTAATTCAACAACATCTTAAAAAGTACAAGGGGTGTAGACTTTCCAAAGGCACTGATAATAGTGAAAACATAGTGAAAATTTTTTTTCAAGTTGGTGAAGGGCTTTCCATATCTGAGTATGAATTATTAGACAGGTAATTCTCTAGACCAATATTTGGTTATTTTCCTATGTGCACACTTTAACCAGTAATTGAACCCATTTACTGAGAAACAAATTGACATTCCTAACTTTAAACAACTCATCTAAAGCTTGTGTGTATCATATTACAAATTATTTAGCTAGACCTTCGAAGAAGTGTTATAAAACCTAAAAGTGTATCGACATTTTGCATTTGTAGCCTTAATTGACACCTCCACTGCTGACGCCACTTCAGCTTATCTCTTGGCTAGGCTACATTTTAATGTTCTCCTCAGACCACAGCGTAATTTGGAGGATCGCTATATAATGTCAGTTTTCAAGTAAATCCATACAATGTAATGGTGCGGACATGCGGTAATAGTGGCGTTACAATGGTGTATTACCTATAATAAAGTATTTTCATTTGTTGATAAAAGACAGTATAGTTTGTTTGCAAAGGGCTTATATACCAGATTGTCCCTCACAATCCAATGTCACTCTGCCACTGCAAACACATTTTTATAGCAGCAACTACATTTGTTGTCATATGGCCTCTCAAAATCATTTGAAAAATCACCAGTGATGTCAGTAGTAATAATCAGACATACAATATGCTCAACAATTACTGTGAGAACTCTATGCCAGAATGTGTAAGCACTAACCTAACATTAAAACTAATTTCAATCTAAAAGTCTGACCTTTAATGGAAGAGTATGCATAAACTGTTAACCCCCAACCCTAACCCCCGACTCTCATATCTGAGCTGAATGTTAAGATCACAATACAAGAATCTCAGCTTACATTATGAATTATACATTTCCAATCATCGCCTAAATACTGTGCGGCTGATGTTTAGATGTCAATTTTGAAATCAAATCCAGAGAAAATAAGTTATAATAATTGGTGAAGCAAAAATGAATTCTTAACATTGATCAACAACAGCATTGGTAAAACTAAAAAGTCTAATTAGTATCGATGTCTTTCATCCTTGACTGTTCTGCACTGCAGCCTTTATATTTCCTGTGGCTTTTGGCTGGGGTATTGCCTCTTGCCAGAACTCTAGTTGGGATTCTATTCACTTGCCCTAGGATTTCAATAGCCTTTGTTGCCTCAGACAAGCCATCATTTACTCCCATCATGTCCCTCACTTCTCATCTCTCTACAGAAACAAGCCTAGTTATATTGCTAATATCCACTGGGATCTGAGTGAATAAACACAGCATTGGACTTCTTTACCAATTACCTTCAACCTTCACAGCCCTTTTTACGCATACACCTCCCTATGACTTTACACAGGACTTTATTCAAGGATTGGCAAATGCAGCATGGAGAATATTGGCTCAAGCAATTAACCTTCCCACATATTGAATATCCGAGAGCAGCGTCTCAAGTTCCCATAATTAATTTGGCAGTTAACGGTTTTATAGCTTTACCCTTTTACATGCTCCATTACCCACATTCATAACCAGGGTCCCTACATACTGTATATTACATAGCCACTATATAACATGTAGAATTACATCCATCTCATTATGATATAGGCCAAGTCGTATGATCTGTTTCCAACAGTAGAGGATCTATGCTTGGCTCTAGGAGGTCTACCCACAACTGATTGGATCATGGCCGGCATCAGTCCACTGACTTACAACGGCGTCGCAATCGATACAGTTCTTTGTATTTGATGCTATCAGCCGAGAAGAACGAGCAGCGGGTTATAAATGGAGTGGAGGAGCTGAGCGGTCTGACCTCCCCTCAGCGCTTCACGCGGGTCAGGGTGAAAGGGATACCATCTGCGCAGGTTCCCGCAGAAGACCCACAGCTTCACGAGAAACGCCTCAGCCCTGCACGTGTCACTGGCCCGAGGCCTGGCTACGTTAATGGAGCGGTGGTTTTGTTAGCCCAGTCCACACCCCAAGGCCTCGCCATCTGCTGGGCGACATGGAGGAGACGCCCAGTACAGTAAAGACGCGAGTGTGATCCCGAGGAAGCCGAAACCGGCACATTCTTCTCAGACATCCACCCAGGGTTCACGCAACGCTGAAGACATCACAGAAAGACAGGACGTAGGTGGAACTAGAGATCCATCAACTCAGTCTACTGTGTACATCTCGCTGCATATGTTACTGGTGTAATTCATACACCTCCATGGTGCTCTTAATAATGTTAATACCCAGTGTTAATCATTTATGGAATAATAACTCCCAGTGTAAATCTTGGTATTGACACAGGTTAAAACCACACTGTGCTATTGAGTGGACTGTGAAAAGGAAATACAGGAAGGTGTGCAAGAAAAAAGATCTTAAGTCATAAGAAGCTGTAGCATGTTTTAGTGCCAATGACATTTTTAATGAAACCTGTTATTCCCAAGGACAATGCTTGGTCAGAAGACACAGATTATGGCTTATGAGAATCAATTTAAAGAGCTACTGAAGCATGTGAAACAGTTGCAGAAACAACACACGCAATCATCGAATTGACCTCTTTACAATAAGTTGAGCAATGTATAGTGTATCACGATCATTTCTGTGCTCATCAATAAGCAGAATGAAATTGCAACTCACATCCTCTGTTTAAAATAAAATCCACCTACAGACAATGTCAGGCAACCTCCCCTTATAATTTTGACTGCCTTGCTACATTGATGGGAAAATATATTTGAGACAGATGACATGTTAACAGAATCATTTCACGGTTCAGTGTGCTCGCACTTTGATTTATTCTGGAGCCGCCCAGCCAAAGGTCCCAATTCAAAAGATTTATGGGCCAGGGCCAAATATCTATTTGGATTTTGAAAAAGAAACCGCCAGTTTCAACAACGGCAGACCGGTGAACATGTCTTACCCTAGTCATATGTCAAATCATTCATAAAGTCACAGGATTTCCGGAAAAGGCGATAAAGAACAACAGACGTGAATGAATGTAAATGAATGTGTTCTTCCTTTGTTCGCCTTGACCTCTAGTAAATGTTATCTAGGGGGGGGAATTAACAGTCTTAACACAACGCAAAACCTCCCCTGGGATACATTTCATCACCATCTCTTTCTTATCCTTCTACCAAAACAGGCTAATCACCGGTTCAACACTGTAGTACACGGACATGTTCTAGGTGGTGCCCATGTGGTCATTCTCCTGAAAGGTGGTGTCCTAAATCAGAAGCCTCCCTGAGGCCAGACCAGACGGCATGTTATTCCAGGCTGTGATTTGGGAGTGTTTCTTTGACCAGGGCAGCCTCCTCTGATCCTGTAATGGCTGTGACCTGTTTTACGTTCACCCAGGTTGGGGCGTGATAAACCTGGGCTGTGGCTCCCCATAACTCCCGTGACACCAAGCACACATGTTTCTGATCGGGTTTGGTGGGGTAGAGATAACATTGTGACGGCTGGCTAGCGACAGCCTCATCTCAATGTGAATGGAGCTAATCACCAATGCAAATTGCAATCAGAAGGGCACATTCTCACCAAACAGGGAGATAATTGCGCGATTGTGCCGATAGCAAAAGGTCAGCTACTTGTTAAAGCGTCAAAGCGTTTGAATAATCATACATCAGAAATTGCGCTTACGTCAGTGGAGATTCGTCGCAGATTACAAAACAGTTTTGAGGTTAATGTTGTTGTGTTTACTCTAGAAAATGTTTTGGATCACTTTAACATTCTGCAAGATCCTATTGCAATTTTCGATTTTGTTCACAATCCAGCCTGGTTGCTTAGGAACAAGCATTCTGGCGTCCTAATCGTTTTCTGGATAGACTGCATTTCCACTAGGCCTGTCCCGGAGCAACATTGAGAACCTTTGCAATCTCTACCATATTTAGTGTTTCAATATTTTTCAGAGAAAGCGTCAGGAGACAATTCACTCCTGAATTCAGTTTTGTCCTCCAGCCAAAATCCAAAGCCTTCGTGACAGTGCTGTGGCTCTGGCCTTGCCAGATGCGTGCAGAGGGAGCCCCCTAGTGCCTCACCGTGGGATCTTGAAGAGGGCTTTGACGGGGTGCATCTCGGACAGCGGGGGGTCTCCGTCGGCCAACTCTATGGCGGTGATGCCCAGCGACCACACGTCACATCTGGCGTCGTAAGTGGAGTCATACTGCTGCTCACAGGCGATGACCTGGGAGGACACAGGCGTGACACAACCACACGGACACTTCCCATGAGTCCCTGCTGCGTGCCTCAGCGTATGATGATAACATGCTTTGTTTTTTCATCTTTACGTGTCACCAATGGTGAGGAAATGACTTCGTACGGTACTTAAGGTTACATTGATTCCTCTGAGAAAGTGAGCCACAATTGGTACAGTCTCCCTTCTCTCACAGTCAAAAATCATTACTAAGACCAAAATGTACAGCCTCCTTTATTGTAATTGCCCCTTGAGACCCCCTCCTACCAGCCTAATCATCGCGCCTAATTTCTGCCAAATAGCAAGCTGGGGGCAGTAGACACCCAGCTATTAACCTTGGGGCGCCCTCAGGAGAAGGGCGCGTGGAGGGGAATGCACAATGATGAGGGGGCGGCTGGAGAACAGCCTCTCCAGAACACATACTCGTCTCCCTCTCTCTCTTCCTCCATACAGCACATCTAATGCAACTCAATGGTGTCATCATGTAGGATATTCCTGGGATATAAAGTCTTAACGTTCTCATGCGATTGCCCAAAAAAAATAAAAGGTTTTGTGGGGAAAGTTAAAGAGGCTAACCTCAGGTGCCATCCAAAAGGGAGTGCCGACGGATGTGTTTCTTCTCAAACGTGCACTCGTCAGCTGGGCAGAGACACCTGGAAAATATTGGCGTATAATTAACATAATTCCCAATATTCTCTGTGTTTGAGGCAAAATGTCAGATTGTAGTTTATTACAGCGAGTTATAATTACATATTTACACTTGTTTAATATGCTGTCATGTGCATTTGTGTGCATGTAACATGAATGTGAATTACATAAGCAGAGGGAATGCGTGGGACTCAATCAATAGCAATATGGCACATCATTTGGTGTGGCAACCCGCCCTGCCACTATAAAATGGCAATACTAATTTCAAATTAAGTGGGACAGATTTTTATCAGCAGGGGTCCACTTCATTTCCAGCACACAGAGGACATAAACATGCCTGGGGCAACTCAAAGTCACTTGCCAGAACAGCTTTCTTTTTATATGCAAAGGATCAAATAATGCCATTTAAATTAGCAATAACAGCCTTAGGGTAGGCTATGGTCCATGAAATACAAAGATGTTACATCGCATCAAAGCAATGACGCCTATATGCTTGTGTTCATCAGATAGTCTTTACTAATAATATTGCAGCATTATACGTGGAACAATATTCAAAAGATGTAGATTCAACTACTACTGGGGAGTCATCTGTTAAGAGGAAGACTTAGATAGACGTAATAGAGCTAAATGACTTCCCAGAATCCCCCTGTAACACCCATGTAGTAGGTCTTTCAGCGAGCCACCAATTAGCCAAAGTGGCCCCACACAACAGGATAACAAAGCCAATACCAAAGTCAACGAGTTTAACTCCTCCCTCGGTGGTCAGAAGGATGTTATTTCCTTTGACGTCACGATGGATGATCCGGTTGTTGTGTAAATGCTGGAGGCCCTGGGAGGTGGGAGGAGCAAAGCAAAGAGGGCCTTTAAAAGTGTCAGTTAGCCCGTTATAAACTGTTTGCGATTGCTCATTTGAATGTGTTTCGGATACTGCTGCCTGGTGCCATGCATATCAAACAGCGTCGCTTCGCCCCCCCCCCCCGACCACAGAGTGTGCCACCCCTTCTGTCACTAGGAGCTCTGCAGTTGGCCATCTCACCAACAGGGCGCCGTATAAGATGTATGCGATAACAGGCTCCAGCAGTCGCTGGCCTCGCATGAGCAGGCCTTTGATGAGTTCGGTGACTGAACCCCCATTGCACAGCTGTGTGAGAGAAACAGAAAGACGGAGGGAGTGAGTTACAGAGAGATAGGGAGAGCGAGCCAAAGAGAGAGATGGAAAGAAAAAACCGTAGAGAAAGATGGAGAGAGCCAGAGAGAGAGAGAGGGATGGAGAGAGGGAGCCAGAGACAGAAAAACAAGAGTGGCTCCTCCATTACTCACTACGCTCGATTATGATTCATTACAAGAGCCATCCAACCCACACACAACTAGACTGGAGTAAAGGCTCCCTCTGCCAGGGCTTTTAAACTGTAGATTTTTCCCAGTGTAGATGGCTGACCTCCCCTCAGAATTACATCTATTGTTAGAAATGCTTATATTTCTCAAAGACTAAAACAAAAATGGTCTGTAGTTTGCTGTAAGACTACGGAGATCACAGAGATGCTAATGGGGGTGTAAGACCATGGAGATCACAGCGGTGCTAATGGAGGCATACGACTATGGAGATCACAGAGGTGCTAATGGAGATGTAAGACCATGGAGATCACAGTGGTGCTAATGGAGGTGTAAGACTATGGAGATCACAGTGGTGCTAATGGAGGTGTAAGACTATGGAGATCACAGTGGTGCTAATGTAGGTTTAAGACTATGGAGATCACAGTGGTGCTAATGGAGCTGTAAGACTATGGAGATCACAGTGGTGCTAATGGAGGTGTAAGACTATGGAGATCACAGTGGTGCTAATGGAGGCATACGACTATGAAGATCACAGATGTGCTAACGGAGCTGTAAGACTATGGAGATCACAGAAGTGCTAATCAAGCTGTAAGTCTATGTAGATCACAGTGGTGAAAATGGAGTGGCAAGACTATGGAGTTCACGGTACTGCTAATGGAGCTGTAAGGCTATGGAGATCACAGAAGTGCTAATCGAGCTGTAAGACTATGGAGATCACAGTGGTGCTAATGGAGGTTTAAGGCTATGGGTAACACAGTGATGCTAATGGAACAGGCGATTCAGGGTGTACATAATCAGGTACTGTCATGTTTGACTAGCACACACTACTGAGTTATTTGCCTCCACTGACAATGCTATACTGTGTGAGCATGTAGTCCTAAAGATGTAGTGATACATAGACAGAACTGGCCTATATGACAGGACAGTAACGCTGGGCAAAGTCCTACTTTACAAGCTCAACAGAAGAACACAGGAGATCTCACCTCTAGAACCAACCAGAGCTGTCCTCCTGAGAGGTCGTCTGACTTGTAGAACATCCCATAGAACTTCACCACGTTGGGGTGGTTGGACAATGACCTCAGAATGTTGTACTCTGCCTCAATCTCCTCATCAACATCCTTCAACGAGGGGGACGCACAAACATCACTCACAACAAGATGAAGATAGGACACACAACACTCAGACCCGACGACCAACACCCACGCAGACACACAACAGTATAGAAGCTTGTGACATTTCTAAAAAAGAAAAGGATGTTGAAATCAGATTATAAGGAGACTAAAACACCCTCAGTCCGAACCTGGAACTATAAAACACAGGATAAATTAGCTCCCGGTCAGAAATACCAATGAATCTTTTTCTATATCAGTTTAAATCTCAGTGGGAGTTAAGAGAAGGTGTAACGGAGGCGGAATTGCTCTTCCTGGATGTGTGAACGATATGGCGAGCAGTCTAATCAAGGAGAGCGATAGGCAGGCCTGCCGCTGTGTCTTCACACCCAGCCAGACAGGGAGCTACAGAAGGGGGCTAGCAAAGCCGCAGGAGGGGCTTCAGGCACAGACAAAATGACAGGCAAACACTCAGCCTGACTCTCACAAAAACAACACGGCGCCCCCGCAGGGCACCTTGGCCCCCCAACATGAGAATCCCAGACATGTCTGGCAGCCGGCTGAACATCACCGGGGTTGTGACACAGAGCTAACGGGGACGGGATGGGAGACGGAGCATCTAAAGATGACTGTGGAAAGTGGGTGTGGACACGGAGTGAAAACAGATGAAAAGGGAGACTGTCTGGGAAATCTATTAGGGAACAGCAACCACGTGGAGTCAGGTATAGGCAGTAATCAAGACAACTTACTCTGTTTGTATGCTTGGTATACTGAGTCAGACAATAGTGAAGAAAAACATTTGTTTGGTTTAGCTGGTCAGGGTTGACATTTCTGGCTGAAGGGAGGGGAAGCATCTAAACTACATCTTGCTTTCCAATCCAGGCACCAAGTGTTTAATTCAGTGATCCTGGCTCATTGACTTACATTGATTGGGTCCAGGACTTTGACTGCGGCCTGACTCCCGTTCTTCCTGTTGTTCACTCTGTAGACCTTTCCATAGGTTCCTTTACCAATGGTCTCTACAATGTCCCAGTCACCAGAGGGATCGGCCAGGCTCTCCAGACCAATCATACTGGACTTGTAAGGGTACAATCCATACAGTGACCTCCTGCACAGGATTATACAGATTCAGGGAAAATGCTTCATTTATGTACACACGGAGATGGGCAAAAAAATACAATAAAAACATAAAACAATCCGACTAAATTATCAAAATTAAGCACACAGTTCCCTTACAGAGTATTGTATCTAGTCAAATTACAAGTGTGTTTTGTCCTTTTTACATATAAAATACATTTGCAAGTACCTGCCTTAACATCAAGGGCATTGAGCTATGGCTACACTGTTCATCTTCTGATTGTTATGACTGTGATCTGTGGTTGTTTATCCGCTTTAGCTGATTTCACTGATCAATTCAGGACACTACATGACCAACATACAGTATTAGACATTAAGTATGTAAGTCCTACATATTTAAAGTACATGTAACAAACACTCTGCCATTCGCTCTATTAAATTAGTGTGTATCACTGACAAACCATTCTCTAGGGGAAGTTTTGCTAATCAAAGAAAGATAGCAGGCGACATGTTAGTATAACTTAGCTTTAAATCATCAAGCATATTTTTCTTTGACCACACTGGTCAATGTGTAACAATACCACTATGGATCCATCACCACTACAGTTATGAACAGCTTACAGTACAGTTTGTATTACAACAGACCACTTAACCACTGACTGAGCTCAATGAAATCTATTTGGCCAAGGGAGGCACTTAACAGGTTTAGATCTGCCAAAGATAAAGCAAAACACAAACCAAACGATGTTACTTACATTTGTACTGTTTGTTTCCGCTTACTCATTAAGCCTAGGACATAAGACAAAACCGCTAAGGTGTCCCATGGTTAAATGACAACCACAGACGACGCTTGCTTATCCCAGAGAGGACGCGTAACAAGCACTGGGACACTGAATTAGTGCATAACAAGCACCGTTTCAATGTCCAGGGACACGCCACTAAGAACACTTCAATCTCTTTAGAATCAATTGGATTGGCCTCAGATTATCTTGGCTGGTGCTTTCCTCTACCATAGAACCAGCCCTGCACCCCATGCTCCACACAAATCAAACTATCTTTGGAATCCGTTTCAATCTGACTTTGGTGTCTGAATTCTATGACCCGACGAGTTATATTAAATGACTACGGACAAGAGGCAGTTTCCTGGTCGCACAGATTGTAAACACAGACAGGACGACAAATAGCCTTTCCAGTGGCAGTTCTCAGTTGGGTTAGCTTTTAAGTCCAGTACCAGACTAAATCTAAATCAGACAAATCGTCCCATTGTGTCATAAATGATTAGTCCCAATTATCAAAGCAGGGGCGAGCCCCGTGAGCAAAACAATTTCGGAGACGTACTTTAAATGTCTTTTCAACCATAAAGACGTGTTTTCAATGCCCTTTTAACATCTTGTGCTCATAGGGATGTGTGTAATAAATCAGTCTGAGGCGTATAAAGAACCCATATCCAACGTGACAGACGTGACGGGTCAGTGGAGCAGAGTAAGAGGTGCCCATTCTGTATACGCCCTGGAGGAAGCCCCACTATCATGTGACAGAACAGGACAACAAATTTACATACGTATGTACTCCGTGTTTCCTGACCGATGGAAATTCACAATGAAAGCAGTTCAGTTTGCCAGAGGGGCCATGTGTCACGGGGGTGGGGGGGGGTTATATCTGGAGCATCGGTTGACGTGAAAAATGTAAAGGATATTTTGACCACCGGGGCTCTGTCAATGGACTGGGGTGGATAGATTTATGAGCTGGCATGGGAGCAGAGTGAGTGATGGCTTGACACTAGATGGATATAACAGTCATTTGAGGAGACATGCAAACATCAGGCAGACGGGGACAACTGATGTCCTTCACTGTGCCCTTCCTCAAAGAAAGCAAGAAAGCGCGGACAGGAGGAAGAACAGCCCTCTTTGAAAGTCTGTGCGTATACCGTTCTTGCCTATAGCATTAAGCAAGAACGCTCAATCATTTTCCTTCTGGTACAATGCCATACAAAAGACTGCACAGACATCATTGATCACCCAGAAATAAATATACCTGCTCAGTCCTCTTCAAATACAGTATATCACGTATATCCTGTGCAGCAACACAGTCAAACAGCTATTCATACTATTGATTGATCTCAACAAATGGGGCATTTTAGTTTCTATGAATGTGAGTCTGCACACTGTATTGAATAGAGTCTGTTCCTTTTTTTGCCCAGACAACAATAAAAAAAATTGTGAAGGATGGGCTTGTATTGCTAGAGAGCAGCAGCGTGGCCACAGTGGTTGACAGTATCAGACACCCACTCTACAATCCTAACTTTCTCCTGTGTGGCAAAAAAATTAACTGAATGTGTGGAACCTACATTACCAGCCTCCTATAGCCAGTCCAGCTGGTATTGTTCTTAGGAATACATTCTAAGCAGCTATTATAACCAAATCAGCCTTGTGATAAAACAAATGTGACAAAAAAATGTGACTGCACTTAGCTTTTATATCAGTTAAGACGTTAACAAAATTTTACAAAACTAAACACAATTTGACATAATTCCTTATGCTGCTCCTCTTTGATTTTAAGTATCACATGACCATAAGCATTGGTAAAATTAAACAGCAATTCTAAAGGCAGAGAATTACTAAGGAGAAGACATTATGCATCCTCAGTCAGAAAGCCCATGTTACTTTCATAATCAAAAATGACAAACTGAATATTACTCAAACTGAATTCACAAATATTTTCAATTTTCTAATATTTCTTAATTATCCTATTAAAGAAATATTGCATACCTTGTTTCCGACAGTTGATTCCCTTGCAAGTTCTGCTAGGAGTGTGTGTGTGTGTGTCTTTGTCCTAGCAACCTGTCCCTGAGCAAATAACGCAAATCAACTGTGATAAATTATTCATTCAGTTGTAATCAGCAATATGATCTTGTTTTAAATATTCAGGTGCCAGATGTATCCAGTCATAATGGAGGTAGATATGAAGGCTCTCAGATGACACACAAGTAACCAGGAAGGTCTGGTTAGTTACTAGGTCACATGACACACGCATGTGTCCTCTCTTTAAACAAGCTGGACCTTGCAGATACACTCTTGATGAGAAGATCATTGACTTTGCAGCTGGACAACTCCACACAAATATAGCAATTCTACATGTCTAACAAGAATATAATGAAAATACGTACTTTGGGTCCCAAGGCCTGGAGTTGAGAACCACTGCATTAATGTTGTCTATTCAAATTCACCTTTTGGGTATGTGCAACTGCATATGGCCTTTGTACTTCAATTGCATAGTCGGTGACATTGCAGCGTGTTGCCTTGTATTGTACTCATTTGCTAAATGGTTAGCAGCAACAACAAGACATTATTTCACATGGGTAACAAACACCAGCAGTCATGTTGCAATGAGTGCAAAGCCCAGGGGAAACCCAGGGAGGTGGAAAGTGGATCCCACAGACCGAAAACAAAAGATAACCTCTGCCTCGCTCCCACAGCAGCCCCTAAACAGAGAACTGCCAGCATATCAGGGATAGGTCACATTTTAATTTGAACTAACGTAATTAAACCTAGCCCATGTTGAATGTTTATACTTATATTAACACAAAATTCTGAAACTGATACATTCCCCATGCCAGAACATATTGAGCAGCATGTAATAAATACTACATAGCCTACTTTTCATCTTTTCACCTGTAATAACCACTGCATTGCCTACTTTTTATCTTATCACCTGAAATAACCACTGCGTTGCCTACTTTTTTATCTTTTTACCTGTAATAACCACTGCCTTGCCTACTTTTTATCTTATCACCGAAGCAATGAGAAAGGAAATGTTCCTAGAGCTAGAGATAAAGCAGAGGCTAGAAGACAGCTAATGAGTGCTTTCTAAAAACAGGACACCAGAGCAGTGATGGCAAGGCCCTGGTTACTCACTGTTTACAACACCTTGTCAACAACATGGGAAATAACATGTAGTGTGGAATGCAATGCTCTTAACTGATGCGCCATCCAACATAATGATGTATGACAACATGTTTAATATGTATTGGTTTGTTAATTAATTCAAAAAGCAAAAAAGTATTTGCCCAAAGTTTATGAGAATGCACACAATATTGAAATGTGCCCAGTAATTGTGCCAATGCCACATTCAATGTCTTTTTTTTTTAGCTCTGTAATGTGTTCAATCAGCTGTAAATGATTGATCAGCTCATTATGATTCTTCATAGGCAAAATCAAACAGGTGGTTTAGACATGGTGGCCTTTTCTGGCCATGTTACCAGTTACTGTAACAGATTACCTTCCACACTGGACTGGAGCAAGAGTGCAAAGGTGTATGAGGATAATCTTATTTTCTACTTCCGTTTTACTCTCGCACGCACACACACACACACTCTCTATTTCCCACCCTGAATGGTGAGTCTCGTGGTCTGTTGAAAAAATACTCAGTTCTTCCCAGCTTTAATCCCTCCTAAGGGGCTTTACTGTACCGTAAACCTCTATCAATGTGTCAAACTTGAAACAGCATGTCCTTGGCAATAACCCTGTCTTACCATGGTACCACACTAATATCATACTACAGGATATAGCCAGTTTACAGGATACATTTGTATGATAGCCTGATCAACCATACCGACTGTTGCATTCTGTTCAGCTTTTTGAAAACAGCATGGAGGCTTGCAAGACACCAGGAGAGTTGTACTACAGCAGGATAAAAGTATGATATATAGTGGTGAAAGCCAAAGTGTAAAGAACTGAGATTTGGGCTCTCACCATATCCGGCCGTGTAGATGGAAAAACTCTTTGGCCTTAAGGTGACTTTCCTCAGTGTTTCCCCTGAGCATTGAGTAAAAACAACACCCTAACGTCAATACATGCATCTAGCGTACATCTATTATGACTGCAACCAAGCAGTTAAAAAACTGTAGCCAAAGCAGTAAAGCATGTGTTAAAAAAGCTGCTTGATAGTGGGTGATAAGGTCCATTCATGTTTGGCAACGAGTCTCATCAAGTACTTATCGCTGTGAGCTGTGATGTCAGCCTATAGCATCCTATCCAATACTCTGCAAGGTAATGTAGGCATATTACGTTTGCCTGACACCTCATAAAATAACAATGTCTTACCCAGTCTTTGCTGCGTCTGTATTTCCAGTTGTGAACCCGAACCCTATTTACATGACACAAGACAATTAAACGAGTGATTAAACGAATTAAACATGTCGACAGAGTTTTGACGTCCAACAACCTACTACCACGTTACGTTTAATTTGCGACATCACAATCTCGACTCGTTCATTTCAGATTCCCCACCTCAGAAATGCGCAGACGACGAATGACATTCCCAAGTTTGTAACCATACTTTGACCATACTTTTAGCATAATGTAGTCGTGCAGTGTAGACATATCATCCAAAGAAGACGTTTTCTCTGTATCTTACCTTCCATAGCGACATATCCCTTAGCTTTTTCGGTTTTCTGACTAAGCACAGTCACATCCACTGGTCAAGGATTTAATAATTTACAGGAACTTGATAAGCAATCCAGAGGAAGTAATATAGCCTACTCTAAATTGCACTATGCTGATGCACTCTGTGTAGGGTTATCTCTAATGACTGCAATAGAGCATAAAAAGTAAGATTTTACGAACTTATCAGTTGTTAAAATAAGGTCTTACCAAAGAACGGAACCAGTACATTAAGGGACGACACCTGTTCCGGAAGTTTTAAGACTCGTGTGATCGGTGCGTGTGAGAATCCTTCCATCTCCCAACTCATAAGGCCTTGGCCTAGCTATTAACGTCCGTCTTCTGCATGTCTGATCACGGACCCCATTTCACTAATTAAAGATGCCATAGTGCCTTTGTGCGGTATCGGTCATTACGTTGGAGGGGCCTTTTGTCTTTGCAAGTCAACCCAATTTTACTCCAGTGCACAAATTTGTTACTGCTGCAGCTAGTTCACATATGTCATGCCCCGGTTGCTATGCAACGATGCATTGAGAATCATATTCTTTTTCCTCTTTAATTGTCAATCAAAAGTAGCTTTGGTGTTACTAAAAAAAAAACAACAAGTACATAGAATCCTAGAAATCTAACAAAAATGTTTTTCACTTTTTCCACAGACAACGGAGTTGTACATCATATTCGTTACTGGAAAAGTATCTGTACAATATTCTTTCCAAATACATTTTAAATTGAACATTATATCTGGGTCATATGTTCAATCTAAGCAATCAATGAGCAAATGATCCATCCATGACCTGTTCCATTTCTGCGACAATGCCTTAAGACCAACAGTCTAGTGGCAATTGATCAATGACATACGTTCATCGATTTGAGTGCATTTTTGACTTCTCATTGGCCTATGTAATTTCAAAACAATGCATGTCTTACATAAAAGTAAATTCTCCACATATGAGGAAGCAGTGGGGTGCGCTTTTCCCATAGGACCCAAGCTGAACGCAGAACTCTCAGCTGAGTATGTATCAATTTATCAGTCTTTTCCATTCTAGCTTGTCGTCTTCCTCCTGGACTGCACGGTAGACTGTGTTAAGAGTAGGAGGCCTACAGTTAAGGGTTACCATGGCGCTAACCTCAATTTCGACTTGAGATCCTGAATAATCACAATTAAAGGCCACAGTAACCACAAGAACCTCAAGGGGCATTGGAGAACACCAATTGTGGTAATTAGCTGCACTGAATGGAATACAATACAAAAGGCAATGACATGAGCATAGTAGACAATAAAGATTAACAAGTCAGTGTGTTTATATTTTATTCACATATGTTACATTTTGCAATAAATGTCTAAGTCACACTTTCTGACCCAACTCAGAAAGTCTGAATCAGCACCTACAGTAATGTACTGTATTCTTCCATATTTTCATTCATACAGGAGAACACACAGAGCTTTCAATTAGAATATACACCCCATCACTCATTGGATATTCTGTTGCGGTCACATACAAAGAGGAGACAGCAAAAAAACAACAAAAAAAAATATATAGGGAAGGGAAACTCAAGAATAAACCTATAAGCAGCATGCATGGATTTATGAAAAAATATTTCAAGTGTTCTTTAGTCCTAAAATATTCCTCCTTTAAGCATGATGTGGACCAGAAATAACAATAAAAAATCCAATCACCGAGGGATATGGATGTGCAGTGCTTCCACTAAAATGTAACACTAATCTTTTAGGCACAACTGGATAAGTATCTACTCTTCCGGTTGATGAAATGGGAATTGAAAGAAAGAATGTAAGACACTAAACTCAAGTGTGACTAAAACAGCATCATGCACATTATAAATTGTCAGTTTTGAAGTCTGATGTCTATAACGTTGGAATGCGTCCATGGGCCCAAAGAATTACTGATTTCAACTTGGTAAAAATATAGGCAAAGAGGAAACAGTCTTCCTTATAAATATCTTGTATTTATGGCTTTTGGCAACCAAAAGCATACAAATGAACGGATTGGTTATTTGACAGTATATAAAATAATATATTGCAACACAAGTGTGGATTAGGTGCAGGACATCCGTTTGTTAAGTTTAAAGCTATTACACATTTCAAAACCAACTAAATAAGATCTTAATGATTCAGAAAAATAACATTTTGAAGAGACAAAATGGTATTTTCAATAATTTCCCAATACTTGTTTACCTTCAGTTGTTCATAAATGAAGTCTTGCATTACGTGCCCATTAACATGTCCCAATCGATTTCCAATAACTATACAGAACAACTAAGAGAAAATGTGAAAATCATGAGGCCAGAGTACAATCAATGACTACTGCCAAAGTACAAAAAACATCAGAAGCTGCAGAAATCTTGAAACTACTCCAAATCGCTTACAGAACATCATCAGTACAATAACTTGTTGACCTTGACATTCTGAGCCTTGGAGGCAATGGGGGATGGGAAGTAAGTACGCCAATATCAGTAGACAGGGATATTTCACAAGTCTTTCCTTTGTACTCTGCTGTGGCCAGACTGGTGAGTGGACAGTTCCTCAGGGACCCGAGCCAGGGGCTTAGTGAAAGGCAGGACTGCAGAGACTAATAGAGATGATGGCAGTGTCTCCTTCAACCTCGCAGTCAGCTGGAATCAACAACCTGTTGCCAGTCACCTACCATAAATGTAAAGCCTTAACTTCTTAGAAAAACAAAAACATCTTTACAAAAGGTTAAATTACTTATTTAAACAATGAGCAGCAGCATTTATTTAAAAATTAAAAACATTATATTTTAAACTACAGCAAAAACAAATACCTGAGGATGAATTGCAACTAGACCCTAAAAGAGCCTTTGTTTGACGGCAATAAACTCTGTGTTGATGTGTGGACTTGTGTCGCCTACCATAACGTCCCAACAAACTCACTGAGAATTTGCAATAACATCGCTACACTGATGAGGAGCTAAAAAATAAATGTCAGCAGTACAAAGACTAAAAAATTAGGGATATAGATCAAATCACACAGGGTGTCAAAGATGATTATCAGTAACCTTAGAGGGGCAGAATTGTCTTCATATATATATATATATCTTTGAAATATTCAGCAGTTCAAACTCATTAATTTAGCCAATCATTGTACAAATATACAATGAGTATTTTGAGATGAATAAACAATATTTGTCTACAAAACCTCTTCCAAAATAATCGGTTTCCTGGGCAAAGTTGTGCTTTAACTTTAAGCATATCAAATTCTGTTTCTTCCTGTTGAAATCCACACAGTAAATCACTTAAATAAAACACACACACACTGTTAGTCTTTACGCATGATTGTACACCAAACTCCACATAAACCCAAAGCTGTGGCAATAAAACCCTCTTCGTGTTCGTTTAGATCACATGATTCCTATACGTTTTTACAGAGGCAGACACTTAAGCCAAAGAGCCATTTCCAACCAGGTGTGGCTCGAGGTGACCTCACAGTCCGTTGTAGTGAGGACCCCAGCGCTTGTTGATGTGATCGAAGGTGTGCAACACCCACTGTTGCTCCAGCACTTTATACCTCTCCTCACACAGAAACAGGGGCTTGCCACGACTGCAGAACAGGGAAAATGCGATTAAAACCCTCCCACAGCAACCTACCTAGGAGAACCTGGAAGTGCAATGCAAATGTTTTGTATGTGTAAGTACCGTAGATCGCGGTCCTCCTCTCCATGGGCATCCAGGTAAACAGAGCCCCACAGGCAGAAGCGATGCCCACGGATGATGATGATGACAGAGGCATTGATCAGAAGGAATATGCCTGTCGCTGCGCCGCAGTGTTGAGAGTGCTACAGACAGACAATGCACACCAAATCAGACTGATCAGCACACAAAACAGCAGCAACACACAATCAAGTGCATTTTATTTGTAGAGTAGAAATATGAATAAATAGCCAACAATTAAGTGCTATGGGTCAGCCAAATCTCCTACGTATAGAGCCCTCGATAAATGAGTGAAAACGGATGTATAAAATATACATGAAATAGAATATATTTAATGCAAAATACTAAAATATATGGACAGGATATTCTCTTAAAATAAAAAAAAATTGCCCAAGCAATATTCATGAAACATTTGTAAAAATAAAATAGATATGTAAATATGAAATAACTAAATTCTTTTAAGCACATCTCATTCCAAAAGAACTGAGTTCTGGCCTTTCATCATGCCTTCCTGCCTAACAGGGTATGAAAATGAGCTAACCCATGTAAAATCCATTTGTTTTCTATTAACATAGGAAAAGAGAGACCAAACTCTAAAGTTACTTAAATTAGTTGCATTTTATGGTCACCAAAGCCAC
Organism: Esox lucius; assembly: GCF_011004845.1. Taxonomy (NCBI): domain Eukaryota; kingdom Metazoa; phylum Chordata; class Actinopteri; order Esociformes; family Esocidae; genus Esox; species Esox lucius. The sequence goes on from NC_047584.1 coordinate 17,502,860, forward strand.
AAATATACAATAGGACGCCACCTCCATGCCAACAGCATATCTGAGGAGATGCCAAAAAATTTAATGAAAATGTTATAGCCTCTATTCAGAAGCACCAGCAAATGTAAAAAAAATATGATTTGCTAAAATGTCTCTCTTTGGCCACACACCCACACCAGTGATTTTGGCATTGAAAGGATGAATGTACAGAAAACGTTGTCATATCTACTGCAACATCCAATGGTCATGGAGCCCTCCTCCCAACAGCATTATAAACTCCAAGTACCAGGACATTTTTGCCCAAAACCTGGGTGCCTCTGCCAGGAGACTAAATCTTGACTGCAAATGCATCTTATAGAAAGACAATGACGCAAAGCACAAATCAAAGCCCAAGAAGAAACGGTTAATTAACCAAAAATGTTTTATAGTGTAACGGCCTTGAAACATTAACGAAGTACAATACATTCCAAATCAGGAAACTTTAAACACTGCTCATTTTTCTGAAAGGGGCCAATACATTTGGAGATGAATGCAAATTGCAATATAACCTTCCAGAAAGCCAGGGCCACTCACCAAAACACATTCACAAATCCCCTGCTGCTTGCAGCACAGCCCTTTGAGGCAGACGAAGGCCCCACAGACGAGGCAGAGCGCTGGGTCCTTTGGCACCTTTTTGCAGGCAGTGCAGGCTTTCCTGTGGTAGTACTGGAAGATGATGTTGTAGTTGTCAGGTAAACAGAGAAGGTGGGGAGACGCCCACTGTGGATCCTGGACAAGCAAAGTCTACACAGACAAAAAAAACAGGTTGACATTGATATGACTATTACTTCATCAATAAGGAGTAACCAATGCAATTTATCAGAAAAATTATTTGACACCAAAAATATCCAACCATGTCCAACAAACAAATCCTCTGACATCTTTTATCACATTGGGCTAAGCCGGGGATCTATTTAGCTCACTAGTGAGCTGTGTCAGTGGTAGTCCCACCCTTCAGCTGTCTATCATTTAAGAGAGCCAATCCAATCACTCAGGATCATGGTCTGAAGTCTCTTAAATTTCAACCACGTTCTCGACTGCTTTATTAAAGAATCCATCAATAGACTCTTTAATCAGCTAACTCAGCAGCCTTTAGACATTTGAGAAAATATGACAACACTTGTCTCCTGCTCCTCAGGGGCCCCCAAACAAACAGAGGATACAGTATATCCCTCCCCTAACAAACACTGAGGTTACTCTACATACCAGCTCCTCAGGCATCACCCAACAAACACTGAGGTTACTGTATATCATAGCTCTTCAATCCTCTCCACAGGGACCCAAAGACATTTCACAATTTTGTGGTTACCCTTGAGAGGCACATAATCAAGGGCTTGATGATTAGCTGACAAGTTTACAGTAAATAGCTCTGAAATAGGAATGGCTAAGGACGCCAGAACAGAGGGTTGAATAACTCTGAGATACACTCATTTCAGTTTCGGCATTAGGTCGCCCCACTTGCTGCTGAAAAGGATTCAGGAATATAGAAAATTAAAGTCTCTCAGTTTTCAGGCTACTACAGAAGGCTTAAATGAATTCTCAAGATTCCCTACAGGCCACATTTTCAGAACTCCCTGGGTATGACAATAAATAACAGCCACACTTACAGCTACATGGAAACAATCCAAAACGACAGAGTAATGGATGTTTTCCGTGTATGATGTAGGGCAGCAAAGGTCAGTGCTGAATGACGAAGGCAGGTTGCAGAGGGCCGAATACCAGCACTCGCAAAACAAATGCAACGGCAAACATATGATATCAATGCAATAAAAATAAAATTAAAAAAACACCACCACCCACCATTGGTGCTTTGGAGATCCTATACTAGAGCACAACGACTGGAAGGGCTTAGCCTCAAACCTACCATTGACTGCTCTGCCTGAGTGTCAGAAAGCCCTGTGACCTCCGAGCACCACTGGGTCATCAGGTCGAATGCGTTGACCATCCAGTCCAGACATGCGGCACTATGCATGGGGTTGGATGGTTGAGGGGCCGGGGCCAGGAGCCCTACACAGGTGGCCAGGCTTGAGAACTCATCCTCCTCCTGAAGAGGAACAAACAAAAAATAAGAAAGGCTGCCAAACACACAGAGACAAACGGAAGGACGTGGAAAAGTTAACGATACCGAGCAGCCAGACAGGTTGTCCCCATAGAGGTGGTGCAGAAGGAGACAGGAAAGGCGGAGGTAGGGCAGACAGAACTGCTGCAGGCTGTACTCTATGGACTGTGGGGACCACACACTGGAGCTCAGCTGGGGAAGGAAGCACAGGAGCAATGCCTCATCAATAACCTCTCAACAGCTGGCTGATAATAGGGTGATATACATCTCTTCAGAGAGCACAGATATCAAACCATTGTTGTTCAAGGTAATGGCCAATTTATCATCGAACAGAAAAGAGGAGGAAACTGGGGGATTAACATGAGAGATGGAGCCAACAATGTGTTAGGAGTTTGGCAGCATTGTCTTGAAAATACAAATGGTTGATCAACAGGCCACACATGAACCTTTGCAAAAGCCATTCGTTTTAACCTTCCTCCAAATACTGGTCTGTCTGATAAAGTAGGTTAGATTACTAAATGGCAAATACCTTACCAGTCAAACTAATATATTCATTCATGTTGTTCATATAGCCTGGCAAGGGTTGCTAAACCTTTCTTGGATGTACAATGTCTGTACATTCAGTGGGGAGAACAAGTATTTGATACACTGCCGATTTTGCAGGTTTTCCCACTTACAAAGCATGTAGAAGTCTGTAATTTTTTTATCATAGGTTCTCCTCAACTGTGAGTGACGGAATCTAAAACAAAAATCCTGAAAATCACATTGTATGATTTTTAAGTAATTCATTTGCATTTTATTGCATGACATAAGGATTTGATACATCAGAAAAGCAGAACTTAATATTTGGTACAAAAACCTTTATTTGCAATTTCAGAGATCATAAGTTTCCTGTAGTTCTTGACCAGGTTTGCACACACTGCAGCAGGGATTTCGGCCCACTGCTCCATACAGACCTTCTCCACATCCTTCAGGTTACAGGGCTGTCGCTGGGTAATACAGACTTTCAGCTCCCTCCAAAGATTTTCTATTGGGTTCAGGTCTGGAGACTGGCCAGGCCACTCCAGGACCTTGAGATGCTTCTTACAGAGCCACTCCTTAGTTGCCCTGGCTGTTTGTTTCGGGTCGTTGTCATGCTGGAAGACACAGCCATGACCCATCTTCAATGGTCTTACTGAGGGAAGGAGGTTGTTGGCCAAGATCTCGTGATACATGGCCCCATCCATCCTCCCCTCATTACGGTGCAGTCGTCCTGTCCCCTTTCAGAAAAGCATCCAATAAAGAATTATGTTTCCATCTCTATGCTTCACGGTTGGGATGGTGTTCTTGTATCATCAGACCATATGACCTTCTCCCATTCCTCCACTGGATCATCCAGATGGTCATTGGCAAACTTCAGATGGGCCTGGACATGCGATGGCTTTAGCAGGGGGACCTTGCGTGCGCTGCAGGATTTTAATCCATGACAGCGTAGTGTGTTACTAATGGTTTTCTTTGAGACTGTGGTCCCAGCTCTCTTCAGGTCATTGACCAGGTCCTGCCGTGTAGTTCTGGGCTGATGTAGTTCTTCCATTTTTCTAATAATTGTCCTGTAGCCCATCCCAGCCTTTTGCAGGTCTACAATTTTATCCCTGATGTCCTTACACAGCTCAATGGTCTTGACCATTGTGGAGAGGTTGGAGTCTGTTTGATTGAGTGTGTGGACAGGTGTTTTTTATACAGGTAACGAGTTCAAACAGATGCAGTTAGAGGTAATGAGTGGAGAACAGGAGGGCTTCTTAAAGAAAAACTAAATGTCTGTGAGAGACGGAATTCTTACTGGTTGGTAGGTGATCAAATAATTATGTCATGCAATAAAATGAACATAAATTATTAAAAAATCATACAATTAGATTTTCTGGATTTTTGTTTTAGATTCCGTCTCTCACAGTTGAAGTGTACCTATGATAAAAACCAGACCTCTACATGCTTTGTAAGTAGGAAAACCTACCTACAAATACTTGTTCCCCCCACTGTAACAGCAGGAAATATAATTGCTCAGAAAAATCAATCCAGTCATTCACTCCCCATGTACCGAGTGAAGTACTGAAGTGTGCTTGTGAAGAAGACCCGAAGAAAAGTAGCTCACCAAACCATTCTGAAATGCAGTTGTGCAATGCTCCATCTCAGGAAATCAACTACTAGAAATTAGCACAGCCTGCCATCAGCTTAAAAGCAAAACCAACATACTATCTGTGAAACACATGTTCAGCATGCTGCCCCTCTGAATGTTTCTATCAGCCACACATCTCACCATCAGCTGACATTAACCAAGCTAGGCTGGCGTGTGCACAGTCCCTACAGTTATAATTTAGTGTGGCAATTGTCCCTGCTGCCCCACCATGTGCTGCAGGAAGATGCAGGGTTCTACCGAGTCTGCTTCCAATACAGGTGAGCGGACGCACCTAAATCATTAAACTGGACAACTGCCAGTGCTGTACAGTTGGAAACAATTCCATAGGACATTTTCAGAAGATCCTAGATTTGGTTTGAACAGACATGGCTGGTGCTGCTACAAATACAGTTACAGCATGTCATCCTTTTACTTGGGACCAACTGCCCATTTATTTGTGGTTGCTAGTACAAAGCAGAGTGAATATTTAAAAGCATCCAAAAAGCTCTTTCTAAATAATAGAAATAAAAATCCATCACTCCCAGACCTTAGAGGGTTTACACATGTGGATCCAAGAAAAATAGACTTAAAACCGCAATTTTACAGCGGCCGCTCAATGTAGGCGTTTTATGCCAATCAGGAGCTAATTATCCGCGGATTATTCCATTTCCCCAAAACGTATTAAAAACAGTGAAAATCATAAGCAGCTGGCCATTTCTGATCATCAATCATTTTAATTGTTTAAGCCAAGGTACATGCATGGCTCCGTGACCTACCATGTAGGGTTCTTCAGTGTTAACCTCATAGACCGTCTTCTCTTTGGACAGCTCAGCGATGACATGGCCGAGTAGAGCTTCGTAGGACTTCTCAGCGTTGAAAGTGTTCTTTGGGAGAAAAGACAAACAGTGGTTGAAAGGTGACACGTTGAGACCAGCCAATATTCTAGAACGGAAGCAGTTCTTATGAGTTATGAGCCTCGTGCCACAGATTTAAAAAAAAAATTATAATAATATATTCAAGTAGTCTATTGTCAAGAGTTTGAGATGTAATGCAGATTCCTCCCCGAGGAGCTGTACAGTATAACTGATGCAGAATAAGCCAAGGACACAATCATTATTTTCATGCAATAAAATATTAGACTACTGATAAACACCGAGACATTAGGGAATGTGTGTTCTAATACAATTCAACTGGTTTGACTAATATTTCATATGGAGTAAAGCTGCTAACGTTTATCAAGTTGCCACTGGGAGAATATAAAACAGCAGCCTTATCTAGCCTGGCATTCAGTGTCATAGATTTATAGCTGAAGGAATTTAATGTCTATGGATTTGCTTCCTCTGGACTGAGGATCTCAGTTGAGACGTGGCGTCTTTTTATCTACCGCAATTTAAATACAATGACATCCCTCCAAATATGCCCGGCGTTGACAATGAGGATTTCCAAACAGTCTTAATGACAGCTGGTGAGCAAGTGCTGCATTGTTCATGATGGAGTGCAGAAAGATATTCACCCATGCCACAATAATAGATTGGAAACACCCTAAAGGGGAGGCATTTCGCTGTTTGTCCATTTACATTCCATCCAACCACTCGCTAATACAGATTTAATAGACTGAAGATGAATAGCCAATTAATGCCAGACCTCTCCAGTAATCACGCTCCACTTGATAATGATGATCGATATATAAACAGCCTAAACTGCTTAACTGAACTCGGCCAGGGCTTAATCTTTGTTTGCATTTTGATTCACACACTCATTTGCACTGCTGTAAACAGGTCTCAGGAATAACAACTAGATGGACCCACTGCAGCCACTGGCTTAACCAATCAGGGCCCCATCTAAAGGACACCCTGAGGTAACACGGTAGTCCGGGGGAGAAGCACAGTGAAAAGGACAGGTGATTTCTCCATTACCTTCTTGAGAGCACCAGACGTGCTCCAGGCCTGCCTCTCCTCGGGGCTGAACTTGGCTGACAGAGCAGCCAGGGCCTGGGTGTACTGCAGGTTGTACAACATCCTCACCAGACAGATAAAGTGTTCTGCATGGACAGAGACAGAGTGAGACAAACAGAGACAGAGTGGACAAAGAGACAAACAGAGACAGACATGTCAGCCGAACAGTCGCTGAAGGATGTATACTGACACTACTGTTCTATTGCTTTGAAAAGAATGGACCATAATGAAGAGGTTGCCAAAGAGTCTACAATGACCGGTTACTGTGCAGAACAACATATGAATACCAGTTGCAGATAAGTATGTTATCTTACCAATGGCTATTTTAAAGCGGTTCTATACAAAGGCGTTTATTTCTAGTTATCGAGTATTAAAATAACCTAGAAAGAGCTGTTGGACAAGAAAATCAGGCTGCCTTCAAAGAGAATTAAAAATGAACAGTGGACCACACGTCAATAGGATGAGGTTTGTTACCTAGACGAATGTGCCTGTGTTTATAATCAAATGGACTAGTAATTAGCAGGAGACGCCTGGACCGCCATTCCATTTGAAACAGGTCTATAGGAACCGACAGAAACACAATGAGCTCCATTATGTCCCATTCTCAGGAGAGCGGTGGCGACAGGCCCACGGTGCGCTCCATTGTGTTTAGTGGGAGCACACTAAAACACACAACACCACCTTTAACGGCCGTGAAGGACGCACAGGACACGCGCACGCTGTGAGGACACCGCCTCTGTGACAAATACTCCAGCATGTCCTGACCTCCGGCAACTTCAGACGCCGCCTTTGATGAAAGACTGAGTCACACCCAAACTCTCATCGGGTGGCGTTGAAAATCAATCCCCCCCCCCCCACAATGAGTACCGTAATGGTGCTTATTTTCGTTTAATCAATGTGGAACTGAGAAAGATACAAAGTCCATGTGAAAGCTAATAAGACACTGAGTGCCGGTTTCCCCAGCTGGCTGAAGGCCGGTGTTAGGTGTTATTCAGTCAATAGGGAGAGCTCTCAGAGCAGTAAAATGTCTTTCCCCTGAAAAACCAATCACTGACAAGCAGCCCCACCCCAGATAACCAATGGCTCCTTAAAATACTCACCATGGAAAATTGCATTGCATTGTCCAGCGTGGCACTGCCCACTGGTTTAGAAGAGCTGAGTACAGCCTGTATTTCAGTGTTCAATGTTTCCCCCCCGGTTTCTATGCTAGTATAGATCTTCATACCGCCTCAGTGTCCATGGGTTCAGTCAGTTCAGTCATTACAGAAATTATCAGCTTTGTATGGCATGGCACCCATTAAGTAGGGCTATGATTGCTGCAATTTAGTCTCCAATATGGGAGCCCTCCCCTGGGAGCTTGGAGGAGATCAAACAGGCAGCACTCAGCTGGAGATGAAGGACATGTGAAGGGAGCACAGAGGGCCATGTCAGACTGCTCCTAACAGACAGAGGGACCAGGAGCACATAGACGAACACTCCCTACGTTCAGCCATAATTAGGACTGATAATAGTCTGGCATTTCGACTCAGCCATTGAGAAAGCGTCCTTTGTAGCCTGGACAACAAATGTTTTACATTTCAACATTTTGCAGTCCAGCTGCTAATATCCAGAAGGACTTACAAGGGGAATTAGGGTAAAGCACCAACTAGATTGTGGCCTCGTCAGCTCCGGATTCGAACCAGAGACCAGTTGGGAATTGGGTACTGGCACAACACTCTAGCCACTAGGCTATTAACCCCAAACCCCCTTGGGCACCTTTGCGTAGCGGCTGTGGCATGGTCAACACAAAGATGATCAGCAGGGACGGGCAGTCTCTGAACAGCATGGGTACCTCAGGCCTGTCATCATCCAGACATCTGTAAGGAACAACACACAAAACCTTTGAACAATACCGGCGCAGAGAAAAGGCTTTAACCACATGGTGAAAAACATACAGTCCACTCTTAATAAGATGGAGTTTAGCAAGTAAAGCAAGCATTTAAAGCAGAAATGGGAGGTACATGGAAATGCTTTGGGCTAAAAACAGCGAGAAACAAACAAAGCCCATTCTGGAAAGCTTTTAAATGAAGGGAAGCGGATTCAAGTTTGGTTTAAATACGAATATGGATCGGGTGAATCCTTTGAAAAGATATGCACTTTTAAATTCAAAATATCCTGCCGCGTTGCTCCAACTTTGCCACCCAGTAAGAATACACAACTGTCCTCCCTAAGATTGGTAGAAACAGTGGCAACATGACGGATACCTCCAATTTAAAATAAAACGCCATAGTCATAACTTCATCACAGGCAGGTTCAGCACGCTGCTCGTGTGGAATCTTAAATCCTCACCATCTCTCACACAGCCATTGAACAATATGCAAAACTTAGGGACTATAGACAGGCAGAGACTGACACCCTAAAGAGGACAGGACTAAGAAAAGACTAACAGAGCAGAGACAGAACATCATTAATCAAGTTTAATTAACACAAATCAGCACCAATAGATGATATATATATAGATATATATCTATATCTATATCTATATGAGTCAATTGGGTAAAACCCACCAATGTTTTCCCAACAGATATTGACTAGGCAACGTCAGAGCGACAAATGTTGAGGTTATAGTTATGTACACACTGGAAACCGACGTCTGCTCTTTTTCAATCTCAAGGCAGGGAGTGATGTCCTCCCTTGAATAAATGCTGCACTTAAAACATCCTCAAACAATGAAGACATGTAATTGCCCTCTAGCAGTCTCCCACTTTTTGCAGTGGGAAAGAGAAAAGCATTTTCTTCATATACTGTAACCCTCGTCTATAATGCAGCCAGAGCCACATCTCCTAGTTGATTGCCATCTCCATTTAAATGGCTTCTTTTCTTCTGGCTGCCCATAGAGAGTCTCCAATCTCCACTGTAGACCTCCGGGGACTGTGAGCGAAGAGAGACACACTTACACAATAATGCATTCCATTTGGAAGGCCCTCGCTTGTTAATTCTAGCTGGCAAACAGAAGAAAACCTTTGAGGCAGGAACGGGCTTTCCATTCACGCCAATTCAAAAGGCTAGCCTCCTACAGCGAAGAGCACATGCAGCTAAATACGTTCGTCATTTAAGTCAAATCCGGACGACAAATTAATAAAACAAGGAGGTCCTGGGATATGTGCAAAAAAAATGAATAATGTATCCACCAAACCGGGCAAACATGGGAAAACCAGACACGTGTAGGTCACGGTCACACGGCAGGCTCAAACATCGTCGTTCTCTGTCCTATTTAAATGGAGCAACCTGACCGCCTGAGGGTGTCAATGACATAGGCGCCTTCCCAATCCCTAACAAGGGTATTTTTAACACCAAACTGCTCCTCCAGGACGCCTTTCGGGTTGGAAACATTTAAATAGTAGCAGGTGTAAAAGCTGTCTTCCAGTGCTAACAGGGAGGGAGAGGTCGTTAGCTCATTTAGTCGCGCTGAGTGTTATACGAGTGAGGCGCTGATGGCTCTCAAAACGGAACCCACAAAAGCCCAACTATTGATGTCTGAGAGCACACCTGACCCATAAAAACGAGCCGCTTGGAGGGGGAGAGCGTGAAGGAGGGAGGGACCACGCAGTGTCACATTTCTCTGTTTTCTCTGACACGGCGAGTGATGACCCCCGGCCGGCGCGGGGCCCGGTGTTGCGCGGTGCAGTTGTTCCTCGGCGCAGGGATTGTGACAGGGTCGTTTTGCTCGCTGCGGAGCACCCGGTAATTTGCCAGATGCGGCAATTATCGGTATCTATGGCAACCACACACTGGTCCTGCTGGTTTTTCAGCTCCTCTTTGTCTGGAAGAGGAGCAGTAGGATGCGGTGCTGAGGTTTAGTGAGGGGAGGGCAGCCCTGGAACTACAGGGAAGGAGCGGGGGGGGGGGACACTATTCAGGGAAAACCAGGGTTAGAAAAGGGGTATAAGGTCAACAGGTGAGCTGTATCTTCTGGCTTTTTGGGGGAGACTGTGTTTCCTGGCGCAGGGCACTGGGCTGGCCATAGGTTCGGTGTGACTACGGGTGATGGGTGTCGGCATGTTGGAGCGTAGGCCTGGCCCGGAACTCACTCTTCTCTGCTGGGAGCCACTTGGGTTAACCGGGTCCAGGGGTTGTATGCCGAGTCAATGCTGTACAGACGCATGTGCATGGCGAGCACATGGAAGAGCTGATCTGAAAGACAAGAAAAGGCAGAGCTGAACACTGGCACAGTAATTCCAGGGCCACCGTTAAGAGCCCACCTGCGTGTCATTAGGCCGGCGAGGAGTGCCAGCCCTCATATTAAAATGACAAATGCAGTGGACTTGAACTTATTGCACGGAGCACATTGGCTTGGCTGGGTTAAAGCAGGCCAGATGGATCGACGACGCGGCCCCGCTCCCAGCAATCATCTGGTCAGGAGTCACACCTGTTTACAGTGGAATTAATGGAACATGGAGTGCTACAACGGCACACACACACACACACACACACACACACACACACACACACACACACACACACACACACACACAACACACACACACACACACACACACACACACACACACACACACACACACACACACACACACACACACACACACACACACACACACACACACACACACACACACACACACACACACACACACACACACACACACACACACACACACACACACACACACACACACACACACACACACACACACACACACACCTAATTAACCTACTTCTCATAACGGCCTCACAGAATGGCCCACTGAGGTAGTGCTCATTAGAGGCAAAGTTAGTCTATTTGTAATCTGAAAATTCTCCCCCACATAGTTAACTGAGCACCATACAATAACCACCACTCCCATGTTCCTAATATTCCACCAGCTCCCACAGAGAAAACCAAAAACATTTGTTTTTACCGGCAACCTTTTCATCAACAGACTTGCATCCTACATTTGACTTGACTTGACAGTTTCACAGCTATAATGCAGAACAACACTGAATTCCAACACTGCAATATGGACTTGAGTTCAATTCTACTTGGGGGTCCAAAAACTAAATAGAAATAGAGCACCACTGCCCTCTACAGGAAAAACACAGTTCTTCGCCCCAGGACACGTCTCTGCTTAAATCCCTCTGTTGGGTAGTGTTATGCTGGGAGACCGGAGCATATGAAGTATGATGAGTGACACTGCGCAGGAACACCACACCTCTGCCCTTCAGGCCACCAGGCCTCAATTGCTGGCCCGTGGCTGACACCTGCCCCAGCCAGCCCCTGTCCGCGTGCTTCCCCGGTCAGCTCGGCGGCCCCCGTGCTCTGCACCCCCCCACAGCCACGGTGGATGACAGCGGCTATAGAGACGCTTTCAGATATTGATCTGCCTCTGCTTTCCATTAAAGCTCACGCTATTTGCCATGATCTTTACCCCTGCACTTGTCATCCATCCCATATAGATTTGTAATGCCTGCGTGATCCGTGGTGGTCCTAGATTACTTTCACCCCCCCCCTCGCCGCGTGTCAGCCTACACACCCACCGTAACGGTGCCGTGCTGGCCGTCAAAGGCCATCATCTCTGAAAAGGCAGCTGCCGAAGACGGGCCTCGTTCGAAACCGGAGGCGAGGCGTTTGAAGGGTTGACTCTCCACAGTTGATTTAACACGAGGGATTGCCGGCCCCCCTCTCCAACCCATGACATCCTCATCAGCTAAACGATATAAGTGCCTTGTGGGAGATGAGCTTCGGAACCCCCCCTGGGTTATAGTAGTTAGCTCGTGTCCCCCGTTCCCCTCCATAACCCATTCCCTACGAAGGGGGAAACACTAATGTACTGCAACTGAGTAAATTTGGCCGCCAGCACGGCTACACAAGTTAATGTAGCTCAGAAAATGGCAGTCCTCTGGTGTGAAATCTCCTTTGCCTCACCCAAGGATGACAGACATCTAGCTAGTGCAGAGAACGGCTAGAATTTGTCGCTAAAAAGACTAATTAAAACAGCAGGAAAACTGCCCACTCTCTAATCACAGGCTCAGCTCTGACTAGGAGAATGTGATGTTAAACACATTAAAAGGTTGAAGGTAAAAAAGACAGTCAAAGTACAAAGGAGAAAAGCCACAGGGTCCTTAAACCTCGCTACTTCATTAAGAGTGTCTCAGATTGCCCATGTGTAGTACTCCAATCGAGCACCATAGCCTGAGGGCTTTGTCACAATGGGCAGAGTCAGCGCGCAAGGCATCGACGTTGCTCGTCTTCTTCGCTGGTCTTCTCGGAGCGCGTCGCCCTTGTCACACAATCAACTAAAACGGCACGACCCATTTGTCCACTTCATTTGCTCTGACAGCAGAGTGCGTCGCCGACGGCCCACCTGGGAGAGGACACCTCCTTCCCGGCCACTGCTAATCGACCATCTTTAAACATCGCTCAACAGTTCCATGGACCAACAGCTTCAATCTCTAGTCAGACACTTTATTACACAAGCAGGTTAGAACAAGGCGTACCGCCAGATACCCTCATTCACCTTAGTCTCCCACCTAAAAACCAACACACCTCAACGTAAAAAAATATATATAATAAAATAATGCTTGAGGCTCATCTGGATGAGGTGACCTTCAGATTTCCACAACAGCCTGGCGGTGAGTAGATGAGGATTAATTCCCATTTATCCAGTGTTGTATTGTACTCACTGAGACAGGAGCGCTTCGCTGTAGCGCTGGCTCCTCCGGAACACAGGTTCCCTCCACGGTGCACAAGCTCCAATTCCAGGTTGGTCCTGAGGAAAAACAAAGCACACTAAGCACACCACATACATACACACTCAACTAGTAAGATCTAGAAAGAGACAAATGTCCAGGCATCCTGCCATCTGACTTGAAGTGTCATGAGAAAACAGGAAAGAACGGTAGAATGAGGTGGGTTCCTTTATCTACCTGCTATAACAGTAGGAACTAAAGACATTTGGGCTAGTAGTAATCCAAATCAGCAGTGCAACTGGAAATTGATAGATTTTGATGAATAATTGTTTTGGTCCTGATATTGACAGAGTTGATAGCATAAACTTTTACTGGCCCTTTAGTAAGTTTGGCGGCAATTCAAGTAATGTCAAATGTTGTTGTATAATGATCCATTAGTGATTAATATACACCTATAGGTAGTATAGGAGGTTGCCATGTTTGACCAACTACCAAAACCTTTAAGCCTACCTGTGCTCACCTTTTCTGTCTATACTCTTTATTAGTTATTCATTACAATTACTGTCAACAGAAGTTTATCTATAGCTATATGATTTGATGTAGAGTGTACCTATAGATAATATACACAGCATTTGGACAATCAGACCTTATATTACTTTAAAGTGTTGGCTTTCAAAAGATGCTTCCATTTTAGAGCATAACATTTGTATACATTTCAACAGCATAAATTATATATGCATTCTATTCCAAATCACAAAAATCCACAATATTAATTGTTCACCACGATACAGTTTTACTTCCACCTGCAATGTGTTCAGATGGCGTGTAAAAACTGACCAAGTGATCACATTTTTGTAGATGCGACAGAAAAGCTTTGCATGTCATTCAACCCATTTCAATAGCCAAGAACGTGAAAGGTCTGCCCCAACATTCCCACTGTCATCATGTTAACAGTAACAACAAAAAATACATCAACTTACAATGAAAGGGAAACCCGCCACATTAGTGTGAAGAGACAAGTAAAGTTTCGCCGGTCCCCAACCCTTAACCTGGAGCGAGGCAGAGCACATCAGACACCTTTGGTCAGGACCGCCAGTGACGCACCTTGCCTGAACACCAGACAATTTCCATGGAGTCTAAAACCAAGTTGTCCAAGCACTGACGCAGCCCCAAACCATAACGCCAGCACCTCCATGCTTTACGGTTGGTATGATGTTCATCTGGTCAAAGACAGGGATTTGTTTTTGCCAAACATGGCATCTGACACAGCAGCCAACCAATTCCCCCTCTGACTCATCTCTCCAGCACATTGTCCTGGTAGCTTTACCCAGGTTTTTGTGTATTGTGTCTTCATATTCAGGCTTATTTTTGCAGTCTCTGACAGTTGACAGTCTGACATTTGACTCATACACTTCAACACTAATTGTGGAAAGACAGGCCTGTAGATCTCCAGATATTACCCGGGGGTTCTTCGAGACATACTCATCTTTCGGCCAGCTCAGTTATTCTCCTGCTACAATTCTCCTGTATAATTTGTAAATTATAGTCAAACATAAGAAGTCCATTTCTTCCTAATCATGTGGTAGTACCTGCTGTTCGACTTTTGTTCGGCTACAGTTTTGACAAAAAAATGTATAAAAAAATGTAAATACACAGTAAGATAATAAGCACAGAAACATACGCAGACCAGTTGATTTCCTACTTAATAAGGACAAAATCAGCAGACAACAAGTAAAGTACATTTACTGACTTCATAAAAAGCCACCATACAGGATAAATCCTGGATTCTAACATGGCTTATGACACCCAGGTATAAAACCTTGGGTCCAGTGACAACTCAGATGTGCACCGCTCAGGATGCCAGGTTTGGACCAGCTATTCCATATCAATAAATTACAGTACTGCAATGGCTCTGTGTTTCTACAAGCAAGGCCGTTAGCATGAAAGCTGTTCAAGCCAGTTTTCGTGTATAATCTCCGCTGAGCATTCCCAATGCATATCCAAACACATTTCCCTTAATATTTCAATTTCCGCCACCAAATAATGAAATAAAGTAAAACCTTAAGAGAATAAATAGATTTTAAAAAGCAGATAGGCATTGCTAAAATTAAACTGAACAGGGGTTGTTATGATTCTGCCAATGGCCGTTTCCTCCCTTCTGCTGGGGAGGCGGGGGCAAATCCTTGGGCTTCCTGGGAGAAAAAGCAATTTCACGTAGATAATGTAGCTGCACCGAACTCCATCTGGCTGCGACTGATAAGAGCGCCCGTGTGACAGAGGAATTCTCCACTCCTCAGGCAATTTGCGCCGTTCACTGAAACTGTGAAAGCCTACGGGCACCAAGACTCAGGGCACAGGGGTTCCTTTCTGTAAGGGACAGGGCAATCCATGGCAACAGGGTGAGGGGGCCCGGCCGTGGGGAGGGGGCAGGGTGAAGGGACCTTGCTGTGGGGTGGGGGCAGGGCGAGGGGGCCGTGCCGTGGGGAGGGGGGGGGGGGGGCAAGGGCATTCCACAGCTCTTTACCTCTGGTAAGAGAACACAAATAACGGTTTCATTCCCTGTAAGGCATTATCAATTTCAGATGATACAAGTACAGCAGCATCTGCTGCCTTCTGACTTTACCCCAATTAGAGGCGTGTATTGTTCAAGGAAGGACAATTTGGGCCCCGGCATAAGGAGCACCGCAACTGTGAATAAGCTCTCAGGAGAAAAACAGCTTCTGAAATCCGTCAAAGTAAGGCAGAGCGATAAATCCATAGAGTCAGAGGTAATAAAGGACTCAGCCAAAGGATGGATGAATGAATCCAACCAGTCAATATCGTTCTGCTGCAGCCTCAATTGACAACAGTGCTAATGCTACTTAGAAAGCACACCTCCAGCCTGAACACTGCAACACAATCAGAGGTATGAATAAAGCCAATCAAGAAAAACCTTCACAGCTACCAAACAACTTTCCAAAAAAGCCAAGTAATCTATATCCGCTGCAGGTACAAAGAATGAAATTCAATACGCTTCGACGGTACACTACAGACGTTGTACAAAAGCCTTTGAGCTGCCGTCTTCAAATCGAAAGAAGAACGCTCGGCTTATTTATTCTTTTAAAAACGACCATTACTCAGCAACGGTTGCAGTTCTCTTCCTGTGGCCAGTCACTGTAATGCCAGACAGGAAGCTGGGTTTACGGGCCCTGAAGAGAGGACAGGCCAGACAGTACCATTTGGCGGGTGGTGCGCCGAAGGAGAGCGCTGGGGGAGCCGTATGAACTCCCCGTAGCGGGGGAAAATAAAATACAATGGAGAAGGAGAACATAACCTGCGGTCGGAGAGTCCATCGCTCACCACCAGGGCCAGCACAGCTCACATCACAGACGACCAAAGGGCAATTTCAGTTGCATGCAGAAGCCTCCGTATGACTCAGAGTAAAGACTCCGGGAAATGCGCTGATTTTCTACAGTCACAAAAGGGGCCTGTGATGACCGGATAATATCTGATGCCCCTTACCTGGCCACAGAGTACATGAAGAGGAAGTCGTTGTCAGGGGAACCGGGATTCCTGCCGTAGTCCATGTACTTCCGCTGGGTGGTGTTCTTGATGTCCTTGATGACCAACTCCATCTCTTTACTCAGGTTGGACTCCGTCTGAAAGGGGAAAGGTCACACGATGACTAGACAGCGTGTTTTACCCAGCAACGTAGTCCAAGACGGAAACATCAACTCAACGGTCACCTACAGGGGCACATTTGGAAATGTGGTAAAGTACGGCGAACAAACCACCGCAAAGGTTTGGCCGGAGACTGCCAAATCAAAGAGAGGCCAAACTGGGATAACACTAAGAGAATTGGAGTTGATTTTGGAGTCACTCATGCCAGTCAGTTGGAAGGCTCAGGGGGACAGACTTAGGCGAGGCTGGGTGGAGTTTTCTGCCTTACAGCGGTGCTTACTGGGAAAAGGCCCAGCTGCTCCTGCAGGTCTGCCACCTCCTTCACCAACACAGAGGTCTTCTTGTTGTTGGGCATGTGCCAGCTGACCGCCTCGGTGCTCCGGCCCGGGCGGCAGGGCAACACGCTGTTGGCAAACTGTCTGCACAGCGGGCAGGTGAACTCGCCCTTATCAACCGAGAAGCCCTGCAGCACCTGGTCATTCTGGGTTAAAACAAGGTTGGATTATTACAGGAAGTAGAGAAGTCCCATACATCCATGTCCTATTCTAAAGACACTTACTCTAAGGGACTCCATGTAGGACTTGTGGCAGTCTATGTGCAGGGTGTGTCCACATGTCTGAACATATACACCTCCGTCCCAGCCTATTGACACAGACTGCAAACAGGAACTCTGGGGGGGGGGGGACGGGGGGGGGGACAAAAGAATAGAACAATCTGTAAGACCTCAGGTTTAAAAACAATAAAGAACAGAGAGAGACACGCAAAAGGTTAATACAACTACATTTCTCATGAATGCCTTTTGAATGGCCAGTAAGTAATGGCAGTGGTACCCTTTTCTGGAGAAAGAAAAATGAATTGGCAAAATAACAGTGCAGCTAAAATCGAAAGTGGCAGTGTTTCTTAGCCTGCCTGACTATCTGGCTCGGCGAGTAGAGGACTAGGGGAGAGGAGCAGAAGCTCTGTCAGGAGGTCTTAATCTTCCACGCCTGCCGCATTCTATCCTTACTGGAGCTGCTGACAGACAGGCAGGACCTGGAGGCTGGGACTACACAGCCGAATCATCTGAACCCTTCTCAGGAGGAAATGGTCCAACATGCATGATGAGAATCCACTTACTGTGCATGAAAGAGGCTTAGGGACCCAAAAAAAACATAGAAAAGTGCTGGCTTTAGAGTCACAGTGAGTTTTCTACAAGCTAGATTCAAACCAGGGGGAGCAGCAGAGTGAGTCAGTGAGACCCCTACGTCTTTGAAGAAGCGCTGCATGAGCGAGAGTCTGACGTCGTGAGCAGCCCCACACGTGTCTCCTGGGTAGATGTGCTCCTCGTCGGTGGTTGGCAGTTTCTTTGCTTCGTCGCTCCTGCATCGGTGTCCCAGCACTATGAGGAAAAAAAAGAAAAGAGCACAGCAAGCCAAGTGACAATGAGCTTTACAGTAATTTGTTAGAAAGATGAATGGGTTCTCATATACATTTATGTGTTTATAGGGCGGCATAACATACATAAAATAATAATAAGGGCAGCGACTGCTATGAGAACGCATGCATGCCGTCAAACAGAAGTTTTCCCCCATTCCACGTCAGGAACACAGAATAATGACGGATAAATCAAGGTCGATAACGACAGCTAATCTCCTGCACGTCATCTTGGTAATCAGTCTGGGGGGGTTCCCACTTCATATGACTATGTCTTCCTGATATATACAGAAGGGCAATACGAGTGTCCAATCACGATCCGACAGATAATTCACTTTAGACTGTTTGCGTTGTCTTGTGATAGGCGTAATATGAAATAGTAGGAGACAGACAATATAACATGTTCTTTTGACCTTGAGATGGCAGGCGTTCTCAAGCCGCAACTAATTGCTAATCAAAAACGCCGTTTATTTTCCTGACAGCAAATCTACCTCCTCCGACTGACAGGACAGCGTAGAAATAACCTCTTAACGGTATGAAAACACAGCAGGGATCAACCGGAATGATAAATGAGCCAATTAAAACAACAGCTAACCTGCCTATTAAAATGAGATTTCCAATATGGAGGCACTAAGCTGCAATGAATAACTGGCTGGCTTAAATAAGCAAGGGCTGTGCTAGGGGAAGTTGATTCACATATCCATGAAAGACACGACCTGTTCATTTGACTCTGCATTGCCATTTCAATAGCTGGTGGTGGTAATTGAACAACAAATCAGGAGAGTGTTGAGACAAAGGCAGACTGTGTATGCAATACATTCCAGTGTGTGACACAGTGGGGAGAATCCTGGGAGATGTAGTAGTACCTGAGGATGCCTGGAGGAGAACCACTAGGCCTGTGGGCCGGTCCTCGGTGGAAGGGCCACTCTGACCACAGATCACACAGTCATAGAGTACCTCAGACTCAATCACCTCCGAAGCACCCAGGTCCATGGCTGCTTCAGCATCCGGGGATTCTGACAAACACAACCACCACAGAATAACGTCTCACTCCTTAAAATTACAAATACATCAACAAGAGTCATCAGAAATGCTGGAAATGGAACATCTAGGATAGATAATTATTGAAGCTGGATAGCAATTTTGCAGTCAAAAAAGATTTTTGGATCAATTGACATTAGCAATAACAGTGAGGAGGACAACATTGGAATAAGCACTGGGAGCTCAGGGAAGAGCTTGGGAAGCCATGTGTAAAAAAACAAAAACATTACGAGGTAATGTTGTGTGAAACACTGCGGTCTTTTGGGCCAGCTAAAAACAAGGAGCTAATAAAGGGCCATTAAAGAAGGTCACTGTCAGCCAGATATGCACACATTCCTACATAGAAATAATAGTATGCTCAATGACTTTGTTCTTCCCTTAATTCTGAGGAAATCAACGATGAGTTATATTACAGTGACTGAGGAACACAACCAGTCTCTTCATATGCGGCCACTTTCACTCCAGTACAAGATGAGAAATGGATTGGAAAGTATTATGGGCGATGACAAAAGCACAGAAGGGCATTCAGACATACTTTCCCTCCAAATGAGTACATATTTCCCAGCATGCTCTAAAAACACTTCCACTTACTGTTTTGAAGAGGACAGGAACACAAACATGACTGTGCCTAGCATCCAACCACTATAACTACCCTTGAGCTCTCGGCTTGCTCGGTTTGCAGTGACTGGCGTGGCGTTAGAGATTAATTACTGATGTGAAATTAGTTTTAAATGTTAAAGATCATGTTCAATTTGAACAGTAAATATTGCATAGAAATGTCAACCCGCGTCGGAATTGATTTATTGCCTCAGGTGGAATATGATCTCGGGAGACGTCAGTGTGTTCCAAAGGAAATGAAAACAGTTTGCATTAGATGTCAGCGGAACAGCTAAGGCCCTAGGCCATCGAGAGAAAAGAGAGAGCAAGAAAAGCAAAGTAAGACAAGGACACAGGTGTTGCTTTGGAGGACATCTGACTGGCTGCGCTAGTTTTTTCTTGTATAACACTATACATGTAACACAGCTTGCATTTCAAAGACGTAGCAAGACTGTCGCAACACAACAAATCCTCACCACAGGTAAATGCATTCAAAAGGACGCCTTATTACATTGTTCCATCACACACAAATCAGGGTTGAAAGTCATTGACATATGGAAATGGATAAATCATACAAATTCACCACAAAGTAATTCCAATTTAAAGCCAATAATAAGCTGTTAAATTTTCAAAGCAGATGCTGGTAACATCTGTTGCCCGAGTGAAATGCATGAATGCACAGTAACAGGGTCCTATTGCACAGCATATGAGCTTCACGATACCCTAATTGGTATCTTTTATGTGGTCCACAGCTTGTGAGAACAAAATGTTTTAGTCTTAATTTGGCTATAGTTTAACAAAAAGCACTTAGCCATTGTGGCCCTGGCACAGGAAAATGAAACATTTAACAGACTGTCTTCATCATAGATTCTGTGAAGAGGTCATTGGAATGCAGAACATGGAATAGTTAACCCACCCATAACTTTGTTTAACAAAAACAATATTTAGAAAATGTTCTGTTAAGGTAAAGAAGAACCGACTGCTAAATGTGACCCCTATTCATATAAGCTGGGAGCATAGCTAAATTGGTGTAGGTAGGCAAAAGTTACTAGCTATAATGCATTTGATTGGGGATTATATGAACAGAGGCTATTCAAGCATCCTACTCTGATATTTAACTAAACACAGTGTGAAACATACAGCATCTCACAGGAGTACACCCCTCACATTTTTATAAAGAGAGTGCAGACTAAGGGGAGCACACACAGCGGTTTAGACATTACATTGTTATACAAGAAGCAAAAGTGTCCTTTCTTCAGTGTTGTCACATGAACAGAATGAAATATTTAGAAATGTGAGGGGTGTACTCAATTTTATGAGATACTGTATATACAGTTAATAACCCAAATTCCAGCTAATTTGGATAAGAGGCAATGAGGAAATTCCCAAACTTTTCCCAAAATCACCTTTTCCCCATGGATTTTAATGACATTGCCATTGTTTGGACAATTTAACATTTGCTAACACTTATATCCTCTGTGACCTTTGATTAAATCAAATATGACTCAAGCCAAGGACCTTTCTTAATACTGAAACCCAAACCCTTCAATAAATGTTAGTCAATATCCTCAGGAACACCTCAAAAAAATGTTTTACATTAAAGTACTACTACAAACTTAGTTACATTTCAGGGCCCAAACCATTTAGTTGTTTTGAAGCTCATTTCCTGCAACAGGGGTAAGTGGAAATACACGCCAGCCAGCCCTGTCCTGTTCAGGTCTGTCCGTAGCCTTGCCTAAGTGGTCCCTATGATCACAGAGACTATTATTCATCCACTAACCACGCTGTGACATGGTGGTCCCTGGGAGTCCATCCCACTATTAGTGCTTTGATCTGCTGTGCCCTCAACCAGCACGGCTCCAAGCCCAGAGGAGTGCTTTCTTATCACTGCTCCTAACAGGCCCGGGGAGACCAGAGGCGGCCTGGGGGCTGTGGCCACTGTCACCTTGCCTCACGAAGGGGGGGGGGGGTTATGCTTTGTTTATTATTTAGCCTACAGCTTTCTTTCCTTCATGGAATACAATGGAACTGGTACACTAAATGACCTCAACATATACGGAGTAGATTAATCCAAAATATTCTAGAGAAAGCACGGTATCCAGATGTCAGGCATATTGTATCATCAAGCACATGCACCAATATATTAGCTCATCTTGGAGCTTCAACATTTTCTGAATAATCAATGTTCCTATTAGACTCAAGAGACAACAACCAAACGTTCCCAATAACACATTAATGGTGGGAATAAAATGGGTGCGAAAGCCTTAGGGACCAAATGAGCCTCTACTTACCAACATCCATGGCGGTTTCCATGAAACTCTTCTGCCTGGAGGCAAACTCAGCCAGCAGCTTCTGCTGTCTCTCCCGAGCCCTCAGACGCCTGAAAGATCAAGGAAAAACCAAACTTAAAGATCAAACTTTACACTGCACGTTAGACTGTCATCATCAAGTCACGGTCGAACCATTTCCCCAAACGGTCAGCACTGTCTGGGTTTCAAACACTAACACTTGATTGCCACCACAACAATTATTTTAAATAAACCTATTGAGCTATGCCAATAATCTTGTGTACTTAAAATAGAGTGCAGAGGCATATTGCCAAGACGGCCACTACTCAGACAGAGTTATGCCTATTCACTCCGCTGAAGGGTTAACCCATCTCCATAGCAACAGGGGTAAGTGGAAATGCTTGGTTTTCTAAAACCGTAACACTGAAAGCCCTTCTCTCAATGACGAGCCATTAAATCACCAGCAGGCACTCTCCAACAGTGCATTACCATTTCAGAGAGGGTCTGTCCACCCGCTACACAGGCTCCTTTTTCCTCCGACGGTCCTACAAAGGCATACCAGATCACGTGACGTGGGGCTTTGTAGCGTCGGCCACTGAAACATACAAACTAGAAACCAGGAGTCTCATTTGAATAACGCTACAGTATGTGACTGGGCGCTGGGCTGGCAAGGTGATCATTTCCCTAATGTGTCTGGCTCTAACTCTTGTGCAGGCTGCCAGGGAGCAGGGTTGACTGGAAATAGAGAGCCCTAATAAGAGGACATAAACAAATGGTGACAGGAGCGTCACAGCCCAGTGATTCCCACTGACAGCTTCAGGGGCACCGAAGGCCCGCCTGAGAAATATCCAGTACCCCTCTCGGCTTCCTCCGCCACTGGCTGGCCCACAGTCGCTGTGGTAACGGCTTGCGCAGAGCAAGAGACTTTACCTCTGTCTGTGGGCCGAGTCGACCCAAAACTAGGTCATCATGGATTTCTTACGGCCCATTCTGTCATCGTTAGTGATGGGCTGGGAACTGAATAGGGACGGTTGCGGGGCTGGGGAACGAGAGTGAAATTGCCAAATCAGGCTTCATCATAATTTTGAAACGTTGAGGGCTCTATTTTTGGCTGGCATTAAAACAGCGCTAGTGTCTGACATGCATTTGGAGGCAATTTTCGACCTCGCCACTATTTCCAAGCCCTGTAAGAATTGGTCATTTACTGGACTGATATCAGTTTGCATGCAATTTGATGGGAAGCGTAGTTCAGATGTGTCCTTAAAAACATGGTCTGGATATTTATGAGCAGCCAAAAGAGGGTTTAAGCAGTAACCGAATGGTTAGGGTATACATTATGGTAACAGTTCAAGGAACAAGAGTAATACACTTTTACTGCCTGTACACTTTGCATTTAGCAACAACAGGTTGTTGTCCAGATACAATTAGTTTGAACTTTCTCCAGGCCAATGCAATAGCCAACTATTAGACTGTAAATTGGCTCAAAAGACGGCTTAGAAACAATAGATGTATATATATATTTTTAACCATCAATAGGCAGGCATTTCATTTTATACCAGGCTACATTAATTCATTATGAAAGCCTGTCCAGGTTTGGCCTTGGGTAAAGTTGCCACAATATACAGGTGCATCTCAAAAAATGTGAATTGTGGAAAAGTTCTTTTTTTCCTGAAATTCAAGGTGACACCATCATATATTCTAGATTCAGTACACAAAGTGAAACATTTCAACCTGAGAAGAGCTCTAATCAGCTAATTAACTCAAAACACCTGGAAAGGTTTCCTATGTTAGTTAATTTATGCACTCAATACTTGGTTGGGGCTTGTTCTGCACAAATTACGGCATCAACGCGGAGTGGCATGGAGGCAATCAGCCTGTGGCACTGCGGAGGTGTTATGGAAGCCCAGGTTGCTTTGATATCGTCTGTGTGGTTGGGCCTGGTGCATTTCCCCTCGACAATACCCCATAGATTCTCTTGTTGGCTGGCCAATCAAGCACACTAACACCATGGGCAGCAAACCAGTTATCAGTCATTTTGGCGCTGTGGGCAGGTGCCAAGTCCTGCTGGAAAAATAAATCAGCATCTCCATAAAGCTTGTCAGCATATGGAAGCATGAAATGCTCTAAATCTCCTGGTAGACAGCTGCATTGACTCTGGACTTGATAAAACAGTGGACCAACACCAGCAGAAGACATGCCACCCCAAACCATCACTGACTGGAAACTTCACAATGGACTTCAAGCAACTTGGATTCTGTGCCTCTCCAGACTCTGGGACCTTGATTTCCAAATGAAATGCAAGTCAGCAGTCTTCCCCATGATTGTGGTTGTGTGTACTGAAGGCTCAGGGAGTTCATTAGCCGATTAGAGCTCTTCTCAGGTGGACATTTCTGTATTGTACATGTTTTATTCTAATATTTTGAGATACTGGATATTTGATTTTCATGACATAGATCGAGATGGAGATATATTAGTTGGAATTTTATGGATTCATCATCAGACTTGAATAATGATTCATTTCCAAGGCTAACCAAGTCATCCATTTGCACCCTGTTAATGCTGACCATTTCAGAAAGGCTAACTGACAGAGTGGGACAAACCTCTCTTCCTTATCCGTCTTCCGGTCAGTCGGGCTGTTCTTCTTCGGAGCGACGGGAGGCGAGACCTTCCCACAGATCTCCTGGATGCTGCGCTTGCTCTGACGGCTGCGCGTGGCCGCCTTGGTGAGGATGCGCTCGATGGCGGTGATGCCGTCACCGTGGGCGTGGCTGTCGGCCCCGGCATCCTCCAGCCAGGTGGCAGACAGGGAGTTCTGCTTGGCCGACAGCTTCTGATGCAGCTTAATGAGCAGGGAGAGCATGCTCTCGCGGATCTCCAGGATCTCGGTGACCAGCTGTGGGGGAGTGCCGGGTGGGACCCAGCGCGTGGCGCCGCTCTTGGGCCGGACTGCCTGGCTGGCCTCGCTGCTGCTCCGATTGATGATCTCCTGGAACTTCCTCCTGCGCTCCGCCACGAGGCTGAACACCTGCGCCTCCCGGACATTCTACAACAGCAGAGACACACGTCAGGTCTCCCCACACACAGGCCTGCAGCACAAAGCACAGCACTCAGAGCAAGGGAGACGGCCAAATAACCACTTCCATCTAAACATATCCTGTCCTTTCCAAAAAGCTGGTCTATGAACGAAAAATGTCAGCGAGTACAAAAACTATTCCGACGCATTTATTCTTGCCAAGTTGCTCCTGAATTTTGGCGTTCCGTCATCCGCAGGATCCTCTCGTTCCCGACAGAGACAGAGAAGACATGACACTCCTTTGTATTTTCTTCTGGTTCAACGGAAGACCGTGAGCTCAGCAGAGCCGACCACTGCTTGGGTCCTGATTGCTGAAGACAAAAATGTGCTCCCTTAATTGCCGAATTATGGAGGGGGAACCAGCCGACTAAGTGGTTTGTGGGACTGGGTCTATCATTTACTGACATTTTGTACGCTCAACAAATAAAACTGGAAACAGCGGTTCAGGCATGATGGAGCCTAGATCACACTGCAAAGAGGCCTGGTTACAGCGGGCAGATAAGCGCACACATATCAAAGACCAGCCCATCAGATTCTGCTGACTTTTCACAAGGAATCGAAAGAGCGCCACTTCATACTCTGAGTGAAAATGCACCCCCCCACACCTTAAACACGAAAATATATATAAATAAATAAATAAATAAATAAATAAATAGAGTGTTGAAAGGATTGAGTTGACCTGCCCTGACAAAAGGACCAGGGCAGTTAAATAAACATACATCATACAGGCCAGATGGAGCGCCATCAATCAAAGTGACATGCAGTTAAAAAGCGTTTACCCAGACTCACATTATACACTTAATTAGTTTCAGCAGTCAAGAGGGAAACCTCACCACACCGTACACACACAAAACACGATGGTATGCAACCTCAACAAATCACGAGATGGAAACGCCACGGCGTGTTGTACACAACTCTCAAAATAAATGACAGACTGCAATGCCCTGAGGACATTGACCAGGTCTTCCTCTTCTCAATCAGACCAAACAAGCACTCAAATGCAAAAGGGCTACCTCTCTCCAATTTCCAGTCAGACGCCTAGAATTCTGTGGAGCATAGGTATGGCAAAACATCCCATGTAACAAATGCCTTTAACACAACTGCCAAAGGGTGACCTCTTCACGTCAAAAAGGACAGCACAGACTACAGAATGAATGCACAACATATGTATTTGACAATATAGTACCTCATCAACCCAGAAGAAAGCGTTGAACAGAAGCGATATTACCCCAGAGCGCGGGCAGCGCTGAGTCAGGAGGTACTGACCTGGCCAAAACTGGACGCCTCAGCGCTGGTGCTGGGAGGGGGCTCTCGGTCTCGCTTCACCTCGGGGGCCGTTTCGGGCACCCTCACCCTCACGTAGTTGATGACATGGTGCAGGTTGCACAGGAGGTTGCTGCCAGGAAACCAGCTGTCATGGCAGTGCTCCTCGATGCAGGGCTCCTAGTGTACAGGAAACAAGAGGTTGGGGGGTTACCAGGGTTACACCTGGACAGCCCCGAACACTAGAACCACACGACGGTCGCCAGAAATGTAAAGGTGAATGACCGTTACCGACCTCATCTTCCTTGTCGTCTTGAACCTGGTTGTCCAAGCCCAGCTCAATCAGGTACAGCACCATGCACAGCACGTGCTCAGACATGTTGGAGTGATCCAGCCAGATCTACAGCCAAACACATGCCGCCACAGTTTATTAAACACCCCGGCACACGCCGTCCTGGAGTCTCTCTGGGAGACCAAGCCACGACGGATCTGGAGGTGAGAGGCGTTGGTGCGGTCACCTTGTAAAGCAGGGTGAAGATGACAATGTGCAGGGTCTTGCAGTGCAACAGCCGGTCCAGGCCTTGGTAACACGGGTGTAGGGGGGTGCGCTCCTTGTACGGGGGCCACGGGTTCCCTGTCGTGTGCATCCCGGACTGCTTCAAGCTGGGTACAACGACAAATCAGGCCAACGCAACGAGACAGCAGTCAAACCAAAGGTTACGCCGCAATATTGGGAGTCGACATCAAAATGCATAGGTCATAATGCGATGATAAATAATCTCCAATGTAATTTACCAGGCAAACCCTTTGAGGCTAGGCAACAGAACAGCCAATGGGCTGAAATGTGTCTCACTCTATTAGCAATGAAATGATTGTGGTTGTATAAAACGTGGCATGCCTGACAGGCAATCCATCACATTCAAACAGTGGGAACAAGTAACATAAGCCTGATATCACAGGGTGGGAAAAATAGCAGCTTCAATATGCTTCCAGGCCGGGGGGGTATGACATCCTGTTTGCAGTACAACTCTCCTTACTGCAATTTCACATCCTCTCAGGGTGATATAATTATTTTTTTTTAAATACCCAATTAAACACTTCTGATCCCTTGTTCAACATTGTTTGAACTGATTGGTTTTCCTGATTGCTGTTGTTCGACTGCAGCCTACATCTGGTGTAGATGAATTCATAGAGAAATAAAAGCACTTCAATCCATTAGCCATGTTATCTTTCCTTGCCTTTAAACTGTTATTTCAAATATAGAAGCCAAGAGGACACGTCAGTAGGTCTAGCCACTCCACATCTTAAAGAGATCTTCAGGAAATTAAACGTAATCTCCTTTACCCAACATTTGTCTTGTTAGACATCCAACCGAAATCTAACATGGAAGGACATCCTCAATTCTATTACAGTTTTCCTTGAAATATTGATTTTACTCGACAGTGAAGTAAATGAAACCAACCCTATTGCTATCTTGGCCTAACCCCATTTTCACTTCATTCAAGAGCAGTCAGGACCCTGTAACAATCACGGGGGCGTGACACCCACCCTGCTGCCTTGGCTGTTTAAACATGACCACGCCCAACTGACAGACCGAAGGAGGCAGCAACATGCAACTATCAAGAGCTCCAAACCTGACAATTCTTCTAAAAAAAACAATTCTTCTCAAATTTTTGTTTTTAAGCAAGGGGTGCATGGACAATATTTTTAAGAGCTGTTCTTAGGCACGACTCAATGAAGAGCCGTATATAGGCCATTCACCAAAACTCTGAGATGCCTTATTGCTAGTTTGAATATTTGTAAAAGGTATTGTCAAACCCAGTGTATGTACATGAAGGCTGATATACCATGGCTTTAAGCCAATCAACACTAACATATGCCATATATTTCTATATGTTGAAGCCCTCCCTCCCGGGGACAAACAGTCAGTAGTAAAGGATGGGAGTTGATGAGCGTTGTGACCGTGAACTTACAATGCTGAGTATCTATCCATTGCTGACTGGACATCACGACGGTACACAGTTCTTAGAACAACCATGATGGGGTCAAACTCCTTCTCCCACACCTCAGCTGGAGAAAAATAAATAAAAACACCATCACCTTATGAAGTCCTGTTGATATGCAGTACAAATGATTACAGTTTCCCCGGCATCCTCAGAAAGTGGTATTAGCCTGCCCCCAAGTGGAATGTGCCAGGACAGTCAGCGTACAGTTCACATGACATTCTGGCAACTTCAATGACAAAAACATAAGGCTGTACTGATTTCAAATCTATTCAATGCACCTCCCAACCCAAACAACCCCAAACTCAAGAAGCCTATGACCAAAGAATGATTTAATAAAAACAAACTAGCTATAATAATATAATTACAGATTGTGTGGGAGGTGAGGTCTCCATTGCAAACCATTTAAACAACTGACCAGTTATACAACGTACATTTACAACAAACACAGGGCTGACCTTAGTGTAAGACAAAAAGAGACGAATTCCGCCCCAACCTCAAAATCAAACAATGATAACATCAGCCATGGACAAAAAAAAAACCCACAATGCTCTCTGCAGCTAAGCCAACATGCTATATTTGGTAACAGTGGGAGACAACAGGTTTGATGTAACTGCATGAAGGGCATCACAATATCAACCGCGTGCAAGGAAATAATCAAGTCTCAGAGAGAGATGTAGTCATACGCGATTCAATCTTACATCGTGCAGTGGGTTTTGGCACGTTAAGAACCAAAGTCAACCGTGGTGCATGAGTGCCCTCTTTAGGCAGACCAGAGAATAAGCGAAAGCAATTATATTCAGTGGAAACAAATATATCCTTGACCTCTAACCAACAAAGCTTTTGAACAGCATGTGTCACATCAGCAGTTATCACCAAGTGCTTTTACAGACACTGAGCTTGAAATCCCCGAAGAGCAATCAACAACAAGAGTTGATGCACAGTGGCTAGGAAACTCTCTAGTAGGGTCAAAACTTAGGAAGAAACCTAGAAATCAACCAGACTCTGTCCCTCCCGGTTTCATTGCAATATGTTCCGTGTTGTTCTTTAAGATTCCACCCAGGTCAGGAACTAAGTACACAGCTTACCTTTAGGTGTGTACATGCCCTGCTGCATGGAACCCCCAGGCTCAAACACAGGGGCTTTAAAGTCAGCCACAGCAGACAGCATCTCCTCAAAGCTGCAGCTTCCTGGCACAATCCCACTTTTGGGGTTTGGATTCTCGGGAATCTGAATATTGAAATAAGGAGTGTACTGGCACAAATCTGCAACATTAACTTTGAAAGGGGATAATGGCCAAGACATGTTCGTTGGGTGTTAAGAAGGCACCTTTCCGATTAACAAACCAGCCATGTGCAGGCTGAAAACATATTTTAGTCAGTTTAACGATTGTTTGCAGAAACATTACACATTGTAATAAAGGAGCAAACATGTCTATCAGAGAGGGTACCATTTCAGTTGAACTGGAGACCAATTATACACCTAAGAAACAACTTCAGCATAGGATTGCAAATACTGACCACAGAAGAAGATTTTAAAATTAACACTTCTGTGAATTGAGACCATTTAAGCAAATGAGGATACGAGGTCCAAAAGTGAACTGTGGGTGCGGTCATTCATGCACAGCTGAGAGACCATCTCGGCTCTGAGAATCTCATCATCCGCCATGCCTGTCAAACGAGGGAGAAAGGTTCATTACAAATGTAAAACCTCAAGATGATGGCAAGGACAGGCGACGACACCAAATCTAATGAATATTTGTTGCACCTGCACCTACCCAAGTGGATGCGAAGACTGCACAAGATGACAAGAAATGTCAAAGCTCCCTCCAACATTGGCCTCTCCTGTTCACTGTCCAGAACAGCATTCTGGTGCACGGAGGCCATGGTCAAGAGGTCAACCACTTTAAATCTGTACAGACGACACGTTACTCATTAGCTACAAATGCTAAAAGCTACTCTTCACAGAGACATTCAGAACAGTATTTATTCAATGGATATAATAGATAAGATCACTAGTTGCCATACCGCTCAAACACTGAGGATATGAAGTAGTCAGGATCTAGCCTCGACGCACACACCTGTCAAGAGATTGGAGGGAAACATTACAGAAAGGAGCATATTACATGTATAACAATACCCAGAAGTGGTCTTTACCTGTAGCAGAAAGATGTCTGGGTCGATCATTGAGTTACAGAAGTGAGACTGCACGTATGTCATGGCCTGTCCTTTAATCTGCAGACCATTTCTGACCCACATGTTACTGTGGATCTCAGACAGGCTCGCCTAGAAGACAAGGGACATTAACATGAAAACCAACATGCATAGCGCACACAAAAAATGAACCAACATCATCAACGACAGAATAGTCAGGCAGAAACCATTTAAACAACTAGTTCACCCCCCGCATCCAACTACTCGTTCTACTATTTGAGCCACTGCTGAGGCATCACAAGGACATTCGGTAACAGGAATGATTTGTATTGGTGTAACACCTGAATCTGGAGTGGATGGACCATAATCTTCATTAGCATCTCTTGGTCTGGAAGGAGACTGTCCAGGTCAAGACCCTGGCACTTCACTGCCTGTGACACCAAACACACAGTCAACTCAGAACGTTCCAAGTGCCAGGAACAGAGCTTATGAAAAGGTCATAGAGCTGACATACCTTGCTTAGGAACATGGCATAGTAGCGGTGCAACGGCAGGTGAAAGGTCACTTGATTTGGAGCCGGCTATAAAGATACGGAGAACAATTATAAGCCCTCCTGGTACAAGCGGGCACAGAAAAACATCCTGATATACTTGCAGTTACCTCATCCACAAACCCAATGGCATCAAACCAGATCTGCAAGGTCTCCAGGCAGTAGCGCACCACTGTTTTGGTGTATTCCTGTGTCTCCTGCACATAAACGAAGAACCATAATGTCATAATCTCCCTGAGGTATATGTGCATTGTTCAACCCCGTTTCCAAAAGAGTTGGGACGCGGCGTAAGATGCAAATAAAAGCAGAAGGCAATGATTTTAATGTATTTCATTGGAAATAGTACAAAGAAAACAATAGTTATTGTTTTGGGAAAAATACGTGCCCATTTTTAATTTGATGGCAGTAACATGTTTCAGAAAAGTTGGGACAGGGGCATGTTAACCACTGTGATGCATCACCTCTTCTCTGAAAGATACTACGTAAGCATTTGAGAACGGACGACAGTGAAGGTTTTCCCATTCTTGCTTGATACAGGATTTCAGCTGCTCAACAGTTCAGGGTCTCGTTTGTCATATTTTTCATTTCATAAGAGGCCAAATGTTTTCAATGGGTGACAGGTATGGACTGCAGGCAGGCCAGTTTAGCACCCAGACTCTTTTACTATGGAGCCATGCTGTTGTGATATAGTACATGCAGAACGTGGTTTGGCATTGTCTTGCTGAAATAAGCAAGGCCTTCCTTGAAAAAGACATCTGGATGGCAGCGTATGTTGCTCCAAAACCTGTATATATTGTTCAGCATTAATGGTGCCTTCACAGATGTGCAAGTCACCCATGCCATGTGCACTAATACATCCCCATACCATCACAAAAACAGTGCACTGATTACAAGCCAGAGGGTGTCACTCCTCTTTACCCAGGAGGTTGCGGCATCAAATATTCCCAAACATAATTTTGATTCGTCAGAACACAGGACAGTTTTCCACTTCGCCTCAGTCCATCTTAAATTAGCTCTGGCCCAGAGAAGGCAGTGGTTCTGGATCTTGTTTATATGTGGTTTCTTCTTTGCATGGTAGAGAGTTATCTTGCATTTCGGGATGCAGCAATGTACTGTGTTTACATACAATGGTTTTCTTAAGTGTTCCTGAGCTCATGCAGTGATTTCCACTAGAGAATCATGTCGGTTTTTAATGCAGTGCCATCAGAAGGTCTGAAGATCACAGCCATCCAATACTGGTTTACAGCCTCGTCCCTTGCATACAGAGATTTCTCCGGTTTCGTTGAATCTTTTAATGATATTACGTACAGTAGGTGTGATTCCCAAACTCTTTGCAAATTTACATTGAAAACATTTATTCTTAAATTGTTGCAGTATTTGCCTGCACAGTCTTTCACAGAGCGGGAAACCCCTCCCCATCTTTAATTCTGAAAGATTCATCCTCTCTGGGATGCTCTTTTTTTATATACCCAATCATGTTACTAAACTGTAGCCAATATACCCAATTTGTTGTAAGATATTCAAACAGGATTTTTTCAGCATTACACAACTTTTCCAGTCTTTTGTTGCCCCTGTCCCTGTTTTGAAAGCTGGGACACTGTTTTTCTTCACATTTTATAGTCTTTTTCGGAAACGGGGTTGTTTATGAATATCACATAGCTATAAAGTAACTGCAGTTGAATTTAAAACAATACATTACTACTGATAAAGAGAGAGATATTAGACCCACTTTGACTTTGCAGTGTGTTAGTAGACCCCACATTGGTTGCGCGCAGGCCTCCAACTCTGCGGCGAATGCTGCATAGTATGTCTGGGACTCAAACTCCACGTGCTCACTCAACTCTCGCTTATTCAAGTTCATACCTGCATGACCGGGAGAGATTTTTCAGTCAATCATCAAAGAAAACTGAGGTGCGTGAAACATCTTTGTTGACATGCGCAACTAAAAGCAGGAGGAGAACCCAGCGTACGTAGTGACAGAGCCGTTTACACATACAATAACACTGCTCTCTGCATAGGTTGCAGTAAGTGGATACTTTGGCCCACAGGATCTGTGGCCAGAGGTTATTTTTAGGGTCTTGGTGGACACACGACTAGATGGTTGGACAGACAACAATTCTAACCGAGACCAGGACTCACTTTTACTTTCACGTCACACAAAATGACTACAACAGCAAAAGTCACATTGACTTCGATATTTAGCGAGAGCAAACCGATCAACAGAAGCAGCAACCATTACCAATGGAAAGGAATCACTGAGCGCTAAGATTGAGTCATATGACTTTAGCAGACATGAAGAGACATGACAGGGCAGAGTGCAGACACACAGACAGATCAGACTACAATTACAGCAGCTAAGCAACCAGGGATAATGATTAGTCATCCGCGAAGACTGAAACCCAAACACAGACCCAGGAAAAGTAGCTGCTGGAATTGCATCAGCTAACAGGGATCCAAATAATATAAAGACTTAGAGCCATGCTACCACTGGCATTTAAAGGCTTTAGCACACAGGGAATTACCTTGAAAGAAGGACACAAAGCTCATCCAGAGCATGAGCAGCGAGTGGTCCTCCAGAAACTTCTTAGCGACACTTTGGTGTGAGAGAATATTAATGAAATCGCTAACTAAAGGCCAGTAAGTGTTGTTCTTCAGTAGAGCTTCGCCGCAGTTTACCACCACATGGCGGTTGTTCTCCTCATCTGAAAATCAGCAGAGAGGGAGAGAAGACACTGAGGCTCAGCGGTTGGAGACATCTTGCAGATTAATGAAGTCGATGAAACGCTCGTCCATCATCGGCACGATCACTGAAACATATGGCTCACCCTGAAGTTCACTTTTGATAAGGCAACTCTCCATCATGTAGAGGAGGACAGTGACCATGATGTCGAGTAATTGACACTCCTCGGTCACGTGACGTGCCAACTCTTCATTGCTGAACAGTTGGACACTGATATGTACAATGCGGTTGGACATGGTATCTGACTCGTGGCTTTTCATCAGCGTTTTCATAATGAATGCATAATGTTGAACAAATGTTTTCGTGAAAGTGATCTATGGAAGAGGAAAGGATAACAGGAAATAAAGCAGGGAATTCTTTGCAGTTCTGTTCATAATGGTTTCACAATGCAAAAATACAGGAGTCATACCTTGTAATCTTGATCTGGCAGCATGTTCAGAAGAAAAGTAACCATCTTCTGAGGAAACTCGTACTTTATTGTCCAAAAAAGCAACTCCTCCAGAAAACATTTGTGTTTCAGAGAGTCCATTATGGATGGATCTACAGACAGAATGAGACATCATTCAAACTAATGGATCCAGAAAACGCTGCATATTCAACTCTCTGAACTTTTCATCTTTACATTAGGTTTGACAAACTAACTTACCTTTGGTAGTGCTACTAAGCTTCACTCTCTTTCTCTGTCCTACAGATTGCTCCCCATCTTGATCATCCTTGAAAAAGTAATAATGGGAAGTATAAAGACTACTGTAATTAAGATGACAGTATTAAGAATTAAGAAATAAAATAAAGAAATAAGGCTTGGTGTGGTGGTATAGTATACGGCCAACCGAGAACTACTCTTAGGCTCTCAGCGGCCATGTAAACCTCTGAAGTGCCTTATCGCTATTATTGTCTACCAATGTAGGTATCTAATTAACAATAAAAAAATATATAATTTGACACACCCATGAAATATGTTTTGATATACTATGGGAATCAGCCACTCAGCATTTAGGGTTCAAACTTCCCTGTTTATAATGCACTACAGTTTATTTCAGCAAAAGGAGCAAGATATTCTAATACAATTTGCACATACCTCTTTACTGGGCTCATCCGGGCTGACTGGTGCTGCGGCGCCTAAGGAAACAGAGCGGAGACAGATGGCAGCCATTAGCGGAGACACATTAATGCCATGTTTCCATACTACACAAACTGCATATTATGATTTTTAGCAACAGTGCCTGGAGGTGTGGGGGAGGGGGTCGTACCCAGTAAGCCAAGAGGCCCAGTGCTAACCCCTTCTCCTGCCTCAGCAGAGGACTCTGCCTGGGCCTTTTCCTCTACAGACACCAGCCCGGAGTTCTTCAGTGCTGACAGGTACTTTTCGTAGTTGTTTTTCGCATATAAATTCCCCTCTTGACCTACAGGACAAGTATACAGATTAGATATTGATCAGATAAGTTAAATAAATAAAAACAGTAATACTAAAAGCATGGCAACAATGGCATATGTGGAACTTTAACCCATTAGTAGATTTAATAGAGTTCTGCAATATGGATTAATATAATTTCACATTATCCACAACAGTCCTAACAAAATTCCACAGATGCAACAATTTAGATCGAGTTATCTTGGCACAGAAATGCTGAGGGATGGGAAAAAATAAAAAAATAAATAAAAGTGTGTTCACAATACGTAGAGCTTTTTTTTGTGTGTGTGTGTACGGAACATTTGCGATCTTCTGCTTCAGTTAATAAAATGTGCTCAACACTACATGTGTAGAAACAGACATGTACCCATGCTCAGGTCCTTGAATGTTTCCTGATTGGTTAGAATCTTTGTCAGCACAGTTCTCATTGCCCCGCCCATTTTCGTCAGATCTTCTAGGAAAGAGATCTGAGCCTCAAGCTGTTGTAAGACCTTCTGTAGGTCCCTCTCAGTTGATGTGTCTGTGAGAGCAAGATAAGAGTGACATATGAAGTTAAGATTGTTAGATGAGCTCATGAAAACACAAATGATTTACATATGTTAAGAATTCAGTTTCTCCACAATTATTTAACTTGTTTAACAGCAATCACCTTCAAAATGTGCTATTAGAGTAGCTTTTGGACATAGTGAGACCTTTTTCTCACCTGGTTCAGTGTATCCATCTCTTAGGTACTGTATGATACAGATAATGAAGCGAGGTAGGACCATCTCTGACATCAGTAGTAAATCTCTGGGCACTGAGGGGACATTCTCTCCGGTTCTTAACCGATGCCGTCTGCAAAATCTAACAGAACATAACACATCCATATATTTATTTCAGTACCAATATTACCTGTATAAAGTACCTATACCATCATGTACTAAAATATTTGGGAGGGCGTACTCCATGGCCTACATACAAGACACAACAACTATATTTGTCAACCTTTAATAGTGCAAAATAATTTACATTTAGGCTTCTGGTATAACTGGCTTCGTTTACGACTTTATGTAATTTGATCAAACAAAAATAAAAGCAGAATTATGAAGTAAAGAACATTATGAAGTAAAGATTTAAAGCAAAAAATGTATTGACAATTCATGCCTGAAAAGTGAGTGAAGTAGTTCTGCAGGTATATTTTCATTCTAGAAACCCTGCTGGGTTACTTAAGGGTCACTGTGTAGAATCCTGCCACTTAACAATAACAACTTGTTTCTTCCTTGTCTTCCCTTACTGAATGAGACCGGTATCACTAGCTAGTACAAGGTGTTTTCGGGTGGAAAGGATAGTGTCAAAAGTGAGTATAAGTTGATTACAAGTCAATGCAAACAGAGAATGGATGGGCAGGAAAGTTTTAATTCGGAATGTCAGTCACTCAGAATAATTTTGTAGAAATATTTGAAACATTGACTTGAAACATTAACTGTAGATCACTACTAATCATTTTTGCTTGTTTTCACTAAAGATACTACAGTACATTTTACATATTGCCCCTTTAATTCAATATTACTGTATATCCATTACAGGGCTATAAAATACAAACCTTTAACAAACGTGACTGTTTTTAATCTTGACCCACAACAGGAAAAACTGCTGTTTTCTTTTAAGTTATTGATATTGTACAAAGCTGTGTGCATTTTACTAGACTGGTTCATTAGTAAGACCCCTAGGTTGACAACGTAATGATGTACAGCAGTGCCCCATTAATTTCCAATGTTGTTATATCTACGTTACCTGAATCTAAATTTACGTGGTTTATCAAACACACTGATTGCATGTAAGTAAAATGATAAGAGGACCAGTCAAAACCACACTGTGGCACTGAATGGTTTAAAAATAAACTAGACTGACACTCTGGCAGCATACTCCCACCAATTTGGCTAGAACTTTGCTAGCTATCTTGCTCACTATGTTAGCCAGCCTAGCTAGTACTAGGTAGCTTACCATATCCCCATTTTTTTTAAATAATTTTTATGGTGCCAGTTTCTGTCAAATAATGACAAGTCTTTAGAATTGTAAACTACTGTGAAATTATCACTTGCCATCTACATAGCTAGTTGAAGTTAGCTTGCTAATGTTAGCCATTACAGCTAGCGCTCCTAGAAGGACTTACCCAGTTTCTCGCATGACATTACTGTCTCCACAATCACAGGCCCCACCAGCCTGGCTCCTAAACATATTAAAGTCATGGCTTGTGTGATCGCCGTTATTAAAACACTCTGCACAGAGTGACATACAAGGAGAAATACCACAGGTCCGACAGCGGTATGCCACAAAATTGGCTGTCCAAACCAAGCCACATAGAGTAGCGTTGTCATAGGACCGGACCGTTTTGCAGAACTCCTCGAAACCTTCTCCCCCTGCTATTAGACATTTACACCAGTCAAGTGCTTCGGTGTCTGCGGCTGGTTTTTCTGGATTAAGGACACAATCAAGCAGTTCTTGAAGTTGTCGGACACCAAAGCTGTTGTCAGTCCGATTAAGATCTGCCTTTAACTGGGCAGCTGTAGATTTCTTGTCCCGGCGTAGCAGCAACGCCGCCATCATGCACTCCGGCTTGTTGTCCACAAATTTATTTTTGTTGTCTTGTTGCTACGTTCTCGTGATTTCTCGCGATACATTTCCATTGTAGCAAGCTGGAGCTAGTTGGTTTAGTTCGAAAGCAGTCACCACGCACTGATCTGATGATTCCTGCTATCAACACTCAGTTTAGCAAGTGACCAAGCTATATCGTATTTTAGTTACTACTGTCACGTAGGCAATCAAACATGACCAAGCTATTTTGTGGACCAAAACATATCATATCAGAGCGCAGAATTAATATGAACTACACAATCCTTTACTTTGCATGATAGCTCATGTGCAACCAATATTATTATTATGTTGGCGTTAATTAACATCAGTGTTATATGTATTTAATATAACAAATATATGTTTGCACAAAAACCTTGATGGTCGGTACTGTTTTACCTAGAGTGCGTTCCACTTCGGATTGTTTTCATTGAGACCCCCAGTACTGCAGGAGTGTTCCTCATTAAACATCCCCGGTTGGAAAGTTGTGAAATTCATCTTTCGTTGTCTGGGTTAAAGTTGGCCTTTATAAGGTAAACATCAGGCAGACCCTGCAACTGCATTTTTACAGGCATCAGCTATCGTTTTGCGACAGCTTAGCTATCGATCTTGCTTGCTGTTTCCCATGGCAATTAGACATTTTAGTGCTCTCGGCTTCAAGTGTCTGCGAACAGATCAGCGTTTGCTATCAAATCAGAATGAAACTAAAAGAGCTGGAAAGTTGCCTTCAACAGGTGGATACTTTTGAAGAACCCAAGATCCTTCTTGAACAATATCCAACTAGCCCTCACATTGCAGGTAAGACTAGTCAAAATGAATTGATTCCCAGATAAATCGACCTTATAGCGCTTACAAGGCAACTGGTGCCATGTTGAAAACAATTCGGAACTCGTAACCTAGGTTTATTAATATGCGGTACCTTAAGCGTCTGCTCTCTGCAGGGGTAACCTGCGAGGCGTTGCACTGTCTGCAGAAAAGGTAATTGGCTGCCCTCCGTATGGGTCCTACATCCTACCTGGGCAAGGAAGCGTGTAAGAAAGATGGTCTCTGACACCTTCCACCCCGATCATCCAGACAATCGTGAAAAAAGCCCCACCACCAGTGTTTTAGTGGCCCTCAGTAACTAACTGCCCCACAGACCGATCTATGCTCATCACATCCAGCCACCTCCAAACTGTCAACTATATAGCTGCACTAAATCTGTTGATATTTCTCGATATACCACATCAGTACTGTAAATATGCACACCAACTGTAAATCCATGTGTTTTATATATGTATAGCTCATGTCATAATATATGCTCGCCTCCATTTGTATTCAATTGTATGTGAACTTTGTGTACATTGTGTTTGCTCACTAAATCCTTCAGGGATAAAATGACAATTTAGGATGGGTATCAGTCAAGCAAAAACTGGGTTAATGCTTCCTGCCCAGTACGCACCATAGGTTAGATCCCAAAAAGCTCTGTCCCATACTGTAGGATTTGAGTGTTCCTTTTAATAATGGTAATCAAATCGTAATATTTGGAATGGCCTTTCTGATCCAGACTTAACAGTCTTATCAGAAAGATGACCTTTTATCTTGTCAACAATTTTTGTCACCCAGGTTAACACAAATCAGAGAAAACAGTACCCTCTGTAACTAGTGGGATAGAGAAGTCTACTTTCCGTTGGCGGAAACACCTGTCAAACCAATTATTTTAGTGCCTTAAACTAGGAGGGCTGTGTATAGTGTCATTTCAAAATGGTGAAAGTAAGGTGTACACAAACACCTTCAAATAAAGCAGTTTTACATCATATTCATTGTTTGATTTTAAATCAAACCTTTGCAGTATAGAGCCAAAGTAATGTACATCCGATTTGGGGTTCTGCAAGGTTAGATTCTAATACCATGTAACCATCCATTTACAATCCCTTTCCAGCTGAAGTCCCATCTAATCATTTGGAGGTATTTTTGAGGACAGTGGCAATTTCAATGTTGTGATCATGTGACCAGAGTGCACCCTCCACATTAATCTATTGGTCATTAAAACCACTTCAACATGGTGCACCCAATACACTAGAAATGCTTTCAAGATACAATATGTACCCATTAGGTCCTCTGGCACTGGCCTTTCCAACTTTTAGAAAGTTTAAAACCAAGAAGGAGTTTTGTATTTTTCAACAAATTGATATTCCCGGTCTCATCGGTTGAAGAGTGAGAGTATTTGACATTGGGGCATTTTGAAGAATTATACAGGTTCCCAGTTGTCTTCAAAGCAGTTAAGACTTCATTTTTCTGTGCAAGTAAACCTACACAATTCTTAAATGGAATAAATGCCGTTTGTCATACTAGCATGTTAGGAAAATCATTCTATTACTTGTAACAAATTGAACCATTAAGTGATTTTATTATAATTTGCAATACTGAAGTTAAGATATTTCTTTTTAGCATGTATGCTATATACCATCCACAACACATTTGATGACGTAGAGGGAAAATTGGTTGCAGATTTGGGATGTGGATGTGGAGTTCTTAGCATTGGCGCAGCAATGCTTGATGCAGGGTAAGAAATGGCACTTGCCTTAAATTGACAAAAGAAATTATAGACCTACTGTAGTGTTATTGAAACACTTCCCTTGTCCTCTTACATTACAGTTTGTGTGTTGGTTTTGACATTGATGACAACGCGCTAGAGATTTTCAAAAGGAACACAGAGGAATTTGAACTGACCAATATTGACCTTATCCAGTCTGACATAAGTTCTCTGAGTTCTGATGCATATGCCAAAAAATTTGACACTGTTATAATGAATCCTCCTTTTGGCACCAAACACAATCAAGGTGAGTCCTAACATTTTAAGTTCATACATTTCACAAAGAAACCAATTTATCAGAGTAATTAAATGAATTGCTTTCTTTGAAATAAAGGTATGG
This sequence comes from Esox lucius, assembly GCF_011004845.1. NCBI lineage: Eukaryota > Metazoa > Chordata > Actinopteri > Esociformes > Esocidae > Esox > Esox lucius. Next base: position 17,543,427 of record NC_047584.1, read on the forward strand.
ACATGCAATTTCTAAAGACCGCTTTAACTATGGCTACGACAGCAGTATATTCCCTTCACAAAACATCAACACGAGACGTAAGTAGTCAAGAGATAATCATGGCATACTACCCCTTTAGTGCTTCTCTAATTCCTCTTTTTGCATAATTGCAGCACATACAGAAGAAAGCAAGTGACTGGGGAGTGAACATGAAAGTAATAGCAGGTAACACATTTTATTATGGACTTGCTGAACTACTAAGTCTACATATATCAAATCTCCACTTGTCTTTCCTCAACAGAGCTAAGATATGACTTGCCAGCATCTTACAAGTTCCACAAAAAGAAATCGGTGAGTGTCAGTTTTGACAAATTATGAACCTGGGTGTTTTATGATCATCCAAAATATGCTTCATGAAAGATAATCCAACTTAAAATCAAATTTTATTGGCTATTCACAATAGTAACAAAAAGAAAATACATGATCTGTTTTAGGACTCATCCATACACACACAAGGAAAAAATTTCACTGACCAGTTTCTATTGACATGCATGTCTTTAAACGGACAGGCATAATATGCGCCTGATGAAATTAAGTTGTTCAGGCGCAGTCAAACAGTTCCATAAAAATCATGTTCACGGTAGAAATTGATAGGTACAGACAATGTAGGATGCACACAACTTTACTCCTAACGGCTGAACAGCAACTCCAGTCCTGACGTCTAAGCTGTTTTCTAGGTTGACATCAAGGTGGACTTCCTACGCTTCTCCAGAACATGACGCCTCCATTGGAATGGAATAAAGCCAGTGTGTGTTAAATGAGTTTCTTTTCAAATAAAATGTTTCAAGGTAATTTGCTAGTACTTCATTTTTAGGAGCCATTCTCAGTTTTTAGAACTTTTGCTGGTTTGTCGCCACCTTCGCCCGCTTCTTCCAATGCTCGCTTCTTTGGGCAAGGGGGTGCTATTTACAAAGTGAAAAAGTCAAAATTAGATGACCACTTTCCCAACACATTTTATCATTCAACATTAGCAAAGAGGCTTTTGTCTTACGAGACCCGTATCATAGCTGCTCTTACCTTCACCTTCATCACCACTATCATCAAATTTGATCTTTTTCCCTTGGTAATGTGATTTGCCATCACGCCCACCTCTGTCCCTTCTTCCTCCTCTCCCTCTTCCACCAGATTTTCGACCACCTGTAAAGAGGGAAATGTTACATCAAATCGGACAGGAAACATGGCAGCATATAGAGAAGTTTCATAAGTGCTGTTACCTCTGCTTCCTCTACGTTTATTAAAGGATTCCTGTTGGTCTTCAATGATCTTTTTCAGAGTTTCTCTCTCCGCATCTCCCTCCACCACCTCCCATGTAATGTCTTTGTCTTTAATTTTTAAGTTGCCTCCATTTGCTTCTTTAGCCTTATCAAGAGCTTCCTTGGCACTCACTCTGAAGAGGATGGTACCCTAAAAAAATGTATGGTCATTCATTTTCTGACATCAATCATCAAGTGAAGGCTGGCACAAATAGTTTATTACCCTGCAACATTTACCTCTTTGGCACCCCTGGTGAAATCAATCCATTTGATTTGACCATGACCAGAGAACACTTCGTGAAAGTCCTCTCTTGACACATTGTCAAGATTGCCGGAAAACTTCAGTAAGCATCCAGTTTGCTCATCCAGAGATTTCTAACAAGCAAAATAAAGCAGAAAGCTGTTAGTGTACTAGAAATCTCAGTTTAGTCAAGGACAATTAGATTTGTTCAATAGGAACACTTCCTAAACAAAAGATTTTCCCTCCCATTTATTCCTCATACTGCCAGCATACCATTTCCTCATCTTCCGCTTGTTTTTGTTTTTCTTCCTTGTCGCTGTAAAACATTCAGTATGTAGTCATTTACCTTATTATAATTTTTATTTTGGAAAAATAAGAACATTTTATTAACATACTGTTTTGCTTTAGCTTTTGCCTCCGCTTTGAACTGTTTCCTTTCCTCTGCTTTCTTTGCATGGTAGTCCTCTCTAAAAACAAGAGCGTAAGAAAAAAAAAGTTTTTAATCTCTTTCTACCAGAATCAATAATCTTAGAATGTAATGACAGCTTAGCCATCACTTACCTTAACAGTACAATCATTTCATTTTCTTTAAATGATTTGGTGTCAGGACGTTCAATGAACTGCTTTGCTGCTTCTTCATTGTCAAGAACCAAGAACACTGAACCCTAAAATGGATGGAGATGCTGAGTTTAACACATTTGTTAAATCTTATTTAACCGGTACTATGAGGTCTGACACACACAGTACCTTGAAATTCTTCTGCAGGTTTCTTCTCATCTGAATGTTTTCTATTGGACCTTTCCCTTTAAGCCAAGCCTCAATTTCATCAAGTGTTGTTTCCAATGGAAAACCTTTCTGAAAGCATAGAATATTTTTCACATACAGACAAAGGCACCAAGCTAGTTCTCAGGTACATGCATCTACAATTTGAAAGTGCAACTTACAATGTACACAGATTTGTGTTTGAGGGCATCTTTGTACTCGTCATTCAGTTCTGGTAAGGGCTTGCATGGAATTCTTCTGACTTTTGTCTTGTCCTCACTGACTTCTAAAAGCCCAGTTTTGGATTTCTTTAGAGACTCAACAATTACATTTTGGTCGGTTGTCAAGCATTTCAGTCTGAAAATGTAAGGATGTTTAAGAATTCCATTATAACCAGATATTAACTGATGAAGTGATGCAGACTTACTCAATTTGAGAAGGATTTGGTTAAGTAAATTGCATTGCACCAACCTGTTAAACTTAAGCATGGTTTCCAGGGTTACCCATCCATCATCGAGTTGCAACTGTTCTTTGAGAAATTTGTCTCTTGGAAGGTTATGATCACCAAAATAGTACTTAAAAAGAAATTAGGGAAACCATGATTTAGTCAGAGCTTAATGACATTATCCAGATTAATCACACCAGTGTATACCACCATCTTTCGATTAAAACGTGTTCAAGAGCAACTGATCTGTAATCAATTTTGCTATCAATTACCTCAATTTGTCGTGCCACCTTTGCCTCAAGTTCAGACATCTCTTGGTTTTCTGCCATGATGAGCCTACAAATAATGTAAAAGAATGACCAATTATTATCAAATGGGACAAATCAATAAGTACCTCATAAACCAAATCGCTAAAATATCCATAAATAATGAAACCACTAGCTATGCCAGCTAATTACACAGCAGCGATGAACATGAGGTGTGCATGGGGGAAAAGCTATAACCGTCTGACTGCATAGCAGTACTCGTACCTACCCACGTTTTCAATCCAGGCAACAAAAAAAACAGCCATGTTTAACGATCCAGTTTTGTTACTAACGACAGTACTTAAAAGCCTATGAAGCGTTTTTTGTGATTTAATATTCTCTAGATTCTTTCAAAAACATGACCTAAAGGAGCTGTTTACATGACTTTATTCCCAGCACGTAAAGTACATGAACTTACTTGCTCTATGCTAACTCGTTACTTAGCTTACAAGCTGCCCGCTCCCTTTAGAGCAAACAACTGTCATGATCCACGTACCTCCAAATGGAAGAGTACATTTTGTTAGGCAAAAAAAAGGGGGCTTGCTTAGGAAGTCGCAAAATAGTTGAATTATGATGGATGATTTACTTACTGTGATATTGGTTTTACTTGCTATCTGCAGAGGCGCTTGTTCAGAAGAATTTCTCCCTGTCTGCTAACTCACGTTTAGCAACCAAGCAAGCTGGTTCTCCTGCGTGCTATGGATCACGATGAGGGCCGTATACAAATTGGTTTAGTGCGCTGTTTTGCGCTGCAGCGTAACCTACAGCGCCACCTAACTTGTGGTGCTGGGGTGGGAAATTCTGACTGAAAAGTACGTGGTCAAATGTTTTGAAAATGTACAATAAAATATTTATTTTGTTTGTTTACATGTTATTCATAATAATATATATTTTTTGGGCAAAATTCACAACATCACTCCGTGAAATCAAGTGCATGATCAAATTGCATATTACGTTTAACAAGTAAAAACAGGTTGCAGTGCATATTCACCTCCAAAATTATTGACATACTTGACAAATACGAGCCAAACGTCGGTTTAAAATAAACAACACGGATAACGAGCTATATTTTGTAATTTTGTCAACATGTGAAAATCATTCTACTTCATTAATTATTCCAAGGAGTCAACCAAAATGATTATATGGGTATGGCACAGAGGAACTGGATGGGTTGTAAATGTACACTGAAACTACACACTGTTGATGCAAACACAGCCATGTGTTCTTGCTGGGCTTGGGAGGCTTCCTACAACCTCCCAGGTGTCTAGATCGGGGTCATACTTCTCAATGCTGTGCAGATACGTCCCCTTTGAATAGGAATATCCTCCGGTCACATAGATGCAGCCATTGATCACTACAGCACCACACTCCATCCTTCGCTCCTTCATCACTGACAGCTGCCTCCACTCATCTCTCTCTGGATCATAGCAGTCTGTGATTGTAGTTTGTCCTCCCACCAAGTACAACTTGTTGTTCAGAGAAACCGAGCATAGGCCGTATTCTGAAAGCATAAAAAAACGTATTCGATTATATCAATTTCAGTACATTTCTCCTTCCCTCTAAATGGGTCATACCTGGATGAGGGGTTATTGTGACAATGTTCCATTCATTGATGTCTGGCCTGTAGGCTTGAATGTTTTCATAGGTGTTGCTTCCTCTGGATCCATAGTGACCCCCAGTAACGTAGATTGTATCATTCATGACACAAGCAGTGGCATTTCCTACACCTTTGAAAGAGGAAGTATTTTATTAAGATAAGTGAACCAGCAAAACAGTCAAACTAATTATAGTTAAAAATCACTCTTGGATCTCCTTTGAGGCTCCATGTAGAACCCTCTGTAAAAAATAATTTTAAATGGATCTTAAACCTGAAAGTCATTCACTGAGATATCACAAATAGCTCCATGCCAAACACAGTGCAGAACTAGAGCAACGCACGCATACAGTATATTTTGCTTAGTTGTCTTTTCATTGTAACACTCATACCTTGTATCATGTTCGCTGTAGGGAACCATTTCTTTTTTAAGGGATCATAATATTCAGTCTCAAGTTGAATAGCTCCCCCTCTGTACCCTCCAATGGCGTAGATACAGCCACGTAAAGCAACCGAACAGTGGTAGTATCTGGCAGTTATCATGGGGCATCCCTCCGTCCACTCATCACAATCACCATTATAAATCCAAACTGTGTCCAGGGCTTCAATGGTTTGAGTCTTATAACCCCCAGTCACATAAATATTTGCCCCCAATAAAGAAACACTGTAGCTTTCTCTTGTCTGGTCAGGCATATCTTTTCCTTGCACCCATGTATTGCTAACTGGATTCCAAATATTGACTTCACACAGTGGATGCCAGTAGTAACCTCCAATAACATACATGCTTGGTGATTTTTTCCTTCGCATTGAAGTCTCTTTGCAGTTAGGCTTCAAAGTGTGGATAATAAGTGACCTCACTTTACTCTCATTGCCCAGTAAGCATTTTCTCTGTACATCCAGGGCTGTCCTGAAGTACACTTCATCCAGCTCAAGACGGATACAATGCAGTAGGTCTTGAACATGATCAACACGTTTGACCAGGTCATGGCTGACCCATTTGACCATGGCATCCAAGAGAACTTCATCCTTCCATACGTTGAGGTTCTCCGAAGCCATGACTGAACTCAGCTTGTAGTAGTCCAGTTCTAGGAACTCGTCCTGCTGCATGACATCCTCAAACCTACTGAGCATTATCCTTTGTGCTTCCCGCTCCAGCTCAGGGCAGATGTGCAGCTCAGCAAAAGAATGCATTCCCAGGCAGTTGTCCACATCCAGGAAGCGTATAAGGAAGTCCTCACAAGCCTGCTTCACTGAGTTGAACTGTAGGAGGTCTGCTGCCTCCAACAGGCTCTGTACATTTGTCTTGGTGATGCTCACCCTGGAAGTGTAAATATAGTTCAGCAAAGCACTCAGAACGTCACAATCAATCCCAGTTAATTTGATGAGGTTGTTTGACCGCTCCTTCATGTCAGCTGTGAACATGGCTTTGAAATAAGAGCTGCGAGCTGACAAAGCCGCCTTGTGACAGTGAAAGACTTGTCCTGTCGCACATTGTATGGTAATGTCTGTGAATATGCCACCTATGTAGAACTCTCTCAGGGCATCCAACAGCTCATTTGGATGGGCGAAATCACAAAAATCATAAATGTAGCTTTCTTTTCTTTTGTCTGACATAATGGCTATAAGGTGAAGAGAACACAGAACACAATATTTAACTGAACGGTTTCATACATTTTTAGACACCTTAATAATGCATGGGCGGGCTGAGGATAACATTGAAAAACAATAATAAAATTGGTTTGCATTCATTAATTCCTTTCACAGAGTGGTCCGTCTTTATTACATTACTACTACAAACGCTAGGCTACTACAAAGGCTATTAATGTCTGTGCGCACGATCCATAGTGGACATGTAAATTATGTCAAAACCATAACATCTTCATTGTAGTATCGCTAGATTCGACTCGGATATTGTCATTTTAATCTTCAAATCAATTTTCTTTCATTCCCGCTTACCTTTCCACCGTATAATAGCATGAATGGCGCTTTCTGGACTGAAACAGGCGCAGTTATGTTGTTTTGAGCGCTTTAGAGTAGGCTACTCGCACACACTTCAACCTCAAAATTAGCCCTCAGTTCGGTTTCCAGCACCTCGCTGTCCTATTTTGGTATCTGTGTATAGTTGGAGAGGCGCCGGCTGTCACCATGCTCCATATACTTCAGCCAGCTTCCTAGATAATAGGCAAGTATAACAGCCAAGCAGACGCCTTCAACAAAGCACCGTTCCCTTCATTCCATGCACATTATCCTACCACCAGAGGTTGAGCCAAGACGTAGCCTAATCAATGAGCATGAGTCCTCTAGTCACCAAATGAACCAAACAGAAAAAAATCGAAATGTTGGCAGGGAGCTCTTATTTGGCTAAGGAATGCTCCCACAGCAAAGGGCCCACTTCCCATCCACTTCTATTCAGTCCCACTTTCGTTGCCATGGCAGTTTAAGCCTAATCCTAATACGGATTAAGAATGCATAATCTAACAAGAGGTAGTGTGGTGCAATGAACAAACCCCACGTCAAACCATGGCGGAAAATTATTTTGTGTCTCACAATGAAAATCATCTTGTTGGTTGGCATTTGATTTAAAACTTCAAACCTCACTGTAAATAAGGGGGCATTTCCAAAATATGAAAAGGCTTGTAAATGCTGCAGATTATTGAGCCCAAAGGAATATTGATACTATAAATAGTCTTGTCACCATAGAAACCTGGGGTGCATAGCAAATGAAGAGGGGTTTATTGGTCTGTTGAGATGGGTTGTTTTTTGTGCCCAATTGTTATTACTCTCGTTGACAGGAAATATGTCAAGAAAAAAAGCACAAAAAAAGTTTCATAATCTAACATTTTTATTAATTCTATATTGACTGAAAAAGTACAGGTCATATTCCCCCTTAAACTTTGCGGCAAACATGGAAAAGTGGCCCTTGGTTCTCACTTATTTGAGGTGAGTGAGAACTATTTCAGTCTATATAGCTCGTATTGCAAAAATCAAATAGGTACAGCATTAGTAACATTTGTTTCAAGACCAAATGGAATGTTAAAGAGAACAAATACACATCGTAAACTGTAAGCACTAAAATGCGAAACGGCTAACAGGCACCATTCAGATTAGGCAGACTTCCGTGGTTAGATCTTTAAACATTGGAATACTCTACTGGTCCCTCTACTGGGAACAATGCCCTATCATGGCCATTTACACAGAGAGCATTGCCGCTTCTTGCACTAATGGTTTTAAGGCACCAAGGTCTCCGAGGAGAGAGGCCAACCCCACACAATACCATGGTTCTCCAATACAAGTAGTTGGGGCGCTGAATGATTCCATTTCCACTCCCGCTTTGGCCAGGAAACCTAAGGGAAGATTTGGAGACCATCAGGTTAAAATGACTTTCAATGGTTAATCTGGGCACCATTTCTCAAGTGATTAACATTTATTTATTTATTTTTTATTGGTGATCAGATTTCAGCACTGGAACAGTCGGTGTATTATACACAGGTTCTATCTACTATTTGTGTCCATTCAAGCCTGAGAACCAAATTCCAATTAAAAACTTTTGGGAGAATACATACTCGAACCCTGTGATAAGCATGAATGACAGGTGCATACACAGTGGGAAAAGACAATGGAAAGTATCTCATGGGCTATACTTAGATTCTCTCTTGCTGCATAGAGGGAAGATCAACCTTGATTAGTCACTTTTGACACTATAATGTGAAAAAGAGATTTCTTACCAGTCAAAGAGGAAAGGAGCAGAGGAGAAGACGCAGCCTTGAAGAAAAGCAGGTTGCCGGTAAGAGAGACAGGCTGCCGGAAAACACTGCGGTTCAGCTCCAACAAAATCGGTACCCCTCCCTGGACTGAACCAGTAGCTCTGTAGCAGGAGCCGTTGACAGAGATTTCCACCACACATGCACTTTCTGTCAGGCCCTCACTGTGGTTTCGGGTCACCTGAGATTTAAACACAAAGCAATACATCTCAGAAAATTGTCGTTTGGTTACACTTTACATTAACGTTCTGTTATTTGCCATTTAACAAGCATTTACAGAAAGATTGCACACCATTTAGGATTAGTTAGGGTTAAATAACACTCACTTTAGAGACTGCAAAAAAATCTGGTTAATTGACGATTGGTTAAATAAAGTGTTTTTAATACACATTATAGGTTGACAAAATGACCTCTGGCCATGTCAATAGCGACAATTATACCGTATTATTATTACCGTGATTCCAGATTCCTTGGCCAGACTCAGTGCATTTACCAGGTTGGGGCGACTCTTGGACCCATCAGTAAGTAATCCAACAATTACTGCGGAGGTCATGTAACTGGAAGAAGCTTTCAAGGAGTCTCCTGGTTTGTGATCAAAACAATAAGACAGACTGACTTTATATTGCCAAACAGTCTTTCATGACCCAATTATACCACCAGAGGGAGACATACTAAAAGGCAAATCACCATATTCCAATATTATCAGTGTATTACATGGTTTGACTTAACATAACAACAGTGTGTATCCAGTCAGTAACCTTTTTGTAGTCCCAATCTGGTTACAGTACCTATAACCCATAGCTATTTTTGGGGGGGGGGTTAAAATGTTTATGCAAACTTATGTCTTTGGAACTACTCAAAATGCACCACTGTTAACATAAGAACAACTCACTGAGCTCTAGCATTTCTTTTACTGGTTTTCCCCATTTGACGACCACTTCAGCCATACATTTTAGAAAGGCCAGCCACTGTTCTCAACCTTCAATCCCTTAATGATTATACCTTTTGATGTTTTTGTGTTTTGGCTCTACTGGTAAGAGTCTTTGAAGTTTCAATGCCAATGTAAATTGGCCAACAATTCCCAGGAGCAACAAAGCCTTGTCAGCAGGGACTTCTTCATGACATCACAATCTAAAGACCCCCTGAGGGGGCTCAGGCACCTGCAAAGCTAACAGAGGTTGTCAGGTAGGAGACAGTGCCCTCACACCTTTCCGCAAGGTGGATAAAAGCTTGGTGTGGATGCCAGTGGAAAGATTTCCATTTTCTAAATCTGTTGAAATCTGTTGATGAAAACAGGGTCATTGGTACATGCATGTCAGACACCTTCACAAAAAGGTACCAGAAACATGAGACCAACACTTTACATGTTGCATTTTGATTTTTGTTTAGAGTATGATTGTTTATACACCAAACAAAAATAGTGTAAGAAGTACAAAGTAAAAGTACTTGACTGTGTTCACCAGTTTAGGGAAGTTCCTAATTAAGACAAAATAAAGGGACTGACATTTTGTGACTGATTAGTTATGAACTGTCAAAGCAAACTAACTGTTTTATGCAAGAGGTTGCCATTATGCTTTGCTGAGAACCACCAAGGAATTCTGCATTGTGTTGAAAGCCAATATGGACATCAAGCAATGCACTTCACAGGCCAGCCCACTCTTACTTCCTCAGTTAAGCTTCGATTTACCATAAATGTAGCAACTGAACTGTGTGTAACTCAATAGCATCTATAGTCTCCTTTCCCTTATGATCACTCATCTGCATTGACTGATTATGCAACATTGAAATTTCCTCGTCTTTTCTCCTGATTTCAGAGAAAAATAAGCAGCTAGAAGAAGGATAAAGAAATGGGCTAATACTTTACAAACGTTTACCTTGAGTTGTGATTTGTACTTGATTGAAGGGTTGTTTTGAGGTGGTGCATGATTTCAGCACAGCTCCTATGGCCTCTCCAAGTCTGATCCACTGGTGAGACTCAGGTGAGAATGTGCTTGCCAAAACCTGGGCGTTTACCTGCATCAAACATTTACATATTAGTAATTTAGCTGACCACCTTATCCAGAGCGACTTGCAGTTGAGAGTGCATACATTTCCGACCTGTGGCATATCTAATGAAATTCATGAAGATCTATATTTATCTAAAAAAAAAAAAATCATGAGATATAATTGCACAATCTTGTCAACCTGTTTAACCACATTCTACAACTCGTGTGGAGAACAAATTGTATTGGCAAGTATTACTCAACATTGAAAGAACTTGTATTCTTTTGCATTACATTGAGATCAAAATGTTCAAGATCTGTAGGAGTTGTTCCTAACTATGAAAGAAAGAATCCAATAGAATTGTCCTGGAAAGGAATAGGACAGTAAAGAACTCACTGCTCCAACCAGGCATTTTCCCTTCACCATGTCCACAATCTGCAGAGCTATGTCCTGTCCACAGCGTGCCTGGGCCTCCTTGGTACTGGCTCCCAGATGAGGACAGGTAATCACATTGGGATGGTTCACCAGAACACGGTCCTTTGGGGGTTCCTGTGACAGAATGCCATACCGTGATGAGTTTCACTATCCATACTGAGCAGAAAACAATCTAAAATGTCACTATAATATAGTTGTGTGGTTTGGGCCATCTGTTATTCTTGCCTCGACAAAAACATCAAGGCCTGCCCCTCCGCACTGTCCAGACTCCAAGGCTCTGAGGAGGGCCGCCTCGTCGATGATACCTCCACGTGCACAGTTCACCACCTTCACACCTTTCTTGCACTTAGCAAATGTGGCGTCATTTAGGAGACCTAGGGGAGATGCCATTTAGGAAACGTAGCAAATTCATATTGAACACGTTTAAACCTCTCGTGTATCAACCACGTCACCTCACCAATAAAATTCACCTGTTGTAGATGGCATGAGGGGAGTGTGGACGGTGATGTAATCACATCGGGGCCACAGCTCCTCCAGAGACATCTGCTCCACTCCCCAGGAGGCAGTTACTTCAGGAGGAGTGATTGGATCATAACCGATGGTCTGGAGAAAGCAAATGCAGTTATAACTATTGTCTAAATACTACCTTAGTCAGCCTGGAAGGATAGTTTTGCTTTTGACAGGACTATGAACCAACCTTCATGCCAAAAGACTGCATTCTGGATGCAACTTCCTTTCCAATTCTTCCAAGTCCAACTATTCCAAGTATTTTGCCGTACATCTCTGCACCCATGAACTGCCAAATGATTAACACAACTATGAGCCAAGTCTCTGAAGAGCTTTTAGCTCCACAGATTTGATAATCAGATTTGATTAGTGATGACTGGATGAACACTGAGGTCAACCATGCAAGAGTAATTGCTTTGTGGGTCAAAATAGAACTCTCAACGAGGGTAGACAAAACACGTACTTTTTTGCGATCCCAATTCCCAGCTTTCATGGACATAACTGCTTGTGGCACATGCCTAGGAAAAGGATGGGTTTGAATGAAGTTAAGCTTTTCTGTACAAGTATGACGAGAAGAGGAGATGTAGGTGTACAGTGCAAATAAATGTCTAACCCTGAAATATACCAAAAGGTATTCTGTATGCATGCTTTTTTTTTTTCCCTTCTTCCATTTAGGTAATTTTGCAGACACTTATCTAGAAAATATGCCACAAATATATGCTGTCTGCACCTGATGAAGAGTATTTTAAAGATCACTTCCTTGAGACAGAAGGAAATCCAGTGAAGTGCTTGTTCAGAACCTGGTACCTTCGGTCATGGGAAGAAGTACTACAAGAAATGTCCTTTGACCGGTTGGCAAACATTAACTTTCTTAAGACCTACTTCAAGCAGAGGTCTGCTGATAGAATGCGGACAGTATAGAATGACCACATCCTATCTCCAACCTTGAAACATAACTGAAGCTGTGAGGGATCATTTGGACAGAGAATAAAACAAAAAGCAGACAGAAATCATACTCACTTGTTTTAAGAAAATACAATAAAAAGAATGACAGTGTTATTTTGTGTTTACAAGGTTTGTAATGTTGTGTGAACAAATAAACTCTTACTGCTCAGACAAATGCATTTTATTTGAATTTATCTGACTGAGAAAGACATTAGGATATATTTAAATATAAATATAAAGATTTAGCAGATGCAAGCAACTTCCAGTAGTGAGCGCATTCACTTTCATACATAATAGTTTTGAAGTATCTTACCTCGAGAGGCTCATCAAAAGGGTACATGTCAGTTCTGCAGCACTGATGGTGTTTCCACTTGGTGTGCTAAAGTAGAGAATTTACAATTACACAATATGCTAATATTAAGGGAAAAGAAGGATATGTGGGGATTTTATAAAGACATAGCCGCATTAACGCTATCAACATCCCAAATTACTGATTTTTAAGTACACTATTATTTGCAAACATACTTCATGACTATGATGCCCTTTTTGGTGGAAGCATCCACATCCACGTTGTCAACGCCAGTCCCAGCTCTTCCAATGACTTTAAGATTACTAGCAGCATTGATGACATCAGCAGTCACCTTTGTCGCAGATCTAACAACAAGGCCATCATAGTCCTGGAGGTGAAATACATTTTTTTTTTCGTATTAACAATGCACGAAAATAGTATGTTTTGTTCATTGAATATTATAATATCTAAGGAATTACCTAAATTGTAATGTGTGCAGAAATAAAACAATATTTTATTATAATTATATGGTATCATGAGGATGGACAAATATATATTTTTAAACTGATCAAATTAAGTATACCTAGACAATTTTTTTTAAGTCACGGGTAGAACTGGTAAAGAGTAAATGTGCTTAAGCCGAACACTTGTCCAAACGAGGAGAATCTGCAAATCTCTGGCGTCGTTGCATCAGATTTCCAAGAAGGCGGTTCTAGTGAACAACACCAAAGATAGGAAAGCACATGCACTACCTTTTCTATCCACTAAACTGAAATGTACAAATCATCCGTGTAACGAAACGCAACAATCTAATACTAGTTTTTATTAGGTTGTTTAACCAATTACTAAGCGCGAAGTACATTTTCGGTATTGCCTAACTGTTCCATGTTTTGTGAAAGACATCGTTCTGCAAACATGCAAGTCAGTCTTAAAAACAAATGCATCATAAATTAGGAGTGATGTAAACCCATAACCCTTACCTTGATCTCTGCAATCAAGTCATCTTTATTCATATTCGGCTTCTCAATTACTTGGATTCCATTTTCTTGCAAGATTTTCATGCAGCAAGAATCAACACTTTCACTGATTAAAATGCGTTTGATGGATATTGGGGCCATTTTGCAGTTCTCTCAACAGTTGGGAACAATTTCACAGATGAATGGAGCATGAATGAGTGAACCCTTACGTATACTGATCCACACGCTGAAAAGTTCTCGGTGCCGTTGGTTTTGAATGAAGATTTCGGATTAGGACTGCCCCTTTTAAAGTAAACACGCCTCTTTCCATCTCCAGTTTTCCGACGCTTACTAAAACAACAGGGAGAGGCAAAACTAAATCTAAGCTATTTGCATTGTCTATGACTTTCATGACATCCATAGTTATTACAGAAAAGTCTGTTTAAATTATAAATAAAACGACATTTAAGACATTACATACGTATTTAGAAAAACATTTGCTGTTAGAAACTCAATAACATCATCACATTTGTGTAGGCTGCAATTCAATATTCAGTAAGCATTAATAAGTTTAGATATAATTATTGCTATTACATGATTTTTTATTTAACATACATATTCATACACAGTACCAGTCTAAATTCAAGTGAATGCGTGTCCAAACTTTGCCTATACTGTATATAAACCAATATAACATTTTATATAAACCAATATAATAACATAACGCATATTTTCCCGTGTAGATGTGACACCATCTGTCGGGAGACAACGGCATTTCAACATTTTACTGGTTTGAAATGCATTAGTTGTCTTTAAGATTTTTTTCTCTGGCCTCAAGTCGTTGCTAAGATACATCACAACAAAATTCTGTGTGGTTACGAATTCTGTCTTACATAAACCATTCCGCATTAGCCGGATTTAGCTTGACATTGCAGATTGGCAACAACAATATCCGTGCAATGTAACTTTTTAGGATTTTGGAAAGCGCTTTTTTGATTTATAAAATTGAAACCAAGAGTGAAAATCTGCCCAACAATGGCAACTGCGTCTGTTATCCAGTATGGTCGAAGGAGAGGGTCTAGTAAAACAAGTAAGTGTTTGACCTCTGATTGTAAGTCGTATGTGTTAGTATTAAAGTAAGATTGGATAACGTTATTTAGATTGGCTTAAACATTTTAAACCAATGTTTTATAGCCTAGCACAACAATATAAAATGTTAGCTATATAACATAACCATACGAATATTTTGTTTTTCATTAACGTTATCAGTGCATGCCGTTGAGGGGAAAAAAGAACTGATGCAACCACCAGACCTGCGACAAGTGACTATTTTGCCCAAAACCGAATGGCTCCGAATTCAAGGTTGTTTGAACCAGAGTAATGAATACAACGAGAGTCTTAAAAAAGCATCCCAAGAACGAGAGGCTATGCACCTGAGATCCAAGGAGGTGGTTAAATTCTGGTCTAACACAATAGCAGTAAGCATTTTATTATTATTCATTTTACAATAATACTTATGGGCCATTCTCAGGATCCCAGTGTTATTCAGTCTAAATAATACACAGAAGTAATATGTGCTATTTCTTTAATAGGGGCAAAGACAAAAGAAACTGCAGGCAAAAAAGATTCGTGAGGAATTGGAGGAAGAGGAGAGGAAACAGATTGATATAGAGGAAGCTAAATATCAGGAGCAAAAGAGAAAAGCAGCTATTGAAAAGGCCAGATGTCAACAGTACTACCAGACTGATCGTGTCAAAGGATTTCATGTTTGTATTTATTATTTATAACTTCAAATTGTGTTGGTTATGATGTGAATTTATGTTAATTTTTGTTTGTTAAATTGAATAAATGCAAAATCACTTGCTTTCCAGAGTGCACTCTTGCTGACAGAAGTCCTGAAGGAAAGGGAGGCCCAGATTGAACTAAAGCAAAGGAAGGAGGACACCTCTAAATATGTGAACATGGAAATCCTGGCTATAATGAAGCGCAAAGAGAATGAGGCAATAGAGCAGGAGCAGCAGAAAGCTTTACAAAGACAGCTTGACAACCAGGCCACAGCAGAGCAATTAAAACTACAGTAAGACTCCCTGAAGCCTGACAACATGACAGCAGTAATGAAATGAATCATAAAGACTATATCATAGACCAATTAATTTAAATGGAGCCATAACAGAACAGCCTGAATTCTCTCACTGATTTGTGATGAATGGTGCCTTTTTTATTAGGGCAAAGGAACATGAGTTGGATAGAGAGCGGAAGAGGCTGGAAGACAAGAAAGAGGCAGATGAACTCCAGCGACTAAAGGAGCTTTTTCTGCAGGAGCAAGGTATGCAGAAGCAACAGAAAGAGGAGGAGAAGAGAAACATCATGAAAGCTCATATGGTAACATATTTGGTTATAATTAATGTTACAAATGTCTCGCTAGAGCAATGTTAAATTCTTACATATGGGTTAATCACTGCATCTGTATTTAAAGGAGCATCTCTCTAACCGGGATATCATAAGAACAATAGAGTCACAAAAACAAGAGATGGAGGAGGAGCGCAGGAAGCTTTTTGCAAATGCAAAACAGAAAATGGCAAAGTTAAGGAAAGACAAAGAGGAGGAGATTTACAGGTAAACATTTGACACTGAATAATACGGTAAGACATTGGTTTAGTTTTGGCAGCAGTAGACTACAGTGGTGCAGTTCTGAACATCATGGAAATAGATTTGCTAAGACTCTTCTCCCAACTAAGAGAAGTCCAGATGCACAGAGAGAGGGTCCTGAATAAACTGGCTGCACAACAGAAGGAGCAGAAGAACAATGAAGAGGAGATCATCGCCAAAGCCGTTGCTCAACAGGACGCCAGACTGGCACAGCAGCAGAATGAGAAAGAAGCCAGGAGGATGACCATGCTGAATGCCATTGCCTCCCACAGAGAAGCCATGGTATACCAGGGGGACAAGTGGAAGCTCAAAGTAGTATAACTTCTCAAAATGTAAAGGGATAATAAATGCAATATACACTGCTCAAAAGAATTAAGGTCGGGTCTCGATGAACCACATATATTAAAGTTGAAAATCATTACTGTTCATTGTGTAATTCATCGAGAACAAAATAACTTAACAACGGTCAATGGAAACCAAAATCACCAACCGATTGAGGGCAGGATTTAAACTCACACCAGCAGCATAACGTTCACCACGGCGTCTCCAGACTCCTTCGCGTCTGTCACATGCTCAGTGTGAAACTTCTCTCATTTGTGAAGAGAACGGGGCGCCAATGGCAGACCTGCCAATTCTGGTGTTCAGCCAATCAAGCTGCACAGTGCTGGGCTGTGAGCATAGGTCTCACTAGAGGATGTCAGGCCCTTGTGCCACCCTCATGGAGTCTGTTTCTGACAGTTTGGTCAGAAACATGCACACCAGTGGCCCGCTGGAGGTCATTTTGTAGGGCTCTGGCATTGCTCCTCCTGTTCCTCCTCATCCTGGAGGAGCTGGACTACTTGTGCAACCTGAATGGGCTGCAGGTACCGCCTCATGCTACCAGTAGTGACAAGGACACTAGCAAAAAGCTAAACTATAGAAGACTCAGTCAGGAAGGATAAGGAGAGAGCAAATGTCTGTGGCCACCACCTGCAAAACCATTCCCTTTTTGGGGGTTGTCTTGCTGTTGCCTCTCCAGTGCATCTGTTGTCACTTTCATTTGCACCAAAACAGCTGACTCATAGATTCACAATCGCTTATGCTTCCTAACTCATCAGACGGAGTTAAACTGACTTAGTGTTATACTGTGATGATTACATGTTGCCTTACATTTTTTGAGCAGTATATATTCAGCTCTCAATAAAATGGTGTCATAGAATAGGCATATACTGTATATGTTAGTAAAAACATCTTATTTTGACAATGATACTGGCTTTGTTTTTTCAGAGACAAGAACAGGAGCAGAAAGAAAGAGAAGACAACCAGAAAGCTCTTGACATGCTTTATGCCAAGAAAGAGGCTGACAGGATATTTCTAGAAAAACAACACCTGAAGGCACAGAAAATGAAAGAGGATGGAAGAACTTTACAAGACCTCCATGTTAATCAAATGGTGAGCTTGCTTTTGCACTTTGCCTTTCCATGATAATTGTATTCATAATGTAATGGCAGTTATTTTTACAATGACACGTATTAGGATGTGTCAACAACAGCTACACCTTTTTGTATACGCAATCATTGTAGAAATAATATTTGTTTTGTCATAGCATACTCAGCGCATTTATTATTCAGCAAACTGCTTTTCTATGCTTCCCTGTCCATATTTGAAACAATAGATACTACTCTAGATCATTCTATGTAAGAAAAACAAACAAAAACAAAAGCGTAGAACCCCATAATATTCCACCCTGCCTTGACAGTGATAGGGATATACTATCACTCAACATTAACTTGAGAGCTAAGTAACTCGAGCCTAGTATTTGTGACAAAGATAATGTAATTAATTTCCAAAAAGACAAACAGCTACACTTCTCATGAAGTAACATGTGATTTAACCATTGAACTCTTCTCCTGTGTAGGCTGAAAAACAGACAAAGGAACAGCAAATAAGAAAACAACAACATGACTTTGAGACTGAAAATGCAGAGCTTATTGCTTTGGAGGAGAAGCAGTTCCAGCAGTATGCAAAGAAGGTGATCAATACAGCAACTGAGGCCAACAGAAATACTTACCCACTCTGCAAAGCTTCTCGGGAGGGAATTGGAGGTGGCCTTGGACCTATCTTTGGAGGAGTCCGGCCAAGTTACTTAGTTCAAGATGACACTGGTGTCCAGTTACCCAGTTATGTTGGCACTAGATCTCAGGATGTCAAAGAGCTCAGTGAGACATGCGATATCCAACAATCCAAGAAAAGACTTGGATTCACATGGTAAAGATCTGTTGAAAACAATGACAGGTTCAAGGAAGCATGATTATTAAAAAAACGAAGGAATTCAGAATAATTTCATGAGCATTCATGATACACCATTTTGTCTTTTTTGAACGTTGTAGAGACACTTAATGTTAGGCAGGTTATAGTCTGACAGTAAGATACATTGGCATCTTGTTGAGTTCCAAGACAATTCATCTCAGAATGATGGGACTGCAAAAATATGAACTGCATTTCATTGTACTGTACTTGTTCAATGTCAAATATGAATCTAATCTATAGATTTTTGTAATTTTAGAGACTTTGATATAAACTAATGAATAAATTGGGAATCAAATAATGACTCTCCAGGTCCTACAGTGTATCTGTACATGAGTTGGCTATAAAGCACAGACCTAGGACCAAGGATATATTGCGCAGTTTCATTTTAATACATATGTATCATTCACCCAGATTAAAATGTTTGAAAGTCCATGCTATAATCGATCGCAGACGTTGTTTTCACAAACATTATCTTCAGGCAATAAAACAAACATTAACTGTTATAATTTTATTTTTAAACAGAGGTTTCATTAGGGAATATATAGAATACTGCCTGTTTTTACAAAGCCAGCAGTTGTTTAGAGTTCAAAGGAAAGTCATGCCCAGGAATTCAACCCCTTATATGGACTAAAATGGTGGAAAGTCACAGTAATGTATTTACACATCACTCTGGTGCAGAATTGTAAACCTTTTAAAATATGCACTGGGGACAGTCTGAACATAACACATAAATGCATACAAAAATCTTAGAAATCACAATACTAATTTAACTCAACAGCACCGTCCACCTAATTATGCTGCAGTTTTCTAACTCACTTGAGAAAAGATGGGGAACAAAATCTCCCTGAAATGTCATAAACAAATAAAACTGTTTTGCATTTATAACGCCGCAAACATTTAACAAAAACAAGCTTTTATCAGCTGCCCTTTAAGTGAAATCTCCACCATAATTTCAGTAAAAAAATAAGTTAGCCAAAAGTGATAAGCATTTTTAATACCTTTTTATGTACCACAGTATGTTCTTCGACAAATAACAGTTGGTAATTGAAGATAAGAAAATGTTAACCCAACCATATGATTAGTCATACTGATGATTCTTGTAATTACTCAGTCAGACAGATAAGTCCAGAAAAGAACATACTCCCCATTGCCCATTAAAATTATCACACTGGAATCATATACTCTCAGTAGGAGACCAGACTGAAAGGGGACCAAAAAATAAAACTTGACATATTTTAAAGCTAGAACTGTTCCTCTAACAGAAACCTGTCCCACCAGTAATCATTTAGCTACTTCCTTTCACCACTGGCCATCAATGCACATTACTTACATTCTTAACATTAATAAAATTGTCTGTAAAAAAACAAAAAAAAAAACAACACATATGGAAAATAAACAAACAATGGCTCTTATCTGATGTCAAATCTTGAATTGTACAAATATTCCAGAATTGGATCTGTTGTGAAGCCAGCAGATATCTAATGAGTGTCTAAAATCGCTCTACAGCAAACTCTTACATATTATCAGCCCTCAGTTTGTACAAGCTTCAGTTCAAAGGATGAACAAGACCAAACATATACTGGATTAGCTTAATCACTGTCATCAGAACTTGAGCTGTATTTATTTTTCTTGCTGTGGTTTTTCTCTTTCTCCAGGCTCTTTGACTTTTGATTCCGCTCACGGTTTTTTCCTGTGTCTTTGGACTTGTGAGAAGACTCCCTTTCTGGGCTACTCTCCCGCTTCTTCTTGGAGATTGGGCTCTTTCTGTTGCGCTCCTTTCCTTTGCTCTCCCCTTCACTATGAGATGCGCTGCTCTTGGACCTCCTTCGTCTGTGAGCATCTTCACTGTCTTTGTTTTTTCTTTGATGAGATGAACTGTCTTTGCTATGATCCCTACTTCTGGAGCGCCTGCCTCTACGAGAGTCCCTGCTCCTATTCTTGTCTGGACTCCTTGTCCGGTCTCTGCTCTTGGATCTACCTCTCCTCTTGTCCTCTCTCTCTCGGTGACGCTGTCTTTCGTTACTCTTACTGCGCTCCCTAGCTCGCTCCCTGTCCCGCCCTGGGTCTTTGTCGCGGGAGGAGGCACGTCTTCCCCTGTCCCTGCTTCTGCTTTTGGATCGGTTTCTTTCTTTGGCAGAGTTCCTCTCCTTGCTTGAAGACTTTGTCCTAAGCTTCTCACCATTTCTTCCTTTTGTATCGTCTCTGCTCTTGTCAGCTCTCTCTTTACTTCTATTACGATCTTGAGATGCAGATTCTGCAGCCTTGTCTTTTTCTTTATGAAGGTTTCGGTCCTTGCTTCTTGAGCGGCCCCTCTTTTCATCCCCTTTGCCATGTTTCTGATCCCGTTCTCGGCTTCTAGACCTACCACTTTTGTCTTTGCTTTTACTACGGCTTCGGGATTTGGCCTTCTTTGTCTTGTGTTTGTTGTGCTTGTCTTCAGATTTGGAAGTGTCCTTTTCTTTGCTCTTTGATCTATGGGAGCGACCTTTTTTCTCAGTCTCTCTGTTTTTACTGGGGGTTTCAGCAGCGTTTTCAGAGGTTTTCCTCTCTCTTCCTCTTGGAGCTTTGCCACTCTCATTTCTGCCCTCATTCATGTCACCCCTACAAAATAAATACATAAAGGTTACTCCCACAGCCAACAAAGAATGAAATTAAGACTGAATAAAACGAAATAACTGGCTCTTGGCTAATGTTTGACAAAAATGGAAATGTGTGTGGAGAGGTAATTATGAAATAATATGGTGCTTTTACTTCGAGGACCTGATCAGTCCAGCACTGACAGATCAAATGAAAGGTAAGACTCTTACTTGTCACCCTTGATCCAACGCTCTCCACCAGATGCTCTAGGTGCCCTTTGCACACGCTGCATCTCCTGGCGCCAATGAGGAGGAGTCTCGCTGCGGCAAAAACGATCCCTGGACCGTGAGCGAGACGGAGTTCGATACCGCTGAAAGAAAGATTTAAATCACCAACTTTCCCTGACAACACTTTTGCTGAAACTGTACAACATTACTTGTTTGATATTGCACTTACTCTAGGACCTCTGCCTTTAATTTTCCTGCCAGATCTTGTCATCACTAGCCTCCTCTGATATACTGACTGAGAATTAAACAGGCTGCAACACAAAACATGCATTAAGAAATACATCTCCCATTTGAAAAGGCTCAGAATGAAGCAGAATGTTGGTTTCCTGTCCATGAACTCACCTCTCCCTAGGCTTATCCCTCTCCCTCTTTTTTTCCTTCTCTTTTCCAATGTCTTCTTTTTGTTGCTGTGGACTTCTCCTCATAAGAAACTTATTTTCTGGGATGGGAGGGATTTCTTCTGGTCGCACTGTAGAGGTAACCTCATCCTCACCTTTCTCATCACCACTGCCCACTTCCGACCTGGATGTAACAAACAGACTTAAAACCTAGGCTGTAAAGAAGGCAGTTACATTCCATAACGGACATGAAAACCATTTCAAAACAAACCCTTTATCTTTCTTCTTAGGTTTCTTGTCCTTCTTTTTCTTGGATTCTTTCTTGGGCCTCTTCTTCCGTTTCTTTGATTCTTTACCAGAGTCACCCTCTGATTCAGAAGAGCCGTCATCAGAACTGTCAGAGTCACTTGAGCTGTCACTGTCACTGGAGACAACCTTTTGACGTCTCTTCTCTTCTCTTTTTGCTGTTAAATGTAGAGGACACTTGACATGAGTGCTTGAGATACCCTGAAAAGCTATGATCAATAACACAGTCTAAGGTAAACAACAAAGCAATAACCCCTAACACCATACCAATTGAAAATTCAACAAACCTTTTGATTTTGGAATGAGCTCTCCACAGTTCAGAACTTTCACTTCAGAATATGGTCTACTGCCCGCATCAGTCTTCTGACTCTCCATTGTTTGAATGACCTCTTGGCCAGAGATCACTTGGCCAAAAACCACATGGACACTAAAATGAAATGAGCATGTTATTAGGCCTAACAGGTCATAAAAAACAGTTACCATTAATCAAACATGCATTTATTAGCAGACACAGATTGTCCAACTAAGTTGCGATCAGTATACATTTTTTATTGTACTGTTTACACAATCATATAAGTTGATTAAGAACCAATTCTTATTTACAGCAACAACCTGGGGGGAATGTTACAGGGAGAGGAGAATACATTTGGGTTAACTGTCTTGCTCAGGGACAGAACGACATGGCATTAATCTCGGTGGTAGGGGGATTAGAACAAGGGACTTTTCGGACACGAGTCAGATGCCTTAACCACTAATTGGCTACCCTGCCACCCACAATTTAAATATTGCACTTACCCATCCAAGTGTGGTGTGGGCTTTGTAGTTCTATGGAGCAATAAAAACAAGGGAGCAAAAGATTAGTATGAAAGCGAAAAATAGTTTTTTTTGTTACGATACAAATGACCAATGGACAATTTAATGACCACTAAAATGATAGCCTTACATGAAAAACTGTGATCCATTTGTATCTTTGCCCCTGTTTGCCATTGACAGGAGGTACTCCTTGTTATGTTTGAGGGAGAAGCTTTCATCTGTTGTGCAGAGAGAACAAGTTATTCTTTGAGGCTGGTTTTAATTGGAGTTTTTTTATTATTTTTTTTAATGGTAAAGAGTCCTACCTTCAAAGAATCCTCCATAAATAGATTCACCTCCTTTTCCATTGCCTGATTTAAAATAAACATAGACATTAAAATCACAATATAAATATGCAATAGTTGTTGTTCACAAAAAACCCTTAGTATACCTTCACTGAAGTCTCCTCCCTGAATCATGAAGTCCTTCACAATTCTGTGGAATAGGCATCCTTTGTAATGAAGAGGTTTTTGTGTACCTTTTCCAATTCCCTTCTCACCTAATTAGGAAGTAATCATTAGGTCAAAACAGGTGACAAGATGTACATAATATAACGATGACCAACAAAAGGCAAGATGAAGAAATTACCTGTGCAGAGGCATCGAAAGTTCTCACATGTTTTCGGACAGACATCAGAAAACAATTCTACCACGACTCTGCCAACTGTAAGAGAAAACATGGTCATGTCAAACAGAAATGTAGAAAATAATCCACCAATACAATTCAGAAACAAACTGGATGGTAAACTCTAAATAAAAAAATGGACACTTCTTACCCAGTACGTTACTGATCCCAATATCAAAGAAGCAGCGAGGACGCTGAACCTTGATTCCCATTATGAAACTTCTGTAGCTGAAAAAAAAAAAAACCAGTTGAGTTTAAAGTTGTTTACAAATATAACCCCAAAATCCATCTCCAAATGTAATACAGGTAATCCGTAAGTTATTTGTTGGCGGAACACAAACACATGCTGCACAAAGATTTGGCTGAATAGTAGAATGGAACACCACTAGTTATATCAACAATGATAATCAAAACCTATATTTTGAAGAAACGCAATGGAAACTGAATGCCATGTTCGGTGTCAATTAGCACGCTAGATACTTAGCTAGCTAGCACGCTTGCTAACTACAATGTGTTGTGGTCATGGATTGTGGCCTGTATGTACAAGTTACCTAGCTAACGTTAGCTTGTTACTCATTGCAATGATAGATCTCCGTCTTGCTTTTGATAAACTCAACACTACTTAAATATTATAAAAGCGTAAGTATAATAGTTGACGTACCCAAATTATCTCAGTTGGCCTACTGAGTCCAATATCTCACGTTAGTTATTTTTAACAAGGTGAAATCGAGTTTCATTCAGCGCTTCCTCGCCAATGTTTTCTAAAGATGGCGCGACGGGATGTATGAGTGCATTTTGGGTAAAAAAAAATAAAATGGTCCAGGCGCATCTTTTCACACATGCGAACAGTCCATTGGTGCTTGCATACTTCTGGACAGTTTGGGATGTTATATGAGTTGCTGGTTGAAAACCAAACTGACGTGATAAAATATATCTTCTTTAATACTTGTTAAGAGCACAGACACAAGACTGAAAGTACAGTTATTCCACGTTATTCATGAGGTACTTGATGAGTGACTACGGTAAAAAAAAAATCGATATCCGTAGTATTTTCAGGAAGTACTGTACTGTAACCTAGAGACCAAAGCGAGACTGGAGTCACATTCGGAAGCTAGCTAGCCAGCTAGGGAAGTAAATGGATACATTATACATACAAATATTTTTTAAGGTAGACTGAACTCTAATTTTACATTTGGCAAATGTGAAACAAATATCGACATGTATTGGTAAACGTAAATGGCTAGATGCCTTATGAAAGGGACACTGTCCTGCACCACGTGAGCTGCAGGACACGCTTTTATAATAGTCACCGCAGGGCTTGAAAGTCAAGCCCCTGATTTTCAGATGATGAGGTATAGTAACGTATTTCTTTGCTCGTTCAGGAATTTGTCAAGTATTTTATCTTTGAAAACAAAATTAAACTGTACAGGCTTGTTGGTTAATTACAATAAATTGAGGAAATCACTGTCAGCTGTGACTGACATTAAGGATGGATGGATGCATATGATATGTAGGCAATATAAAGTAATACATTTTGTCAACAAGTGGGGTTTGTCTACAATGATGTATGACTTTTGTGATTCTCCTACAGCTTGTTCCACCGAAGGAATACGCAGGCAGTTTTCGATCACTGTGGATTCCAGATATTGTGGGACTGATCTTACCTTCTAAATATGTGGACATCTATTCTCGCATAAAATAGACAGGGTCCTTTGTGGCCATGTTTCGGCTCAGAACTATTACTGGCAGGTGTTACCTGCGCAGGTTTCTGCATGGGGGGGTAGCGAACCGGGACCAGGTTCTGGAACAACTTGGCATCTGTGCTGATGAAGACCAAGTGTTTGAGGTGGTAGGAAAGAACAAAGCCAAATTGAATGAGAATCATGTTGGGTGTGCTGTGGGCATGCTCTGGCAGTTCCAGAAGGAAAAGCCACAGATGCTTCGAACAGTTGAGTTAATCAAGAGCCACCCAGAGTTCCTGACTCTCAGAGTTCTGGCTGAGAACAAAATTGAACTCATGGGTGATGTAATGTTGGTGGACATGCTCTACAATATTCTCAGGTAAAGATGTGGACTTGATGGTTG
Source organism: Esox lucius (assembly GCF_011004845.1). NCBI lineage: Eukaryota > Metazoa > Chordata > Actinopteri > Esociformes > Esocidae > Esox > Esox lucius. The sequence goes on from NC_047584.1 coordinate 17,568,949, forward strand.
AGCATATATTCAGTACTGGAAATGTTTGTAAACCTATTCCCCTAAAACGTTATATTTTCTCAAATGAAGGCTCAGTGTGGATCCCTGTGATTCTCTTGTCCAACATTTGGTCTCAGAGGCTTGGCTCAGATTATGCAGGTAAGTCTGTACACTATTGGGTGATGTTCAATACTATCTATGTACAGCAGAACATTTACCGTAAATGTGAGCTGTTATGCGGATGTGGACTGATTTACTGTTTTGCAGATTTCCCATGTCATCTCTGTCTAAGTTTGCTGTTTGTCTAAGTGATCAACATCTGCAGCACAGTCCTCTAATGGGTCAGATCACGAACATTTTGAATCAGAAACTCTCCTCAATTGATGATGCCAGGTATGCTAAAAAGGTAGTTGAAGCTATAAATCCAAGAGACTACTTTATCATTTTGGTAATTTAAGGACTTATTTGTCTAGGATCTTGACTATCCTGATGATCTGCGTATCACCTTTGGTGTCCCCTACTTTGCGTGACAAACTCATTAATAAGGCTGACTGTGTCCTGGACACCATGGATCCCTCACACTACAACAACCCCAGGAGGATGGTGCAGTTTCTGCGCAACATCAAATATAGTTACCGTCCTCTGCTGGAGAAGTGCAACCATAATCTCCTGCACAATGTTCCCCTCATGGATGCAGAGAACCTTGGGATCATCTTGGGGCTCTACCAGTCACTACAGTTCAACAACTGTGACTTCCGTCTAGCTGCAAAACAGAGGCTAATTGAACTTGTGGACTCGAGCACAGACCCGCTTTCCTTCACCAAGCTGTTTGTTACTCTGGCGCCAATGGCGGGGCTGGACACCAAAGAGAGGTAGTCAAACATAGTATGTTGAAACCATACAGACGCTTTCAATAAGTATATAGTTTTGCAGTGAACCTTATGCAACTGCCAGCATGTTTCGGCTCATTTATACTAACCACATGTGTTTCAGGCTGGAGAGTATAGCACTCATTCTGGCTGATGAGCTTAATGCCCAGCAGGCACTGGCTGTGGCAGAAACACTGGAGGAGATTCACTCTAGAAACCTGTTGCTAATTCAAAAGTAAGCTCGCACACCATTTCAGCCTTGCCTGAATGTTGCATGTCAAGTATAGAACTAAGGCAGGTCATCTCTTTCCAGGATTGCATCAGTAATCCACAAGAACCTGCAGGTCTACAGGTCTATGGAGTTAGCCAGGGTCACCCAAGCCATGATCCTGCTGCACTATCAAAGTCCAGAGTTCTTCACCAAATTGAGGAACATTCTGGTTCAGTGAGTAGTTCATTTAATGACAGATCTCTGCCAGCCAAGCTCCTTTATGTTTATACAGGTCACAGAAAAAATGCTGATAAACATTCATTTTATCTGTTTCTCACAGCTTTTTGCAGTACAGTGTCTACCCGTATGAAGTGACCATGCTGACCCGTGTCCTGTCCATGCTGCCTTCACCTAGGCTTGACACTAGTGTCATTTCGCGCGTAGATGCGGTGCTGCCCCAATGTAACCTGAATGACCTCAACACCTTTGCGGTGGTCATCGCTAAGTGGTTGCGAAACGACCCATCCTACAGGCACAGTACGCCTATCAAGTACGTACGTCTGCTGCAGACACTCAACCACTGTGGACGCGAGCGACTGTGCAAGGCTGACCGCCTCGACTTGTTGTTGGAGGAGCTCAAGTACATGTCAGGGGAGTGGTTTGAGGAGATGTTGCTGAAGGAGACCATGGTAACGCTCCAGAGGCTGAAGGGCCAGATATCCTGGACCAATGTTCCTGAGCTCTCCCTTTTCCTAACGAGGATTAATTATCTTTGTGCTCCGCTAATGGACTCCATAGCTAGTGCGACCATGGAGGACATCAACAAGGTACTTTGAGACGAAACCTTTTTACATTAGCTTTATTGTCTGTATGTAGTGACTGAGTGTTAGTATTACCAGGTCAATGGCTAAAAACATTTTCTTTCTTGTAGATGCACTACTCCTCTATGTATGCCACTTTGCTTCCCTTTGCTGTGCTGAATTATGATTCGCCTAGAGTAGATGAGTTGTTCGACATCTGCATTCAGCACTTCCTTCCTCATATCAGTAAGTGGTTGTGGAAGATGTAACATTATAATTATAACTCCTCAAAAGGACCAAACACGTTGATATTCTTCCTCCAGGTTCTTTTGACCCCCATCTGCTGGTACTCTTTGGGTACACCCTGGCTGTGGCCGACTGCTTTCCGGAGGACATGGTGCGGGAAATCTTCAATGTGGATTTCCTTGCCAAGCTGGATTCACAGTTAGAAAGTATGTTAAAATTATACCAGCAAATGTGTGTATGCATCAAAACCTGCAACTTAAAACTGACAGTCAAGGTTTAATTGGGTACAAATGTGAAACAATGTAGGATTTAATGTAGTATGTTATGTTATATCTGTTGGGAAAGGCAAATGTCTGTTATATTGCAGCTTTGCCTGATGCACTCAACATGCGGATCCGCTTGCGTCTCATGGAGCTGAACCGTGCTGTGTGTCTGGAGTGCCCAGAGTTCCAGGTACCCTGGTTCCATGAGCGGTACTGCCAACAGCTGCATAAGAAAGGTGAGCTACTAATAATATGGGTCTCCTTACTCACTGCATCACAAAATGTTAATGGCCTTTTTAATCTCTACATATGTTAAGGGTCTCCTTACTCGCTACATTACAAATGTTTAGTGTCTTTACTCCCTGCATTAAAAACATTAAGGATCTTATTCCATGCTTGTCATTTTCAGGGAATGGATTCATCACTCCTGTCCAACAACAAATCCACAAAATGCTGGGGGAGGTTCTTGGAGGAGTTAATTGTGCCAAAGCGGCAGTGTTCACTCCGTATTTTTACAGAGTCGGTGAGTACAGTACTAGCCCACAATCTGATTGCAATACGTTCAATAGCAGCTGTAATAGCAGATTGATGTTAAACTCAAGTGGATCAAACATGTTACCTGTTGTTTGAGTTGTCGGCTATTCCCTCATATCTCCCTAGACTTTGAATGTGTGCTGGACCGGCACCGTAAGGCATTGTCCTACAGTGAGCAAAGCCAACTGCAGATACCCGGCGATGGGGAGGTGCGCTGGGGTTTGGACTCCGTGGGAAAGGAGAGGAGTGAGTTACCTCAAGGGGCTCAACGGTAGGAAACTTGATTGGTTCAATAACTTTTGTCCAACAAGTGTTTATGGTGTGTAGTTATCATGGGTAAATACCAATTGAAAATGATTATACTTACTGACCAAGTACCTAAAAAAAAACCTTTCAATTAATTTAGTATTGCAGTTGACTTCTTGGATACAAAATCCTTTTGCAAAAACTCTCGCCACATGAAAGGGGAGGCCATGATGAGAAAGAGACATCTGGAGATTCTGGGATATCATGTTGTCCAGGTAATGTGATCACCTGTCTGTCCTAAAAGGTGTATTCATGTGTATTTAGCTGACATGTAGTTATCATAAACAATGTCATTTGAACAGATCCCTCACTTTGAATGGAACTCTATGGAGCTCTCCACTCAAGATGCCTGGAAGGAATACCTTCGGAAGAAAATATTTACTGAGCTTCCCTGATGCACTGTTGAACCAGCGGCATGTTATATTTCTTTTTCTACAAAACTGTGAGAGAAGCAGTTTGTTTTTGTAATTGTATATTTGCAGGCCTTATTGACAATGGATGTTACGCATCAGATGTTTATCAAGTGCTCCTTCTTGGCTTCCAAAGCCTAGAGTGGACATGGAGCCACCTCACACCAACCTGCCAAGATAAACTGTATCATGCTTTTTGTATGGAGTACAATGTCTGTCAAATAATAATACATGTTTTTAGTAAAACAAAAGTTTTTTTTTTCTATAGTTTGGATTTATTCTCATGACTCTTGCAAACCTCACTGAAAGACAATTTCAAAGCAAGACGTAAATAGCAAAAAACTTCAGGGCACTTCACAAATATTTCCTTTACAAAGAATGGCAACAGAATATATTGTTATAATGTAAACATTACTATGGTGAGTTTAAAACTTGAAGGATCAAGTCACTGAATCATTTCATGCCATACTCTAAATCTAGAAAGTAGACATTTATGTTCTGTTTCACAGTTTGGGCATTTTGGCAGGATTCAGGCGCATAGATACACAGGAAGACCCTGCAGCATAACGCAGTTCTTTCAGCATCCCAATCCACTGCTTCTTATCTTCTTCATACCTTAAATAAGGAAAAATAAATACCTTTGGCACAGAGTAGTTGTCTATAATGATAGTGGCACCATGGGTACAGAAATTATCAAGATATTTGGAAGGATACTCTTGTTTCATTTCTAAAGATGGTAATGTACATGAAATTGTCTGAAATATTTGTTTCATTACAAAAGATCGCCTTAGATAACTGTGCCATCTGGGAAGCTTGATAATGTGCATTTTTAGTAGTAATTACTTACTGCCAGACATCAATAACTTCAGTAGGGGCAACTTGGTCTTCCTCTGTAGCCACTATGGTAAAGCCTCCCACAGCATAAAGCAGTCCTCCACTGCTGACCAGATTCACTGAGCTCCTCTCCTGGGGGAAATCTGTGAAGGGCTCCCACCTAGAAGGGGAATGATTATTTACTATATTGTTCTGTTGACATATTCTGGCAAGTCGATATCATAGAAACATCGATGTCAAAGCATGTACTTGTTGGTTCCAAAGTCATAAGCTTCCGATGCAGCGGTTAGACCATCTTCATTGACCCCTCCGGTCACCACAATCTTCCCGTTGTGAACTACTGCCCCAAACATGGACCGTGCTGTTTCCATGGCGGCCACCTCCTTCCACTCTGATTTCTTGTGGTTGTACGCAAACACTTTATTGATGGCTTTGCTTTGAAAAACAAGGTGGAATATAGGAATTTTAAAATGACACTTTTCTACTTCATGGATGTACTATTGCAACATGCTTTTGCTGTCCAACAATTCGAAATAAGGTGTGTTTTTTTTAATAAACAAAGTTTACTTGTCATCTGTCTTTCCTCCGATAGAGTACACCAAACCATTCTGGGAGACAACACTATGACCGTGGATTTTCAGAGGGAGCTTTTTGGTCTCAGTCCACTTCATTTTTCTATGGAAAAAGCATAGGGAGGAGGACAAAACATGTTTTACATTGATATTTTAGTTAATATATGGTTTAATTCAGGGTAACCTAGATATAGTTAAATGGTTAATACTTACTCAACATCATAGAACATAACAGAATCAATAGACTCGTTGGACTGTAGATCTTTACCAGCTACAGCAAAGATGAGATTATCAAATTCTCCCATACTGAACAAACATCTGGGAGAGGGCATTGGGGGCAGAGCTATCCAATCAGCAGCAAGGACATCCAGCTAACAAAAAATACACATATTAGAATGTTAAGTAATCAGTATTTTTGTGATGACAGACACTTGGTGGTTTGAGATCAAGCTCTTGCATGATCCTGGCTTATCTTTACCTGATAGAAATAGCATTGTAATGGAGCTTCTTTATCCTCCTCGTCAACAAACAACCCTCCCAGGGTGAAGAGATCATTCTTCTTTGTTCTCAGGCTGACATGGTTGCGTGGTATTAGCTCAGTCATTGCCACAAGGAAGCATTCGTTCTCAACGCCATCATAGGCTACTGCAGCAGTGTCATTGATCATCAACACTAGATCCTTGGTGTACATGCCAACTCTCTTCATATCATTCAGATAACCAGGTAACCTGTTATTCTCTCCTTCTCCATGGACTGAATCTTTTGCTGACTCTTCTGTTTTCTCAGGGAGTTTCCCAGCAAAGGCATCTTTAATTATTTTGATTTTTTTGAGGAGGTTAGGGTCAGACTTGATAATGTCATCCTTCTCCACTTTGTCATTGAAGTACTTCTCTGGGAGTAAACGGAAACGGACATGGTCAAACGCCTCATCCATACTCTTGACACGGTTCTCCTTGTCTTTTTGAACCCATTTCATCAGGGATTCAAACACTATCTCCTCTTTCTCTACATTCAGAGAGTCTGCTCCTATGACGGCAAACAGTTCATGAGGGTCTAGTTGTAAAAAATCATCCACCTTGGCCAGGGTTTCAAAACGATCTGCAATGTAATTTCGACTTGCCAAGGCTAGTCTTGGGCAGTCGAGCAGCAGTGCCAATCTGAATATAGCCATACAGTTACCCGACGACAGTCTCTTCTGTAGAAAATTTGCACACACAGTAAACACTGAGGGGATCTGGAAACGGTTTGCCACTGCGAAGATTTCCTGCACATTGTCATCTGTGATGTCAATCTCTGCTGAATACATGTAATTCACAATCATCTCCATGACTGTGGGGTCCAAGTTCTCCAAAACAACCTCCTTATCCACCTGTTTAGATTCATCTGGGAAGAAAAGTTCTCGAAAATAAGGACTACATGCTGCCAGAATGAGTCTATGGCAGGGCAAGCTCCTGTCTCCCACTTTCAAAATGCAGTCAATAAACTTGTTTTCATTCAGAAGCTCTTTTAGGCCATCCTGGAGCAGAGTACTCTGAAACAGGCGCAAATCTTCTCTAACAGCTTTTGGATCCATGCTGATAGAAACGTCACTTGACCAAGGGTTCAGAAAAAGCAGCTCTCAGCACACTGTCCGGCTAGACTGAGTAGAATAGGGTCCCAGGTCAGAAGACCTTCCAATATAACTATGGCCCTCTAAATATAGCAACTCACCTCAGTTAGGAAGAATTCAGGTTAGATGAATCACACAGCTGTCATAGAGTGAAAGAAACAACTGTGTACCCTTGTCACTTCGGCAGCCACAATAATGCTTTGACTACACACAAATGACATTAGTCACAATGACTGATGCATTTCTGTGTAGTGATGAGCAAAACTCACAAATACACTATCCTGTATGAATTATAGAGTCCTTCACTTAATTACTACAAACGTCTTGTGGTCCAACCTGTGAAACTATTACAATTCAATTGCTTTAGAGGACTTATAGGTTTACTGTGATAATATCTTGACTGTTAGAAATTACTATGATACATTTTAACCCTGAGAAAGGTTGATTAATTTGTGTGCAACTCATTGAGTTGGTTTAATATTTGAAGGAGTATATTTCAATGAGACTGACCTTCCTGTAGGAAGGCTTAATGAGCAGCTGTAGCAACAACTGGTGACAGTCTGTCCTCATGAACTATTTGTAAAATACTTCAGCTCATGGGCACATTTGTAAATAGCCTGTAGATTATTGTCAAAGAAATAAATTACTGTTCAAAAATTCTTGCAACTAAGAACGGTCAGACAACAGCATAACATATATAAATACTTTTATTATGCAATCTAAAAAAAACAAAATTCAACTATTTGCTTAAACACTTTCTTCTTAATTGTACTTGTTTTAAATTTTGAGAAGTACCTATTTACATACAGTACATGTTGCTAACATATGTATATGCTCTAAATCTTAACTATATACAGCAGAACTGTGAATAAATACATTGATATTTTGTACATTTACACATGGTTATAAACAATTGTAGTTTTTCAAGGTTGAATTTAAAGATGTTCATCCATCTTGACAATCAACATTACTTTAGGCCATAACTTCCCACAGTCCTTGAAGCGTGAAACCCTCCTTTAATTTCTCCACCGCAATTCCCAGCTCCTCGGAAAACACAGGCTCCCGGTCCTGCTGCTTATTGCCATCAGCAAAGTAAGCCTTAGAAGCAAAATATGTCAATCAAATATCACAATGTTATTAATAGACAAAGTACACTGTATAACCTATTAACCTGATAAGCTCTAGGCAACATAAAGTCCTGTTTGTAGAATGTTGTGTAACATTACTTTAGCAACCTGCTATTTTCAGAGTGTGAACAAAACAAACAGGATTCCCAGAGGATGGATGACATGGCTTTAGCTAAACACACTCACAGTGAACGCATCAGTCTGTTCATCAGGCTCGATTTCCACATCGTCAAGGGGCTGTTCTACTGTCAGCTCCTCTAATGGCTGTGGCTGGAATCATAGAAGTAACACCACACCAAACCATCATTGTTTTAGTTCAAACATGGCAAATCCATTATGCATCAAAGAGTGTTAATAGTGATTTTTTTCCCCCACAATGTGCGGTCACGTGTGCGGTCACTAAGTGTACCTTTTCCTCCATCTCATAGTCCACTCCAAAGATAGGGTTGGCAGAGTACACTTTGTGCAGGGAGTTGATCTCTTTAACTGCATCTTGAAGTTTATCCATTGGGTCGATCTTAAATCCAAGCACATATCCTCCAGTCTGCAAACGTGGGCAGAAATGTATTCAAAACATCACAGGTCTGCGGCGTCCCCATTTTTTCCTCAGTGTTTCAATTGTTTTAAAACGAATACACAAGACTTATCTGATACACCCTATTACATATCTAGTTCTATGTTATTCTATGGCACACTTATTTACTACCGGTTACATCTGAGATGATCAGAATTACCTGCTGAAAGCTTTCTATCACCAAAGCCACACCAAACTTTGAATCTCTTACTCTGATGGAACTCTTTGGGAAAGAGAGATGACAATAATAATGAGAATTACCTGCTGAGAGCTTTCTATCACCAAGGCTAGGCCAAACTTTGAGTCTCTTATTCTGATGGAACGCTACAGGGAAGAGACAATAATTAAAATGGATGATCACTTTCAAAGTGTACGCACGATTGTAAGTCTTTTTGGATAAAAGCAACTTATAGTTGCAAATATTTGTCTAGTATATTATACTGTATTTACATTTACCACAAATTGTGAATCAATATGTTAAGCTGTACATGACAGCTGTTTTTTTATCACTTACAATTTGAAGATAGGGAATGCTGACGTTGAAGCTTTCATTCATATTGGCATGCCATACAATCCGAACATTAGTGATGAAGAAGGTTCCTAGATTTCCCTACAATATACAATTCAAGAGTTTGCTTTTTTGAAAGAACATGAAACATCTTAAGTAAAAACGTACTGAAAGATTAGCTAGTTAGAGGACTTCATGTGTACCTGGTCACTGGATAAATTCCACACCCCGTTTATTTTGTCATACACTTCCTCTCGAGGCAAAAGCCTCAGTTGTTTATTTTGAATGAGAGCTCCTCTCAGCTTTAGGTCACGGTACATTTTAGAAGTCTCATAAGCCCTATAGGGATATGGAAAATTAGCAGAAAACACATTATTCAGTAATGTGTGGCTTGACAGTATCATGTGACATTATCTGGACACATTTAAGAAACTTATTTATAAATACCTGTGAACAGCAATGACAGACGTAAATAATCTTGGACTCCCTGGAACCACATTGGTGAAAATGAACTCAAATCTTGTATTGTTAGATTTTGTCAATATATACAGTGCTTCAGTCTGGCCTCTCAATTTCTGAAAATAAAAAGTAATGGTTTAAACGGTGGTAACATCTAGGCAAGACTGCCAATAAAATAGATTGACAAACCAACATACTTACAGAGTTAGCTGTCCTTGTTGTGATGTTAATGATAGAATTGTATCCAACAGCTATGAAACACAGAACATAAATTTGGCTCACTGATACAGGCTATTCCTGATGATTATCTTTGTGGCAATGCTGTGATACCACTACGATCCAAAAGAGGGCAGTGTTCGAGACAAGAATAATAAAAACAGTTGGTTAAATGTTGCTTTGCAGAATGGGTACTGCTCTATCCATGTCAAGAAACAAAGGGGAATGGTATGGAACAAACTGGGTTTAGGTGAATACTTACACAAATTGACTCTTGGCAGAGCTAAAGAATGCCAGATGATCCTCAGATTTGTTACCAACAGCCTCCCTGCAAGTACAGAGTATAATATATTAATGCCATAACCACCTTGGCAGCTGGTTCAAGTCCCATATAGCTTAAAATATTCAACTAATTCTGGTTTGATTCCGAGTTGAGTAGTAACTGCCATGCTTGCAGGACTTGCTAGCAACAACCAATAGCCAATACTTTAAAATATACATTCTGAAAATGTTTACCATAATTGTACAAGTGTTTTCATCTACTGTAAGATTGACCTTTTACAGGGGTGAAATACTGTCTGGATACAGTACTGTATCACCAAATCATGGTTAATTATAATTGATTAAACAAAATTGCCATCAATCTAAAAAATATTCTATAATTACAAAGCAAAACCAATTTTATAGAAATGTTTGCCAGTTTATAATAAACTGAAATCTCTCAAAGGTGTAAAAGTGCAAATGCATCACTAATTAAGCAGCCTTCTTAATTAGATTCACCCATAAAAAGCTGGCAAGCTCTGGAACTTTGCAGGGGCAGCCAGCAGGGCACTAGCCCCACCTCCTGCCCTAGCCCCACCTCCTGCTGCGCTGCAACTCATTTAGACATTTACATTATAAATATTTTGTTGACACCCTAATCCAGAGCGACTTACCACAGCGTGTGAATACATTTCCGACCTGGTCCCCCCTGAGACTTGAACCTATAACCTCTGATGTGGCAAGCCCCCATGCCTACCAACTGAGCAACAAGGACCTCACAAACTGTGGTATAAAGAGTCTTGTGACACTAACTAGGGGTTAGTGTTGGAAAGGCTGAAGATGAGGAGGCGTCAGTCTGAGCTTATTCATGCAAGGTCAGATGAAGTCTTCGGGGCCGATACATAAATTGGAGTAAATAACAAAAAATTATACAATCAAGAACAGTGTGCTGGTTTCTCTTCTATAAATTTGATACCTTTACACACAACCAAGCACCTGTTACAACATTTGATCAGAGGTGTGAGTGCCTTGACTGTTTATGATAACTCCCACACCTACTCCCCAACCACTTTTTTTTGCTTTAATAAAACACCAACCATGGCCATTGTTTGGACAATATCTAGGCCCTTCTTGCATAGCAACTTAGTTTAGCTGGAGGGACAGCTCTAGGAAGAGTATTGGCGGTTCAAATCTTCTTCATTTCACAATGATGGGAAAGGAAGGGAAGTTTCAATGCTTTAGCAAATTACTTACTACCTTCCACAGATCTATGCCTCAACACATCCATCTCAAAGGTTATGGTGAGTTCCTTGGAATTCATGGCTTGGTTTTTGCTCTAATATGCACTTTAGTGTGCACCGTACATAGATAGGGGTCTTCCTTTCTAAATCAATTCGATTTGCCACTGTTGGACTTCAAGTTAGAGAGGCATCACAGGGATGATCAAAGGAAACATGATGCATTTGTGCCAGAGTGTCATAGCAAAGGGTCTGAATACTTATGTAATAATACATAATACAATACATTGGCAAAAAAAGTGTTTTTGCTTTGTTTATAGAAGTTATTATGCAGACGGCAACATGTTTTAATCAATTATACGTTAAGTATATAACTTAACGTATAAATATTGTGAAGTGGAGTTTAAAAACTTTTCGAAAGCATGGTACATGACACAGCAGTACACCATAGAGAAAATTCGCACGGCTTTGTTGACCGGATACGAAACAGAAATGTGAGTAGGTTTATTCTCACATCCTATCACTGATAATGGAGACAATTCCGTTAGTTACGACCAAAACTAACGGTTGCAGTACTTGGATAGCCTCAGCTGATTACATTACATTACTGTACCTCGATCCCCGTTGTTTCCTTTAGTATCTTCAATGGAATCGAGGCAGTCGATCAAGACTTCACCAGGTCGAGTTTTCATTTGCCTGTAAATAAAAACAGTTGTATTGCCATCTCTCTACAGTCAGTATAAACTACAGTCAGTATTCCCATCTCCCTCGAACGAGGTAGCTAGCCAGCCAAGTGATTACTGTAGGTTCTAGTGAGATTCAAGCGTTTAGGCATACTGTACAGTGGCTGGCACGATATCTTATTTGCACTCCCCTGCTAATTATGCTAACGTTGAAGTAACGTTACGCTTAACTGATAAACAAATAACTTACTGTGCAGTTATATCGAATCTAACATCTCTATCCTCCCAGAGAACATCCCAAACACCGGCCATGATGTTACAGTAGCAAATTTAGTTTAATCCTTACTAGCTTACTACTAATCTTTTCCAGACAAGATGGCTAGCTAGTTAACGCGTCTTCCCTTTACCCCTGTTGCCGTGACAACAATATGACGGTAGGCAAAAGGGATAAACAGAACATAAATAAAAATATCGCGTTTTTTTCAAACCGTGTTTTTGGATATTTTATCGTAACTGACTCATTATCGTCTTTTTGATAGCTTGGGAAGCGCAAGAAAGGCCATATACATGTTGAGGAAAATATGGATTAAATCTAATTGTTTATTAATGTAAAATTGTTCAAATTATTTGCAAATACATGTTTATCTGAATAACGTGACGATTATTGACCCTGCTGTATTTACATGTGTACACACTTTACTTTCTAAGGTAAAAGTATTCTCCTAAAATGTTTGATGAGGTGGGAGAACCCATTTCAAGTAATCTAAGACCATATTTTGGACCATATTTTGATTTGGTTCATAAAAGGTTTGATGGGTGCCAATAACCGTGACACAAGTATTTGAGGAAAATATGTATTCACTGATTTGGAATTTGTTTTGTTTTTTTATAAATTTTACCTCGATTAAGCTAAGTTTTCTCTCACATTTTGAGTGTAAGATCAAGCTGATAACCACTTTTTTTCCCATAGCCATCTTTATGAAGGGAACTTTATAATAATGCATTTCTTGTTCACAGTGTTCTCATCACTATCAATACAGTATCAAAGTATGTACAGTTGGATTTTTCTTTATAATTTATCAGATTTACCTGTTCACTTGACAATGAAGAACAAAAAAACCCTCCACATTTTTATTAATAAACAATAAATACAAACAGGAATATTTATGGTGATTCATATCAAAGTTTTGTTTTTTATTAACAATGATGTACGTACAATTTACAACCATCATGAAAACACTGGAGAAAATGCATAGTAAATTGTATACTGTCAGTTGTAGCCCAAACTTGGCCCAAACTTGACAAATTCATTTATTATACTGAAAATAATTACAGCATCTTAAAAAACAATGTACTTCAAAATGTATTATAGAAGGTAAAAGACAATATGTGTAATATATTCAATGTGAAGCAGCATAATGTACTAATGGCTCAACGGTTTGAGAATTTACTTTGTTGATGCTTTTCTCATGTAAACCTAAAATAACAAAAGCTGTGTTTGAACACATCCCTGTTTTTCAGTGCAGACAAAGCCCTAAGGTAATTTTGAGTAAGAGTGATGTATTGAATGGATTAGTAAATTTGCAATATCATTATAATACGAGTAAGCTAGGACCTCTTTTCAAATGTAATAAAACAGTTACCATAGAATTAATATATTTTCTTCAAATTCAGACTTCCATAAATACATAAAGACTTGTTCATTTACAAAAATGTTCAGATACCCATCCATTTGGAAAAAAGGCAACTTCATGAACTCTACAAGTGGCATGTCCCTTCACAATTCTTTACAACTTCTGAAAAGATAGGGACAGAAAGCTACAAAATAAAGCTATTTCCAATTATATATGCCTGTTGTAAAATACACAATTTTTAGAAATGTCCACTGTTGTTATTGATTCCGTTCCATAGATTGTTCACATGAGTTGATTGATCACCTGCATGTTTCAACCAGCTGTGGAAAAGAGAGAAGTGCATATTAAAAACAATGACAGACAAGAGAGCACTGAGTCTTGCGAATACCACAACCTGTGGGACATACCTGTTCTAGATAGAACACAGATCTTCTTGCATTCATCTTCTGTTTCAAAGCGGTTGGCATTTCCTTCACAGCCTCCATACCAGAACTGTGCACATGAATTGGCATGTTTGTCGTAGTACCACTGGACACTATAATCTCGACAGGTGCCTTGGTCCAAACTCATGTTACAGCTGGGATTGAGTGGGACGGAATCTGACAGAACAACCAAGAAGAAGTATGAAATTCAGATGGTTCCAAAACTTGTAAAGATTCCAGGACAGGAAGAACCCAGCTTCTTTATCTAATACGTATTAACCGAAGGTTTAACTTTTAATCTAGTTGTAAGCATAATGTAGTTAGAAGTCCTGACCTTGGGGGAAAATGGCATTATGAACAGGATTTGATACAGCATGATTTCGACTGGACGATGAAGCTGAACCCGATATTTCAGAGGATGATGATGATTCTGATGATGAGAAACCTGTATTGGAGGGGGAACCTTCCCTCCCAGGCAGGATGGATACGGTTTTATTTACCACAGCCACAGTTCCTACTCGCACGTGGGTGCGTATGTTTAAATCTTCCCCCTCGTCATCTTCCTCCATCTGGATGGTGAGACACACATAGCTTAGCTAACAAACAGTACCTCTTTACTGGTATAATAGCACTGATTATCAGAGCAATTACAATGACTATTAAATTAATAGTTATTAGAATTTTTGTCTCAAATTAATCCTGTATAAAACCTACTTCGTATTATACTATATGTGTTCACTACATACCTGCACTGGCAATGGTCCAGCATTGAGGGGCAGAGCAAAGTTATCTCCTCTGCTTCTGACGTGACTCTGGCTACTGGAGTGTCTAACAGGATTCAGGCTATGATCCTTATGATTGACGTTTGCATTGCCGCTGTCTACTTGTCCATATCTGTTATTCCCTTGTCCAAATCCATTATTTCCTTGTCCAAATCCGTTATTCCCTTGTCCAAATCCGTTATTCCCTTGTTCAAATCCGTTATTCCCTTGTCCATATCTGTTATTCCCTTGTCCATGTCCATTATTCCCATTGATTCCAAAGTTGGTAGCGATGCGATTCAACACCAGGGCTCCATTCTCATCCTCACAGAACTGGCTAACAAGTTTTGACTCCAGAGCTGAAAGACAAAAGGCGAGAATTCACAACCACAGTTAAAGGATAGTGACATATGAGAGAGGCAAAGTTGTCATTACTGTACAACAATGATGTGTTAAGGGACGACTGCGTCATTCACCTGGTAGAGTGTTGAAGTCATCGATAAGGTACATATGTTCACTGTCAGGCTCTGAGGCAATTAGATTGAGCTCGCGGAGGAACTCTTCCTGGGTTGTATCTGAGGTGTTGACAATCCCCAGGGCATACATCTCAATGTTGGCAGCATGAGCCTCCCGCACAGCAATGTCCAGCTTCACAGGCTCCCGTTTGTCTGTCTGTCCATCTGTGATGACAATGGCCACCTTCTTGACCCCCGTGCGGGCACTGTAGAAGGCATCCTGGGTGGCTTTCCGGATGGCAGTGCCAGTGTAGGTGCCCTCACCCATGTAGGGCATTTTTCTGATGGCTTGTTTGATATCCTGCTTGGTCATGTAGCGAGCCAGGTTAAACTCTAGATGGACGTCCAGACTGTACAGGACCAGTCCAATTCTGGTGGCGTTACGTCCGACAGTGGTACGGTCCACTAAGGCTGTAACAAAGTCCTTGATGATTTCAAAGTTTTCCGGACCAACACTCTCTGAGCTGTCGATGACAAATACGAGCTCCATTGGCATCTCCTTGCACTTGACCCCACATCCTGAAAGAATTAGAAGAGTTTTGAAAACCTACTCTGCTAACGTGGTGCCATCTACATATGCCATTGGTTGTAACTGCTCTCCACTCGAAATTACACATTATTATCACATTGTCTTACCACAGATTTCCTTGATCAATTTAATGATGTCTTCTCTCTGCAAGTGATAGGAGAGTATTGCAAATGTATTAATGTCATGAGTGTTTCTACATCCCACCATCAGACATTTTATTTGGAAAGTTTGTGAACTTACTGTAAGCCCTTGTTCGCCCTTTATGCCTGGCTTCCCCTGAGAAACAAGAAAACATTTGAAATCATTGACTGACAATATTTACATACCATGACTGAAATGGTACAGCGAAGGTTTGTGTTTTAAAAACTCACAGCATCGCCAGGAACTCCGGCTTCTCCCATATCCCCATGTACACCCTTCATTCCTCTCTCGCCTTGCAAGCCACGGTCACCCTATGGTTAGGAGATGGGAGCAAGAGGTAGAAGTGCTGCTGTTAGAGACACGATTACTGCATCCGTTAGAATGAGAGCATTCAATTTCAAAGTTCAAGTTCAAAAGGTTTATTTGTCATTTGCAATAACAAGTTACGGCTATGAAATGCTTGGTTTTCCTACTCCTGACAGTGCAGTTAAAAGTAAAAAAGTAACAGTAATTTTTATTATTATAAGATGACACAATCAATCAATCCGTAATAACACTATACAAAAACACACATCAATAATAATAATAACTATACAACTATACAACCATAGTGCAATCTAAAAGTGACAGGTGTGCATGGGACTATGGATGGAAGGGAAAATGGGTTCCCGAGTTGAGCAGCCTCATGTCATTTTCTTACCTTAGCTCCTGGTAGTCCTTCCCCTGGGGGTCCTCTTGGTCCTGTCACACCCTGAGATCCCTGCTCGCCCTGAAAACAATACATGAAATCAAGACGCGTACAAAAAGGGCCCAAATGGGTTCTTAGAGGATTCTACCAAGAACCATTTTCACTTGAAGGCAGAGTTTTACATAAAACCTTTTGTATTCAAAGAACTGTTTATGAAAGGGTTCTTGATAGAAGGCAAGCAGTATAGATCTACATAGAACCCTTCTAAATCTTGATAAGACTTTTAATTGAATATGACAAACAAATAAAATGTCAAAAGAAATTGGACATCATAGTGAATACGGGTAGAGTTGCTAGACGGAAGCCACTCCTGAGTAAAAGGCATATGACATTGCCTGAAGGTCTCGGGGAGCATGAGAAAAAGAGTATCTGATGTGATGAGACCAAAATTTAAATACTAGGCCTGAATGTCAGGCGCTACATCTGGAGAAAATAAGGTACTACTTATCACATGGCTGATACCATCCCTACGGTGAAGTATGGAGGTGGAAGCATCATGCTATTGGGACGCTTCTCAAAGGCAGGGACAATTCACGGATGAAGGTAATCAAATATAACAAAAATCGTAGAAAACTATTAAACCATTTATGCAACTAAAATAAACAACAATGCAAACTTAGTACACCTTTACCATCACGTAAAACGGCAAAAATTACATCAGGTGCAGCAAATGTGCAAATTATTAGAAAATCATTAGAGATTTACTTGACAACGTCCAGCATTCCATAATGATTAGAAACTTTGACTGGTTTGATTTTAACAATATGGATGTGTGTTAACATCAGAAATCTTATCTAATGACATAAGAATGATAATTGATGCCCATGAGTCTGGGAGGGGTTAGAAAGCCTTTTACAAGCAATGGATCATCTACAAATCTGGAACAATTCCTGACCACTAACAATCTACATAGGACAGGTCATCCCACCAATGCTCATAACTGAACAATGCTCATAAAATAATCTAAGAACCTCACGGCAACATGAAGGAATTTACAGGCCTCTCTTGCAACTATCAATGTCAAAATGTATAAGTCAAATGTCAGAAAGACTCTGGATAAACTTGGCCTACATGGGAACTCAAGAAGTTAGATGCCTCTGCTCTCAAAAAAGAATATCAACAAATGAATGATTTGTGCCTGACAGCATCTGTGTAAAGACCAAAATTACTGGAACAATGTGCTCTGGACAGATAAGTCCAAGGTGGAGATGTTTGGCCACAAAGCCACGTTTGGTGAAAAAGAAACACTTCTTTTGAAGAGAAGAACCTCATTATCAACTGTAAGGAACTGTTTACAATTGTGGCATTATGTTTTGAGGTTGATTTGCTGCCTCAGGACCTGGCAAATTTGCCATCAGTGAGTCAACCATGAATTCCATACTGTACCAGAGAATTTTAGATTTATTTTTTGAATGTGAGGCCATCTGCCAAAAAGCTGACAGAACAACCAAGAAGAAGTATGAAATTCAGATGGTTCCAAAACTTGTAAAGATTCCAGGACAGGAAGAACCCAGCTTCTTTATCTAATACGTATTAACCGAAGGTTTAACTTTTAATCTAGTTGTAAGCATAATGTAGTTAGAAGTCCTGACCTTGGGGGAAAATGGCATTATGAACAGGATTTGATACAGCATGATTTCGACTGGACGATGAAGCTGAACCCGATATTTCAGAGGATGATGATGATTCTGATGATGAGAAACCTGTATTGGAGGGGGAACCTTCCCTCCCAGGCAGGATGGATACGGTTTTATTTACCACAGCCACAGTTCCTACTCGCACGTGGGTGCGTATGTTTAAATCTTCCCCCTCGTCATCTTCCTCCATCTGGATGGTGAGACACACATAGCTTAGCTAACAAACAGTACCTCTTTACTGGTATAATAGCACTGATTATCAGAGCAATTACAATGACTATTAAATTAATAGTTATTAGAATTTTTGTCTCAAATTAATCCTGTATAAAACCTACTTCGTATTATACTATATGTGTTCACTACATACCTGCACTGGCAATGGTCCAGCATTGAGGGGCAGAGCAAAGTTATCTCCTCTGCTTCTGACGTGACTCTGGCTACTGGAGTGTCTAACAGGATTCAGGCTATGATCCTTATGATTGACGTTTGCATTGCCGCTGTCTACTTGTCCATATCTGTTATTCCCTTGTCCAAATCCATTATTTCCTTGTCCAAATCCGTTATTCCCTTGTCCAAATCCGTTATTCCCGTTATTCCCTTGTTCAATGACATAAGAATGATAATTGATGCCCATGAGTCTGGGAGGGGTTAGAAAGCCTTTTACAAGCAATGGATCATCTACAAATCTGGAACAATTCCTGACCACTAACAATCTACATAGGACAGGTCATCCCACCAATGCTCATAACTGAACAATGCTCATAAAATAATCTAAGAACCTCAGGGCAACATGAAGGAATTTACAGGCCTCTCTTGCAACTATCAATGTCAAAATGTATAAGTCAAATGTCAGAAAGACTCTGGATAAACTTGGCCTACATGGGAACTCAAGAAGTTAGATGCCTCTGCTCTCAAAAAAGAATATCAACAAATGAATGATTTGTGCCTGACAGCATCTGTGTAAAGACCAAAATTACTGGAACAATGTGCTCTGGACAGATAAGTCCAAGGTGGAGATGTTTGGCCACAAAGCCACGTTTGGTGAAAAAGAAACACTTCTTTTGAAGAGAAGAACCTCATTATCAACTGTAAGGAACTGTTTACAATTGTGGCATTATGTTTTGAGGTTGATTTGCTGCCTCAGGACCTGGCAAATTTGCCATCAGTGAGTCAACCATGAATTCCATACTGTACCAGAGAATTTTAGATTTATTTTTTGAATGTGAGGCCATCTGCCAAAAAGCTGGAGTTGAACTGAACATGTTCTTTGCCACAGGGCAATTATCCAAAACACACAAGCAAAGCTAAAACAGAATGGCTCAAAAACAAGAAATGGAAAGTTATGGAATAGTGCCCACATTTCAATCCTATCGAAGTTCTGTGGGGGATGTGAAGCTAGCATTGCATGCAAGAAAGCTCTCGAACACAACACAGTTAAATCAATACTGTGAAGAAAGAAAAATCCCTTCCATCAATATAAGAGACTAACAGACAGTTGGCTACTTTAAGTTATTTCAGCCAAAGAAGGCAACACCAGCTACTGAAGTACTAATTTATTCTGCACTATGAAAATGCAATTGCAAAGTATGTTTCAGCATTATTTTTAAATTAGGTGTCATTTTTAAATTACCTTTAATTGTCAACAATGCTGAAGTGTACATTACATATCCATATATGTTCAAATTGGTGTACTTACATTTTCAAATGACTGAGATTGTCATTTAATAAGGCCAGACACCTGCATGTGTGCTTCATTTCATAGGAGTTGTTGGTCAATGATCAGGAGTAAACTGTCGAACATACCTTGGGGCCCTGCAGACCTTCCCCTGGGGGCCCTATTGGACCAGGAAGTCCTGGTCGTCCAGTGTTTCCCTGAAAACCAATGATGTTAGTGTTATGACTGGGGACAGACAGGCTACAGACCAAGTAAATCATTATTCCTATCACAGCGGAACCAACGAGTTAAGGTATGTCACCAATTTTCTCAGACTGTATGGATTTTATGTAGTGTCAGAGATTAATAGCAGCTTTATACCGGTGGTCCTTGCACACCCTCTCCTGTTGGGCCTGGCAAACCTGGCAACCCTCTGAAGCCAATGTCTCCCTGGGACAGACAGATTTAGAAGACCATACAACACACAGTACACATTCATATCCTTGTGCTCATGCATAGAAATATGTGGGACAGATAAGTACCTTAGGTCCTGGGATGCCAACCCCCTCAGGGCCAGGTTCTCCCTGCAGCCCTGGAAACCCTGGGGGACCCTGAAAAAGGAACAGGGAACAATTCAAACTTCATGAGACACTGAGCTTTACTAAACAACAGCAATCTGTAATTACACTCTTAGAAATGGGGTTCCAAAAGTATTCTTAGTCTGTCCCCATAGGAGTACACTTCATGGTTCCAGGAAAAAAACAAGTAGATCACTTTTGGGTTCCGTGTAGAATCCTCTGAGGAAAAGGTTCTATATTAAACCAAATTAGGTTATGAATTCAACCAAAGATGATTCTTAAGAGGGTTCTCAGCTGAAGAACCTTTTTGGAATCCTTTTTTTTTAAGAGTGTAGGACACAGAGACGAGTTTGCAGGTTTGTACTACTCACCACAGGACCAGGAAAACCTTCACCTTTGGGTCCAAACTGCCCCGGTGGACCAGGATTACCACGGTCACCCTGATACAAAACAGTTTTCAAAGGGTGATCCTAAAAATGTCATATCATGGTCATTTCCCACACATTTTCTTTGTTTTGCAATGCAGCACTCACCTTTGGTCCAGGCAGCCCATAGCCTGTCTCTCCAATAGGCCCAGAGGGACCAGCTGGGCCTAGATCACCCTGAGACACAGAGAGGGAGTTTGATAAGGACCTCATAAAGCTGTTTATCAGCCAGGAAACGATGATGGAATTGACTGTGTGTAACACTATTCCTTACTGCAGGCAGGTAAGAGGGCTGACAAATGTGAACAAGACATGTCAAGACCTGCATTTACAAACCCTGTGTCTACCGATGTGTAATTCTTACCTTAGGGCCTGCAATGGCACGCCCCGGTAGTCCTGGCATGCCCAGTCGGCCCGGTGTACCAGGCTCGCCCTGAAAGAAGAATGGGTAAGAATTTCACTCAAACTACACAAACGCTCCATTTTATCCAAACTCTCCTAACAACCTGCAGAGACTATTGGATCACGTGTGTTGAGCTCAAGCTGTTGGCTTAGTAATCAGCCACAAAAAATATGCACTTTTTACAGAAGGAAGGTTTGATGGTTGGTTGGAAATAGCCTACATTGTCCCGCCCCATGTTTACTGAATGGCTAATGATTGCAGTCAGAGATAACATCCCTCAATCTGCCCCAGTGATGGTCAGAATGCGTTCGCTCTCAGCAAGTGTTGTTGTGTTCTCCTGACCTTTGCTCCTGAGGGTCCGGTTATGCCAGGAGGTCCATGTAGCCCACGAATGCCCCTCTGACCCTGGTCTCCCTGAAAAAGAGTGGGGCACAGAGTGTTTACACAAGCCCCTCTTGGTGCTTCCTGGTTGGGCTGATGACGGTGGAGGTGACACCCTACCTTCTCCCCCTGGATGCCGATCCCTGCTGACCCTTCAGGCCCTCTCTGACCAGGAACACCCGACTCACCCTGGTCAAGGGACAAGGGAGATGAGAAAAAACATTTTACATTGGCCTATTCCTTTTGGTTGTGGTAGAAGTGGGATTAAGGCAAAAATAACACACCTTCTGTCCGGGAGCCCCATCCTCTCCTGGAAGACCAGGTATGCCCCCAAGGCCAGAGGCACCAGGCTCACCCTTCAAAGGAAAACCACATTTATAATAAAACGGTATATTATAAGTATACCAGGCTTACAGTATATTTAATATATGTTTTTTTAAAATCCATTTCTTTGGCGGGGGGGGGGGGGGGGGGTGTTACCTTTGCTCCTGGCTCACCAATACCTCTCTCCCCTGTAGCTCCAAGCTCTCCAGGTAAACCTTGATCACCCTGGAAAGAAACAGTTTTTGAGGAAGAATGACAACAGAAAATACAGGTCATTTGGCCTGGTCTTTATATTTGAGTAACGCTAACCTTAGCTCCTGGTAAGCCCTCCCCCGGGGGCCCTCTGCCTCCAGGTGGACCTCTGGGACCCTCCACTCCCTGGGACATAGAAATCACAATCATGTCAATGTGTGTGTGTGTGTGTGTGTGTGTGAGGTGTAATTCCAAGTTGCACTTTGCCACACAGCTCACCTTCTCCCCCTGGATGCCTGCTCCTGTAAGTCCTGTGAGGCCTGGATGACCTGGAGACCCAAACTCACCCTGAGGTCAAACATAGGGAGGGGTCAGGACCTTCATGAGTGTATCTATCAAGTCCCTAACAAGCTGATGGGTACTAAAAGCATCACCTGGCTGAGTATCTACATAACTGCCTTCCTCAAATTAGATCTGATGACCTGCGTGCTGTATATTCTGACAACAGAGAGCCAAAATCTCTAATCCCCGGTAAAATAAGGTTTCATTTCAGTGCTAAACCGAGGTTAGGAACTGTATAAGGGGTGGGCAAACTAAGGCCTGCGGTAGGTAATAAAAGTTTTGAGGGGAAGTAAAACATAACTCACCAGCCCATTCCTATACATCTGAATTTGAATTATTTAGACATTATAATGGACCTACTGTATAATTGTTTTAATTATTGCCCTTTTCTGACCTGCATATCATTCATGATTACCAAATTACACAAACAATGTGGCCCGCCACTGAATTTCAAAATCCTGATGTAGCCCCCAAGCCAAAGAGTTTTTCCTCCCCTGCCCTATATAATGAATGCACCATCACAGCTTGGTTGTTTTCTGAATGCTAAAACAGGATGTGCAGAGGGTATCGCACTTTCAACATTTTCACTTTCCCACAGTAAATAGAGTCTTATCGCCCTCCCAGCTGCCCCTCTCCTCCCAGCTGCCCCTCTCCTCCCAGCTGCCCCTCTCCTCCCAGCTGCCCCTCTCCTCCCGGCGGAGCACTCCAAGGTGACCTCAGAGGGAGGTTCTGAGGCGGATTTCTAAATTAACTTGGTTGTGTCTTTTGTTGGGCAAACATGGAATGATGTCATGGATGTCGTTATTTACAGCCCCACCTTCTCTCCTTTGATTCCTGCCCCCGTCTGTCCTCTGGGCCCCCTCGGTCCGGCCAAGCCCCGGTCTCCCTGCCCAACAAAAGACAGGTCATCACCCCTCTGTCCTCATCACACATTCAGCTCCCACTGGTTCACACATCTGCTGCACCACTCTCATTGTTCTCAGTAGTGTGGGGAGGAATCGGTTTGCACGTTTATGTCTTGTTAGTAGTATGACAGGGTCCCGCGTGAGTTATGTCACTCCCAAATGCGTCATTCACTTCGGAATCCGTTATCCTCTGAGAAGTGAGGCTTGGCCTTCTTAAACTTGGCAGAGGGAGAGGACGGTAAGGGAAACTATGTTTATTTCTTCAGCAACAGTTTAAAATAACGAAATGCAGACACAAAGATTGGAAAAAATTAATTGATGTTGAGGGTTGACTCCTCCTACAGAACTGCCCTGACACCTTTTGGGGAGGGGGTTGGGCTTTCACAAGAAGGCCAATAAGTCTGGCAGAGTTAAGACAAATGTTTGTTTGCCTCAGGACATTGTGAGCGTTACCTTGTTTTTCCACAGTCAGCTTACTATAACAAAATCAAACAGAGCAACCACTCCCACCCTTTTACAGTTCCACTATTTTATTTGCTCACAGGTTCTCACTGAAACTAGGAAACTGTGTGGGGTAAACAGACTGAAGGAGGTATTTCATTGGTAAATACTTTTTTTCATTATATGGTTTATTAACATATATCAATACTGGGTTTCTACTTGTTATGATGATAGTATGACAAAAATGTCATTTAATATGAACCCCTGTGCTGTCTTAAAACCAAGATACCAAGGTTTTTATAGTGTAATTCTTTTTGCCTATTTGCATCCCTTAAGTTCCATGTAAATCCAAGTACTCTCCATGACAATGTCATGTTTGAACAGTCTACATATATAAGATATTATCTAAGTCGCTCCACAAGTTGCAACATGGAGAAATGACTTTGTTTTTACAGGGTCTGCACACCCATATGAATGGGAAACTCTTGACTGAGCATTTCAGCTGTGAGTAGATTGCTTTGGAGAAGAGCAGGACCTGGCATTTAGTGCAGCCACTAAATGTACTCAGAAACATCTTTAAAGGGTTATTTGACTGTTCCAGTTGTGGAAACCTCTGAAGGACCCTTTTCGGGTCCTTCAAAGTAGAACCATTTTGGTTCAAGGTAGAACCTTTTCAAGTTCCATGTTCACAGAGGATCCTATAGAACCCAAAATAGTTGTAAATGAAACTCAAAAGGATCTGAGCATGTGAGTTGAAGAAAACCGAAATTTTACAATGAAAATCGGTCCGATTTTATGAGTAGTCGGGAAGCCCTACAGGTGGTGCAAATTGGCCAGTAAAGCTCATGGAGGGGGAGGCATCGTCAAAAGAGTTTCCTGGTCTCATTGCGCTCTAGCAACTCCCTCAGGCGACTTGGCGCCTTCAAAACTAACTGAGATGTCAGGTTGTTGAGTGTGACCTCACACGCGTTGACCCACGTGACTGTAAGGGCACGGCTGGGATGTCTTGAAATGCTGGCTGCATTCTTCCAACTAGCATTTCAAGACATCCGAGCCGTGCCCTTACACTGCAATCAGACAGGGCCCTAGATAAAACAGGATATAACGACATTGGTAAAATAAGAAAAAGGGGGTAAAAGACATGAAACATTAAAATTAGTCCAATTGTGCTTTCATACTTTTTTCATACATATTTTTATATGCCTGCAATCCTGTCTTTGTCCAAATAAAATGATGGCCGTCTTCAGCATCCCCTGGCTGTAGTCTAACCAATAAGTGGACAAGCCATCTGATTCATGGCAATTCTGTTCATGGTCTTTTTGGTAAACATTCTGGCTGCTCTGTGCTAACACACATGGCTAGAGGGAATGGAGGATAACATCGAATGAACGTGTGATCATTCCACGGTCACTCAGTCACTCAGATTGTGTCTCTGTTGTATGTGTCTGTTGTGAACATACCTTTGCACCAGGGAGCCCCTCGCCTTGGGGACCTTTCTCACCTTGAACACCTGGTGGCCCTTGAGGCCCCTGTAAAATAAACCATTGTAATAATTTTACTAACGCTGCATCTGATGACGATACCTTAGAACAACAGGTCTCGTTCCAGCTGAATTTGTGAGCTTCGATGCACTGTATCACTCCCAAAGTTTTAAAACATTGATAAAGACAAACTACTTAATGTGGTATGCAACAGTAAAATACTATTTGGGGGGGGTGGTGGGGTGTCTGTCCACTCACTGGTTGGCCTGGTTCCCCTAACCCTGGTGGGCCAAGTGGTCCTGGTCTTCCTTGGAGTCCCAGTTCACCCTGCAGAGAGGACATACACGCTGAGGTGCTACAGGTGAAATAAAACATTAGACAGCACAGTCACACAAACAAAAATTGACAAAGACCTTTGGTCCAGGAAGTCCAGTTCCAGTTTCTCCCTGAATTCCGGGTGGGCCGACTGGACCTCGGTCACCCTGTGATTACAGACACAAGGGACATAGATATTAAGATGGGAGATGCGGAATGTTTTTGTCCTAATATTGCACAGAAAATCCTTGCACAGAGGTTCTTTGTGAAGTAGGAAAAATAAAAATACTCATATCAGCGCTTACATTTTAAAAGGTGTGTATTACTCAAAGAGGTTTTATAAATCAAGCTTTTATTTGAACTTTATGGTACAGGAAAGGGGGCTGACATCTGTCCTATATTTGAACCCTATAAATAAAATGCACCTCCTGAAGCCAAACGACTGCAGGCGACTGCAGACTGACTGATCTACAAATCACCTTGCATCATTAACAACAACAATAAAATGTAAACCAGTAAAACAGCAGAAAGGACATTGCTTGTTACTGGCACATGTTTATAAAATATGCAATTACCTCATTATTACCAGTTGATAACATCTAGGCTACTTTAAAACAAGGAACTCATTAAATGAGGCATACAAACTACGATAAAGGGTACAGTCTATCTAAAATCTGATCTTCTAGAAACCTTATCACCGGTTAATTAACCTTTAAGGCTTGACAGGGTAGGGTTTATGGCCAATATACCACGGCTGAGAGCTGTTCTTAGACACAACGCATAGCAGAGTGCCTGGAGACAGCGCTTAGCCGTGGTATATTGGCCATACATCACAAAAGAGCCTAGACAATCCCTACAAATGAAACACTGGTAAGGAAATTGACAATGGTCTAAGTCGTTCCTAATGTATTGAGAAACAGGAGCCATGTCAATAGCTGAACCAATGTATGGTTTTCAAAACCATCTTAATTCCTAAGCTGGTGAATTAATGTAGAGGAAGACACTGGCACTGGGCCAATGGTGAGACACATGCCCTTCAACTCCCAGTTAGTGGGATGGCTGACAAGGATCTCTCTTTTAAAGTTCTATTACAAGGAAGTCTGCAGGTCGCAGCGGATGTGAGTGACGAGGTAAGTATGAGGTGTCTCACTAACCTTCTTTCCCTGAGGGCCCTCAGGTCCAATGTCCCCCTGTGGTCCAGGTAAACCCTGGAGAGGAACAAAGAGCGGTCCTTTTTAAGGAACATGTCTGCTGTGCCGGAGGACACGATTCACATCTGGATATAAAGGCTAAATTGAAACTGACGCTAAATTACTGGGAAACTAAAGACATTGTATATTACAGACATCAACCACATGATGTGTATGTGTTTTTGGATGGGTGGGGAGGTAGGCATGGGGATTACTGAAGGAATTTACAAAAGAATGACACTTTGATCTAAATAGGAGCCCTCTGTGGGTACATGTCTTCGTTAACTCACCTGGAGCCCTCTGATTCCTCTGGTGCCTACAGGTCCCTCAGGTCCCTGGGAGTGGACATTCAATGACATAGTAAATACAGGTACTCCTGAAATCAGCCAGTAGCACGACCAATACAAGAAAAGCCTGGCACAGAGAGTGGATGGGGAGGACAGTTCATACACACCCTGTCTCCTTTTATTCCTGGGGTGCCACACTCGCCCCTGTCGCCCTGTGTAATGGAAAGACATACGTCATATGAGATGAATGTACTTCAGCTTCCAAATATCATAAAATATGAATGATAACTTGAATGACACACCATCTCTCCTTTGTAACCAGCTTTTCCCTGCAAATAAATACATTTTAAAAAGTTAGATTGGGGGGCAAGAGTGGTACATACATACATAAGACACTATTTATCGACATACAATCAGGTTTCAATGTTTTTGGCACCCCTGATGAAGGTGAGCAAAAATGATGGTTTCAAAAAGCATAAAAATTATTAGCTATAATATATACTCCGCAAAATGAGAACAAGTCAATCTTGTGGAGAAAAAAAAAATTGAAAATGTTTTAAGAGATTTTTAACCCCCTATTTGTAGATTCAACGGTAACCAAAGAATGTGAAATTTATATTATATATTTCATGTATTCTCTGGGTTACTGTGTTGCTGAAAGATTCACTTTCAGACAAGTTTTAGTCTCCTGGTACTCCTGAGGCAACCAGAAATGTCATGGTACGGGATACAAGTTCAAGTTCATGCCGTGTTGACCTTAACAAGAGCCCCAGGAGTTAGAGGAAGCAAAAATAGCCGCATTACATCAAAATCTCTTGACAATCCCACCACTGTTGTTCGTGACCAAGGAGCTCAATTATAAACTCATCATAGAATTAACGCCTGTAAGTTATGCAACTGCATAGACACTTGGATTTAAGCTGGAACTATGGTCAGATAACATGGGTTATACATCAAGAGCACCTCAGTTTCCTTTAGATACTTATTTTATTAATATTAATAATATATTTCACATATATTAAAACTTTTTTAATAAATAAATACAGCTCTGGAAAAAATTAAGAGACCACTGCACATTCTTCTTTCCTTTCCAAAAAAGTTGGAAAGGAAGGTTTTGGAAAGGAAAGAAAAAGGTGTAGTGGTCTCTTAATATTTTCTGGAGCTGTATATGTATCTCAGTATTTTATTTTCTAAACATTTTTTCATCTTTACCAAGGGTCCCAATAATTCTGGACCTGAAATGATGTAGAACTTAGCTATCTCCACAGTGTAACACTCACCTCTATGCCGTCCCGACCTGGAAGTCCACTCAGTCCCCCCTCTCCCTAAAAGGAAAGGAGAAGAGACATCAATAAGTTGTACACAGCACACACAAGCCATTTCAAAGTTCAAAGTTCAAAAGGTTTATTTGTCATTTGCAATAACAAGTAACGGCAATGAAATGCTTCGTTTTCCATTTGATTTAGGTTACTTATATTACAAATACATGTCCATACAATAAACCTCAATAGAAATGTTCTGTATGTAAAAGAGAACAGGTAGGTAAATTAATATAATAGAATGTTAACAAATCATAGACCTTATTTCCTTTAAGACCAGGGATTCCGTCATCTCCTGGCCGACCCTTTTTCCCCTATGACCGGAAAAACAACAAGAGATATGTTTTACTCACTTTAAAACAAAACCACATTATTGAAAGGTCACTATCCTATGCAATACTACCTGCATAGTTCTCCTGAGGGTGCCAGCATTGTTAGCTCATTAGAGGGGGTAAAATAACCTAAGGACCCAAGCTTTGCATGACTATGTCCATGTACTGGGGTGTATCATGGCAGAAGTCAATGATGGACATGTTGCTGCCTGGCCAAAAGGTGAGAGGTGAGGTTTCTCTCTGGCACCTGGACAGTGTGGGGTGGTTGCAATCTGCGGCAAATCACTGGTTTAAACTAATAAGAGTAATTACGAGCGCCTTTAAGTCTCAGTGTAAGAATGTCAGGAATCTCCCTTTAGAGAAAGCACCTGGTTAATGATCATGCAGTTGTCCGTCAGTATGAGTCTGTCAGATGTTGAGGACCAAACGGCGGTGATGATTCCAGAGGGGGGCCTTCAGTCTGTTCTGATGATGTTGAAAGTCACATATCTAATCTCAAAGCGTAGGACATTCTTTCTGACTCCCTGACAATGGTGGTAGTAAGTGCTATGTACAGCGTCAAAGGTCCTGTTTTATTGGAATTGAGGCCTTCAAAAGGTGGCCCCGGTTTTCATGGAGGATATCTTATAAGGGAAGGGAAATGTGCAAATTGCCGAGACAGGCAATGCAAAAATAACATCTGGCTTAAATATAAATTGGTGAAAAGATTGCAAAATGTAGTTTTTTTCCTGTGGCATTTTTAATTATTTTCATTATGCTGGTAATAAAGACTTGACAATAACATTGTTCTCTGACCACAGGGTGTTTAAAAAAAATCCAGGCAAACCCAAGCACTCTCAAAAACCCAGGCATTTAATGTACCAACCAAAGCACAAGCATGTTAGCTTCCTCTGTAGATAATGTGATGGATTACATCCCCTTCAGGTATTCATTCTTAACTTCCAAAGGAGCATTCTTCAATTTCAATGGAAAGTGTTCTTCCACGTGCAGGGCCGTAGCTAATGCAGGGAATGGTGGGTATGATTCACAGGGCCCTGCCAAGCCAGGGCCCACTGATCCTAATAATATCAATATCATATATAAGTGAGGGGGCCCAGACATATATCTTTGCAGGGGCCTCAGGATTCCTGGCGCCGGCCCTCTCTACGGGGATCTATTTGGAAAGGGAAAGCATTGTCCCAAGGTCATCTTATCCTATGTTAGTGACTGAACTGAGTAAAATATTTGTCATCTTTTGATTTTAGCAAAATCTAAATATTACAAGGTGTGGCATCGAATGAAGCTTTCTTTCTGTCAATTGATCATTAACAAGCACTTCTCCATTACATCCTGTCTACTCTATACCAGCCAATTTCATTACATGCCACGTTCCTTAAGTAATCTAGCTAGCTAGCTACTGTAGTTGCATTATTTTATCACAATAAACACAGTTTAACCGGACAGTTAAGGGATGATGTTCTGGAAGATTCCTATCTGCCGGATTAAGCCAGTGCAATTCGTCCGGGGAAGTGTATTAATGGGTAGTGAAGGCCATGTCTGTGTGCCACCAAAACGTACACACATTTTATGTGTAGAAGTGTATGGGTACAAAATGTAAAATGAGGAAACAAACAAATGTAAAAGTACTTACGGCTGGGCCACTAAGCCCTCTTTCGCCCTTCTCACAGGCACATCGTTGGGCCAGGGGACACTTAAAATGGCAAGACAAGGTTTCAGATTCAACCAGCTTTATATAACCATGTCAAAAAAATATCCAGATGTATTAATGCATGTTAGCACCTACCCCTTCATCAGCCAGGTCAGTCTGCATAGAAATAGACAGCACAGTGACAACCATTAAAGACCACCATAGACCATCCAAAACATATAGTCACATCATGTACATTTACCAATAGATTACACAGACATGACTAATACACAAGCATAATGTATCGTAGGAATGCTTCACCTCTTCATACACTATTTAAACCTATAATCCTCCAAACTAGACTTCAACAAGCCTGCACTGTGAGTTCAGGTGAATCGGGGAGGGGTTGGGGGCTGGGTGTTGACGTGCCAAGATCTGTTTTGCTGTGTTGCCACTTGAAAGAAATATAATGAGTAGAATTGCCCTCCTATTTTCCATGAGTCAATAGACCAATACTGGGAACACAGTCAAGGTAAAGCCCATGGGACATGCACTCAAAGCATGAAGATGGTAAGCAGCTCTTCTATTGAAAAATGTAATACAGTTGTTTATTTAACAAAAATCCTATCACCAATAGCCATTCATTATCTTGCTAGTCTCTTGCATTTTATACACACAAATTGTGGAATACTGTTAATTCAGGCTCTAACCTGTATACTACTTTCTACTACAAATCGGATTGTATGTAAATCCTAACTTTGTCTTAAATCATAACTTCGTCATGACCCAACAAACCTAGAAGTAATGTAAGGCAGACTATACTCACAATTTCTGTGAGGACTTTCTCGACAATGTCAGTATCCTGAAGGTTGTGGAGGTATCGGGAGGCCGGAGAGCTGGCCAACAGACGCAGCTGGGCCACGTTGGCCGGCTCATTGGCTTTCCGGGTGATGCCCACCGTGAAGAACTTCACACCCTGGTTCTTGGCGTCGGCGGTAGCTGAGAAGATGTCCGGGTTCCTCGGGTGGGAAATGCCGTCAGTGAGCAGCACGGCGACCCTAATGCCGCCCGGGCTGGACTCCTCCAGGTAGATCTGGGTCATGTTGGTTATGGCGTAGGTGGTATAGGTGCCATGGCCGATGTAGATGATGGGGGCGATGAGGGACTTGAAGTTCTCCGTACCTTTCCACTGTTTAAAGGTCTGCTCGATGATGACGTGACTACTGTACTGAAGCAGGGCCACCTTCCAGCTCAGCCTGCGGCCCGTCTGCAGGCGCACAGCCCGGAGCCTGTCCACCACGTCGATCGCAAAGCGTTTTTCCTGCTCGTGGTTCTCCTTGGCACTCTCAGAGCTGTCCAGCAGAAAGGAAAGCTCCAGACTGCAGTCTTCATCTAAAATGGCTGTATTCATTTGAAGGTTTGTCAGAAATGCCACTACAACCAAGAGGCTATTCTGCTGAACGTGTCGATGAGCTATGAATAACTATTTGTAGGTGTCACTAGAGCATTGTTTTGAGTTACCTTTGAGTGCAATTGTTTAAAAGTATGTGAAGTCAGAATGCCCAAAACCCTACCTATCACATGGGCAAAAAGACCCCTGTAAATCATTTTAAGGACATACAGTAGACCCAAAAATGCCTTAGGATATCAACACACAGGGAACATAGCAGGTACAGTAAATCAAAGTACCTCCACTCTTAAAATAGATGTCTATCTACTTTCTGTACCTGTGGTGTAAATGTAACAACTTTGATCCCTGAATTACGATCACATACATGGGGTGTAACAAAACATGGTTACCTTGACCATTATGTGGTTGGCCATTCGTTAAAGAGGCTGCAGCAGCTTGCGGTCGGACTCCATTGCCTCTTGCTCTCTTGTTCTCTGTTCTTACTTCACGGTAGTCCTGAGCCAAGACAACAAACCACCCTGCTCCCATCAGGAGCCAGGTCACACTCTGGAACAGCATTGTCCCTCCTGCAGAAAGTGGGACAACCAAGAATCAACCAAGAAGATGTTGACATTTTAATCAAACCTAAATGATGTCTATCAAATGACCCAATATACAATGTTGACTTTATCAACTTGAAGTATTTGGAAGGGTATATTACGCACGACATTTAACTTGTCAGGTTGTTCTAAAATAAAGTAGCACTTGTTCTTTCAATCAAAAATGGTATGATTTTTTAAAAATCTACCTATTTTATTTCTTCCTTTTGATTACTGAGCAAAACTCATAGACTCACAATTCAAAGCCTTTTGTGTGCTGCAGATCCAGGTATCCTTGTCCAAAGACGAGGTTTGTGCCAGGCGTTGGAGAAGAGCAGTAGCGATGGAAGGTTCCAGTTAGCTCCCTGAGTGTGTTGCAGTAGTTAGAACAGTGATAGCCATCCTGAGACCAAATGTGTCTCTGAGCCCCTGAGTCTCTCCCTCCACCTTTATAAAAGAGGAGGGAACTCCAGACCCTTAAAGACCCCGTCGAGGCTCTCACACCCAACCCTCAGGGCAGAGTAGAACGGGGTTGGCTTTCTGCACTCAAAAGTTGTTGAGACAATAAAGATGCCTCCAAGTATTGTGTAACTTTTGATCTGGCTGTACATTTTTATAAGTATTGTATGTGAGTAAGTAATCTGAATACATCCATTTCCTATGGTTTACCATGACAGAACTGGGTGTAAAAAGGTGCATTTCTATCCCTGAAATGTAACTCAATATTTCCCATCTTAAATTAGAGTCTAAGGGAAAACTGAGGCATGTTTTTGTCTTAAATAACAAAGCTTTCCCTCTTACATACCAGAGGACACTACAGGGGTTGTCATGCAATCAGAGTTTAGTGCATTGGGCTCCTCTGAACCTCTTTATTGTTGTGTGTGATGGATGCCTTTGTCCTACGGTACTCAATGGGTTAAGGAATCTTTGTAGACAAGAAACTTGCAAGTTGTTTTTATAGATGTTAGAGATTATTACAGATGATTGCTTGTACGTGAGGAATTTCAGAAATACCTGTCTTCTTCCCCTAAAAGAGAAAATGTTTGCATTGTCAGTTCTTGCTGATTTTTTTTTTCTTCATTTCAGCAGAGCTACACTTTGTGTAATGAGCCGTAGGGAACCAGGGATACGTAAACAATGGTTAATAGCACCGTCAACCTTTAGTGACCAGGGCGTGGAGTATAAGCCTAGAGATGAATTCACAAACAGAATTTGCACATAATATTAAGGTTGGAAGACAGAAATATAAGGATGTGTGAACAGAGTTCCTGTTTTGCTGTAGAAGGGTGTACAATATTAGTCAAGGACGGATTCAAAGAATTGTAGGTCTGTATCGGTTTGATGAATTGTGACCAACGTATGTGCTTTATGTTCTGTGTTACTATGTGGCCAAGACTGGTCGTAACACAAAGGGCTGAACAGGGCAATCGAGATCACAACTTTTAGAAGTGTTTTCACATACTTAATTAAGATCACAACTTTTAGAAGTATTTTCACATACTTTGTTTGATAGTTAGCTGTTATCCTTAGTGTGCTGCCTTATCTACCTAAACAATAGTAAGAGATGACCATTTGACTGAACTCTAGCAGTGGGTGACCCTTAACCTTGGTGCCTGTATGATGCCGGAGTAGAATCTGGTCTTGCGCAGGCTGGTTGGGGATTCATACAGCTCTACACCAGCTGTGCTCTGGGCCTATTTATTCTGAACCTGCAGGCAGAATGTAACCAGAGGAGAACTGACACTCAGGAATGTTGCACTGACTAAAGGCTTGGCACTCCCAAGGCACCCCTCAACAGACAAAGGCTGAGTTGACAATCTGTAATGCCAATGAGTGCTTGCATGTATTCAATTCTGGATTAAGGAGAGAGAGAGATACAGAGAGAGTTACAGAGAGAGAGAGAGATACACACACACACACACACATATTGATAGATAGAGGGATATACATAGTGATATAGAGATACAGAGAGACATATGGTTTTTATTATTATAAACAGCAAAGAAAACAACCAGTGGCAGCAATCCAAGCAGCATACCTGAGTATGAGATATGAGTTGTTGAAACAAAACCGTCTCTTGACGGTTTAATCGATGTGTCAATGTAGTGCAGTAAAATAGTCCGAACACAACATATCCAAGTAATGAGTGAGCAACAAAACAATGATCTACACAAAGATGTATCTCCTTCAAAGACTTCTCATGGGCCTCCAGCACCAGCCAATATGACATATATCGAGGAGATGTCAGAAAAACGCAACTGATATTTATTACATACAACGCAGATGATACGTAGCACAATCAGACATGTCCACAAAAATGTTATTGGTTCTGCAATGTTGAAAATAACTTGAGAGACACATACAGAATGTGGGATCCTTGGTAGTATTTACGGTTTTTACATTTTTGTGGTAGTTGCAGTTATAGTTGGAAAAAGGGACCCGATGAACATGCTATTCGGCTCAAAACCCTTTCTGTGTTCAAATAAATTCCCCATGGCAAAATATAAAAGTTGCTGATATTCCTTTCTATTTGTATAATTACTTGCCAAACTCCTATAGTCCCTTATCAACAGGGACAAGGTCAGGGAACATATAAATGAAATTATACAAAAGGTTGTTGACCATAGCTATAAAATACAGTACCAGTCAAATGTTTGGACACACCTACTCATTCAAGAGTATTTCTTTATTTTTACTATTTTCCACATTGTAGAATAACAGTGATGACTTCAAAGCTATAAAATAACACATATGGAATCAAGTAGTAACAAAAAAAGTGTTAAACAAATCAAAATACATTTATACCTCAGATTCTTCTAAGTAGCCACACATTGCCTTGATGACAACTTTGCACACTTTTGCCATTCTCTCAATCAGCTTCATGAGTAAGTCCCCTGGAATGCTTTTCCAACAGTCTTAAAGGAGATACCACATATGCTGAGCACTTATTGACTGCTTTTCCTTCGCTATACTGTCCAACTCCTCCCAAACCATCCCAATTGACTTGAGGTTGGGTGCTTGTGGAGGCCAGGTCATCAGATGCACTCTCCTTCTTGGTCAAAGAGCCCTTACACAGCCTGGAGGTGTGTTATGGATCATTGTCCTGTTGAAAAACAATTAATATTCCCACTAAGCGCAAACTAGATGGGATGGCGTATCCCTACAGAATGCTGTGCTAGCCTTGCTGGTTGAATGTGCCTTCTGTGAAATAATCCATTCAAAAACTCAGCATCATACAAAAACAAGGCGGTTGGAAGAAAAAATACAATTTGGACTCATCAGTATAAAGAACAAACATTTTATGTAAATGTTGTCTAGTTTCTTATGTCCTTAGTGGCTTCTTTGCAGCAATTTGACCATGAAGGCCTGATTTACACAATCTCCTCTGAAAAGTTGACGTTGAGATCTGTACATTAGCTGAAATCCGAAGCATTCATTTGGGCTACAATCTGAGATTTTGTTAATAACGGATTTCTGAGGCTGGTAACTCAAACAAACTTATCCTATGCAGCAGAGTTAACTCTGGGTCTTCTTTTCCTGTGGTGGTGAGAGACAGATTCATCAAAGTACTTGATGGTTTTAGCGAATGCACTTGAAGAAACTTTCAAAGATCTGGAAATGTGTCCAGATTGACTGACCTTCATGTCTTTAAGTAATGATGGTCTGTCATTTCTCTTTGATTATTTCAGCTTTTCATGACATAATATGCACTAATGCAGTACAGACATAATGACAGTATTTTGTATACTAACCTTACCTTATCACAACACAACTGAACGCATTAAGAAAGAAATTCCCAAAATTGATTTTTAACAAGGCACACCTGTTAATTGAAATGCATTCCAGGTGAGTACTTCATGAGGCTGGTTGAGAGAATGCAGAGTGTGCAAAGATGTAATCAAGACAAAGTGTGGTTACTTAGAGTAATCTAAAATATAAATGTATTTTGGTCTGTTAAACGGTTTTTTTACTACCTGATTTCATGTGTCATTTCATAATATTGAAGTCATCACTGTTCACTGTTCAATTTGGAAATAAGTGAAACTAAAGAAATACCCTGGGTGTCCCCAAACTTTTGACTGGTACAGTATTTTGCTACATGCTTAAAATACCCATCCCCACAACAAGGAACATACTTCTGAAGTTTAAATCAACCGCAGATATGATTAACCAGCCTGGAAAAGGACCCACATGCATCTGGCCTCCGTGCACAGCGAGGAGGATGGTTTGACAGGTAAAAATGTCTTCAGTAGTCTAATGATGTCTAGATGGCAACAGCCTCCAAGCGTCTTATGAGACCCTACACTTCAATACAGCGCCTTTAAGACAGTAAGCAAATAGTTTGTGGTTGGATTGTAAAGGGTCCTTTGCCTATGTCTTTGAGATTGGTAAAGAGTTTGGAGGGAACAATTGTGTTGAATGCTGAACTGAAGTCAATGGACAGCATTCTCCCATAAAGTATGTGTTCCTTTTCTCTAGATGTGTTGCGGCAATGTTAACGGTAATGGAAAAGGCATCCTGGAACATACGCACCAGTGAAAATCCCAACAACCATGGCCATCAACCATGACTGCACAAGAAGTTGCACAGCAGTGACTGTAGCACCACTTGGGGGCCCCATGTACTGAGAATGTTGTTCTATGTATTTCTACGCATAACAGCAGTAAAGGCAAATTTCACTGTCTTTTCAAATCATTTTTAAGTAGGTCCTGAAACTCTATGAAAACTAGAGTTTTCCATATAGATTATTTTCAGGTCCTGGAAACTATGATCTATGATATAACCATTTTAAAATGACTACATTGGTTACCTTAGTGAAAATTGCAAGTAAAGAGTGAAGATTTCAGAGGGAACACTTTAGCAGACTCTCCTACTCTAATGGAGCAATTAGGGCGAATTTTCTTGCTCAAGGAGAGATTTTCTTCTCCTCCTTAGTAATTTTTTTATCATTTTAATGGAGTTTGAAATTTAAATCATTTGTATTTCCAGGCATCAAGATGATATAGCAATAAAAATAAATAAAAATAAATATTCACAAATAAAATGTTTCCTCATTTATGTAATTATTATTGAATTTTCCTATGAAATTAAATATTCCCTGCAGGACAAGGATTGTTACGACCATCAAGAATTAATAATTCACTAAATATGACAAGCAAACTAATTAGAATAACAAGCCCCACTGCTATGCTAACAATGTGGTAGGTGTAAGTATGAACTACATTGAGTAGGACAGAAGCAACCCACAACTTATGAGTTTGTCACAAAGAAATGTTAAACACAGTGTATGTGTATGTGTCCAGGTGTGCTGAAAACAAATTGACATGCTTACTGACAGACAGGATGGACACCATATACTAGTTCTACTTTAAATGGGCTCATACTCTGTCCTTATACACTGGATGACCCTAGTATTAGTCAGATGACTGTCATCGTGCACCTCACTAGTTACTGTCAAGAAAAGGATCACTTTCAGTAATTGATGCTTGTAAGTGGTTATTTTTTAATGTGTGAAACAACAGATAAATCAGAAAGATTACATTTAAACATGCAAACATGCCACAACATTATGACCACTGACAGGTGAAGTGAATAACACTAGAAATCGTGTTATTGTGGCACCTGTCAGTGGGTGGGATATATTAGGCAGCAAGTGAATATTCTCTCCTAAAAGTTGATGTATTAGAAGCAGGAAAAAAGGGCAAGAGTAAGGATCTGGGTGACTTTGACAAGGGCCAAATTGTGATGGCTAGACGACTGGGTCAGAGCATCTCCCAAACTGCACCCCATGTGGGTTGTTCCGGTCTGCAGTGGTCAGTGCCAGTGGTGTAATCTGCGTGATACGCAGGTATATGGCGTATACCCACTTAAAATAGCACAAGGATACGTAACAAGACTGTTTTGTGACAGAACTTCAACACCATCTAACAGAACATCAACACCCGTTTATGTTGCGAAGCACTGATATTTGGACCATTGGAGCTTACGTGGCCTGTGACTTGGATCTGACGTCACCTATCAAGGAACAACAACACAGTTCCTTGGCGGTCATTCTCAGCGCAGGTTTGAAATTATCTAATGTGAATCACTAAAGGAGATATGAAATGAAAGAAAATATATATATTTGTTTCACTTAATTGACTGACAGGTAATACCAGTTGAGATGCCAAAGATTTACATAACACATCTCAAGACAGTTTTGTACTGAATTCTTTCACAACCCAAATGTCCTGAACGTAAGTCGCTAGTAGCAGTATTTTTTTTCATTGATCGCTGTGCTTTCCCACAGCCCAGCAACATCCTCCCGTCTCAGCTTGGTGGACTGGGATTTTGTCATTTTTTTAATACTACTAAAATGCAAGTGTGTTTTTAGTGTGTTTTCCTGATTCACATTTGACATACAGCAGCTACTACTGCCGTTAGGTCACTATATGACTCCAATATCAGTCTTAGAGTGAGGGAAAAGCCATCAGTGAGGGAATTTGTTTTTTGATCCCCTGTTGATTTTGTACGTTTGCCCACTGACAAAGAAATTATCAGTCTATAATATTTGAACAGAGAGAGACAGAATAACAAACAAAAAATCCAGAAAAACACGTGTTATACATTGATTTGCATTTTAATGAGTGAAATAAGTATTCAACCCCTCTTCAAAACATGACTAACTTGGTACTTGGAGGCAAAACCCTTGTTGGCAATCACAGAGGTCAGAAGTTTCTTGTAGTTGGCCACCAGGTTTGCACACATCTCAGGAGGGATTTTGTCCCACTCCTCTTTGCAGATCTTCTCCAAGTCACTAAGGTTTCAAGGCTGACATTTGGCAACTCAAATCTTCAGCTCCCTCCACAGATTTTCTGTGGGAATAAGGTCAGGAGACTCCAGGTCCTTAATGTGCTTCTTCTTGAGCCACTCCTTTGTTGCTTGTTTGTTGTTTTGGGTCATTGCCATGCTGGAATCCCTATCCACGACCCATTTTCAATGATCTGGCTGAGGGAAGGAGGTTCTCACCCAAGATTTGACAGTACATGGCCCTGTCCATCGTCCCTTTGATGCGGTGAAGTTGTCCTGTCCCCTTAGCAGAAAAACACCCCCAACACATGTTTCCACCTCCATATTTGACGGTGGGGAAGGTGTTCTTGGGGTCATAGGCAGCATTCCTCCTCTTCCAAACACAGCGAGTTGAGTTTATGCAAAAGAGCTCGATTTTGGTCTCATCTGACCACAACACTTTCACCCAGTTCTCCTCTGAATCATTCAGATGTTCATTGGGAAACTTCAGACGGGCCTGTACATGTGCTTTCTTGAGCAGGGGACCTTGCGGGCGCTGCAGGATTTCAGTCCTTCACGTAGTAGTGTTACCAATTGTTTTCTTGGTGACTATGGTCCCAGCTGCCTTGAGATCATAGACAAGGTCCTCCCGTGTAGTTCTGGGCTGATTCTTTCTGATCATTTCTTTGTCAGAGGACAAACATACAAAATCAGCAGGGGATCAAATATTTTTTTCTCTCTCTGTAGATAGATGTCACCTGACAGAGCGAGAAGGTGGCAATTCTTTTTACAGTGAGGAATTCCCTTCCAGCACAAACCACTACAGCCTATAGGAATGGTAGCAATTTGATTATAGTGGGAGAGAAAACACTACCAGATATCTCTCAGACAGTTTGGTTGTGGAAGGAGACCCTAACAGTGTGCTGGACCAGTAATTTGACACAAGAATGGGATGGGCTACAGGACAATAGGCAAGCAGCTTGGTGAGAAGGCAACAACTGTTGGCACAATTATTAGAAAATGGAAGATGTTCAAGATGACGGTCAATCTTCCTCGGTCTGGGGCTCCATGCAAGATCCCACCTCGTGGGGCATCAATGATCATGAGGAAGGTGAGGGATCAGCCCAGAACTACATGGCAGGACCTGGTCAATGACCTGAAGAGAGCTGGGACCACAGTCTCAAAGAAAACCATTAGTAACACACTACGCCGTCATGGATTAAAATCCTGCAGCGCACGCAAGGTCCCCCTGCTCAAACCAGCGCATGTCCAGGCCCGTCTGAAGTTTGCCAATGACCATCTGGATGATCCAGAGGAGGAATGGAAGAAGGTCATGTGGTCTGATGAGACAAAAATATAGCTTTTTGTTCTAAACTCCACTCGCCATGTTTGGAGGAAGAAGAAGGAGGAGTACAACCCCAAGAACATCTTCCCAACCGTGAAGCATGGAGGTGGAAACATCATTCTTTGGGGATGCTTTTCTGCAAAGGGGACAGGACGACCGCACCGTATTGAGGGGAGGATGGATGGGGCCATGTATCTCGAGATCTTGGCCAACAACCTCCTTCCCTCAGTAAGAGCATTGAAGACGGGTCGTGGCTGGATCTTCCAGCATGACAATGACCCGAAACACACAGCCAGGGCAACTAAGGAGTGGCTCTGTAATAAGCATCTCAAGATCCTGGAGCCAGTCTCCAGACCTGAACCCAATAGAAAATCTTTGGAGGGAGCTCAAAGTCTGTATTGCCCAGCGACAGCCCCAAAACCTGAAGGCTCTGGAGAAGCTCTGTATGGAGGAGTGGGCCAAAATCCCTGCTGCAGTGTGTGAAAACCTGGTCAAGAAGTACAGGAAACATAAGATCTCTGTAATTGCAAACACAGGTTTCTGTACCAAATATTAAATTCTGCTTTTCTGATGTATCAAATATTTACGCCATGCAATAAAATGCAAATTAATTACTTAAAAATCATACAATGTGATTTTCTGGATTTTTGTTTTAGATTCCGTCACTCACAGTTGAAGAGTACCCATGATAAAAATTACAGACTTCTACATGGTTTGTTAGTGGGAAAACCTGCAAAATCGGCAGTGTATCAAATACTTGTTCTCTCCACTGTATAAGCTTTCAGCCAATCAACATTCAGGGCACAAACCACCAGGTTTTTACTTTGATCATTTGTCTGCACCTAGTATTTTGATCACATCCTGTCCATAAAAAAGTATAACCTGCAGGTCTGTCTGCAGTTTCCTGAACCACACACTTGGTGTTTGAATTACAGTAATGCTTAAGGGCAATGATATGCCAAGGGAACACAGGTTTAGAGCCAGCTAAAGTATATATTTCTTGCCTACCCATAAAGGTCTAAGAAAAATAATTGTGAGGTGACATGCACAAATCATAAGTGTCTGGAACACATTAAATATGTCATATATGAATGAGTTCTTTAACGAACTACCTGCATAAACTATAATTGAGAATTTAGCATTTACTGAAAAAGTGACAGTGATTTACTATCCTCGCAAATGTTTTTCATGTTTTATTGATAGACTGTGCAATAATAGTTGGAGGTAAGTGAATAGAAAGTTGGGTAAAAAAAAAATTTAAATAAGAAATGCAGCCTATCCACAAATCATATAGCATACAGACATACAATATCTTAAATAGGTTGTAGACCAATGCTGAACTTTTTCCAGTAATTGGTATTTTGATCAATTACATAAAAACTTTTACATCAATTATTTATAGGTCTTGTGAGTCGAAACTTGAAGGTTTTGAGAATTCTGTGCAACTTCCGGCACATGTTTAGAGTGAACACTATACTGACTCTTTGAACATAATTTCAGCCAGCATTTCCCATGTGGATTTGCCTAATTTAAAAATAGGTTCAGGCAAGACACTTTTTTGCATTTGTAGTAAATGTTATAGTAAAGGACACCTGAATGGCCTCCTAAAGTCATTGCCTTGAAGTTAGAGTAGCCGAGTCATTTCAAGACTAGGGTTTGAGTCTTTCTTCTGGGTTTGCCCAGGGATCCCTTGATGGGGGCGGCCAGCACCACCCGGGGCTTCTTAGGACCTATCTGTCCTGATGGCTTTCGCTACCTAGTGTCCCCAGGGCTTGGCATTGGGCCCTCTCCTCTTTCCTCTTTACACCCATCACGTTTCCATCAAATCTTCTCATTATGATGTACAATCTTCCTCTTCCGAACAACTAGCCAGAGATTTCTGCTCAATACCAGAACATCAACCACGATAAGACTGTCTCTCCGCTCCTGAGTGCAAAATCCCTGGCATGATCCGTGACATCAACCTTTTGTTGTCCACAAACAGTAATGCAGTGACCAACTCATGCAGGTTCATGCTCTACAACATCTGTATTGTCTTTACCACAGCAAACGGTGAAGAAAAAATTCAGGCACTCTTCATCTCATGTCTGGACTACTGAAACTCTCTGTTAGAAAAGCACCCTGCTTGTGCCATTAAACAACTTGTCCAGAATGCTGCAGCCCACCTGGTGTTCAACCTCCCCAAGTTCTCCCACCTCACCTAACTCCCCCACTTCCTCTGCTGGCTTCCAGTTGAAACTTGCTTTAAGACCATGGTGCTTGCTAACAGAGCAGCAAGGGGAACTGCCCCTACCGACCATCA
Source organism: Esox lucius (assembly GCF_011004845.1). NCBI lineage: Eukaryota > Metazoa > Chordata > Actinopteri > Esociformes > Esocidae > Esox > Esox lucius. The sequence continues at coordinate 17,611,635 of NC_047584.1, forward strand.
GACAATGCTAAACCCTACATCCCTACCAAGCTCTTTGTCATTGCTACCTTTGCTTTTTTGATTGTCTTAATCCAACAGGAGGGAAGCTTATGCTTAGCTCAAAGGTCTACTATGTCCTTATACCCCAATGGTGGAACCAGAGTCCATGATGATTTTCAGAAAATGTCTGAAACCCTAGTCTCTTTACCCACATGTGCAGGGTGGAAAAAATAAATAGAAATCTTCAACCCAACTGGCAGAAGGCTGCTGTAGTAGAGTGGTCAGCAGTTGCTTTGGCTACAGCTCATGGGGATCCTAATAAATTTTTCAAAATATCCCAAGAGTTAGCAGATCAGTAGGACCCATACAAATTATATTAGAAATGCATAATGGATTTAAATAGACTAAGTGAACAGCAGTATACATACACATGTAATATATATATATACTGTATACAGTAGATACATACAGTACATACAATAATAATATTGTTAAATCAGGAAATGGATGGATGGAATGGTGGTCCTAACCCATCATATGGCGCAGTTTTGAATTTAACGCCTTTTCCTTTTCAAGCAGGTCGGTGCTGTGGTTTTTATAGGCTTCAAAATCCTATGAAATTGAATACAACGGAGCATGATGACATTTCTGTGGGTATCTAGCTATTTTTCCATTTTGCAGTGTCTGTATGTGTCAACTTACCTTCTTCAACTGGTTGCAAGTCTTGACAGACTCATCAAGAGCATGCTGGAGGTCTTGGACTTTCAGACTGGCATTCACCATAGCTGACTCGCTTTCAAACCTAAAGTAGAGACATCATTTATTTACAGACCTTACATTATCTGGACAAAAGTGTCGGACAGTATTTTAATCAACTGCATACCGTTGTTCAGCATCAGCCCTGGCTTTTTCAGCCTCTTGCTTTTTTGTCTCCAACTGCTGGACTTCCACCTGTTTGTCCTTTCAAAGGAAAACATATTGTGATTTGGCTGGCCAGCTTCCACATCTGACATTTAGTTCAGAAAAAGTATGTTTTATGCAGTACCTGTATTATTTTCCCTCTTTGCATCGATAGATCCAAGAATTTGTCCTTTTCCTTGGCCAAGACAGCAATTTCTTTGTGCATCTGTGTCTCTCTCATTAAGTCTCTCTGTCTTGCTGCATGAAGCCGTTGATCAAGCTCTGATCAACAGAAAATAATTAAATAGTTTTTTCCCATTTGGGACATATTTTTTAGAAAGCAAATTATGAAGCCAAAGTTTGGGAAAGCTTTTGGCTGCCAGACACACCTGTGCACATTGCTAATGAATCCTTTAGCTGTCTTTGAGAATCACGCAATTCATCTTGTAAAGATGTCTCCTTAGTTTGGTGGAGACCCATGAGTTCTTTCAGTTTAGTATGGAATTCAGTTGTTTTTTCCCTGTTGTGAGAACATGTAAGCATTTAATAACACTCCTGCAATGAACATTCAAACAAAAGTAATTTAACATTCAGTAAGTGCAGCCTACAATCAAAATAGCAAAAGAGCAAGGTTCTGACGATGTTAATAGAAAGGGTAAAACTGAAAGCAGGGTTATGATAATGTAATTATAAAATGAACAATGTACTTGATTTAATATAACAAGCCCCACCACTGCTATGCTAAAAATGTGGTAGGTGTACATATGAAATTCATTGACTAGGACAGAAGCAACCTACAATTTATGAATTTGCCTTCTAATCAAAAAGAAATGTTAAACACAGTGTATGTGTATGTGTCCAGGTGTGCTGAAAACAAATTGACATGCTTACTGACAGACAGGATGGACATCATATACTAGTTCTACTTTAAATGGGCTCATACTCTGTCCTTATACACTGGATGACCCTAGTATTAGTCAGAGGACTGTCATCGTGCACCTCACTAGTTACTTACTTTAAGAAAGGGATCATATTAATGTATCTGATCATTGTTGATTATATAAACACACATTTACCAGCTGTTTCAGTAAAACTAAATAATTGTACTATATAATATATACTATATATATATATATATATATATATATATATATATATATATATATATATATACACTCTCACCTAAAGGATTATTAGGAACACCTGTTCAATTTCTCATTAATGCAATTATCTAATCAACCAATCACATGGCAGTTGCTTCAATGCATTTAGGGGTGTGGTCCTGGTCAAGACAATCTCCTGAACTCCAAACTGAATGTCAGAATGGGAAAGAAAGGTGATTTAAGCAATTTTGAGCGTGGCATGGTTGTAGGTGCCAGACGGGCCGGTCTGAGTATTTCACCATCTGCTCAGTTACTGGGATTTTCACGCACAGCCATTTCTAGGGTTTACAAAGAATGGTGTGAAAAGGGAAAAACATCCAGTATGCGGCAGTCCTGTGGGCAAAAATGCCTTGTTGATGCTAGAGGTCAGAGGAGAATGGCCCGACTGATTCAAGCTGATAGAAGAGCAACTTTGACTCAAATACACCACTCGTTACAACCGAGGTATGCAGCAAAGCATTTGTGAAGCCACAACACGCACAACCTTGAGGGGGATGGGCTACAACAGCAGAAGACCCCACCGGGTACCACTCATCTCCACTACAAATAGGAAAAAGAGGCTACAATTTGCACGAGCTCACCAAAATTGGACAGTTGAAGACTGGAAGAATGTTGCCTGGTCTGATGAGTCTCGTTTTCTGTTGAGACATTCAGATGGTAGAATTTTGGCGTAAACAGAATGAGAACATGGATCCATCATGCCTTGTTACCACTGTGCAGGCTGGTGGTGTTGGTGTAATGGTGTGGGGGATGTTTTCTTGGCACACTTTAGACCCCTTAGGGCCAATTGGGCATCGTTTAAATGCCACGGCCTACCTGAGCATTGTTTCTGACCATGTCCATCCCTTTATGACCACCATGTACCCATCCTCTGATGACTACTTCCAGCAGGATAATGCACCATGTCACAAAGCTCGAATCAAATTTAAATTGGTTTCTTGAACATGACAATGAGTTCACTGTACTGAAATGGCCCCCACAGTCACCAGATCTCAACCCAATAGAGCATCTTTGGGATGTGGTGGAACGGGAGCTTCGTGCCCTGGATGTGCATCCCACAAATCTCCATCAACTGCAAGATGTTATCCTATCAATATGGGCCAACATTTCTAAAGAATGCTTTCAGCACCTTGTTGAATCAATGCCACATAGAATTAAGCCAGTTCTGAAGGCGAAAGGGGGTCAAAAACAGTATTAGTATGGAGTTCCTAATAATCCTTTAGGTGAGTGTATATATATATATATATATATATATATATATATATATATATATATATACAGAGAGAGAGAGAGAGAGAGAGAGACAAAGAGAGAGAAAGAGAGGAGAGAAAGAGAGAGAAAGATAGCAATGTCAGATTAAATGCAGCCTGTATCAAAATATAAAAATATATTTTACTGGTATTCATTATTAAGACTTCTGTGTTGCTCAGCGAGGTATTTTAATTCTTGTGTTAATTTCAGAATAACAGCCTCTTTATCTTGTAGATCTTTAGAGAAAAGTTTCTCGTTGTCCTCCTGAAGTCGTTGGTTTTCCAGTTTTAGTTTGGCATTCTGTCTTTTAAACTCGTCCTTGAAATTGATCAGTTCTTGATGGTTGGCTGCCAGACTCATAAATCTTTGCTCCAACTGCATGGATCTCTTCTTTTCATTGTCAAGTTCTTTTTGCTTCTTTGCTCTAAGGTTTTCTAATTCAGAGTTGATCTCCTCTAGAGCTTGACAGCGAAGAAGCATCTCATCTGCTCTTTGTTTCAAAATGCAAATCAAACTTGATTGCTCGTCAATCCTTGACCGCAACATCCCAGACTCTGTCCTCTCATCTTCAGAAAGACTGCGGAGTTTCTCTAAAGACTTCTGAACATCGTCCATTTCCTGGAGAAGAGAATAAGCAATGTGAAATCCCTGAACCTGTAGCCTAGCAGATGCACATTAAACACCCACGTTACAGTGATACTTCCAATTTTCCTTTTGTGTTACTGGGGACTAGGTGTATGGTTAACCAATGTATGTTGTATTCATTTTATTCTAAAGAACAATGAATTAGGCCTATCAAATCTTTTTTTAGGGTATATAAATCTACCTCTGTACCATATTTAGTGTGCTTATTCCAAAATGGATCCTCTGAACTATAAAATGTTTTACTGGAATATTACTATTTTCTCTTCTCTTTTGTATAAAATTCTCTTTGCCATTTATATTATTTGAGTGTTTCTAATATAAGTGCTACTGCAAGTAAACTGCCAATTTATATGGCCTGTTGTAACACCAGATGATATTCATGCCCCTAGTTTGTTATACCAAGTGCTCTTTTGTTACCCATAAAGACAATTTTCTAATTGAGATTTACATATTGCCATTAACCTGTTTACCTGTTTGTTTATTCACCTGGCACTATACCTATATATATGTGTACCTTTCATATTTATTTCTCTCTTCCGAGTAGACAACCAAACTAACCAACCAGGACTAAAATGCCACAAATCCAAGACAAATGCTTTTCCACCTGTGCCTTTGATTTGCTTCTGAGTGTAACTGTCTTTTGATAATAGATGAACCATTTCAAGCTCCTCGTTGCATTCTGACTGATGCCCCATGGTGGCAGCAAAGACCTGAGCTAGGTAGTCTTCATACAATCACACCCCGGTTTGGTTCCAAAAAATGAAATGCCAACAATTAGTGAATGGATTCTTCTGCAAACTAATCTAATAATAGCTAATGAGAAACATAATACCTGAACATTGGCAAAAGCAGGTACACCAACACAAGATAACTCATCAAAAACATCAGTAAAGCGCAATATGCATGTGAAGTCTATATTCATTTTATAGGCCAAATGCTAAAACTCTATGTTTCCTTTAGTGCTTCTGTCAGAGGTGCATTTAAAAAGTTTAGTTTGTTTTATGTTCTGCAGCTAATACCTTCTATTTTATTTGTCATTAATACACCCCACATGCGTACTTCTGACTCTCATAAATAAGGTTGCGCCTGTAGCACAGTAGGCTACTTTTGAAATAGTTATTCGGTACTGTAAAATGGAGTAACAGGTAGTAGCCATTTAGAAAAATAGATGCCTTGCCCTCAGGGGTAAATCTGGGGTGGCTAAATATCCAAATACACCTATGTGACCAGAGGTTTCAAACCCAGAGTTGCAAGACTGTGATAAATCATTCAAAATGTATCTTAAAATAGAAATCTTCCAAAAATAATAGGTCACATAATAAAATTATTATTAATGGGTACAATTATACGAAATTGGTACAATTATAGACACCATGGAACTAGTTATAACTTGCCTTGCAGTGCAGTGTTTTCTTTTAAGTGCTTTTTACACGACTTTCCCCAGGTAGCAGCCCTCTCTACCAACTTTGGGTGTTTTTTGTCTGTGTCCCCCCTTTAAAGAGTACCAAACGTATTTGGACTATAGGCTTCACAGTTGCATCATAGTGCTCAAAAGACATGTCAATGTCTAGTCTTGATTCTAGGATTTGCATTCGCATTCAGAGTTGGTTGCTGGTATCTGAAGAAGTGTCAATGCAAGTCAAGCTGGCCAATATAATTAGAAAATAATAATAATAAAGAAATCAGAATAAATTGACCAGGGACAGCCAAAACAATAAGCCTGCCAACATAAACAGTTTGAACCGCATGAATCGCAAATGACCTGATAGACCTGGGAAGTAAGACAGGTCAGGAATGTGTCAGCCACTAATGTTCAAAGAAGACTTCCCCAGCCAAATTACAGAAGCTAGACTGCAAGCTGCAAAAAAACTAGTTGGTCTCAAAAACCAGAAGGCCTAAAGAGCCTGCTGACTTCTGGAAAAAGTTATTGTGGACAGATGAGATCAATAAAACCAATTGTGATGGCAAAAGGAAATTGAGTAGGGAAAAAACTGGCATACCAACTGTGAAATAAGGTGAAGGGTGGGTTTATATTTTTGACATGTATGGCTGCCACTGGAACGGGCTCACTTGTCTTCTTTTGTTCACATGTTTTACATTATTCATGATGTAACTGCTAACAGCAGGTGAAGGAAGAATTCCGAAGCATACAGAAACATCTTGTCTGCACAGATCCAACCAAATGCCTCAAAACCTATTGGATAGCACTTCACCTTGTGTAACAGATTTGCTCTGACCCAACCCCCCCCCCCTCGAACCAGCAATCCTCTGAATACAATGACGACTGTCACCAATGAAGCATTGATTCATTACCATCCCCCTACAGATGCTGCGGTCCTTGAGAAGGCAAGAGAAACAACTACTTCAAGGTCTCAGAGTGAGTGAAGATTTGCTAGAGATTGAAAGGCTACTGACCGCTAACGGACTAACCATTTCACACCTGTTTACACTTCCACCAGGATAATGAACCTATACATATCGCTAAAGCAAACAAAGTTTTTCCTGGGACAAAAATTGTAATGTTCTTGACTGGCCAAGTGAATCAACTGACCTGAATTCATTTGCACATGAATATCAATTGCTGAAAACTACACTGATGTCAAAAATGCCCTGAAACAAAGAGGAATTGAAAATGGCTGCAGTAAAGGCCTGGCAGAGCATCACCAGGGAAGAAACCATGTGTCCGGGGATGAGAAAAAGGCCTACAATTCCTACATGGTTCAAAATGTATGGACTAAAATATGTACCCACAATTTCAAGATGACAGTATACAAAATCATTCCACTGCCAATATATTTATAATTTGTATGATCTTTTTTTCAGTACTGACCTCATAACTTACACACTGATTAGAATGTACTTGCAATTAAACTGTGTGGTTGTTTCACTAAGTTATTTTCAAATGTATGCACTTAGTGGTAGTGGCTCTGGATAAGAGTGTGTGCTAAATGACTAAAATGTAATCATGGTTCATTTCAATACAATGTCCAGGAGTATAGAGCTAAACCAACAAAGTCTGTGCCTCTGTCCAAATACTAATGGACTGCACAATATGCGATATGGTAAGATGGTATCACATTCGTAAGTTCAGAGAACAAGTCTACATAAAGTAATAATGAATATTCATGTTGGACATTAATGCAATAATAAAGAACATTCATGTTAAAAAAAATGACTATTTTTTGGTACTGAATTTGTTCATGGCGTACAGTAGGCATAAAGTACAGTGGAATTTGTAAAGACAGTTTTAATGTAGGCACAGACATCTAGATCGCAATCTGGTTTAGCTGCCCCACTTATTCAAACTCAAAATCCAAACTTCCTTCAATAATGTAAACTCTTAATTTATATAGCTAGCTAACATTAGCTCAATCTGGAAAGATAACCATACATTATCTTGAAAATAATACTAAACCAGGTGTATATGTATCTTACGCATTTGCTTTCTCTTATCTTCTGTAGGACTGTTGGACTTCTATGGGGTGCTGCCATGTCGACTGCCTTCTTGAGAAAAAAGGTATTGTATCGAGATTGGTGCGCAAATCCGTATCGTTATCTGTGCAAGCTAGGTAGCTACAGGTAGCTACTCTACTACTTGTTCTTGTTGGAGAGCCCCAAAGTTTTAGGTGTTGCTACAGGCAACAGTCCTTTCCGTTGACTTCCCCATTAAACATGAATCCCGTCAATCCCTTTTTAAATTGTATTCACAGCTATTTCTTCGGAGCGGAGGCATACAGTAAAAAACCATGTTTAATCGGAAACGTAGCTACATTTTAAAAATAACAAATATTTTGCCTTGCGAAAGTCAGGAGCATTTATGACGCGCTGAAGAGAGAAACTTGAGAAAGGATTTGGTTATTCGTCAGCTCATGAATGAGAATAGATTATTATTTTCTTATTCTTTGCTTAGTAATTTAAAATTACCAGTGACTCCGTATATGCAATTGTCATTATTATTTTTATTCAGTAAAAACAGTTAATCAAACATACATCGCTCTATATTAAACATGGCCATATTAAATTAATATGTAAAATGAGACAATACGAACATAAACAAAAAATGTGTTTTTAACAAAGGACAACGTTCTAACTTAACCAGATAGTAATTTTCCAAGGAAAATTGTGACTGTCTTGAAAATATATTTTGAGAAGTATTCAAGCTGTTATAGGCTGTTGTTAGTGCTGGACTGTTAGAAGTCTTAGAGGTGTTGAACGTATTATAATTGTATAAGTATTAACATTATTAAATATAAGAGTTTTAGAAGTAGTATTAAACATGTGAAGGGTGATGAAACTATTAGTATGAAAACTATTACAAGTATTTAAATATAGTTGTAGTAGTAGGGGCAGTAGTAGGGTCAGCAAAATAAGTATAATTAGTTGTAGCGGCAGTATTATTAGTAATAATCGTAGTGATTGTAGTTCTTGTAGTCATACTGATAGTGGTAGTAATAGTAGTAGTCGCAGTGGTAATGTCAATAATAGGAGCAGTAGTTTTGGTATTAGTATTTATAGTTTTACAGAGTATAACAGTTTTTGCATTGCTATGGTTACTAACGTCATATATTTATTTTATAACTTTAGATTTGAAGAGATATGAATAGCTAGAGAATTAGACAAAAAGCTATGAAATACTCTAGCTTTTTGTCTATCTAGTTTCCGAAGTGGTAAGAACGGGAGCTGTTATTAAAATATTTACTGAACATGTTGATGGTTCAATTACTTATACTTCTGTAATTTCTGAATGGTTAATGGTATTTCTGCACTTATTCCACAGTTGAATAGAAGAGAGGAAGATGAAGATCTTGATATGCTACATTATTTTCTAACTTGTTGGTAGAAGTGGTAGGAGTAGATTCATTATGTCAAAGGTTTTTTCCCAGTGTTAGAGCAGATGATGTCATAATGTGTTACATTTAGCGATTGAAAGTTTGGAAGAATGTGTCCTAAAAGTGTTAAGAATTGTACTTTTTAAGTATTACATTTATTTTAAATGTTGAATAACAGCAACTTAATGTACAACAGTCTAAACGTTTCCAGGTTTGAACTGTGTTTCTAGCTTGAAAGCTATGGGATAAGTATCACAGAACTAATATGTGCAACCTCCCCACTAAAAATTAAATTAAGAATAATTTAATTTCAGTACAGACTTTTAGAAATGTTGTATGTGTATTTGGAATCAAAAGCAACTTTCTTATCATCATTATAGTAATGACATATAATATATATCATGTCAAAAACATAAGTAATGTTTATGAAACAGAATAAGTATTATTTTCAATAATCAATCATAAAATTACATTCAACCAAAGGATGCTCAAGACTTTCACCTTTCATCTCCCACTGAATACAATTCAATGTTAAAAATGTTGATGTTATTGAATGGATATCCATTGTGTAGGATCTTGAAGAGTACCTATTTGCATTTTTAGGTATACATTATTTTTCCATAAAATGTCAGGAATAAAGAACTGTAGGTTTAAAAGTTTCTTGAATAATAACATTCGCCTAAATATGTGTTACAGCAAGATTTCTCAAGAAAGCCAACACCATCAAGGCATACATAAGCTATTGGAAAGGCTTTCTAACTACTATCATGGCTGAGGTGACTTTTCATTAGACTAATCAGACATTCTGAGGACGGATTTCACAACAGAGTTAAAATCACTGACCAGGCCGTCATCACCGTTGGCATCAGGTGTATCCGCTTAGGGCTACTCTTCTGAAGTGGTGCAGGTGGAATTTGTCTTTAGACCGCGCGCAACAGTTTGAATGTCCTTGTTTGCACCACAGGGTGGTGCTCCTGCGCTTCTTATTAAAGTCGGTTTGCAACACGAGGTCCATCTAAAATTGACCCGAACATGCTCTCAAACCTAGTCTGAGATAGCTGGCAATGAAAGGCTGGAGGGAAATCTGTTTCAAATACAGTAAGACTTGTTTGGATATTCAGTAAAACCATTTGGCGAAACCTTAAGTGATTAATAGGCTAGATTTTTTTTTTTTGGGGGGGGGGGCATTTATCATGAGCCTGGCCTTGACATGTTGATCCTAGCCCCCATGTAATTGAGCCTTGACCCTGGTGTAGTCCCGTACCAACACTCGAAAAGGTCACCCTGAAGCTGAATAACGTTGAGGTCAGAACAAAGAATAACACTCCACAGCAAATGTGGATTGATTCGTCTATTTTACCATTATGACACATACTAATCATTTTCACTGCATGTAAAATGTCTTACATGGATTAAACCAAATTACCTAGTAGTATAAAACTAGCAACAGCTGTGTTTTTATTTTGTTTGCTAGATTAGTTAATCCAATCAGCAGCTAAATGAATAGCAAATAAATATCAAAGCCATAGCTATGTCAATTACTTCACCTGATAAATGTTGGCTCCTTGACAATAATTTGCAAATTGAGACTATTATATGTAATTAGATAGCTAGACAATGAGACAAGAAAAGGTTGTCTTATTATTTCCCCAATTTTCACCATCCTGTAAATAATGATTTCTTATTTATATGGCCTCCACAGTACGTAGCTGTGGGATGACAACGAAATGTCAAGTCACGCGCAGATGAGACATCCCTGTTATAAAATTATGCCGATTCCAGGGCGCGCGGTTTAAGGGTTTTATCCGGAGGGCGGTGGTTGGGGGAGCTACGGTGTCTGGCTTTGTATACGCCCCTTTTCATCAACTAGCGGGACAAGAAAGAGGCAAGCCACAGCATCACAGTCCCTAGAACACCTCCATCTGCCCGGCTTCATGAGGAGCTGGACGGACCAGCCGGGACCTAGTATCAGAATGTGGAGAGCAGTGCTTGCAAAACTTCTTGTAATATTGATTTTGTGTACTTTCCGTTGTCATTCACAAGGTAAGATTATTCTAAACTCAGCTAAACATGGATTTTATTTATCAACATACTTATAGTTATTTGTGAACGTTTGCCTTAGATTAGAAAATATCAACCACTTGTCGTTTATAGACCATAAAGCATATATGGTTGAGTGCCCTGATTTTTTTTATTGGGGATTTTGAATACATAATTTTGTCAAATAAAGGTAGATAGTTAATAAATGGAATTTGGCTATCTATCTGTAGAACCACAACTCACAGACATGTGTGATAAATGCTTGGCTTATTTTATTTATACTATATAAATCACTCTTTAGGTCTAAAATAAATGTATGTGCATTTTCTCTATATATTTTAAAAAACAATATTGTGCATGATCAGACAAATCTTCAATTAGTTAATTTCCCTGCACAATAAATTTTTCAAACTTAAAAAAAATATAATGTAATGTATTTCTAATATATATATTTTTTAACAAAACTATTCCAACCCGAAGCGTTATTAAAGCTTGTATTGATTACAAAGCCTTTCTCAGACAGATTTGAAGTTCTCTTGGAGAACTTTTGCCTGAGCTTTGCTGTTGCTAGGTAACAGAAGGAGCATGTGACTTGCAGACAATCTGTGTGGACTGCAAGCTACTAGTAGGCCTACAAATCTTACTGAGAGAAACTCAACGGCTTGATAGTGCAAAACCTAAAGATGTTAGCTAATTAGCATTAATTCAAGCACTCCCTTTCCCTAACATGTTGTTGAAAACGAATCATATACTTGTTTTGATTGATGTAAAATATTCTGTTTTATTTCCCTGATGCACAGGCCTACTGGTGTAGCCTATACCCTACATCTCAAATTGTAATCTGCTTTCTTTTTGCTCAACCCTTAGTATGTAAGCTCCTTAGTGTGAATCGAGCAACTAATTACACTGCAGCTGCTGTTGAAAGCAACTGTTTCTACCTTAGGAACAACCGGCAAAAGAGTGCATGTAAACAACACAGGAAAAGTTCTTACTACCTGAAAGGAAGACAGTTTTGGCTAAATAGTCAGTGATTCTTTTCTTAAATATTAATAACTGCATTCCAAGACAATACACCAGTAAAAGAGTCATTCAAAATAAATTAAAAACTTTTAATCAAATGTATCAATGTAAATTATCCAGTTTTGTTCTTAATAATATAGAAGGGATCTCTATTAGACTATGAGCATGGTCTTGGCCAGAATTAATTATAATATTCAATCGAATCTGATTGAATATTAACTATTAACTTTTCAAGTTAATAGTAGCCAGGGTTGTCTCTTCACAAATGAACAATGATTTATCAAATATTTATGTCATCATTATTGAAAACACAAATTAGTCTATTTTAGTCTAGGCATATACCAAGTTTTAGGCGCATTTCAATGACAAGCAACAAAGCCTTATGCACTTCCTGCATCTTTTGCAGTTTTGAATAATGGCACTTGTTGATCTCCTCAGAAATGTGAGGCAGGAATGGTTGATTTAATCCAGATTTATTTAGCATGTGTTTGAGAGGAAATGACTAAAAGGGCCTTGATGCAGAAGGACAGGTTACTTTCTCTAATCCATTGAGCCTTATTTCCACTGGGTCCTCCAGGGATAGGATTCACACTAATTTTTGCCCTGTCAAAGTTTAACCAAAGCTAATGTGGCTAAGCTTGGTGATCATTTCATGTGTGACAGACAATCTTTTGTGACTCATTATCATTTAAATGTGTTGTAAAATGCATGTGTCTGCATAATAGATAATAAGACACACTTGCAGGGTGATTTCATGTTAACACAATAGGTAACAAAGGGACTGGACTTGGTGGATGAATAACCTTCATAATGGCTAGTTGACTATCTTTTGCAAGTATGCAGATTGTGGTGGTTCAAAACATGTTTTTTGCTGGTTAATTGTTTGTTAGGTTTATTTATGCAATATTGGGTCAAAGTTTGTCTTTAGTCTCAATCATTTGCTATTAACAGCGTTGGTTATTCAGGGTCTTGTGAAAAACATGATACAAAAATGAATACTATGTAAACCAAGATATACAAAATGTTCTGTCCTTGGCTTTATACATCATTTTGTTAATGCGTGGAGGAATGTGGGGTTTAATATTAATACTTGCTGAACTATCTCAAACTGGTTAAGTTAGTTTGTTGCTCTCACATAATAAATATAGCCTATAATAAGTTGTGTTAGTGTCACAACAAAAACACTAAGGCTATAGGTTGATGTAGACATTTAACAATGCACAAAAACCCTAGCAAGCATGTGTGTGCCAAACCTGGCATAAGCTGCTGCCTTTTTCAGGATAAATCTACAAGCAACGGTATGGCTAACAGCCTGCTCTTGGTCTATTGACTGACACATCATCAGAGGCAGTGTGAACCCAAACATTTGACCTCCAGTAGAAGTACAGTGTCTCAGTTTCCGCTGATTTCTTAAAAATCTTTAATGTTACACATTTTTAATGTTACAATTTTTTAAAATCATTATAAATGTATGTGTTTTTTTGTAAGAATCAGAAGTACAGCTTAATTCCTCAATCGGTATTTCCTGCCTCCTTTTGTAACTCTGCCAAACCCCCTTGGGCTTTTCTCTGTTTTGTGTGTGGCAGTAAGAGCCAAAGTCAGTTGTTCAGCAATTGACTGCATTCTGTTGCATCAATTTCCATATGAAACGGTGCGGCAGCACTTTGCTCTGACAGCATGGAAGGATCCAGAGTTCCATGCTGCCAGACGTTTTCTAGACACACATTCAGAGAGCGCGGGAGGACGCAACACAACAATGCAGTATTGATGGAAGTGGCTTCACATCTTATAGGGGCCCCATGTGATTGGAAAGAGATGTTTTGGGGAATGGACACTTTTTGGTGGGGGTGGGGTCTTCGGCTCCACTTTTTGGAATAAGCTGTACTGTATTGGGCATTCTGCTATCCATCTCCGTAGTCCTTTTGGCGTGGTGACACTTCCACTTATGAGGTTGCAGCCCTGCTGGCTCTTCCATTGTGCCATTGTGATTTCACAGTTGGGTCTGAGGCATTGGGAGGCTTCATTCTAATGAAAATTCCTCCGGTGCTACTCTTTGTTTGGCTGTAGTAGGACGTCCTTATCTTTCTATGTGGATAGTGTGGGGTTCTCGCCTGCTGTGGGTTTAAGATGGCTAATTAGAAAAGACATGGTCAGAGAGAGTGACATAAAGACAACACCAAACTAAACAAAACAGGCAAAACAAAGACACTAACGAAAAAGTACAAATCCTTAGACCCCACATTCTTAACAGCATATTTGCATTATATTGGCCACTTTTCTCTTAACTTATTCTTGAAAGTAATTGATTGACAGAGTCAACCTAGTTTGATTTTTGTTATAAAATGTTGGCATAAAAAAATAGCAATTTACCAATTTATTACTGAAGGAATAGTTACTCCAGTGACTTAGAAAAAGACTATGGCTGAATGTAAGAGCAGCTTACATTCATTGAAAAGTCCACTTTAGTCACCTTTCCCAGAACTGATACTGTCAGGAAACACTGGCTTCATTTGAAAGTCTCAGAAGATTGGTTTCCTTTTGGCAAAGGTTGTTGAAAGCTGTTAACCTAATGTATAGTGGGCAGGGTTTATAAACATGTGCATTGTTTCTCTGAAACTGAAATCCAGTATTGCTTAATTTTAACAATTTGCACTTTAAAAAATATGTTGATGGAAAACAACCATACTGTGTGTTTATATAAATATATATATATATATATATATATATATGTATTTATTTATTGTGTTCTTCCCCTTATTACACTGTGTTCAATTATATATTTGAGATTAAACAATTATTTTGGTGCAGTGGTCTGTCATTGCCGTGCAGCCAAGTGTTGGCAGTACCCAGGCATCTCGCATACAGAAAATTGGCTGTGCCCTATGATGTGCACAGGATTGCCTTGTCCGGTCACACTACTGACTCCTTGTGCTAGGTCGGCACCCACATCCTCAATCGAGGTTGTTAGCCAGGGAGTAGTCTCACCTCCCTGCACATGTGCCTGCAAATACTTGATAAAGCAGAGTGTGATAAGATGCAGAACAGCTTGGCGGGATTTGTGTTGGAGTATGCATGTCTCAGTCTTTAACTCTCCTGAACCTGTTGGGGAGATTTTGTGAAGAGGGAAAAGCATTTAAGTTGTCTTGTTTTTTTGATGAGCAGGGGGACACCACGTTCAATCCTTCTTGCAGTGATTCTGGTTTTATAAAAACAAGTCTGTCAGACATCCAATTTTTTTTATATATCTGACAGATTTTTTCAAAGCAATCAGATATCAAAACATTTGACATATTCTGGGTTGATCTTATAATGACGGCATTGAGCATGAGACTACTGACTGTCTGTTCACAGGTACAACGCTAAACCTAAATGTCTTTCACTGGTGTCATTGTGCAGTTCTGATACTGTATGCGGCGCTTGTCTTACTTGCATGTTACAGATGATGCTGAAACCTCCTGGGATCATTGATTCCCAACAAAGGCACCCTTTGAGCTAAAGTGGTAGCAATTTTATCATTAGTAAACTGAGCAGGAAAAGGCTTTCTTTCCAATTGGCCGCTGAAGGAGTTAAATATGATGCCCATTTGGCTGGCATGGTTTAAAGGCAGTTTGTTGGTGTTGGCTAATTAATGAGAAAAAACCTCAATGAGACAAGACCTCACGATATGAGAAGCCCCTCAGAAGGCTTTTAGTGCAGTAGCACAGCCAGTGACCCCACAACTCAAGTGGAAGTGATCTATCTTTGAAGAGCGCATTACATAAAGGGGCTGATAAACTGCTGACTCTAGCCTATAATAAACTGTCTGCTCACACAAAATGTGTCAAGTGAATGGGCTGAGATTTTACAAGTCAATTAATTAGATTTGATATATTTCTGACAAGGAACAACAGTCTCTTACCTCATGAAAGTTCATGTGGTAAGGGATTTGATGTGTTTTTGAAAAGGAACAAACATTTATTCAAGCTGTCTGACTTATTGTTTGGCCTGTCAGAGGTTCATTCTTCACCAGGCTTGTACTGTAATTAAAGGGTCAGAATAATAATGTGTCCAACAGTCTCAGTGTGGCCGTGCATAGGTCTTGGTATCTCAATCCCCCTAAATGACTCATGTAACGTGTGCAAGATGACCTCATCAATTCTCAGTACAGTCTCTTACCTCATGAAAGCTCATGCGGTAAGGGATTTTATGTATTTTGAAAAGCAACAAACATTTACTTACGCTGTCTGTCATATTCTTCAGCCTGTCAGAAGTTAATTCTTCACCAGGCTTGTACTGTAATTAAAGGGTCAGAATAATAATATGTGTCCAACAGTCTTAATGTGGCCTTGCATAGGTCTTGGTGTCTCAATACCGCTAAATGATACATTCAACGTGGGCAAGATGACCTCATACATTCTCAGTACAGTCTCTTACCTCATGAAAGCTCATGCTTAGCTTTTTGTTAGAGAAGTCATATTATAATTTCCTTACAAAATGGTGCAGAAGAAAACATTGTTGAAAACATTGTTTTCTTTTTGACAGCTCTTGAACACTATCTCTTTAGTTGTCTGGTCATGTCTTGGAAATTAATCTGGAATAATAAAATCAAATGTCCAATGCTTGGAAATGTTCTGTTTTCATATTTTCCTCTCATTTAGTTTTGTACATGTATTTTGATTGAGGGGAATAGCCTGATTCATATATTGGAAATCAAAAGCAGGTTGTTTGTATTGGTGCTGGTATTGTTTGTTTCCAGCAGTTTGTGGTGAGGTGTTGACGCAATGCAAAATCTCTCTCTTCGGCACATTTTTGACAAAGCAGGGAGTGTGTTTCATGGTAGTGGATAAGACACGGTAGACCACCAACCCCAGATATGCACCACCAACCACCACCTTGCATCTCCCTCAGCAAAGAATTTGGGTTTAAGGGTTGCGGTACCACCCGGTACCACTATTTATCCCAATTACATTTCTGACAAGGAACAGCATGCACCATAAATCAGTCTGTCAGAGAGAGACAATCACAATTACGCATTCCAATTCGGAGGGGTCTGACAGAGCGCTCTGCCACTGAACTATGCTTCCCCGGTCAATATCTCCTGGAAAATGTCAGGGAAGGTGGAGTGGCGTATCTTATCTCTTCAGATGCCACTCAGTGAGAAGATCAAAAGGAGGCTTGGGAAGAGTGTGTTAGGGGTTGTGTAACTTTCTGGATGATGTCTGGCACGCTCATCTCCAGGTCCTGTCAATGCAGTTTACGGCATGCTAAATCAATAAGAGACACTACTAAATGCACTTCACACTTTTTAGGTGTTTAGATAAAGATGTAAAGAGTTCTAGCTATGTATTTAACAAAGTAGAGAGAGAAAATGTAAAAGTGATTAGATGATTTTAATTTTATTTTTGGGTTCCAGGGTGGTCCAGCAATGTAAGCTTATATTTCCTGCCCTTGTTCTACTGCAGCATGTGTTCAGTTCTGGCTCACAGCTCTAACAGCCAAAAAACAACATCACCACTTTCTTGTCCAATAATAAATTAAAACACCTCTTCAAAATTTCTGACCTTGTTTTTAAAGTACACGTTAATATGATTAACTGATCTTTGGGGAATTATGCACCTAAATGTTTTACAGTGGTGTTGGATTGTCCAAAATGTGGTTAAGCAACAACGATCAATGTCCTGTGTTAAGGTTGTGAGACGGGGCAGTTCCGCTGTAGGTCCGGGCGATGCATCCCAAATGACTGGCATTGTGATGGAACGTCAGATTGCGTAGACAACTCAGACGAAGCCGACTGCCGTGAGTAACTGGATTACAACCCTCTCTCCCTCTGAGTTTAATTCGCAGTGATCAAACTGGCTCACCTTTGGCTCTGTTCAGTTGTACCAAGTTCAGAAAGGGCATTGTTCCTTTGAAGTGTCTCGCACAACAAACCCATGACATTGTCTTACTTGAACCATTACCTGTTGGCTGTTGTTGCTGATGACGTGAAGACTAATGTGAGGCTACTGTACGCTTCCTCAGCTCATGTAACATGTGACCAGAGTCATTTCCAGTGTTTGAGTGATGGGGAGTGCATCCCAGGTGTCTGGGTTTGTGACGACGAGGAGGATTGTGAGGACGGCTCGGATGAGAGACAGCACTGCCGTGAGTACTCACACCCTGCGCAAAAGAGAACGCTGACACACCATAATCGTGTTGTACGCTGTTTCAAATATTTTGTGTGTAATTCTCACCCGTGTGACAGGTGCCCCAAGTGTTAACCCACTAAAAAAATCAATCAAGGGGGTAGAGGACTGTTGCACTTGTGGTTAAGTCGCTCTTCAATCTCTCTGCAGCTGGTCGGACGTGCTCCAGTGGGCAGTTCAGCTGCAGCAACGGGGTCTGTATCCCAGGGGAGTACAGGTGTGACCGACTGCCCGACTGCTCCGACGGGGCCGATGAGAGAAACTGCCGTAAGTTCCCTAGTGTGACTTACATTCTTGCCTCAGGCTCCTATGGCATTTTAATCAATTTGTAAGATTAAGAGGTTCGCTGACTGACAGAACGGCCACAATATGCTTCTTGTTGTCAGAGGTTGATTGCAGATTCCTAGGTGGATTAGTCAAGCTGGTGTTCAGCTGCTATTCCATTATTGTGCCGACATGCTAGAATCACAGTGCCGCACACTTTTGGTAATCTCACAATGGCAGAAAAAATGCAGAGGTCGGTTGTGGTGCGAATAGAAAATGTACCATAAGTGTTTCTATCCTCCAATTGGCTGTTTGCAATTTTTCTCTTGTTGTGACTGAATAAGCTGAGCCTTAATTCTTTACAAAGCTTTATATTTCATAATTGAATTGCCACCATGACTTCATTGGGGAGCAACAAAGGGTATTTAACATTACCAAGTGGTTTAAATAGGGTGGGCTCTTCTACTGTTAAGGAGATTAACAGGGTTTAGAGCTGCCAACGTGGCGGCTAAGATAATGATCTGCTAGCAGCCGACGGTTACATTTGACTAATTGCAAGGATTTGTATTAATACTTGTGTACATACACACTTTTTATAGAAATGTTTGACTTTGAAGACTACTAGAGACAGTTCTCAGTGGGAAGCGTTATTCATACGCCTCTTTAAATAATTGATTTGTACTGTATTAATGTAATTAATTGTTATGAATTGATGCCTTATTCCTTGTAAGCCTTGAGTGTTCAATAGATGGGCTTGTTCTTCATGTTATGGTAACTTGTCTTAATCAGTTCTGACACAATCATTTTCTTCTCAGACTACCCCGAGTGTGTAGAGCTGAGATGTGCCAATGGAGCTTGCTACAATCAGAGCCAGCGCTGCGACCGGGCCTTGGACTGTCGCGACGGGTCAGACGAGGCCAACTGCAGTAAGTGTCCACTTCTGGCCAGAAAGCGTGACAGCCGAGTTATGGGAAGGAGCGGTGTGTGTGTTTTCTCCAGCACAGTCAGTCACTGAAGGGGTTTTGTGTGTGTTTTCTTCAGCACAGTCGGTCACTGAAGCTGTTTTGTGTGTGTATTCTCCAGCACAGTCAGTCACTGAAGCTGTTTTGTGTGTGTTTTCTTCAGCACAGTCAGTCACTGAAAGGGTTTTGTGTGTTTTCTTCAGCACAGTCGGTCACTGAAGGGGTTTTGTGTGTGTTTTCTCCAGCACAGCACTGCATCAACGGCCAGTTCCAGTGTGGCAACGGCGAGTGTATCCCTCAGCGCTACGCCTGCGACCACGACGACGACTGCGGAGATGGGAGTGACGAACTGAGCTGCAGTGCGTACCTGTATCCTCCTCGCACCACCACTGCTATCTGTCAACCCCCAGTTGGCACCTCTTATCTCAACTCGTAACCCAGATAGATATCCCCCTAACTTGGACTTAATCTGACCCTTTCAATGTGCTCTCTCTTTCCATCTCTCCCTCTCTGTCTCTGCCTTTCTCTCTCCTTATAGCTTATCCCACCTGCAGAGGAAGCTACTTCACATGCCCCAGCGGTCGCTGTATTCACCAGGTCTGGCTTTGTGATGGGGAGGACGACTGTGAAGACAATGCAGATGAGAAAGGCTGTGGTATGGATGTACTCTACAGAATTGCTCCACCCTTTCCTCGTTCCTGTCATAGAAATAGCTTGCCACCTTTTCTAATATTGTGACCAGAGTCAGGCAAAGAAAAAACAGAAAGCAGGCTCAGAAAGTGGGTTCAGAAAGCGGGGCAACGCACTTGTGAGTGAAAAACTCTGCTGTGTCAGAACCGATTGACCTTTAGGTCTCCACGGTTGGTGTAAGTTGGACGCTATGCTTGTGCTCCTTTAAGTGAAGTAGTCAAAGCCTTCTTGGTGGTGTAACACTGCTCAGCCCTCCAAAGAACTTGATATTTCTTTCACTCTGCTCTGAAGAGTGTGTTTTTAGAGGATGGGTTTCTGAGTCCCCCAGAGACCCTGTGTGACCCCCCCCCCCAAGGATTTAAAGTGAGTTGTTATACCACACAGTGCTTTCCCAGACAATGAGGTTGGTGTGACAGTGCCCTTGAGTTCAGCCCAGGCGTCCATGCATTCCTGCTGATGATAAGGCTGCGGCCTTTCATGCCTCGGACACGTTGTTGCCGTTTTGTCAGAGCGAGGCACTGAAAGTTGCTCTGTTCTACCTGCAGATGCCGTGCCCCGTGAGTGCTACCCGGGAGAATGGCCCTGTCCATCCTCGGGCCTGTGCATCCCCATGGAACAGCTATGTGACGGGACACCTCAGTGTCCAGACGGAGAGGATGAGACCAACATCACAGCCGGACGCAACTGTAGTCAGTACCAATGCATGCCGTTTTAAAGTGGACTCACTCGCACGCAAACACAGAAACTAGCCTTTGTTTTGCGTGGTCAGGACTAATGTGTGTCTGCGTGTTGTGGTCAGGTATTTGGAGGTGTGCCTCTCTGAGCTGCGAGCATCGCTGTCATGCGTCCCCCGCGGGAGGGACCTGCTCATGTCCTCCTGGATATGTTGTGAACAACAACAACAGCCGTTCCTGTGTTGGTAAATACTGACCCGTTAACTAATTTACCTCTGAAAAGAACAACAACAGACTCAGACGACCGGGGGGGGGGGGGGGGGGGGGGGGGGGGGGGGGGGAGATGTCCTTTTCACTCATTCTGTTGCTTTTTTATTTTCTTATTGGGGGAAGATTTTGAAGACTGTCAGATGTGGGGTGTCTGCGATCAGCTCTGTGAAGACAGGATAGGATCCCATCACTGCAGCTGTCGAGAAGGCTATTTTCTGGAGCAGCACCGATACTGCAGAGCTAACATTACAAGTGAGTGGCCGGTGTTGAGCTTCAGTGTTCTTCAACATAACAAACCCATTCCTTTAGGCCAGAGGCCCTGAGCCCAGCCTCCTGTCAGCCAGCCTCCCGTCAGCCAGCCTCCTGTCAGCCCGCTCTGCTTTCTGGTGTATTCTTGCGCACTGAGTGTTGTTTTAGTCAGTCGTTTGCTTCTGTGGACCAGAGAATAGCTCTTGACAAAGACATCTCTGCCTTTGAAGATGAGGCCAGCAGAAGAGCAGATAGTTGCCCTGTTGGTAATAGATCTTCAAGCCCGTTTCCAAAAACCATAAATTCAAAGGAAAATAGTACAAAGACAACATATCAAATGTTGAAACTGAAATTAGTTGTTGTTCCTTGAAAAATATATGCCAACTTTGAATTTGATGCAACCAACACATTTCAAAAATAGTTTGGGGATTACATTATCTATGGTACATAATATCATTAAATGATTCAGAGAATCCAGAGAAATCTCTGTACGCAAGGGAAACGGCCCAAAAAAACTATATTGGATCACTGTGATCTTCAGGCCCTCAGATGGCATTGCGTTAAAAACAGACATGAATCTGTAGTGGACTGCATGGGCTCAGGATCACTTTGTCTGTGAATACATCATTGTCTGTGAATACAAATCATTGTCTGTGAATATATTTGTGAATGTCGCTGCATCCACAAATGCTAGTTAAAATTCTACCATGCAAAGAAGAAACCAGATATAAACAAGATCCAGAAACAAGGCTGTGTTCTCTGGGCCCATGCTCATTTAAGATGGACTGAGGTGAAGTGGAAAACTGTCCTGTGGTTGGACAAATCAAAATGTGAAATAATTTTTGGGACTCATGGATGCCGTGTCCTCTGGGCTAAAGGAGAAGGGGACCATCCAGCTTGTTATCAGCACCCAGTTCAAAAGCCACCATCTGTGATGGTATTGGGGTGCATTATTGCACATGGGATGGGTGTCTTGCAGTGGCGGCTGCTGGTCTTTCAAAGAGGGGAAGCTCATTTTCGGCCTACATTATACACTCGGGTCTTTTGGACCCCAGACAATAACATTTAATTTTATAACAGAACAATATATATACATATATTTTTTACAAATATAATTTTACTCTGTTTATTAATGGCTTCGCTAAAATCAGGTCGACAATATTGCCACTGTCTGCCATCGTGCGCAGTTTCACCCGCGTACGACGCTAGCCTTGCCTAGTATTAGAATGAATGAATGAACTATCTAAAAAATATATATTAAACTTTGTAAAACTGAAACAAGGATTGTGGTGTAGCCTATAATTGTGTGAAATGTATGATGCAAATCGGCTAGCAATTTCACCAAACAAATATCAAGAAATATTGCAGCCGTTTGTCTTTCGAATACACTTGAGAAATCCGCGATGGGACTGAGCGCGAAATAGCTTCAGTGACTTCTTATAGTACAGACGGCTGTCAGTGAAAAGGAGATGCAGTTTGACAGATCGTCAGATCCTCCAATCATCACGCGGAAGCCCGGAGTCCAGGCCAGCCCCCTCCTCATTCACCCCCAGAGACACTGAGCGTCCGTGGGCGGGACATAATCGCAGCATTTATCCAATCACCATCTACTTTCGGAGCACTGAAAAAAACTGTTCTAAGCAGCCCCATTGAAGTCAATGGACGCTCGGCTTCAACAGGGAAATGCACTGTGACGCTGCGGGATTGTATGACCTGTAGCTGATTCTGAACTAACTAGTTTTAGAGATGAACGTGTTTTAACACACTTTTAGTCAATAAAATGTTTACACAATAGTACATATTTGACCTTTTTTTTTTGACATTATAGGGGAAGACGAGCTTCCCTTGCAGTCTTAAAGAAATCCCCACTGGTGTCTTGCACATCTGTGAAGGCACCATTAATGCTGAACAATATATACTGGGTTTTGAGCAATAAATGCTACCATACAGACAATGTATTTTCAATGTAAAAGAGTCTGGGTGCAAAACTGGCCTTCCTGCAGTTCAGACCTGTCACCTTTTGAAAACATTTGGCGCATTGTGAAACAAAAAATACTATAAAGGAGACCCAGAATTGTTGAGCAGGTGAAATCCTATATCAAGCAAGAATGGGAAAACAATTCACTTTCAAAACTGCAGCAGTTTTTTGAAATGTGTTACCGGCATCATATTCAGTCATATATTTTTCCAAAAACAATAACATTTCTGTGGTTCAATATTTAAAATGTTGTCTTTGGACTACTTTTAATTAAATATAGGGATTAAATGATATGCATTTTGCATTTTACACAGTGTCTCAACTTCTTTGGAAACTTGTGTGGTATTGATCTGTCTCATGTGAGTTTCTAAAGAAATTGATAAATGTAATATGACAAATATGACAAAACCCTACTAGCTTAAATGACCAAAATGCAAATATAGGGTAGATTAGAATATTCTGTGTAATTTATTTATTGCTCGGGTGTGTAAATTATTAAAATTAATGATATACAGTCAACAAAATAAATGTACTGAAACAGCATATGACAGACATTTATAACCAGAGACGGGGAAATGTCTGAGCATGTAGACTTACTGACTGTATTGTCTACTGCCTGTAGCTGGAGTGGCCACACTAGTGTTCTCCAATGGTCGTGATCTGCTGATTGGTGACATCAATGGACACAGCTCACGCACCCTGGTCCATTCCCAAAACAGAGGAGTTGCTGTGGGGGTGGACTTCCACTACCTCCTCAACAGGGTCTTCTGGACAGATACTATTCAGAACAAGGTAATACTGGCCTTTGAATACTTTTCATTCAAGTCCCATTATCATTGGTTTCCTGTGGCCCTATTTTGTCATCAATACTTGGTTATCAGAGTTAATATAGTAAGAATGGCAGCCTGTAGTAGAACAAGAATGGAATCCAAAACGGCTAATCTGGAAAACTGTCTGATATGTTGGTATGATGTTTGCATACCTCAGTGTAATTCTTGTAACCCTATCGTGTTTGTGGTAATCACACTTTTTTTTTTTACAGAGTTGACCTTGTTATATGCATTCTTTGGCCAGCTCAGATGGCTTTGTTCAGCCTCTTGGCTGCTGTATGGTTTGAACCCTAGCCATGTGGTTGAAAATCAGGGACATACCAGGAGCAGAGTATCTGTGTAGATCAGCCACCTCAACGGAGGAAGGTCAGACGATTTTAAGTGGGGGTGTCCGCAAACAGGGCATGAGAATGCGCTGGGCAGTTTATACTAGCAGCCTCTTTCCGCATCTTCAGTTTCTCTTTAAACAGGTCAGCTGAAAATCCTGCTTTTTAGACGTCTGGATCTTGTTTCAAACGAGCCAGTGCTGTAAAAGAGCACTATCCCTTCCTAGGTGCCAAGGCTTCAAGCCTGACAAACCGGTGCCATCTTGGAACCGGTGGAGGTTTCAGAACACTATCCGACCGGCACCACTAAAATGCCACTAGACAGACAAGATGGAAGTCAGACAAGCAACCAAATCCCAGCCTTAATAATAGTAATTTCCTACCCATTCCATGAGTATCCTGGTGACATATTTCCATCCCTGTTTCTCGGGCTGTCTGCTTTTTACATCTCCCAGTATTTCCGGAGTCTTAACCACCAAACGGGGCTGATCTATTAGAAACAAGGCTTTCTTTTGTGTGCAGGTGATGTCGGTGGATATGGACGGTTCCAACATGCAGGTGGTTTTAAATGTATCAGTTGACTACCCTGAGAACCTGGCCGTGGACTGGGTGAACAACAAGCTGTATGTGGTGGAAGCCAGCGTCAACCGGATTGACATGGTGGATTTTGACGGCGCTAACCGGGTCACGCTGATTGCAGAGAACCTGGGAAACCCTAGAGGGCTGGCTGTGGACCCTACTGTCGGGTGAGTGGAGGACCGCCCCCATCCTCTGACCTCCACCCTTGCTCCCTCTCACTCATACTGCACCTGCAGGGAGTATTGTGTGTGTGTGTGTGTGTGTGTGTGTGTGTGTGTATGTGTGCGCGCGATTGGTAGATTGTCCAGGGGGATTAGTGAGCAGTAATAAAAGAGATGAGCCTTATTGAAATCCAAGAGGCCAGTTCAACAGTGGTGGCTGGGTCGGGCTGCCACAGGTAGATCTGGAAGTGATAATGAACCTATGCAGTTTTTCCCTGGTGGGGCCCACCTGTACGACGGAGGACATGGTCCGTTTCAAATTAAATTAAAAAACGGAAATCACGATTTGTTGGGCTGCAATGTTTGTCATTTTATACCTAGAAGGATATGAAACGTTGCTGCTGTGGAATCCAGGACCCGGGACCTGTTCTGCTGTTGGAAATACATGTTATTGAACAGACGCTGAATGACAAAGGAATTACTTTATTTTACGTGAAAATACCAAATAAACAAGAAAGACTCCGCCCCCGCCAGTTGTCCCAGGATTTAAGACCCAACCCCCAAATACCACAACTCCCTTCCCACCCTCCACACCCCCTCCTACTCTCCCACAGTCTCCTCCCCCCCACCGGCTTGGGTGCCGGGACAGACACACACAGCCCTAGAATATATATGATAATGGGAGTGCACCACTAAATCTCATTTAGATTAAGATGCCACTTAGTCCTGAGTGTAGGTGACAGGTTTACCATGTGTGTTCACATTGGGACAATTTGTTGCTGTTATATTTTTCAAATTTTACTTGGTAAATGAATAACAAACAGTGTTTATTAAAAAAGTGAAACTGAGTGACTAGTTGCGGTTTAGTGTTGGTCAACCCTACTCATTCTATGTCTCTATAATTATTCCTTTAGCCAAAACTGGGATAGATGATTGTCCAGTTTGCCAATGGTCTTTATTGCATCCAGTTTATACTGTTGATGCTGAACCGGTTTTCTTCACCTCACTAAAACCAAATACACTTTCTTATCAGGTTTCTGTTCTTCTCGGACTGGGAGTCTCTCAATGGGGAACCAGGTTTGGAGCGAGCTTACATGGATGGCACAAATCGCTATGGAATCATCAAGACTAAACTGGGCTGGCCGGCTGGGATCACACTGGATATTGATGCGAAGCGCGTTTACTGGGTTGATAGCCGCTATGACTACATTGAAACCACTACATATGATGGCCTTCATAGGTCAGCACGCTGCATTTTTTCCTTTCAAAACAGTTGTTGTTGTCTAAATGTTGTCTAAATGTCTGGAGGGACATTGTGTAACGAGTGAAAAGCAAGCAGTTTCCTTTCTCACCCGTTCAGGAGAACCGTGGTCCACGGGGGTGCCCTGATCCCACACCCCTTTGGCATCAGTCTCTTTGAGCACTCTGTGTATTTCACCGACTGGACCAAGATGGCTGTGATGAAGGCCAACAAGTTCAGTGACACTAGCCCTCAGGTGGTCTACACGACATCCCAGACCCCACACGGAGTTCAGGTGATACACCGACTAAGACAACCGTACGGTAAGAGTCTCTTTGATGCAGATAATCCACATCTCTGTCTCGCCAGTGTGCGTTCTGGCAGTGGCTGAGTGTGTACGTGGTGTTTCTCTTTGACAGTGACCAACCCTTGTGGTGCAGACATGGGTGGATGTGAACAGATCTGTGTTCTAAGCCACCGGTCAGACAACCAAGGGCTAGGCTATCGCTGCAGATGTCGCATGGGCTACGACCTGCATGCGGATGGCAAGAGATGTGTGGGTAAGATGACCATGCGAACCTTGTTCTTTGAAATCCAGTCGTAAGCCAAGTCCTCCACGCCATCCACTCTATTGGCCGCTAGCACCTCCCTGCCTGTGGAGATCAAAGACAAGACAGATCCTTTCTACATGTGAGATGTGAGAGGTTACCCGGAGGTCAACGGTGGATGTTTTGTTCTCCCTCCCCAGCGGTGAGGCAGTTCCTTCTCTTCTCCAGTCAGCTGGCTGTCCGAGGTATCCCCTTCAACCTGTCCTCTCAGGAGGATGTCATACTCCCGGTCACGGGAACACCCTCGTATTACGTTGGGGTGGACTTCAGCGCGGAGGACGACTCCATCTTCTTCTCAGACACGGCCAAAGACATCATCTACAAGCAGAAAGTGGATGGAACCGGTGAGAGCATCTTATATTATATGCATCTTTAATAACAAACAAACACTGAAAGGTGTCAATAATTGGTTGAAAATGAGGTGTTAAACATTTGTTTTATCTCTTGAATTGTAGTTTATATTTCTTAAAATGTTGTTCAGAATGTGAAATAGTTTTCATTCAGTATTTTCTTTTAACACATATTTATATCCCTACGTAATATCCTTCCGAACTGAGAGCTCAAACATGTGATCCAGAAGAGATTATGTCGGGAGTTAATGGAGTGTCTTATGGAGCCGGGCAGTGCAATGGGGGAGGGAGGGAGGGAGGGAGGGAGAGGGGGAGGGTATGGACAGGAGAATGGACAGCAGCTCAATGTCAGCCTCCACAATGCGAGTGACCAAATGCTGGGCACGTTTTTATTAAGGACTATTATTCATCTTCCAATTTATGAATTATGTTCCCTGTAAAGTAAGTTTGAAGAAACGACTGATTTAAACCACAAACTACTCTGATTACTGATGTTGATATTGCAGTGGCGATATGATTCGCGGGGCCCATGGATTTGGGGGGCCCGCTGATCGTAACAATGTCAATGTTGCCCAGGCATGTATCTTTTCAGGGGGCCAGGATTCCAATCAGGGGGCCACGGCCCTGATTGCAAAATAGGGCTAACCAGCCCCTACAGCCTCCACATGAGGCAAATGCAAGCTGACAGTCTATTTACTTAAATGTCTATCTCCTCCGTCTCTCTGTTTAATGGTGCTGTCTTGTCTTTGATCTCCACAGGCAGGGAGGTGCTAGCGGCCAATAGAGTGGATGGCGTGGAGGACTTGGCTTACGACTGGATTTCAAAGAACCTCTACTGGACGGACCCGCGCTACAGGAGCATTTCAGTCATGAAGCTGGCCGATAAGTCCAGGAGAGCCATCGTACGCAACCTGAACAATCCCAGGTCCATCGTGGTGCACCCTGTGATTGGGTAAATACAGCTGGGTGGGGCTTAAGGAGTGGGCCACGCCCAGCCTCTGTCGTAACAAGAGCAAGGGAGGGCCAGAGAACGAGCACCTGTATGTGTCTTACGGGTCGATTCAGAATGTAGATTTAACTCCTGAACACCTACTTTCACTGTACCACTTTGATTCTGTTTTCAAAAGTATTCATATACAGTATGTGCTAAAAATATTAGACAGTATTTATTTAACATAAGGTAACTTAAAGGTATGGATGTAATGTGAGAAATCTGTCAAGTATTTCAGTGTCATGAGCATGTACAATTTAGTGAGGGCATTAACCTGAAACAGCAGGGCTGTCTACAGTCAGTCCTCACCTTAAGAACATGACAAGCATTAGGCAATTGAACACTTGTGTCTAGCCACACCTAGCATAATAGGAGAGGTACCGATCCATTCATAGATTGTTCGCACTTTAAACCCCTAGCCTGATAAAAAGACTCTTTATATAGTGCTAGTGGGACATTACCAATAGCTTCAAAGTCATAAGGCCTCTGGGTCCAATAGCCAAGATTAGTGCTGCATGAAGGCCAGTATTGTAGTGAACACTAAGAACTTGGCTTGGCTGGAAAAAGCCCTGTGGAGCTCTCAAATGCACTGTCTATATCTCACAGTCCATAGCGTTTTATTTGGGGGGGAAATAGCCAGAGTCTACACTTTTATTGAAGTTAAGAAGATATATAATGTAAATATGAGTGTTGGTTAATGTTTGTTTCCTTGGACAGGTATATTTTCTGGACAGACTGGTACCGTCCAGCAAAGATTATGAGAGCCTGGTGTGATGGGTCACATGCCCTGTCAATTGTAAACACTACTCTTGGCTGGCCCAATGGCCTGGCTATCGACTGGAGGTGAGCCAAAGGTTCCACAGCCCAGCAGGAACTAAGCAATAACTCCACAATATGCCATTCTTTCATCCAGTAACGCAGCGGAAAGGATACATTTATTCACAACTCACCTGATTTTTGGCCTTTTTTTTAATACAATATTTCGACACTGTGCCACTATGTGAATTGAGTTGACATCATGCTATTGTTCACCCGTCTAAGATCTCAGTAAGCTTCTTATCTGAATGATCTTCCCTAATCCTTCTACTGGCAATATGTTTGTGCAACAGTGTTTAATAATGTCTGTTCCTCTGGCCCTGTCTCCCCCAGCTCCATGCGCCTGTACTGGGTGGATGCCTTTTTTGATAAGATCGAACACAGCACCTTTGACGGACAGAACAGGCTGTCTCTGGGCCGCATCACCCAGATCTCACATCCTTTTGGACTCACTATTTTTGGAGGTGATTACATATAATTTTCTCATGAGTTAAATTCATACAGGGCTTTGAATACAGCACGGCTCCACCAATTGTAAAGGGAGCTACCCTGTCATTGTGTGAAAGCTTTCATGGGTGGAATTTCATTACCCGTCAATCCACTCCGATTGATGATCATTAGAGAGGGCAGTTACCGTATCCTCTCAAACATGAGTTGACCGGCGACGAGAGATAAAATACCTAATGTCATAGGTTGTGCCCCAGTATTCCCAGTGCTGGGTCTCACTTTCATACGCATTCCTGCTTCGTCTGTTCAGGGTACGCGTATTTCACCGACTGGCGCCTCGGTGGGATCGTGCGTGTGCGCAAGACTGACGGGGGAGAGCTGATGGTCATCAGGAGGGGAATCAGCCACATCATGCATGTCAAATCTTTCAACTCCAACTCCCAAACTGGTGAGCACCTCTCTCGCAGCTTTCCCTGCCATATTGTTTGCGTGATACGAGGACAGCTATGCGTCCGTCACTTGTCATTCATGAAATCCTCCCCACTCTCAGGTTCCAACTTCTGCAGCATGTTTACCAACCCTAACGGCGACTGCAGTCATTTCTGCTTCCCGGCCCCGGACTCCCAGAGGGTGTGTGGATGTCCATATGGCATGAAGCTGGCGCCCAACCAGCAGACGTGCGTGGAGGATCCTTCCAATGAGCCCCCAACGCTGCAGTGTGGCGCCAACTCCTTCTCCTGCGCCAATGGGAAATGTGTCCCTCGGAACTACAGATGCGACGGCGTTGACGACTGCCACGATAACAGTGATGAGGCCAATTGCGGCGGAGTTCATAGTAATGGATTATGTTATTTTACAAAGGATATATGCAGTATATTGTTAGCATGTTGTTATATTACATTGTATATATTCAGTATGTTGTTAGCATGTTATTATATTACAGTGTAAATATTCAGTATGTAGTTAGCATGTTGTTATATTACAGTGTATATATTCTGTATGTTGTTAGCATGTTGTTATATTACAATGGATATATACAGTATATTGTTAGCATGTTGTTATATTACAGTGTATATATTCAGTATGTTGTTAGCAAGTCACTCGTGACACTTTATCAAGGCTCTG
This sequence comes from Esox lucius, assembly GCF_011004845.1. Classification (NCBI taxonomy): domain Eukaryota; kingdom Metazoa; phylum Chordata; class Actinopteri; order Esociformes; family Esocidae; genus Esox; species Esox lucius. The sequence continues at coordinate 17,642,186 of NC_047584.1, forward strand.
ATAACGCTGTTTAGTACACATATAAACTGAATGGCTCGTTAGAGTATTAGCAAGCGTAACTTAAAGTGGTTCACCAATCAGCACTGTTTCCCCTCAGATACCACCTGCTCCCCCAGGGCATTCACCTGTGCCAGCCATCAATGTGTGCCCAGCGCCTGGCGCTGCGACGGGCACAATGACTGCTTCGACGGCAGTGATGAGCGGGACTGCCCCACCCAGACGCCTGGCACCTGCACCGCCGGCCAGTTTACCTGCGCCAACCACCACTGCATCCCACGCACCTGGTTGTGCGACACGGACAACGACTGCGGGGACGGCTCGGATGAAGTCGACTGCGGTGAGTCGCTGGTTATCAATCTCTTTTCTTTTCCACGCGGTCTGGTCTTCTGTTGCTGATGGCCTTCGTTGTGATTGGCCGTCACTTCTACATCTAACCAACCAGCGGTCTCTGTTGGTAGATCTCAGCGGTACGTGCCACCCGGAACAGTTCCAGTGTCCAGACCACCGCTGCATCGGCCCCAGCTACGTGTGTGACGGGGACCGAGACTGCGTGGATGGTGCTGACGAGCAGGGGTGCAGTGAGTGTCTCTCTCTCTCTCCGACAAGTGGCACACATTTTAAAGTCAATTGAATACGCCTTGATCACAAGCAAGTCATGTTCTGAATAAGCCTTTTATGCCATTGATCCATTTCTGCGCGTTACGCAGCAACCACAATGACTCAGTGTGTTCAAATTGCCCTTTGTCTATGCGGCTAGCTACAGTGTCTCGCCTAAGCACGCTATACTACTTTTTCTCATCAGTTTACAACTGTACGGTCTTCGAGTTCAAGTGCTCCAGTGGGCATCAGTGTGTCAACTCCTACTATCGCTGTGATGGGGTGTTCGACTGTAGCGATCGCTCTGATGAGTCCGGCTGCCGTATGTATTCCACCTCTTGGTTTTTGACCCGCACAAAAATATATCATCAGTTTATGTATTCTCCTTTCTTGCCTCCCTCGCTGCCTTCAGAGGGTCGCGAGCCCCTACCAGGTAGGAACAGCCCCAATCACTGGGAAAATGCATGTAGCTTTCATCCATCCCTGCCGTCATCACTAACCGTCTGAAAATGGGTAGCATGAGGCCAAACACAATTCAATGAAATCTAGTTTTGGAAATTGTGTTTCCCCGTGTGGCGTGTTGTAATACAGTCATAAGCACCCATCCACCTCCTTTTGAGTCATAAAAAAAAAAAAAAAAGACCTGTTTCTACATGCAGATTAATGACCAGCTGGTCTGTGACACAGCAATTTCAACACGCCTCGGGAAAGTGATATCATCTCCAAGGTTCTGTGGTGTGTTCCTCCTGAGCTTTAGCTTTGCCGTCTGACCTCATCTTTCTCCTGCTGTGCCCAGCCACCAGACCACCGGGCATGTGCCACCACGAGACCGAATTCCAGTGCCAGTCTGATGGCAGCTGTGTCCCCTCCGGCTGGGAGTGCGACGGCCACCCTGACTGTGAGGACGGCTCGGACGAGCACCACGTCTGCCCGCCGCGCACCTGCCCCTCAGCCCTGTTCCGCTGTGACAACGGAAACTGCGTGTACCGCGGCTGGCTCTGCGACGGCGACAACGACTGCAGGGACATGAGCGACGAGAGGGACTGCCCCACGCCGCCGTTCCACTGCCCTAGCTGGCAGTGGCAGTGCCCGGGCCACAGTGTGTGTGTCAACATCACCAGGGTGTGTGACAACACCCCTGACTGTCCCAACGGTGCAGATGAGTCCCCGCTCTGCAGTAAGTCCCCCGCCTCTGATCCTTCTCCTCGTGGGCCAGCCTGCTACACACATCATGTTACGAAATGAAGTGCACGTATGTTTTCTAGGTTCACTGGTCACTGGAAATCTTTGCATATTTTCACGTAATTCCGGGTCACATAACCAATTGAGTGCACCACTGTTTTTGAGGAATTTCTGTGGAATCTTGTGTTTAAATCACGCATGTTTTGATTTTGTTTGTATCAACTTAAAAGTGATCTATGATTTTCCTTTCTTGCCTTCATCGCTGCTTTCAGACGAGCCCTTGCCAGGTAGGAACAACCTCAATCATTGGTAACCCCCAAACATATAGCTTTGATTCATCCCAAAACCTGCCGTCCATACTAACCATCCAAAAATGGGTAGAACGTTGCCATACACAATTGCCGGATAAAAGTAAACTGTAGTATGTAGATACAAATGTAAGCCATGTGTTTCTGAATGTAGACTGTAACATGACGCTGTCTTCCTAACACCGTGATTCATTTAGCAGCTGGCTATTAGTAGATGCACTGCTCTCTTTAATGTTTTCCCCCAGGTTTGCATTCAGACAAGGGGTTTGATTTTCTTCCCTCCACTTTTCTAGATCAGGAGAGCTGCACGGACAACAACGCAGGTTGCACCCACGGGTGTATCCAGGGGCCGTTCGGGGCCCAATGCACATGCCCTGTCGGCTATCAGCTGAGCAATGACTCCAAGACGTGTGATGACATGGACGAGTGTTTCCCTCCTGGGCTGTGCAGCCAGCACTGCCACAACGAGAGAGGCTCCTTCCGCTGTCACTGCTCGGACGGATACACTCTGGAGGCTGACCAACGCACGTGCAAAGTCTCAGGTCAGGGGGAGGACGAGCGATGCCTCCGTGTTTGTTTGGGCGGTTGTGTCTCCTACATTTCCTTTTGCCCACTCGCCTTTTGCTACAAATGCATTGGATTCGACCAATCCAACGAAGCCATTTAACCCACCACATCCTCTATTCGTTTCCTCTTTAAAAACGCCGAATTCCAAACTGAGGCCGGTCCTCTGTTAGTGTATTAGCTTCTGTCTTCCAGGCCACAGACAGAGGTGGATATACAGTTCACCTGATTACACACATACATGAGAAACCCTTGAGTGGTCAGACAAGACAAGACAGGACAGGAATGGCCTAAATGGATCTGCTGTTGGTCCCAGATCACTGGCGCGGCAGGCGGACATACTCTCCTCTCTCCCCACTCTGCTCAGGTTTCCCTAGATAAGACAAATAACATACATGTCACTCACTGACTCGCTCGGGGTAATTAGGACATAATCGGCAACAAAGGGCTAGTTTATGAGCAGTGTGCCTGACATGAGTCCATCTACCTCACAGATAACCTGCTGAAAAGCCCTGTAATTTAATCTGCCATTATTTTCCCAACAAGGCTGCATTGATCCCCACCTGTTGACAGCTGTGGAGCCCAATTTATCTTGTTTTTTTGTTTTGGACGGCCCTCTTTAGAATGCTCGATCGCCAGTCCGTCTTATTTCAATTGTAATGTACAGGTGACAAGAGAATGGTTTTCTGTTTGCAGATTCACGCGAGGCTGTCCTGTTAGTCGCCAGCCGAAATCAGATCGTGTCCGATGACATAACCACTCAGCCCAATGTGGTCCGTTCGTTGGTCCGGGATGGACGAAACATTGTGGCGCTGGACTTTGACTCTGTGACTGACCGTGTGTTCTGGTCTGATACCAGCCAGGACAAAATATGGAGCGCTCACAAAAATGGCAGCGACAGGATTGTAGTAAGTCCAGAATGGCCTTCCTTTTCGCACACAATACGTTCTCCCTTTCTTCCATTCCTTAGTGTAATGACTGAACTCCATTGACCTGAACAGAGAACCTGTTGATTTGACAGGTTTTTGACAGTGGAGTGACGGTGACAGAGAGCCTGGCAGTGGACTGGGTGGGCCGGAACCTATACTGGACTGACTATGTTCTGGAGACCGTCGAGGTGGCCAAACTGGATGGCACACACAGAACCGTGTTGGTCAGTGAGAATGTGACCAATCCCAGGGCCCTGGTTCTGGATCCGAGGGAAGGGTGAGGATCGTCTTTAGTGGAGATCAGCGCTAATGTAAAAACAATAATGCAAATTGTAATTGGTTGTAACAGTGGACGTCTTGTGCAGAGTTCACCTGATGTTCTGGACAGACTGGGGGAGGAACCCTCGAATTGAGAGGGCCAGTATGGACGGGAAAAATAGGATGACCATCGTAAGCAACAAATTGTACTGGCCCAACGGCATAACCATTGACTACCCCAACAATCTGCTGTACTTCGCTGATGCCTATCTGGACTTCATTGACTATTGTGATTACAATGGCACCAACAGGAAACAAGTACTTGCTAGTGATCTGGTGAGCAGAATAGATGTTGTTCTGATATTGTGGATGTAGATGACCTCCATTACAAACATTCAGATGTGCTTGTTTTCCCTTTGTGTGGAATAATATAAATAAAATGCACTTCTTGTCTTTTGCCGCTCTCGATAAAAAGGTACTGCAACATCCCCACGCAATTACCATTTTTGAGGATTTTGTGTATTGGACCGACAGATATGTCAACCGCGTGATCCGAGCCAATAAGTGGCATGGGGAGAACCAGACGGTGATGCTCTACAACCTTCCTCAGCCCATGGGCCTGGTGGTGTTACACCCGGCCCGGCAGCCAGCAGGTAGGACAAGGACCCACCACTGATCAATAGCATTCTGGTATCATCACTGTATGTCGTTATTCTGTACTTCACAATGACATTTCAGGATGAACTGTGTGGTGATGGAACACCCTTGTCTTCTTCTTCTTGTGTCATCGGCTCTGTATGCAGGTGAAAACCACTGCTTGAGGAGCCCCTGTACTCATATCTGTCTGCTCTCTGCCGTGGGACCAAGCTTCTTCTCCTGTGCCTGCCCCTCAGGCTGGAACCTGGCTGCAGACCAAGTCACCTGCGCCAGAGGTGAGTTCCATGCCAACCAGAGGGGAACATCACTCAGTTTGATTAAAAAGGAAGTGAGATCAGACTGAACAGATAGATTCATGGCATATTCATCTTTTTTTACGAAGTAAAACAATTACTATTAATTGTTCTCAAATGTAAAAACAGACCTGGTCTTTGCAAAAAGAAAAGGAGTATGTCCAGCTCTCAGTTGGTCAAATATAAAATCTATTGGAATGCCAGACTCATATTTTAGATGCTAGCAACTTGTCAACAGTCTCCCATTTTAGTTTTGTTGTAAAATCCCTTTCAAGACGTAAACATTAAGGATCATAATAGTGTGGCTGAAGTTTCAATAAGACAAGGGACCTTTAATGCCGAGTCCAGAGATTCCTCTTTAGGTCAACAGCTTAACCCTTCTCAGGTTGCAGGGCTTGAGCTTTTTCTAGCCATGCAGAACACATTCCCGTCTGGGAAGTGAATGATTACCCAAGAATGAAAATGCCTCTGAGCTATCAATTGATTCTAATCTTTGATGACAAAACAAATCAGATTGGGAACCAACGTTTACCAGCCTATCTGAAACTCCTTCTCTTTCAACGTCCTTTCAACACTAAAAGCTCTTACTGATGCCGTATCTTCATTTTAGCAAGTTTCAAACAACATGAAAATAATTCTGCAGCAACAGGAAATGTGATTGGAAAATGTGGATTATACTGACTGGACATCTATGCCTTTGTACAATTTCATTAGAGCAAAAAATGTAGGACATTTTTAAAGTAGAAATTACAACTTTAGAAGCCAGTCTTTGCCCTTAATTTGAGATTTCTACTAACATATATTCTGGATTTATTTTAGGATTATCATGTTATAAATCATTTACCAATTGAATTTGGAGTTTGGACGTATGTAGAAGTACCAACCAAATATTTGATAATTATTAGAAATTACAGGTTACTGTGAAATTGGCCTTTAGTCCTTTACTAGTCCAAACCATTCTTATAGTCAGTTTTATAACACCACTTAGGAATAAATCAATCTGTTCTCTTCAATCAGGTGATAGTCCCAGATGAAAACGTATATTCTTAACCTGATAAAACATTTCCCAAACCCTATGCAATTCCATACAGTAATGGTTTATACTGGCAGATTCGGGTTAAGCTTAATGAACACTGAAGGAAACAGAAGGTCTACCCTAGCACACAAGGATAATAAACCCAGAATGTATTAACATCATGATGTCTTGGGGGCAAGAAAGTCGATCTCTTATATAGCGAGAATACACTTCACACTTTGCACTTCCTGCTCTGCAAGAACATTCCCACAACAACAGAATGATCAAATTAAGATACCACATCTGTAGGAAGACAATGTAGAAGTGGCATTTTTCACCACCCAGCAGGCTATAGTAAATGTGAATGAGTGCCATCTCGTCTTGTTCGGTGATGAAAATGTCGGTTTTCTTGCAGTTGAGGATCCGTTCCTGGTGGTGGTGAGAGACAGTATCATCTACGGCATTTCTTTAAAACCGGAGGATAAGAGCAACGATGCCATGGTGCCTGTAGCCGGGCTTCAGAACGGATACGACGTGGATTTTGACGACAATGAGCAGACCATCTATTGGGTGGAGCACCCGGTGAGTGTAGTGACCTGGAAGGATACCGCGGTAGCCTGACCAACCATACCAACCCTATGCCGTCTCCTCTGTAGGGTGAGATCCACAGGGTGAAGTCGGACGGCACCAACCGGACAGAATTTGCCCCTGCAGCCATTCTGGGCTCCCCAGTGGGCCTGGCCCTGGATTGGATGACAGAGAACCTGTACTACACCAACCCAGCCACACAGTCAATTGAGGTGAGGTGCAACATGTATACTGTCCCTGTCATGTTCCCTCTGTCAGGGCTGTGTCTGATGTGTGTGTCTGATGTGTGTGTCTGATGTGTGTGTCTGATGTGTGTGTCTGATGTGTGTGTTTGTGTTCTGTCAGGTTTTGAGGCTAAGAGGGGAGGTGCAGTACAGAAAGACCCTAATCACCAATAATGGCTCCCCGACTGGTGCTGGCAGCCCGGTTGGCATTGCTGTGGACCCGGCGCGTGGGTAAGCCCTGTTTAAGACTGCCCTGGCACGGCCACTCATCCCAACAGTCACGGAACCCTATCAACCTGCCACCTGTTCTATCCACAGAGAGACGTACTACAAACACTGAAAGAAAAAGACACTTCATAACACCCTTAGATGTGACACTGACACTATGCAAGCTACACAACATGACATGTCACAACACAATATAACACAAGAGACACCCCCAGAGAGCCCTACTGTTACAATACAATACAACACAATGTTATAAACACAATACAACACTGAACAACATAATACAAAACATCCCAACGTAACACAATACAACACATTACAGAGCACACACAATGCAGTGCACTGAAACACCACATATTACAACACAATACAACACAAAAACACACACAAAAAACAACACTCTACAACAAGCTGCCACCAGGCATTTCTTATATTTAATGACATAGTTACGGTTGGTCTGTTGTAGATGTACTCAAAGGAGGTGTTTGAGAAACTTGGTGAAGGAGCTGTATTCACGGCTGTGGCTCTTTGTTAGGAAACTGTACTGGACAGACCAAGGCACGGCGAGAGGAATCCCGGCTAAGGTGGCGTCGGCCGACATGGACGGGTCCAACCCAGCCACCCTGTTCACTGACAACCTGGACCACGTGGAGTTCATTACTGTGGACATCAGAGAGAACAAGCTGTACTGGGCTGTGACAGGCACAGGAAAGGTGGGCCACAATCAGTCACTCAACCACTGTGGCCGTGTTCCCAATGGCTCCCTGTTCCCCATGTAGAACACTCTTAGAGCTCATGACCTGGTCCTATTCGGGAGTTTGGTAAAAAAAATTTAATTGCACACTATACAGAATAAAGGGTGCCATATAGAAGACGCTTATGATTGACATTCTAAAAGCAGACCTTCGATGGAAATTCTGTCTGACTGGTTTTGGAGTCTGGTTTTGAGGGCAGTCTCGATGTGACCCTGCACTGTGACCCCTCAGATTGAGCGCGGCGACCCGGACGGGACCAATCGCATCACTATGGTGACAGGCCTGTCCCACCCGTGGGGTGTTGCTGTGTATGACAGCCACCTGTACTTCACTGACCGGGACTTTGAAGTGATCGAGCGCGTGGACAAGGCCACCGGCGCCAACAGGGTGATCCTGCGGGACAACGTGTCTGGACTCAGGGTGCTGAAGGTCCACTTCAGGGAGAGTGAGTATCTTAGGGAGCTGGTCGGTCCCAAACGGCACCCCTTTCCCTTTATAATGCACCAATTATTAACAAGGCTCTTCTTTTGTGTTCTTGGTTTTTGGGCTATAGACGTAAGATATTAGGTTATTTTAGTCCCTTCATTGTAATTTCAAATAGAGTTTAGTGTCGATTTTAAAACGTACCTGGGGGTCACCTTTGTTCTCCTTCAACTTGACCTTCTTTTATTTAAGGTTGTCCAGGTCTACGTTTGTAAAATATGTATTCTAATCCACTATGATGGGTGACTTCACAGCTTCGGCGGGTACCTCCAACGGCTGCAGCAACAATGTCGGTGCGTGCGAGCATCTGTGCCTCCCGCGGCCCGGGATGCTGTTCAGCTGCGCGTGTGCCACAGGCTTCAAGCTCAACGGCGACAGCAGGACCTGCGCTCCTTACCAGTCGTACGTGGTCATCTCCATGCTGTCGGCCCTCAAAGGCTTCAGTCTGGAGGGGGCTGACCACTCTGAGGCCATGGTGCCTGTGGCTGGGAGAGGTGGGTGTTAAACGGTCAGACACACGAATGCTGCTGCCGACTTCCGATGTGATGTGAAAAAGGATAAAACACCTTGTTAGTGTTGGCTTGTCGTTCCGCCGTGATCCGTCTGTCTGACCTGTGTGGTTGCGTGGTGCAGGCCGTAATGCCCTTCACGTGGATGTCCACATGTCCTCCGGGTTCCTCTACTGGTGTGACTTCAGCAGCACCGCGGCGTCTCAGAACGGGATCCGGCGGATCAAGCCCGACGGAGCCGGCTTCCGTAGTGTGGTCACGTCTGGAATCGGTCGCAACGGGATAAGAGGGATCGCCATAGATTGGGCCGCAGGTAAACGACCAGCTTTGGTTAGGGACCGGCTCAGGAGAAAAGGGTCGATGCACAGCAGGTGGTGAAAGTTAAGGTCAGCCAGCAGTAGCTATCCAGAGATACAGTTTAAGAGGCTTTGGCACAAGGCCTGACTCAAGAGAGCAGCCTGACCTATTTTCTTTGAGGTGACTGGAGTGAAACTGAATGACAGGAATTTGGATTGCTTTATCAAATAAAAGAAGGATTTCCAAATGCAAACTAAACTTCTTGACTATGATCTCTTATTACAAACTTGGTTAGTCAGATTACAGTATAGTCCAGGAATAGGTTTAATCTGAGTGTGAGAACCCAGTCCCAGGTGACCATGCAAATTAGCAGGCTTATTCTGTCCTTACACAACACCCCAATAAGATCTGCATGACCAGAAGCTTTTACGAGATCATCTAATCACCATTACCCTTTCACTTATTTATGCCAACATGGCTGTGTTTTTCAGGGAACCTCTATTTCACCAACGCTTTCCTGACAGAGACTTATGTAGAGGTCCTGCGCCTGAATACCACATTCCGACGGGTGCTTTTGAAAACCCAGGTGGACATGCCACGCCACATCGTGGTGGACCCCAAAAACAGGTACCTGTTCTGGGCCGATTACGGACAGAACCCCAAGATTGAGCGTGCTCTGCTGGATGGGTCCAACCGTACAGTGCTGGTGTCGTCCGGCATTATAACCCCACGAGGTCTGGCACTTGATTACCAGACTGGATACATCTACTGGGTGGATGACTCTCTGGATATGATAGCTCGGGTCAACCCCCAGGGGGGCGAGACAGAAATAGTTCGCTACGGAAGCCGCTACCCCACTCCCTATGGGATCGCTGTGTTTGAGACTAGCATCATCTGGGTGGACCGGAACCTGAAGAAGGTGTTCCAGGCTAGCAAAGAGCCTGGCAGTACCGAGCAGCCTGCCGTGATCCGAGACAACGTCAACATGCTGAGGGACGTGACCATCTACGACCAGCGCACCCAGGCCACCTCTGCCCAGCAGCTCAACAACAACCCGTGTCTCGACGCCAACGGAGGCTGCGCCCACTTCTGCTTTGCCCTCCCCGGTGCCCAGAACAAGAGGTGCGGCTGCGCCTTCGGGAACCTGGGGGCAGACAACGCGGGCTGTGTGGTGTCGCGGGACGATTACCTCATCTACACGACGGAGAGCACTGTGCGGAGCTTGCGTCTGGACCCGGAGGACCACGCTCTGCCCTTCCCCGTGGTCAACGTGCCCCGTACCTCTGTGGCCCTGGACTTTGACCGCACTGACAACAGGATCTACTTCACCCAGAGCTCAGGGGCTGGGAGCAGCAAAATCAGCTACATCGGTCTGTCGTCTCCCACCTCGCCTCCTGTAGTGGTGGCCTCAGGTGAGACACTTTTTTCCACCATAATCATCCAATTTTAGCGTCTGTGGACGATTTGTGTCATGTTTGTATGTGCTGCGTTCTGTTTTCGTACAGATCTCGGGGCTCCTGATGGTATTGCCTATGACTGGATCAATAGAAGGATCTACTACAGCGACTATGTCAACCAGACTATCAGCTCCATGGCAGTGGATGGGACTCAGAGGACCATCATCGCCCATGTGCCCCGGCCTAGAGCCATAATGCTGGATCCCTGCAGGGGGTAAGCCTAGCCGCAAATGCCAGGAATGCTGGAACCGTTTCCCTCCTTTTGTTGTGATACCAAAAGTTCTCACTCACTATTTTCAACAGATATTCAGCATGTATGAATGGACAATATACCATCAATCATTAACAATGAGAAAACAATAATTTTACTCCAACGTTACACAGATACATGTATTGGACGGATTGGGGGACCAATGCGAAGATTGAACGTGCCACTTTGGGAGGCAACTTCAGGACAGAGGTTGTAAACAGCAGTCTGGTGTGGCCCAATGGTCTGACCCTGGACTATGAAGAACAAAGACTTTACTGGGCAGATGCTAGCCTGTAAGATACATTTACAATACTTTATTACTCTCACACCACTCCATGTCAGATTATTTTGATGTTAAAGGGGAAGTTCTGGATTTTACAATGCATCCAGTGAACTGGAGGATACAATTTAACATGTCAATGTCCAGTATACAGTAAAAAAGAGCTGGATTCTTAAATCAATGCAAACTAATATTAGCACGATGACTAGAGGTCTAGAGTAATAGCTAGCATAGTAGCATTTTTGGTCTAATGCTAGCTGTTTTATATTTCAGCTAACATTAGAGAACCCCTGCACAAACTTTAGATGGCAGCTTCCTTCTAACTGCTTGCAGAGACATACATTTGGCATCTACAAACCCATATAACTTGTGAAAAGTAGATAAAGGGCTGCATTGCCAAAATTCTGTACTATCCCTTTAATGTGCTGTTTTTTTTATCAGGCAAAAGATTGAGCGCTGCTCTCTCACTGGGGCCAATCGTGAGGTCATTGTCGGCACAGCCATTTACCCCTTTGCTATGACCATGTACGGTCAGTATATCTACTGGACTGACTGGAACACACGCAGCATCTACCGAGCCAACAAGCATGATGGCTCTGACCAGCTGGTCATGACGCAGAACCTTCCATCTAGGCCCATGGACATTCATGTCCTGGCCAGCAACAAGCAGCAACAGTGCAGCAGCCCCTGTCAGCAGTTCAACGGAGGCTGCAGTCACATCTGTACCCCAGGTACTGGCCATTAGGCTGGGTTTATACCCTAAGGTTTCCTGACAAAATCAAAGCAGGCGCTAGATTTTTCGCTTAATGCGCTAGTTGAAACCAGCTCCCTTTTTGGAGAAAGTTTTCTCCAGAGTGCTACTGCTGTGATACGTCTTTAGGACATGTAATAACTGCTCCCCACTCAGCCTAATTCCCTGTCCCCCCCGACCATCTCCTCAGGGCCCCAGGGTGCTGAATGCCAGTGTCCCGCAGAGGGTCTTTGGTACCTGGCAGACAACAAGCACTGTATCCCTGACAACGGGACCCGCTGCCAGGCCGGCCAGTTCACCTGTATGAACGGACGCTGCATCCGCGCCCAGTGGAAGTGTGACAACGACAACGACTGCGGGGATGGAAGTGACGAGTTAGAGCGAGTCTGTGGTATGGAGCTTGGTGACCCGCAGTCAGCCTGTTACGTTCAAGTCCGTTTGTCTGGTTTTTCCAGACATTTCTTGTGATTACATTGCATGCCTTGAAAGTGCCTTACAGCTAATTCCCAATTGATTTATCATTACGACCAGCTCTGTCTTTCTCGCTCTGACTTGTCTCTAGCCTGGTGCCTCTAACCAGCTTTCTGTTTCTTACTTGCGACCCCTCTTTTTCAGGACCCAAGAATGATTTCCAACCTTTTGGTGTGTATGCTTGGAATTCACTAATCTAACAGAACTATTAATGATGCTTGTTTTTGCCTACTAACCGCCTCCTAAACTAATCCATGAATGCACTTACATCTTGCATGCAGTTCAAGTGCCAATGGTGGCGTCGTTTATTGCCTTATCAGGTAAAGTCCTCCCTAACCTCCTCACCGCCACCCTGCTCATTTTCACCAGCTCTCCAAGGCCATTCTCTAGAGCCCCGATGATGTTGTTTCTGGTTTAATTGACAGCCTTCCATACCTGCGAGCCCAGTGTGTTCACCTGTGGGAACGGTCGCTGCGTGCCCTACCACTATCGCTGCGACCACTACAACGACTGCGGGGATAACAGCGATGAGGTAAGCTGCCTGTTCAGGCCCTGTGACCCCAACACCGAGTTCCCCTGCAACAATGGACGCTGCATCGCCCACGACTATGTCTGCAACGGCATCAACAACTGCTTCGACAACGGCACGTCGGATGAACAAAACTGCCGTAAGTTCCCGAGCACAACTTGGTTTTCAGTCTTTTTTTCACTGAAGTGAAACAGAGGAAAGCGGACGTTAACACTAATCCGACGAGAACACACATTTTGGTCTTTACCTTGTGCATCTTAGCGGAGCGAACGTGTCAGCCAGAACACACCAAGTGTGCCTCCACCAACATCTGCATCCCCCGCTCCTACCTGTGTGACGGAGACAATGACTGTGGTGACATGAGTGACGAGAGCCCTACACACTGTGGTAAGTCACCCGTAGCTGATCACACAGTAAGGCTGCATTGGAAATGACCCCCTGTTCCCTATATAGTATATAGTGAACTGCTTTTCACTGGGACTTTGTTTGAAATAGCACTGTGTGGAATAGGACAGTTTGGAATAGGACAGTTTGAAATAGGACTGTGTGGAATAGGACTGTTTGAAATAGGACAGTTTGGAATTGGACAGTTTGGAATATGATAATGTGGAATAGGACTGTGTGGAATAGGACAGTTTGGAATTGGACAGTTTGGAATATGATAATGTGGAATAGGACTGTGTGGAATAGGACAGTTTGGAATAGGACTGTGTGGAATAGGATAGTGTGGAATAGGATTGTGTGGAATAGGACAGTTTGGAATAGGACAGTTTAGAATAGGAATGTGTGGAATAGGACAGTTTGGAATAGGATAATGTGGAATAGGACATTTTGAAATAGGACAGTTTGGAATAGGACTGTTTGGAATAGGACAGTTTGGAATAGGATAATGTCGAATAGGACTGTGTGGAATAGGAATAGGACTGTGTGGAATAGGACAGTTTGGAATAGGACTGTGTGGAAAAGGACAGTTTGGAATAGGACTGTATGGAACAGGATTGTGTGGAATAGGACTGTGTGGAATGTTAATTTGATCTGCACAGCAAGAAATAGAACTTGTTGAAATTTGAAAAGCCTTGTAATTTGTATAATTTACACTTTAAAATGTAAGGCTTGATTTTTCCCAATGACAAATATCCAATCATTTCAAATCTATAAAATATAAATTCACATTTCCTGTTGCTCCAGGGTGATCCTCTTGTTGTGGAAAACTGTCTCAGAACAAGATTCCTCGTATGAAGCTGGGTTTAGAGAGAAGTGACCCCTAATGACCCTATGCATGTCTCTTTATCTGCCTGCAGCCACCTCCACGTGTGCCCAGAGTGAGTTCCGCTGCTCCAGCGGCCGCTGTATCCCCGCGCACTGGTACTGTGATGGAGGGACGGACTGTGCTGATGGCTCAGATGAGCCGTCCTCCTGCAGTAAGAACAACTACACTCCCTTACTCATTATGCCAACCCGGAGAGATCCAATGTTTTATTCATTTGTTCCTCTGAGTAAAAGAGTCAGTTAATGATGGATATGTTCTGTGTGTGTGTGTGTGTGTGTGTGTGCGTATGTGTATGACACATTCATTGCCGGACACGACTGTCTTGTAGACTTAGCTACTGATGCGGGACAGTCGTTATTAGCACGCTTCTTAATTATTCTGCTTTCAGGGAAAGTTTGATCTCAAGGATAGTGTATTTTCTGGCATCAAGCATTGATGTTGTTGTTGTGGGGGAGGTGCTGATCCTGGAAGTGGGCTGCCCATTCCACTGTATGGAACGGTCCATACCAACCCCTCATATCACTCCTGGAGAGCCTGAGATCCGGGTGCCGGCTGTGGGGCCTGTTGGTCACAGACAAAGGCTCACAGTGCCCGGGATCCAGACTGCTGTCTCTCTGCATCCCTGTCTGGGCTCACCTAAATTCTATCCAAAATAGGATATTTGGATAAAACATTATTTTTTTTTAAATGTGTGTGTGTGTTTGTGTGTGCTGTTGGTGATGGGTCACTTGTGTGTGTCTTTGTTAGGGATGTGGTCAGTCAGTCATTCAGTCAGGCCTCCCATTGTCCGTGACATTCTTCCCGACTGACGCCCACCGGCCTCCTCTGACAAACACTACCCCTCCTCTTCTGTCTGTTTTCTGTCTTCCTTTTGTTCCTGTGTGATTACACAGCCTCACTTTATCTTGTGTTTGGATCCGGGCACCGTAGATTGGAATGTGGAGTAGATGCCATTGCTGTTTTCCTAGCTTCACTTCATTACCTGTTGTCTTTACTCCTCTAAGTCAGCGAAGAAAAGTTTTTTATTTAGAGCAAAACAGCATTAACGACACTGTGATTGTAACCCGTGTATGGTTTGTCCAGCCACCCTGGTGAGGACCTGCAACTCTGACCAGTTCCGCTGTGATGACGGCAGGTGCATCGCCTCTTCCTGGATCTGCGACGGGGACAATGACTGCGGAGACATGAGTGATGAGGACCAAAGACACAGCTGCGGTGAGTGACCGTGTCTTCCTCTCCCCTGTCCGGCGTCGGATCACTGGCGGATCAGACCCGAGACGCGGCGCCGAGAGGGAGTGAGGACACGGGGTGTCTTTGGCTCCCGGTTGAAGGTCTCCGGCCAGAGTCCAAGGAGCTCACATTCCTGATTTCCCCCGCCTCGGTCGTTACTTTGTGCCTGTCTCTGCTTCCTGGCTCGGGGTGGATCCAGACTCTTATGTCATCGCTCACCAATGTGGCCCCTGACAATGAGGAGCCCGGAGCAGATGGCTGCAGCACACCGCCGTCCTCTGCAGGAGACTCACTTCAAACAATGGGGCTCAATCACATTAGACGGATAGGAAACTGAAGTCCTAGCTAGAGGTCCTGAAATACACTTAGGAATGCTTGGACCGCGAGAAATCTCAGGTCCCGTCTCAGGGGTCCTCGTCGTGATGAGACATCTTTGATTTATTGTAATTTAGCTGCCCGTCTGTTTTTTTTTGTGTCTTTGTTTTTAATGGGTTTTTTTGTTGGTTTTTTTAACTTCAGCCAACCGTACGTGCTCCGCCTTGGAGTTCACCTGTGTGAACAACGACGCGCAGCAGCGGAAGTGCATACCTCGTGACTGGGTGTGTGACGGCGATGCGGACTGCGCGGATGCGCTGGACGAGCACCAGAATTGCACGCGCAGGTCGTGCGGCCTCAACGATTTCACCTGCAGCAACGGCCTCTGCATACGCAGCTCCTACAGGTTTGATGTAACAAGGTCATATTACAGATGTGTTGACCCACTGGGCACAGATGTCAGTTCAACACACACCATTTCTTTTTTTAAAATAAGAAACACACTACGGGGTCGAAAACACAAAGCTCCCTTATATTGATTAGTTGTCTCCAATGTTGATTCAAAATCATGTTTATTATTTTGTTGAAATAAAGTGGAAAGAATGTTGGTTGAAGCGGGGAATGTGCTGTATCAGTGCTGTTTAGATGAGGCGACGAGAAAATAGAAATATGATGGAAATAGCGGCTCCACCTGGTGGAGAAGGAGGCACACTGAGTGCTGATGTGTTCGGTGGCAGGTGTGACCGGAGGAATGACTGCGGTGACAGCAGCGACGAACAGGCCTGCTCCTACCAGCCCTGTCAGCAGCACCAGTTCACCTGCCAGAACGGACGCTGCGTGTCCCGCGACTTCACCTGCGACGGGGACAACGACTGCGGCGACGATTCGGATGAACTGGAGACCCTGTGCCGAACGCCGACCACCACGTGCCCCCCCGGACAGTTCCAGTGTGACAACGGACACTGTGTCCCCCTCTTCAAAGTGTGTGACCGGTCGGACGACTGCTCAGACAACAGCGACGAGAAGGGCTGTGGTGAGCGACGATATCATGCGGACGTTATCGTAAAAGCATTAACGGAAATTTCATTAACCTTGGTCCGCAGTGTATAAAAAAATAAATAATTGGGGAAAAAGTAGAGAAATAAACGTCACACTGAAATGTCAACTAGAATGCTAATGTAGCCCTTTTGTATCACAACGTTGCGGTGTTGGGTTTATGAATTTCTAGTAAGTCCCTCTGGCCTGTTCTCTCTTGTCCCGGTCGCAGGTATAAATGAATGCACTGATCCCTCCATGCACCACTGTGACCACAACTGCACCGACACCCCCACCAGCTTCGTCTGCACCTGTCGCCCGGGCTACCGCCTCATGTCCGACGGCAAGTCCTGCGATGACATCGACGATTGCTCCGAGACGCCCAGCGTGTGCAGCCAGGTGTGCGAGAACACCGTGGGCTCCTACGTGTGCAAATGTGCCCCCGGGTTCCTACGGGAACCGGACGGGCGCAGCTGCCGTCAGAACAGCGACATCACGCCCTACCTCATCTTCAGCAACCGCTATTATCTGCGTAACCTGTCGACAGACGGAGAGGCCTACTCCCTCATCCTGCAGGGTTTGACCAGCGTGGTGGCCATGGACTTTGACCGTGTGGACAGGCGCTTCTACTGGATCGACGTAAGCCGGAGGGTCATTGAGCGGATGCTGTACAACGGCAGTGACCGAGAGGTGGTGGTGAACGGCGTGCTGCATGGCGAGGGCCTGGCGGTCGACTGGGTGGCCAGGAAACTCTACTGGGTGGACAGCTTCCTGGACTGTCTCAAAGTGTCAGAACTGGACGGCCGCTTTGTGAGGAAACTGGCTGAACACTGTGCGGACGCCAATAACACTTATTGCTTTGAAAACCCCAGGGCGATCGTTTTGCACCCTAAATATGGGTGAGTAAATCAAACGGATGGATGTTATGCGGTCAAAATAATGAAAAGTAGAGATATGGTCTTTAGTAACCTAAACCTATTTCGGTTTCCGGTCAGATATGTCTACTGGACAGACTGGGGGGACAAAGCATTCATTGGCCGTGTTGGAATGGACGGCACCAACAAGACGGCTATCATCACCACCAAGATAGAGTGGCCCAACGGTGTCACCATTGACTATAGCAACGACAAACTCTACTGGTCCGACGCCCATCTCAACTACATCGAGTGAGTCTGCGCTTCACGTCACCCTCAGAGTCTCCGATGGGTTCCTAAATGTTTCCTAAATGTTTCCTAAATGTTTCCTAAATGTTTCCTAAATGCCCGAAGGCCTCCCATAACCGTCCTCCTCTTATGCCTCCTCAGGTTCTCCGACCTGGAGGGACATCACCGGCACAGCGTGTACGACGGGACGCTGCCACACCCGTTCGCTCTGACCGTCTTTGAGGAGACCGTGTACTGGACCGACTGGAACACCCGTACGGTGGAGAAAGGCAACAAATACGACGGTTCTGGCCGGCAGGCTCTGGTCAACACCACGCACAGACCCTTCGACATCCACGTGTGCCATCCATACAGGCAGCCCATAGGTGAGTCACAGTCCAGGAGCCTGTAATCCGAGTGGTGTCTCCTTCCCGAATCGCGGTTGTGGCTTCATCATCCTGGCGTTCCCTGCCTGTCGAGGGCTAACATGGGGACAATGCGGGGGCCTGTGTTTGCTCAGCGGCACTGAATGTCTGCCCGATTCCCTGACCCTATCTCCTCCCCCCAGTGACCAACCCCTGTGCGGTGAACAACGGCGGCTGCTCCCACCTGTGTCTAATCCGCCACGGAGGGCGGGGTCACACCTGTGAATGCCCCGACCACTTCCTGACTGTACAGCTGGGGGGCGTGGCTCGCTGCCTGCCCATGTGCACCAGCACCCAGTACAGATGTGCGGATAATGAGCGGTATGCGTGGGGTTTCCCTTTCAATTATTACCACACGCTCCCTTTGTATCATGTGTCCTGAGGTGATGTTGAAGGTCCCTGAGTTTTGCCCCTCCTGCTCTCCACAGCTGCATCCCCATCTGGTGGAAGTGTGACGGTCAGAGAGACTGCAGGGACGGCTCTGATGAGCCCTCCACCTGCCCCAGTCGCCACTGCCCACTGGGCCAGTTCCAGTGCAACGACGGAAACTGCACCAGCCCACACTTTCTGTGCAACAGTAACCAGGACTGCCATGATGGCTCTGATGAAGACCCAGTGCTGTGTGGTGGGTGGCGTGTTGTCTTTTCTATCATTTACTCTGTACATTTGTTGATTTCCCATTATAAGGAGGTTGTTGTTAGAGTACAGAGATTACTTGACGAGTAGTGTGGTTAAGCTGTGGTGTGTTGGTTTGTCTGATCAGTCACTCATCAGTGCGAGACCCACCAGTGGCAGTGCACCAGTAAGAAATGCATCCCTGAGGCGTGGCAGTGTGACGGGGAGGACGACTGTGGCGACGGCTCTGACGAGGAGCCCGCCCACTGCTCCAGCAGGACATGCAGGCCCGGACAGTTCAAGTGTCGCAACGGACGCTGCATCCCCCAGAGCTGGAAGTGTGACGTGGATGACGACTGTGGAGACAACTCTGACGAGCCTCTGGAAGAGTGCAGTGAGTGACGCTCACATCCCACGGAGAAACGCGTGGCCAAACACACACAACTGACTGCTTTAGGAACTGAGTTTGATAGTTACAGTTAAGCTAATGACTATTAGCAAGAAGTAAAAAAAATATATATATATATATCTGAATTGATAATAGTTTGCTTCCGTTATGAATTACCGACTTCCTCCACATGTTAGTAAATGACTTCCTTAACACTGTAGTGAACAACTTCCTCAACACTGTATTTATTGAATGACTTCCTTGACACTGTACTGAACGACTTCCTCAACACTGTATTGAACAACTTCCTCAACACTGTATTGACAAGCTTCCTCAACACTGTAGTGAACAAATTCCTCAACACTGTATTTAAAGGCGTCCTCAACACTGTATTGAACGACTTCCTCAACACTATTGAAAAGCTTCATCAACACTGTAGTGAAAAAATTCCTCAACACTGTATTGAACGGCTTCTTCAACACTGTATTGAACTTCCTCAACACTGTATTGAACTTCCTCAACACTGTATTGAACGACTTCCTCAACACTGTATTGAACTTCCTCAACACTGTATTGAAAGTCTTCCTCAACACTGTACTGAACGACTTCCTCTACTTATTCACAGTGGGGCCGTCTTATCGCTGTGACAACCACACCGAGTTTGCCTGCAGAACAAACTACCGCTGTGTGGCATTATGGTCTGTCTGCAACGGCCACAACGACTGCAGGGACAACAGTGATGAACAGAGCTGCGGTGAGTCCACTAAAACCCCTGCATCCTGACCTGAATCAACCGACAGTTTGAACACATGACGCTGAATGATACTGGTTGTTGTATGAGGTAACGGTGTGTGTCTAGTGTGAATGAAAGGTTATTAGCAGACCATTACATTTGTTGGCAACGGGAGGCGGTGACGGAGAGGGTCTTACCACCAGCTCCATTTACTTCCTCTGGATTTATGGCGCGTGTGTACGTGTGCGTGTGTGTTCGAGGTTCACACGGCACCCTCCTACGGCACCCTGATCCACAGACTGCAGCCTCCCGTCTCTTATCAGAGGCTCTGACTCCATTAGTGCCCTTCCTGCGCTAGAGGGGAGCTTGGTTCTAATCTGTGTTGGAGAATGCAGCGGGCGGGCCAGGTGGAGGACCACTATCTCCCCAGCCTCCATCCCTGTGTGGTAGAGACGGCTCAGCAAGGCTCTGCCTGCCTCCTCTCCTGGGCTCCATAGACCTGGCACGGATCAGGACTCACCCACAGATCAGGACTCACCCACTCCAGACATGCTGCACTCCCCCCCTTGCGTGACCAGCTCTGTTCTCTTTTTCTTTCTTTCTTTCTTTCTTTCTTTTTTAAAGAGGGCACCTCTCAGTCCAAAGCTATGCGTTCTAGTAGTAATGGACATCAGAATATTTAATAGGATGATGCACAGTGCTGAAGAATTTCTCATTAATCTGAGAGTGTCTTGGGGTACCAGCGGAGAGGTTACAGCTGTAACTGCGTCAATGTCTTGAAATCTTAAAGGAGACTTGGAATTTTTCTGAGTCAAAAAAGAATCTACTGAATGACTAAAGGGCAGTGTCCCTGACTAAAGAAAATGTTATTGAGTATCTCTTCATTGTTATTGCTGAACCCGTGTCTGGTAAAACATCTCTTGTGTGTTCAGCAGTGAAATGTTAAGGTGTAAATAACTGAACAGAGGAACTTCTGATTAGGAGGATGACAGCGTGGTGTACATGTCCTTGACAACAGTGTGTCGGTCGTGGTTTCAGAGGCGCTGACCTGCGACCCCCTGGGGGACTTCCGCTGTGACAACCACCAGTGTGTCCCTCTGCGCTGGAGGTGTGATGGGGATAACGACTGCGGGGACGGATCGGATGAGCGCGCCTGCAGTGAGTTCTACAGTACTTCTAACCACCGGGACACATATATACCCCGGGGAAACAGTATGAACGAGTCAAAGTCGGCCTAAGCAGGAGGGACCGTAGAACAGTATGGTTGTTTCCTTAATAAGTAAGAAAAAGTATTTGTTAGTATTTAACCTAAGTGAACCATACTGCTTAGAAGCATGGCTTTAACTAGATGCAAGCCACGTCTGAAACAAACTAATGGGAAGGTGCTATAGAAGATGATTGGTTTATTGGTGAGTGGGAAGGTCCTTTGGAAGATGATTGGTTCGTAGATTACAAGATGTATCGTAGATACACAAGAGTGTATTTCCCCAGTCTTTCTATTTGGTAATTTAGGCCAGGTTTTAGGCACCCAACTCTTTGAAAAGAAAGCATCTCTGGGATCTCAGATCGTGTCATGGCTGGCTGGTGTCTGGACTTCTACACTGAGTCATCATGGTCTGGTAGCACCAACCTAGTTGGAGCGTGACTAGGTTGGAACTCTACATTGATTCAAGACCAACTTTTCTTTTTATTCCAACGGGTGCGATCCCACACCGCCATGTGCTTGCGCTGGGGCTTGGTTTCGTCTTTTCATAGCATTTCTGGCTGGGTAGTCCAGTGCAGCTTTGCCAGTCACACAGATGAAATAGGGCTGTTGATGGCAAAGAATGGACGTGTCATTGTTTTATCAGATAACAAAGTACTCTGGTAAAAGACTTAACACTTCTGTCGTCAGGACAGTGTTATGTGAGGCGGCTTATCAGCTGCTAGAGAAACAGCTTGTCCTCAACATGTCAGTCGGAGGGAGTCAGGGAGTTGGCCACCTCTGCCCTGGAGAATTTAAACAGGTCTGAAAACATGCCAGCTAATGAGGATAATGTTTCTGCTTCAAAGAACAACCAATGTCCCGCTCTAAATCACTTTGTAATATGATGAAATTTGCTTAGCTTTTTTGTTGGCCAGTCCTCTTGTAACTGTTCTGCTAACACTTAGAGATTGAGAGAACGCCTCCAGTGAATTCCTTGATTAACTCACTGCAGAAAAATGGCTGCATTATTGGTTGGGTGCTTATATGTTTTTTGATAATGGCGAAACAAGCACCAACTCAGCTATTGCATTTGCCCAGTTTGAAGGGGGGGCACTATTTACGTATAGAAAATGTTTATCAAAGCTTTTTTGCCACTAAAATGAGGTATTATTTAATCACGTTTTTCATCTGTCTCTGTATGTCGTTTGTTTGCACTGTGGTAATGAGGACTAATTTAGTATTCTGATTTTAAAGGCCCGCGTGTGTGCTCCGAGAGCGAGTTTCGCTGCGATAATCTGAACTGCATTCCCGACCGCTGGGTCTGTGACCATGACAACGACTGTGAGGACAACTCAGATGAAAGGGACTGTGGTGAGTGGAGGCTCTTTGTTTTGGCTCTGGCTCTGCTTATTTATGCGGGTGAAGGAATAAAGCACTAAGCTAAGAAGCGGTAAAACTTCACCTTTTTGAGGCCCAGGATAAAACTCAAAGGACCACCAGGATATGCTGAGGCACAGGACACATTAAAAAGACCACCAGGATGAATTGACTTGGTTTTCTGTAAAACACTGCTTTTCTTCCTTCATTGGCTGTTTTCGCTGTAAATTCTAGTCCGTTTTAAACGGTTGTTTCCTGTAGCCGTGAACACAAAAGTCAGAATCTGAGAAATGCGCCACTTGTTCAACATGAATGTAATTTGAATTTAGGTTTCACTTAAAATAAGTGCATAAATGCCTGTTTGTGATAATGACTAACATGCTGGCGTGGGGTGGCTGTGTCGCAGAGTTGCGGACCTGTCACCCAGGCTACTTCCAGTGTGGGAGTGGCCACTGCATCGCTGACCGCTTCAAATGTGACGGCAATGCTGACTGCCTGGACTATACTGACGAGATATCTTGTCGTAAGTTCCACACGTGTCTACAGGCTGACATCAAACAGGACACTCTTAACTCCAGAATGAATGTTATGTTGCTACAGCGCCCTCTACAGTTTTAAAAAGTTACAAACGTGAATTCCAGTTGTAATGGTCTATGAATGTCTTGCGTTTGCAGCGACACGTTATCCAAATGGCACGTACTGCCCACCGTTCCTGTTTGAGTGTAGAAACCATGTGTGCGTGCAGCAGTACTGGAAATGTGACGGAGACAACGACTGTGGGGACAGTTCTGACGAGGAGCTCCATCTCTGCTGTAAGGTCCCCATCAGTCTTTTTACAATGAGAAATGAAATTCTGACATTGAGCCTGGCTGCGTCCTGGGTCTGTATTTATCACACACCTCAGAATAAGTGTGCAGATTTATGATTCGATTACCCCCTCCTTAACGGTCTGGTTCAATAGAATCTAACGGTCTAAACTGATCTCAGATCAGCACTCTGTGACCCTTGGTAAACCCTGTCTCCCTAGTGGACATCCCATGTGACCCGCCCTTCCGCTTTCGCTGCGACAACAACCGCTGCATCTACAGCCACGAGCTCTGCAACTCTGTGGATGACTGCGGCGATGGCACGGACGAGAGAGAGCAGCACTGTAAGTACACGCCCGTCCTCAGGAATTGGCCTGCATGGCCACGGGTGGGGGGGGGGGGGTCGCCCGTGTTTTTTAATCGTCCCAAAATGGTGGACGTGTTTTTGTTGCAGGCCAAACCCCCACGCACGGGCCCTGTTCAACAGAAGAGTTCAAGTGCAGTAACGGCCAGTGCATCCCCCTGCAGTACGCCTGCGACGACTACGACGACTGCGGAGACCATTCGGACGAGCTGGGCTGCAGTGAGTAACGAGGCCGGCTAACCGCCGCGGATGCCTCATCTCTTGTAGCGCTCAGCTGCCCATGTGACTGTTTGGAGAAACCGCGTGATTTTCTAGCTGATGAGAGAGCGGAGCGATTGCCATTAACGTGACATGCACTGTTGCATGTGCGCTCTCTTCAGATCACGGCAGTGGGCGCTCCTGCAGTGAGAACATCTGTGAGCAAAACTGCACCAACCTGACCGACGGAGGCTTCCTCTGCTCCTGCAGGCCCGGATACAAGCCTAGTCAGACCAACAGGAACGACTGCGAGGGTACGGAGGCGTTTTTCCAGAAAAACCCTGTAGCGGTTATCTCTACCGCAGCCTCCGCTTGTGCCATCCGTAACCTTTGTGTCTCCTGTTTACGTATTCGTTCTCAGACGTGAACGAGTGCGAGGTCTTCGGGACGTGTCCGCAGGAGTGTAAGAACTCCAAGGGCAGCTACGAGTGCTTCTGTGCCCAGGGTTTCCGCTCGGTCAGCGAGCAGCACGGCGTGGAGTGTGCTGCCGAAGGTAAGACAGCTCCGGGCGAAAGCAGTAGACTACATAATGAACTGGGTGCCGCTTCGAGATGCGACCTTCGCCCTCCCGAGGAGGGCGGCTGAATGTGTCACATGACCGCCTTTGACCTTTCTCCATTTCAGGAAACCCACCGGTGCTGCTTCTGGCTGACAACGTGCGGATTCGGCGTTTCAACCTGTCCTCAGGACAGTATTCCGACTTCGTGGACAACGCAGAGCACATCCAGGCTCTGGACTACCAGTGGGATCCAGAGGGCATTGATTTCAGTAAGACTCTTAGCAACTAGCAAACTGTACTTGGGTAATGGAGTGGAAATACCGGAAGCAATGAAGTACAGTAACTGGAGAGGTTTTCAGACTGTACATGTTTTCCTTCATTTGACACCAAATTGGCTTAAAAGGGAAGAGACTTACTTACTGTGTCCAAAAAGAAACCCTTGTTTTACTTTGTTTTATTTGAAACTTTGACCCTGTTGTTCTTCCAGGTGTTGTGCACTGGACGGTCCTGGGCCGAGGCAATGAGTTTGGCTCTATCAAGCGGGCCTACATGCCCACGTTCAATGACAACGGCAATAACCCGGTGAAGGAGGTGGATCTGAACCTGAAATATGTTTCCAACCCTGATGGGATCGCTGTGGACTGGATTGGAGGGTACCATGCCTTACCCATTATTAGTATTTTTTGCACTTTTCTTGCATTCAATACTTATATATCTCATTATCTTGGTTTTACAGTCACATTTACTGGACAGACGCAGGGACCAATCGAATTGAAGTGGCGAAGTTAGATGGTCGCTACAGGAAGTGGTTAATATATACTGACCTGGACCAGCCTGCTGCTATTGTTGTCAGCCCAGCAACTGGGTAGGGATTGGATACAGTTACATGGAAGAATGTGTGTGGCTGTGTGGCAGTGTTTGTAATTATTTAATACAATGTGTTTACATCTACAATGGCATTGCGATAAAAGGCAAATGGAAATAAGTGGCAAGGAAACACGTTAGCTAATAAAACCTGTTTCCCAGAATGATGTACTGGACAGACTGGGGCAGGAGACCCAGAATCGAATCCAGCTGGATGGACGGGCAGCACAGGCAGGTTCTGTTGGACGAGGACCTGGGCTGGCCTACTGGCCTGGCTCTGGACTACCTGAACGGAAACAGGATCTACTGGTGTGACTCCAAGGAGAACATCATAGAGTCCATGAAGCCAGACGGGACGGAGAGGAAGATCATCATGTCGGGAGGTCAGAACCCAGTGACACCTTTCTCAGGGGTCCCAAAGTTCAACTGTATTTGTCATTACACATTAACAGTGTAATTGGCAATTGAATGCTTGGTTTCTAAGACATCCTCAACATTGCAGGCCAAAGGGCACCCTGTTAGCTCTTTAGTGCACTACTCCTGACCAGGACCTGAAGGTGTCCGGTCTGAACTGTGCTATGAAGGGTATAACTTGTTATTTGTGATGTGCAGCAGTAGTCGCTGACATGCTGGTGATCCATTATTTTTAATAACTACTATCTAAAATGAACTCCTTTAATAATTACCTATTAAATCCAACCAAGTGGTCTCTAATTAACCATGGTAATTCCCTACTTCAGATATCGGCAAACCCTACAGCCTGGACGTCTTCGAGGGCCATGTGTACTGGTCGACCAAGGAGCGGGGCGAAGTGTGGAAGACGGAGAAGTTCGGAAAGGGGGACAAAGTCAAGGTGCTGACCGTCAACCCCTGGCTGACTCAAGTACGCGTCTACCAGGAACACAGATACAGCCGATCAGGTCAGAGGTTGTCCCGCAGAGAAAAAAAATAATAAACCCACCACCACACCACCTCTCCTGTTCGGTGATTATAAGGCCTGTCGCCATACCCCTGTGCCCCTTCCTCAGTACCCAACCCCTGCAAGGACGTGTGCAGCCACCTGTGTCTGCTGCGTCCCGGCGGCTACACCTGCGCCTGCCCTCAGGGGTCCTCCCCAGTCGACTTCAACCCCAACGTATGCGACGCAGGTATGCTCTGTTTAAATGAACCGGGGGGCAACGGACGGCAGCGGCCTTCGTGCCGCGCTGACCGCACCGCCGCGCGCCATTGAATTGGCACTCCGTGCCCGCACGGCTGCTCTGATATGGTTTGGTGACCCTGTGCTTGGCTTTCACTCCCGCAGCCATTGAGACTCAGGTCGACATGTTCACTCCATGCAGATGCGTGAACGGTGGGACCTGCTACACTGACGAGGGGGGCCTGCTCAAATGCAAGTGAGTTCGGCCAGCAGGGCCCGGAAAGTAGATTCCCTGTTGTGTTATTTTAACAGCAAAGCCACGAGTCAGAGGAGTGTTTCATTCCGCCCGAGGAAGTCACCTTTTGTTATTTTGATGTGCAGGTGTCCGTATAGCTATGCAGGAAGCTACTGTGAAATCGGGAAGTCCAGGGGTGCCCCCGCAGGAACAGGTATGGCGTTGGATGGTGTATAACCTGTAAAGTGTATCTCTTCAAACACCAATCCATTTCTTCCCAAAAACGGCAGAACAATGTGCCGGTCTTCATACTGGTGTCACATATCAATGGTTCAGGATACTGTTGAAAAATTTATCTAAACACACACTCCGGTCAAATGTTTTCAAATGCTGCACCTTTCCATTTAACTTCTAACATTCATCATGCTGAAGCAACAAAATAGGTCACATAGCTGTAATTCTTTTTATTTAACTTTACCCTAATTTGTTGGTTGTAGACAGTTGTTTTCTGACAGTCACCTGACAGTCACCTTGGGATTTGTTTTGACTCAGCAGAGACTTTCATCTTCCAGTAAAGGTTTACTCAGTTCTCTAATGAACAACCAAATATCACCATACTCTTAACTTCAGTTGCAGACATGTCAGCAAATTCATAGGGAGTCTGCTTATATTTTACTACAAAAAACGAAGGAGTTGATTCTGCTACGGGACATCTAATAAGTTTAGCTGGAAACCGACAAATGATTAGTATGATGTTCTGGAATAAACTTTTAAAATCTTCATCTTCAGCGATCGCTGTACTTTTAGCGGTGATCCTCATCCTCATCACGGGAGCGTTGGCCGTTGGCGTTTTCCTCAACTACAAACGAACGGGGTCCCTAATCCCCCCAATGCCGAAACTACCCAGGTAGGCCCTGAGCGTTGACCTGAACTCACCCACCTCTGCCTACATCTCTCGTATCGTTTCAAACAAGAGCCCCATATAAATGTGTTATGTTTCATGAAGAAACCGTGTTCCTGTGTCTCTCCTTGGTAGCCTGAGCAGTCTAGTAAAATCTGGAGACACTGGCAACGGGGTGACGTTTCGCTCGGGTGACAACGTCACCATGGATCTGGGACCTCCACCCATCGGGGTGTCATTCATTGACAGGGCCAATCAGCTGGTAATCACTGGACTATGTTTGTATGGCAGTTGTGGGGTCACTGCCCCTTCAGACTGCGCTGTCAGTGTTTTTTTATTCTGTTAGGCCCGTGAGACTCGATTACCTCTGACCCTTTAGACATCTCGTTTTTTTCCACATGATTATTATGAAGACTAATCAGACTTATTAACAGGACAATTCAGACTAGTCAACACATTCCTAGCAAGGGGCGGTTTTGCTGTGTGGTTAATAAAGTCAGGAACAGATTGCTTGGCGTTGAGGTTCGTGCTCAACTTGAAATCCATGTTGTTAAAAGATCTCAACTCAGTCTGAATCACTTTTGATGGAAATGCTAATAAATGCCTTGTCGTTTACAGGATGAGAGCTTTGCGGAGTCAGGGAGGCAGCCAATCACATTTGAGAACCCTCTGTATGCTACGGTAGCAGCTGGGTTGCCTAGTGATCCTGCTGTCATCCACGCCTCACAGGTAACCAAGCCGGTACATAAACGATCCAGTCGGACTGACCCATTAAAACAAAACTAATTGTTCTGATTCCGAAAAGGTGACTGTCACTGTAGGCGGGGAGCAGATACAGAACAACTTTACGAACCCAGCGTACCATAAAGAACAGAGAGTGAGCACTGTAGACCGCTCCATAATCCAAGCCAAGCCTGTTCAGGTGAGCCTCTTGCACTATACTTGTACCATTAGTTAAAGGTATTAAACCCCAACTTAATAACAATGTTGCCCTGCATTCATAATTCCAGCAGTCAAGGTGGAGTTTTTTCAAAAGAAAATTGAAGCCGAGCACAACTTTTGAAAACCCCACCTATTCCGAGGTAAGCCCAACACTGCCACCTGATGGTGGCTTTATCTTCACCCTTCATTTTGCTCAGTGACTACAGTAATCTGCGGTTTTACAGCAGGGTGTCACACAGAACATAGGTTTATGTCTGCTGCTGACAGTTACTCTGAAGTGAATTGTCTTGGAATTGTGTTGGCTTTGTGGTAGTCATTCCAGTTTCAATTTTCAGATGCAAAATGAAAAAGCAGTAGGAAGCAATGAGAACAGTTCCTCCACTGAGCCATCTCCCTTCGGCCCTCCCATCAAACCCCTGAAGAGGGATCATCCCAGCACCTACTCACCGACGGAAGACACTTTCCGAGACACAGCAAACCTTGTCAAAGAGGACAGCGATGTATAACCCCCCCCCCACACACACACACACACACACACACACTTTGTCACAGACTGGAATCAAAGACACACTCCCCTTTGCACAGAATCTATTTTTATATGCAGCCTGTGTACAAAACTACGATTGTTTTGAGAAAAGAAAATTAGA
The DNA here is from genome assembly GCF_011004845.1 of Esox lucius. Lineage (NCBI taxonomy): Eukaryota > Metazoa > Chordata > Actinopteri > Esociformes > Esocidae > Esox > Esox lucius. The sequence goes on from NC_047584.1 coordinate 17,671,181, forward strand.
AAAACATTTCTTTAGCATACAGAAAAGATGCCTTCTGATATTTCTTATGCCAATTCTTGTTTCATGATTTTTTTTATTGTGATGTACTATATGTATATCTTTGCACTGAAGCTGCTGATAGAAATGTTATAAATATGTTGTACATTTGTAAATTTGAAGAGTAAGATTTTTGTTGATAATATTCTCTGGCGGTTGGAAATAGATTATCTTAATGATAGAGCTTCATAAACAAAATAACACATAACATGTGAAGTAAATTGTGAGTTTATTGAGAATGCACAGCAGTAGATTTATCATGTTAGGACAATGATTTGAAAGGACAATGAACTATTTTTGCCACTGAACAAAACTGAAGATGTATGCATTTCATCTTATGTTTATATACCTCATTTCAGGGCTAAAAACTATAAAAATGTTGATCAACAGATACAAACTGATTCAATACTTGTGCTCTCACCTTAGTTATTCTAAACCTATAGATGTGGTAAAAAATATGAAAATGCACAATATCTTAAAGGAAGGTTTTCTAGGTATTACTTACAAGGTCAAATTTTTATTTTCCCAGACTACTTGCATTTTGAAATCAAAATGATCATGTTTTCCATGTTTTTAATGAATAACAATGGCCTCTTTTTAAAATTAATTTGGAACAATACTTGAATATGCACATGATTTTTAATGTGTGAAGATGTATCTTGCTGTATCGTTTTGGACATCTAAGTGGTTATCTTCCAACAGTAAAATATCTGGAGATAATGAATTTGGTCTGTCATTTTTAAAACATGGGTTGCAAAACCTATGCTCTTAGATTGTTTTTATATTATAATGAAAATGACAAATTAAGGCTGTACCATTCTAAATATTCCCAAATGGTTTTATAGATAGCAAAGTGGGATTTAAATTTATGCTGCTGAGTTGTAAAATGAATAAAATTTTGGTTTTGTAATACAATCTCAAAAGGCTTGTTTTCTTTCCTCAAAATGTATTGCAATTAACTAAATATAGGCTTAAGAAAGTTAAATAACTCATATACCTAGGAACTTTACACCCATTATTTCTAGGCACCACAGGAAAATTATACAGTGGGGAGAACACTGCCGATTTTGCAGGTTTAAGTCTGTAATTTTGATCATAGGTACTAACAGGTCTTTATGAAGCTCTATCATTAAGAACTGTGAGTGACGGAAGCTAAAACAAAAATCCAGAAAATCACATTGTATGATTTTGAAGTAATTAATTTGCATTTTATTGCATGACATAAGTATTTGATACATCAGAAAAGCAGAACTTAATATTTGATACAGAAACCTTTGTTTGCAATTACAGAGATCATATGTTTCCTGTAGTTCTTGACCAGGTTTGCACACACTGCAGCAGGGATTTTTGGCCCACTCCTCCATACAAACCTTCTCCAGATCCTTCAGGTTTCGGGGCTGTCGCTGGGCTTTCAGTTCCTTCCAAAGATTTTCTATTGGGTTCAGGTCTGGAGACTGGCTAGGCCACTCCAGGACCTTGAGATGCTTCTTACGGAGTCCTGGCTGTGTGTTTCGGGTCGTTGTCATACTGGAAGACCCAGCCACGACCCATCTTCAACTTCATCTTCTTACTGAGGGAAGGAGGTTGTTGGCCAAGATCTTGCGATACATGGCCCCATCCATCCTCCCCTCAATATGGTGCAGTAGTCCTGTCCCCTTTGCAGAAAAGCATCCCCAAAGAATGATGTTTCCACCTCCATGCTTCACGGTTGGGATGGTGTTCATGGGGTTGTACTCCTCCTTCTTCTTCCTCCAAACACAGCGAGTGGAGTTCAGACCAAAAAGCTCTATTTTTGTCTCATCAGACCACATGACCTTCTCCCATTCCTCCTCTGGATCATCCAGATGGTCATTGGCAAACTTCAGATGGGCCTTGACATGCGCTGGTTTGAGCAGGGGGACCTTGCGTGTGCTGCAGGATTTTAATTCATGACAGCGTTGTGTGTTACTATTGGTTTTCTTTGAGACTGTGGTCCCAGCTCTCTTCAGGTCATTGACCAGGTCCTGCTGTGTAGTTCTGGGCTGATCCCTCACCTTCCTCATGATCACTGATGCCCCACGAGGTGAGATCTTGCATGGAGCCCCAGACCAAGGGAGATTGACCGTCATCTTGAACTTCTTCCATTTTATAATAATTGTGCCAACAGTTGTTGCCTTCTCACCAAGCTGCTTGCCTATTGTCCTGTAGCCTATCCCAGCCTTGTGCAGGTCTACAATTTTATCCCTGATGTCCTTACACAGCTCTCTGGTCTTGGCCATTGTGGAGAAGTTGGAGTCTGTTTGATTGAGTGTGTGGACAAGTGTCTTTTATACAGGTAACAAATTCAAACAGGTGCAGTTAATACAGGTCATGAGTAGAGAACAGGAGGGCTTCTTAAAGAAAAACTAACAGGTCTGTGAGAGCCAGAATTCTTACTGGTTGGTAGGTGATCAAATACTTATGTCATGCAATAAAATGCAAATTAATTATTTAAAAATCATACAATGTGATTTTCTGGATTTTTGTTTTAGATTCTGTCTCTCACAGTTGAAGTGTACCTATGATAAAAATTACTGCATGCTTTGTAAGTAGGAAAACCTGCAAAATCGGCAGTGTATTAAATACTTGTTCTCCCCACTGTATATCAATCCTCATAAAATATATTCAGTACACTATTCACCGTATGTGTAATGAATATGTACCACTACCTGCTTTATTAGGAAAATATATAGGGTCAGTTAAAAGTTTGGACACACCTACTCATTCAACGTGTATTTCTTTATTTTTACCAATTTCCACATTGTCGAATAATATTGAAGACATCAAAACTATGAAATAACACATGAAATCATGTAGCAAACCAAAACATTATTAAACAGATTTCATTTTGTAGAATCTACAAAAAGTAGCCACCCTTTGCCTTGATGACAGCTTTGCACACTTTACATTTTCTCAACCAGCTTCATAAGGTAGTCACTTGGAATACATTTCAATTAACATGTGTGCGTTGTTAAGGATACATTAATTAGAGTAACCAGACTCAGAAATTGTCAATTATCTGCACTTCAGATTTGGGCCCAAATAAATGCTTCACAGAGTTCAAGTAACAGACACATCTCAACATCTACTGTTCAGGGGAGACAGTGTGAATCAGGCCTTTATGGTGACAATTGCTGCAAAGAAAACTACTGAATGAAACCAATAATAAGAGATTTGGTTGGGCCAGGAAACATAAGAAATGGACATTGGACCAGTGGAAATCAGTCTTTTGATCAGTACAAATTATAGATTTTTGCTTCTAACCAACAGTTGTAAAACAAATGATCTCCGCATGTGTGATTCCCACCATGAAGCATGGACGAACTGTGATGGTGTGGGGATGCTTTGCTGATGACACTCTCTGATTTATTTAGAATTCAAGGAACACACAACCAGCAAAGGTATCACAGCATTCTGCAGTGATATACCATCCTGTCTGGTTTGTGCTTAGTGGGAATATCATGTTTTTCAACAGGAAAATAACCCAAAACACACCACCCATCTGTGTAAGGGCTATTTGAAGAAAGAGAGTGTCATGGCGATGCATCAGATGAACTGGCCTCCATAATCTCCCCAACTTCAACCCAGATGGTTTGGGATAAGTTGGACCACAAAGTGAAGCAAAAGCATTCCAGGTGACTACCTCCTAAAGCTGGTGGAGAGAATGCCAAGAGTGTGCAAACCTGTCATCAAGGCAAAGCGTGGCTTCTTTGAAGAATATAAAATGTATTTTGGTTTGTTTAACACTTTATTGGTTACTACATGATTCTATATGTTATTTCATAATTTTGATGGCTTCACTATTATTCAATATTCCCAGAAACAAAACTGATACATGTAATTTTATCTAAAGTATCACATGTAGATGTTATTTCTAAATAAAAGGTTTGGTAGCTTATGGGCTTTCCACACCAATTTGGTTTGCATAAATCTTTTTGTAGTCTTTGGGGACAGGAAGTAGAACAGCCATGAAGAAGTCAACTATGAATGCAGGGAGGTAAGACATTGGGATCCACATGAGCTTGGCATCCCAACCAGGTGAGTAGCGCGTCCGTGGGTGTAGGGCTGTAAGCGCATGCTGCATACAGTTGCTCACCTTGGAGATGTCTGCACTGCACAGCAGACCCATTGTGAAATCCTGAACTTTAAGATCTGTAACAGGAAACAGCAATCATGAACATTCTAGATTATGTTCACACTTCATTTCTGCATGGACATAAGGCCCTCCTGCCTTCGGCAAATCAGATTATGCCTCGATTCTGCTACTCCCTGCTTACAGGCAGAGACTAAAACAGGAATTGCCTATAAACAGGGCCCATTCAGATTATGTCACTGCTCCAGCGTATCAGCCTGGGAAAGGTTTTGCAAAGCTGTGGGTGAAAACATTGAAGAATACCCGGACGCAGTGACTGATTACATAACAAAGCGCATTGACCAAGTTGGACCACGGATTCCTGTACATTCATCCCCTATTCAGAAACCGTGGGTAACCGACGAGGTCCGCGACATGCTCCAAGCACGTTCTGCAGCCTTTGACTCTGGTAACTCGGATGACTGCAGTACATCCAGGTGTGATCTTAAGAAGGAAATAAAAGCCGCTAAAAGCAATACATGGACAACGTGGAATCTCTCTAGTGAGTCCCTAACACCAGGAACATGTGAACAGATTAAGAACTATTACTGACCACTGAAAATCAGCAGTGTGGAGGAAAGGCTCTGCTTCTCTGCCAGAGGATCTGAACACTTTCCAGGCATGACATCTGCTCCCACTCACTTGGACTAAACACGGGAGCCTTTACACTTTGTCCCTTACGGTCACTCAACTAGCCACCTTACACTGACCTGGGATCGTTCTGGTTGGTGCTGTTATGAACATGGTCATTCTCCTGCATCTACTGCCCATGGAGCACCTCATTAATTAGCATGGTAATATTGCATCAGTCTACAATTGTTGGTAATATTATGTAGTCATTCTATTACATCTTTTGCACATCGGAAATTTCACCATTCATTATTTCAATTGATTGTTTCATAATGGATTATTGGACTAGAGAAAATAACTTACCATCTGTATACTACAACCTGCTTTACAATGCTTGCGGCTAGTTTTAAGTCAGGCACTTACCACTTCTTTATTTTATTACTTACAAAAAAAAGTATTATATTTTATATTATATTGTGTTACTTATGCCTGAACTGGAAACCAAGCAATTGCACTGTTGTTAATGTGTAATGACAAATCAACTTGAACTTGAGGTATGGTATGAATGCTTTGGTACATGACTCAATATACAACCAACATACAGTATGCAGCATTTGCTCACATTCATCAAAGAAGGTGGGTCCATATGAGTGCCTGACTTCCTCTGGGAGACGGTTCCACAGTCTCTCCAGGTCCGCTTCTATGATGTCCAGCCTGGTCACATTCGTCTTGAAGAAACCAGGCTCAATGATGCTTACTTTTACACCAAAATGATGCATATCCCGTCTGAACACAAGAGCATGCAGCTTAGGCGTGACCTAGCTAATACAATAAGATGCTTAAATCTATTAATAACTCTGTGGTGTAAATCGGCACATCACATTTCCAAGCATAATAAAGTGCTTGGAAATCAATCCCTAGTTCACTGATTTTAATGTAGTTTAAATGCCACGGTACCTGAGGCTGTCAGAGAAGGCCTCCACACCATACTTGGATATGCAGTAACCTCCTCCATTGAGGGCAATCCTACCCAGGATACTGGCAACATTGACCACCCTTCCTTGAGCCTTTTTTAGGAGTGGGAGGAACTTTAGAGTCACTTCTATCAGACCTATTAGATTGACGTCCAGGATCTTCACGAAATCTTCCAACTGCATCCATTCTGTTGGTCCCATAGGTGAGGCTCTCCCAGCATTGTTGATGAGCCCCCACAGACCTGGGACACAGAGGGGGCAATTGGCTTCTGACTCCAAAGAAGTGTGATACTGCCTGATTATTATATGTTGAAAAATGTGGGTAGAAAGAGATACCTGCAATGGCTATGTATCATAAATAAAATAACACACAGTTTTTAACACAGAAAATATTTCTGATCATGTCTTAGAGTGACCCCATTGATGGAATCCAGACAGCTGATTAGCTCAATTGAAATGAGAATAAAACATACATTACTTTGCTATCTGGACAGTCTCTTTTAATCTGTCCTAAACTCTTAGGATTAGGCTACTGCTGCCTTCCGAGCAGGTGTGAGAAAACTCTTGGAAATATTGGCTAAACCACATTTGAAGCGTTATCATACATGATAGGCAATTAACAATGTGGTTTAGTAAGCCGAACTTTTTTGTTAAGCTATACCGTTTTTGTTTACTTTTAAATTATTTACAAAGGAGTAAAACACTATATATTATGCTATGATGAGGTACGGCAGTTGAACTAACCGCATAATGCATTTACGTGTAATATTACTCAAAAATTATTGGGTAGGCTATATATCAGTAATATGTAAGTCTACAGAGAAATGTGTGTGCTAGGTATTAGCTGTATTTCCTCCAAGGCGGTAAGCGGTTTGAAAAGATGCATGGGTAAGATTCATGCGCTAGAAAGGCTCCATTCAGACAGCAAGACCATTTCCACTAAGTGGTCCTTTGACCAATAACCAAGTATTTTCACATTAACTATATATAAGAATTGGGCTTCCTATTTGAACGAAGCTTTAAATTATTTCAAAGTACTAAGCACCCTACCCAATTTGCATCTTTCACGATGCTCGACTCAGCCTTGCTGCCGTCCATACATACCTCGTTCCCCAACCTCCGTGCGCGTAAACTCCACCGCTCTCTCGATGCTCAAACTGTCAGTTACATTTAATAGAACCGTCTTTAGTCTGGGAGAAGCAGCAGCCTTCAAATCCAAGCCACCTTTCTCCGTGAAACAAGCAGCAATTACATGAACTCCCTTTCTGTCAAGTTGCCTTGCCACCAGATTGCCAAAGCCGCTATCACATCCTGTGATAAATATATGTTTCTTGTCCAAGTCTTCAACAATGAAAGAATCTCTAATAAACCAGGCGATGGCGATGGCTGTAACGGAAATAAGTACGCAAGATAGGGCCAAGTTTGACAGGATTGCCTAAAAAGACGCAAGAAAGAACAAATTAATTTCTTGCATAATCAAAGTAGTCCTAATGTTACAAAAACATCAATAGAACTATATTACCTGACAAAACTCTATTAGTATATTATCATCAGACACCATAGGGAACACCTGTAAGCAAACAAATTTAATTTATATTATCATAATTTTAATAACACCTAGTTTTTGGTTTTGCTTTTGAAATCACACTTACATCGGGGACAGCTTCCTCCATTGTAGGCCTATATTGTCATTTCTCCTTCATTTATATAGTTTGCGTGTTTGCCTGTATAAAAGATACAGCATTACGATTACGAATATGACTAACAGGATCTGATAAACCATATCGAATAAAACAAATGTTGCCGGACAGATCTGTGTCCGACAATATAATTATTCCGTAAATTTTCGCAGTTGCTTGTAGGCCTGTGTGCCCTTTAACTAAATAATCCGGGTCTATCTGGTTTAGGCCTACACACCTGAAGGATTATTGGGTTGTCATAATCGCATGCAGAAATCCATCTGATCATACGCACATGCTTTCGGAGCGGTGCACAGACCTTTCTTGAGGCGGGTGCTGAAACTGAGAAAATGGGCAGAGTTGTCGGACAACGCTTGCCCTTCGGGGTGCGCGACGCTGGTCACAGAGACCAACCTGTATAATGTCAACTGGAAAGTAACTGTATGGCAAAGGGGCATGTGCACTGCACAGGTTGAGCCTTACCTGTGCACGTGCTTGCATGCTTCAGTGTGTACGAAGCATTCACATGACAAACACGTCTAGCGGGTTAAAAAGAAGAAAGCAAGATAAGCATGTTTTGGGCATTTGTGGTTTTGAAGGAGACCTTTGCTAGTAAGAAAACAAGAATTAGGCCAAAAAAAATTACCTCTTTAACAATATTTGTTAGGGACTGCGTAATTATAAAATTGAATGATAAATAACGGGTGCACTATATAGGCAATTATCCGAAACGTTTTGGGTTTTGGATCGAAGGTATTTGGTTGATCATTCTGAAAATGGGATAGGTAGTATAATGGGACACTATATCTTTCTAATGGATATCACTGCATGTGCACAATAACCGAACCAATATGCGTGTCTGTTGGTCAGGAAATGTCACGGTTTTCATGTATGTTCGATAGTCGAGACGGAAATCATTTTACAGGCCGCGGTGTAATGAAAGCCGCCCGGCATGCTCAGTTACCTAAGGTTTTGATCTAAATACAGCTCGAAATATAGGTTACTGCAGAAGCTGAAGGTTATATTCTGATAACTTTCCCCAAATCCCGTAATTTTAACTACAATTGTTATGAATATATTACAACCCCATTGAAAAATCTACAGAAATGTGTTATTATAATTTAGACCTACCATGGCTTTTGGTATTATCCTTCTGTATATGGAAATGCAGGATATGGCGCTCCTCAGTCTTACTTATACATGTTTCAGAGTGGCTACAAAGTTAAGGAATTCACTGCGGATTTGGAGCAGTAATGTCAAAGGTCTGTTTTGCATAGAGGTGGCTCTGATAAACATTTCCTAGAGACTTGATTGGGTAATATTGACTACGGAGGTATTTGAGTCCACAAGTCAGAAACATTTTCGAGCAAGCTGTGACCTTTTGGGTAAGTCTCCGTGGGGTTTGAAGACCTGGATTATACAACACAATAGATTCTTCATGCTCAATCAAGTTGGTTGTTGAACATTGTAGTTACTGTATACACTATCCAAGGCCTAAAGGAGAATGTCACTTTTTTCACCAGAATGATGATAGATGGATCTTGATTTTCGGTGCGAGTTTGAATCCAGCCCTCAAATCGATTGGTGATTTTGGTTTCCATTGACCGTTGTTACGTAATTTTCTTCTCAACGAAAACACAATATACAGTAAACATTTTGATCTTTAATTAAAAAAGAGAATCGAGACCCAATCTGTGATTTAAGTGTTCCCTTAATTTGTTGGAGCAGTGTACTAACCCACATTAGCTGCAAGCTTTACAGAGATCTTATAACTGCTTCCCCTTTTATCTGATTTGCCAACAGGGGAAGGCCATGTGTTTATTTATCTTTTCAATTCATTGGTTAAAGATTAATGTAGAAGGAACCCAGTTCAGTAGAATACTCTGGAAACATTTGACTTACATTTACATTTTAATGATTTAGCAGACGGCCCTTTTTGGATCTACTTAACGATTATTGCATACATTAGCTAGTTGAAAAAAAACACAACTCAGTTGTAGTCAGCAGTCCCTCCTGAACTGGTATAAACTAAGTAAGCAGGGTGGAAATAATCTTGAATGCTGATTGGCTGAAAGCTGTGGTATACAGTATGAGGCGTGTATGACGGAATGACATCACATTACTTTTTACTGATCTAAGTTATAAATACATATATAAACACAGTGTAGTGTAACAAAGAACATGCAAAAAGGCTACAAAAAAATATCCAAAGACTTGGGCGTCAATCAGTCTACAGTCAGACAGATTCTGTACAAATGGAAAAGGTCTGTGAGTCCACCAAAGATCACACCAAGTGAAATGGTGAAGGAGGTGACAAAGAACAGAATCTGCTGGCAATTCAAAAGGGTTCCAAAAGGTTTTTGTTTATAACACAATTTCAGTATAGCAAATTCATTAACTCTACTGTTTAATGCCATTATACCTGATTTACTATATTTTGTTTGACTGTAACCGAGGCTGTTTCAGCAGATCACAGATCAGTAATTATATAGAGCAAAGAGTCACATTTACGATGATTCAAATAAAATGTTATAAAGGTTGAGCAGGGCATATCATTTTGTAATCACACCCTAAATTCACTAAGTGCTATTGCAAAATTAATCTTGCGGGTTGCATCTTGTAAGCTGTTGACAAATGAATGAAGTTCCCCATTCGCTGAATACAATTTTCATATGATAAATAAAGTACTTTTTTGTACTTCTGTTGGTGTAAATAAAAAAAAAAAAAAAAAAAAAAAAATGTTATGGAAAGTTTTTCCATAACATTAACAATAATTAATAGATGCCTTTGGCTTGGCTAAATCTTTGAGGAGCGTTTGGTTTGAAAACCAAGATGGCACTTAAGACAGTGACAACCATATGAATAGCAGGTCCCAGCCAGATGAATAGCAGGTCCCAGCCAGACGAATAACAGGTCCTAGGGGGGGACTGGAGAAGTGACATGCCCCATGCTATTCACAACATTTATCAGGTACGCATCCAACCAGCTCACAACATTCTTCTCCAATGTCACATTTGAAGAAAAGGCATTCAGGTTGAACTTGCCTGACTGCAACAGGCAACTCTCACACAGATCATGGTAATCTGAAGTGAACCTAATATACTGCTGCAGCATGCACAGGTTGATGTGATGCTGATATCAATCTCTGCTGATGCATTTGGAGTTCTTGTCAGTCTTTCACATAGGTCATGATAATCCTATGTGAACCTAATATACAGCTGCAGTATACAGTTTGATGTGTAAAAGAAGAAAAGATCTTACCCCTTTCTGGGTAGTCATGACCATATTGCTCTTTGTTATCCTCAGGCTGTTTGTCCCACAAAGTCTTCAAAATTTTATTTCAGATGTATATCAATCACACTTGTTTTGAAAAACCCTGGTTCAATACACAGGACTTCGACACCACAGGCTGCCATGTTCATTCTGACATTGAAAGCCAGCTTATTGAATCTGCTTGCTTGACGAGACAGGTATTGTGCTACCTGACCACAGCTCTACCGCTGTCAACAGTGCCATGCTGACTACCCAATGCCAATAGCAACTTGAATAAATCAAATAAAGGACCAGTCAGTTTGAAACATAAGTGCAGTGTAGTATTTTACAACCAAAGTAAATACAATGCATTTATCAAATAACATTTTTAAAGAACAGATGTCACTCATGGTCTTAATATAATGTTGGTAGCCTGTTACATAAAAAATTATACACTTGAGGGGGTGGTAAACAACTTCTTAAAAAATCTTTGTTGTGTTGATCAGGTCAGCTGTGGAAAAAAAAGTCATTTACCAGTTATTCTTCTCTGTATTGAAGCATATTTGACACAAAGCTTACTAAAAAAATATATACACATATTCTTACTGGATTATGGATTTAAAATAATCCCCATAAAACCTGTCTGCAAAATGTGGTATTGGTAGCTACTTCCGGCATTTCACCATTGATTTATCCCTTAATGAATTTTATAACTACTTTAAATGTTTGTGTTTCGTTAAGGCATACTTGACCACTGTGTAAATATTGTCAGGACAAGGGGATGTTTGTCAACTTAATTGCTTCAGTTAACTCTTCCAATAGCCAATATTGATCTAAGTCACCTTGTCCTGCAGGTATTTACACAGATATCAAAATGCTGTGGCGTACACCGATCAGCCATAACATTATGACCACTGACAGGTGAAGTGAATAACACTGGTAATCTGGGTTATCATGGCACCGGTCAGTGGGTGGACTATGTTAGGCAGCAAGTGAACAGTCTGCCCTCAAAGTTGATGTGTTTGAAGCAGGATAAATGGGCAAGCGTAAGAATCTGAGCAACTTTGACAAGGGCCAATGCCTGGGTCAGAGCATCTCCAAAACTGCAGCCCTTGTGGGGTGTTCCCGGTCTGAAGTGGTCACTACCTATCAAAAGTGATCCAAGGAAGGAAAAGCGGTCAACTGGCGACAGGGTCATGGGGGGCCAAGGCTCATTGATGCACGTGGGGAGCGAAGGTTGGCCCGAGTGGTCCGATCCAACAGACGAGCTACTATAGCTCAAATTGCTGAATAAGTTAATGCTGGTACTGATAAAAAGGTGTCACACCACAGAACTAATGTGAAGTGGATCTGAATCCCCTACAGAAAACCTGAATGGTGAAATTACCCAAAAAGCCTGCTATGTCCATTAAACCGCGGTAACAGATTGAAATTGTTCCCATAACACCCTGTAGCGAATTCTTAAAGGATTTTTGTTACCTAGCCTCAAAAAATACATCAGGAATGCAACTATATACATGTATTATCATCTTTAAAATATTGAGATAAGATAAACAATCTTAAACAATCTTTTGTTTGATTTTTCCATTCAAAGTAAATGAAGCTACATGATTGACTAGTTTTCATTGTAAATCTAAAAGACAAAAAAGGCAGCCACAATGATGTTTGGCCATTAGAAATGTGGTAAATTTGCATTTGTTGAGGAATCCATCCTAATAAGTGCAAACACTGTGTCAATTGGCAAGACATTATACGGATATAATATTACAGCTTACTAGGGCACAAACCTTTGTATGGTTATTTTGTGTTTCTGAAAATAAAGGTTAATCAGAGCATAATAACCTTTGTAGTCACATCCCAACAAATTCACTATGTGCTATGGCTACATCAACCAAATGTTGTAGGTTGAATTCTGTAGGCGGTTGACAAATTGAATACATTACAAATAGCTGTTTAGATTGAAAATGTGTGTTTATTTTTATTCATTGGCTGAATCACATTTTCCAATGATAAAAAATTGACTTTCCTTGCACTACCGTTAGTGTGAATGAAGAATTATTTCTAATTTCAGTAAATTAAATTAATTAACATTAATGGATAGATGCCTTCGGCTTGGCTAAATCTTTGAGGAGCATTTTGTCTGAAAACCAAGATGGCAGGTAAGACAGTGGCAACCATACAAACTTGGCATCCCAGCCAGGTGAATAGCGAGTCCTAGGGTGGACTGCCGAGATGGCATGCTCCATGCAGTTCACAACCTTCATCAGGTCCGCATCCAGCCACTTCACAACATTCTTCTCCAAAGTCACATTCGCTGGAAGAAAAGTATTGCATCCTGTCAACTAGCTGATTTTCATTAATACATTTTGTTGCCTGTTTCAGATCTATATAAAGAAATACCATTAAAAAGTCATGCAGCGCATCTTGCCTGACTTCCTTGATGTCAATCTCTGCTGATGCATTTGGAGTTTATTTCATTCTTTCACACAGGTCATGATAGCCCTATGTGAACCTAATATACTGCTGCAGTATACACATGTTGATGTGTAAAAGAAGAAAAGATCTTACCCCTCTCTGGGTAGTCATGACCATATTGCTCCTTGATATCATCTGGCTGTTTGTCCCACAAGTTCTTCAAATTTGACCTCAGGAGATGTATGTCAGTCACACTTGTTTTGAAAAACCCTGGTTCAATACACAGGACTTTGACACCAAATGCTGCCATGTTCATTCTGAAATTCAAAAACAAATGTGCCACAACAAACAGATAAATGCGTATTTGCAATACAGTATCACAGCTGGCGCCATACATTTTGTGAATATGGCTCGGAGTTGCCCATCACCATTCAATATGCAATATTACATTCAACTAACTGATATAAAATGAAAAGAACACATGGCTGGTGGAAACTTAACTGGGGAGGACGGGCTTACAGCAATGGCTGGAACCGAATTAATGGAATGGTGTCCCCTACATCAAACACGCGGTTTTGCAGCATTTAATACCAGCCCATTTACTTTAATCCAGACATTACTATGAGGTGTTCAAGCACAGCATCTCACCTTAGACTGTCGTTAAAAGCTTCCACTCCAAACTTAGAGACACAGTACGGACCCCCGAACGCACTTATCCTCCCAAACACACTGGCCACGTTCACCACCCTGCCTCTAGCCTTCTTAATGAGGGGCAGGACGCTCAACGTCACGCCAATGACCCCATTGAGATTCACATCCAGCATGGACTTGTAGTCTTCAATAGTCATCCATTCACAGGGACCAGATGGTACAGAGACTCCAGCATTGTTCACCACAGCCCATAGACCTAGAACAGTAAGAAAGCAGACCAATGAGTACAGAAATCACAGCTACGGCTTACATGCCACTTGTGGCACATGGGGGAAAGTCACTGCTGTTGAGCAGGGTGTGGTCAGAGTTGTCGGGTGAAATTAGGTATGTGGTTGTACATTCCATAGTAACACGACCAATGCCGACTCATGTTAGTACAATAAAAGAATATAGCTGGGGCAGCATCCGACCCCCAGTGTGGAAAAGTACTGAGAACACAGGCATTTTACTCATTCTAATGGGTCAAAATAAAAGTATTGGTCTGCCTACAAGCTAGAAAACCGAAAGCATCTACATCTTATTTTAACTTTGATTGTTTTCCATTAAAAAAATAATAGTCCCTTAAATACTTCATGCGTCATCATCAAAAAGTGACGAGTTGTGCCAAAGCACATGTTTCTGGGACTCCCGAACACTGCTGGTATGCCATAGTCAGGATAAGAACCCAATTTACAAGGACAAAAACTGCTGTGCCATTCAGGAGCACTGCATGTACCTGAGATATTATTATGTGAGCACGGTTATTAGCTTCTTTAGTTCACATTCTCTGTACTCCAAGTAGTGCATTCTTAGAAAAGGACTCCCCCTCAAGTGCAGTTTGTCATCCTATTACTATGCAATCTATTTATTATACTTCTATGTACTCCTAACATTTGGTCCTCTCTCTTTGGCAAAATTCCTGGCTGCCTTCTGGGGCTATACAATTGTTTTTTAAAGCCCCAGAAGGCAGCCTAGATATTTGGATAATTACTTAATAGAATTACCAAATACTTATCCTATTTTGAAATTTTGGATGCAGTTTGTATAAAAAGGTGTAACATTTGTCTAAAGTGGTGAGGAATCTGAGCATTAACAATTACAATATGTACGTTTCATTGGAAGTGAATGTGCCTAGATAATGAGAACAACAGAAACATCTCTGTTTAGATTATCTCTCTGTAGGTTGTGCTCTACGAACCCCAGGAATGTTCACATTGACCATTTGGCATGGGGGGTTACTGTCTTGGAAACCTGATCTTTGCTAGTTAGACACACCCTTCAAAGTATATATCAGCGTGAAACTAACATTACAGTGAGCAGATAATGGAACGTTCACCGAATGACATCTGTGCTGCAATTTTCCAATAAACTTGAGCGAACTTCTCCCTCGATTTGATACAGGTTCTACATTATTTGACCACTATACGTAACCGCAGATTTCTAACAGTGGCATGCAAAGACACTCACCCTTCTCCCCAACCAAGGATTTGATGAATGCTGTCGCTTTGTTGACACTGTCAGTGCTGACGACATCCAGGTGGACTGTGTTCAGTCGTTCAGAAGAGACCTTCTTTAGTTCTTCCTCACCCCTCTCAGTGTAGCAGGCTGCAATCACACGGAAGCCCAGCTTGTCCAGATGTTTAGCCAGAAGTTTCCCAAACCCAGAGTCACAGCCAGTTATGTAGACATATTTCTCTCTTATATTCGGTACTCTTGCGAGTTCCCTATACCAGCGGAAGAGAAACCATAAAGCCACCAGTCCAAGGATAATCAGGAACATTTCTGAGACAGAAAAGGGTTAATTTAGATTATCCTTCCTCATATTACAAATAATCCTGTTCTATTTGCAAAGATATGCAAATGTATGGTTCATCTGCAGCATATTTTATTTACTGACAGGATCAGCTAACTTTAGATTAGATTCAACTTTATTGTCATTGAACAAGTACAAGCACAGTACAACAAAATTCAGTTAGCATCTAACCAAAAGTGCAAATATAAAAGTGCAAGAAATGTAGAAGTGAAACAGTTAAGAACAATGTATGTTATTCATGTATGTATATGTGCAATGAGTTCAAATACAACTGAAAGAATGTATTTACTAATTGCATTTTGACAAAAACTGTTTTACCAGGACCAAGAAGGTATGTAAGTTAATTCAAATAAAATGCCTTGCTTCTTACCAAACAGTGGCTGTAGAACGCACAGCCTACTCTTTTTAGATATGGCTACTATTGTGAAAACAGCACACAACATTTAACGCTGTTTGCCTGCCTTAATATGTTTACAAGATAGGGATCTGTCTACCGATCTACTGTATATTGTACATTGGCAGAACGGTTTTTAAAATCGGCCTTTAAACAGATTTCAACTATTTTATCTAAACATTTAGTATATTGGTTGGGGGAACACAACAAAATAAAAATAAAAACTCAGACAGGCATGGCTGACAGGCTTGCCGCACAGAATGCCCACCACAAAAATGACAACAAAAATGTATCAGAGGACCAGAAATCCCCAGTTCGATCCAAAGCTAGGCACATCCATGTAATGACGTCCAGGGGGAGCCTCTGTCAAAGAGACGTGCCAGCTCAGGGCCATTACCCTCCTGTCTCACTCTCAGAACCGACTGCTGGGTAGGGACTGGTGTGGACTGTCCAGTTAACGGGAGCGCACATTGTGTATTCTGGAGAGTAACGGCTACTCAGTGGCCAGAGGCATACATCATGTTCCCAGCCATGCAAATGCCAAAAATGGGTGTCGACTTGGCCCCCAGGTCTTGCTCTCGGGCCGTCAGTGCAGGATTCTACTTTAGAGCCTGGACAGCAAGTCTTGCCTGACCGGCAGACGCCAAAGACATAGGACTTGCACTAACTGAAACAGCCTAGAACAGCAGATGCGTGTTCTAAGCCGATGGGATCGTGAGACAGGACTACACCTAGCATAGAAAGGCCCAGAGCCCGGTCTCCAGACAGCAACAGGCTACAAAACACTAGTAGTGACAAACTACAAACAACAACGCCCAAGGGAATGTGACCCAATATGGAAAGTAAAGTTGCTGAGTGTGGTCTTCACAGATATTTTTGCCTCATGCATGTTCCCTATACTGGACAGGGAACTACACTAGACAGTGACTTACTCACTCAGTAGTGGTTAGAGAAGCAGACTGCCAGACGCAGACTGTTGCATTGTTAAATATAAGTTGTTGATATACGGATATCAAATCAGCAATGAAGCCAAATGCCAAGGTATTTGTAGGTGTCACACTCAGTCCCATTCAAGGCAAAGGGAGTCAGGTAGGTTGAGGTATTTTTGGGAGGTCAAAATAAGTAAGTTGGATATTATTGAAGTAGGGTGTACAGCACATTATTCAGTAAGGTTCCAGTTAGGGCGGAGCAATATGGCCAAAAACATACATCACAAATGTTTTTCATCGATACAATATTAATGATTTATATTATATAAAAAATTTTTAAAACAACCTTTTGTTTTTTTATATATTGTTTAAGATTCAAGTTGAATGCAAGCGATCAATTTGTTTTGTTAAACTTTAAATTAGTATTCTCTATAACTTCGGAATCAGAATAGTGCAAATAAAATACCACTGGTGTGCAGCATTATAACTACATCCCAAATGAATAACCCTTTCTTACTCTGAATAAATTATAAGCAAAATATGCAATATAAACAATTACTTAATTTTTTCAAAAACTTGATAATGATATTTATCTAATTATCACCCAGCCCTAGTGCAAGCTGAGAAAGGATAGTGTAACTGACATAAAGGCTGCATAACCATTTAATTTAGGAGGTTATTTTATCTCATGTGTGTCAGATGTCATGCATGTGTCATATAATTGGGCATGCATTTTCACTATTTTGTGTGTAATTGTGTAAACTAAAAAAATAATGATGCAGCTTTTGAAGGCTGCATCATTGCATTTCTGGAAGTGGCCACTGGAGGGTCTAATTAACAATCATTTTGACTCCCTCAACATTGGGACACTTGCGGAAACGACAGGGTCATGAAAAACTAATTAAGGGGTGAAGGCAAGGGGATCATTTGGGATTAAGTCTAG
This sequence comes from Esox lucius, assembly GCF_011004845.1. Taxonomy (NCBI): domain Eukaryota; kingdom Metazoa; phylum Chordata; class Actinopteri; order Esociformes; family Esocidae; genus Esox; species Esox lucius. The sequence goes on from NC_047584.1 coordinate 17,689,026, forward strand.
AGGAATATGGGCTCCACAATATGTACTGAAGGACATGTTTTTGAAAAACTTCCTTGAATCTACTTTGAGTTAAAATGGCTTGTTTTGAGCGTGATGAGGTGTGGCTTGAAACAAAGAACATGTCTAAAATAAAGTGGCCATGCTGACAGCATTTCAGAACCCACGTCACAACTACATGATTTAACACCTCGTTCAAAACATTAATTACGTCCAAATAAACAGTCCAGAACTTAGCCTACCATAACGAATCGAACGCAACTCTGATCAATCAGGCTATACCGTGTTGAACCCTACAGATGAATTAGTAATAACTGGTATGCGCCCACAATCTGTTCAGAAACGCCCATATCAGATACAATGTATATTCTTTTTAAGACTAACCGTCTAACCTAACGCAAAACTAATCATAAGACCAATTAGCTAATGTTCTAGTTACACATTTTCTCGGGTGCCAATTTGTTTCTTTTAGTGACTAATATCAATGACAACTTCAGATTCCTATTTCTCAACTAAAGAAACACTAAAAGCGGAAAAGCAAAAGCTTAAAATAGCAATTGCTTCTCCAAGACAGTTGGCAGTTGCTACTTTAAGAAAAGGGACACTCGTCCATGATGCCGCAACTCACCTGTTGTACAGATGTGTAACTTTTCAGTAAATATTGAATTGTCCGATTGTAAAAAGGGTACTTACCACAGCAACAGAAATGTAGTTCCCTAAAAGCGTTCTTCGAGTTACTGAATCACTAAACTGTGACTTTAGTGCGATTGGCCAATAGTTTTTTCGTTATCTTCCGGTGTGAAATAGGCTAATTTGACCGACCGTCGATATACTCCATCTACTGGACATGAAAACATTTCGTAACTATATTTACATATTATGTTTTGAAACCACTTGATAATTTCAAAGGCTTATGCATCAAATATATACTGAATTAAGCAGTTTAAATAATTACCTAGTCAACAACATTTCTACTCTAGGCCGTCATATGGGGTGAATAGTGCATTATTCATTATATCGGCAGTATTTAAATGCACATAATATGAATTCAGCAAACGCCCTATTCCAGAGCGAATTACAATTACTGATTCATTTTAAGATAGCCAATTGACACAAGACACGTCATATGAATTACATTTTTTATTTGAGTAGCCTACATTAACTTGTTAGCTAAGCCTACGTTAGTGCTGTAATAGTAAAGACAAGTGATTTGTTTAAAACGTTATCTCGTTTTATCTAGATACTTTGTGCCTAAGAACAGCTCTGAACCAACCCCTCATGACTTATTGCTCACCTACAGTGGATATAAAAAGTCTACACACATTTTCCCCACTCGAAGATTTCAGGTGGTTTTTCAATTGAATTGTTCACATTATAGGTCACATTAAAGGTGTTCTCACATGATTTATCTGTGTCTCATTCATTTACATCAGAAAAACCTGGAATTTTAACAGGGGTGTGTAGACTTTTTATATCCACTGTATATCATGTCTATCAGACACATGGCATTCAAAATTGGTTTATAATACAGAATACACAATCATATTAATTATTACACCAAAGATGTATACAACCCTGTTTCCATAAACATTGGGATGCTGTGTAAAATGCTAATCAATACAGAATGCAATAATGTGCAAATAATTTTAATTGAAATAGTACAAAGACAACATATCAAACAGAAATGTTATTCTTTTGGGACAGGGGCATGTTTCCCACTGTGTTGCATCTCCCCTTCTTTTAACAATACTCTGTAAGCGATTGGGAACGGAGGAGACCAATTGCTGTAGTTTTGAACATATTTTTTTCCATTCTTGGTTTATATATAATTTCAGCGTCTCAACAGTTCGGGGTCTCCTTTGTAGTATTTTTCATTTCATCATGCGCCAAATGTTTTCAATGAGTGACAGGTCTGGACTGCAGGCAGGCTAGTTTAGCACCCGGATTCTTTTACTATATGGAGCCATGCTGTTATAATTCATGCAGAATATGGTTTGTCATTGTCTTTTTGAAATAAGCAAAGCCTACCCTTAAAAATATGTTATCTAGATGGTGGCATATGTTGCAACAAAACCTGTGTATTTTGTTCAGCATTAATGGTGCCTTCACATATGTCCAAGTCACTCATGCCATGTGCACTAATGCACCCCCATACCATCATGGATGCTGGGTTTTGAACTGTGCGCTGATAACAAGCCACATGTTCCCTCTCGTTTTTAGTCGGGAGGACATGGCGTCCATGAGTGCCAAAACTAGTTTACAATTTTGATTAGTCAGACCACAGAGCAGTTTTCCATCCTAAATGTGCTCGGGCCCAGAGAAGGTGGCGGTGGTTCTGGATCTTGTTTATATATGGTTTCTTCTTTGCATGGTAGAGTATTAACTTGCATTTGTGAATGCAGCGATGTAATGTTCACAGACAATGGTTTTCTGAAGTATTCCTGAGCCCATGCAGTGATGTTCACTACAGAATCGTAGAGAACATCACTGCAGTGCCATCTGAGGGCCCGAAGATCACAGCCATCCAGTATTGGTTTTCAGCCTTGTTCCTTGAATACAGAGATTTTTCCAGATTCTCTGAACCAGCCAATGATATTATTTACTGTAGATGATGAGATCCCAAACTCTTTGCAATTTTACGTTGAGAAACGTTATTCTTAAATTGTTGCACTATTTGCCCACAGTCTTGCATAGACTGGTGAACCCCTCCCCATCCTCACTTCTGACATCCACTCTGGAATGATCTTTTATTACCAATCATGTTACTGACCTGTTACCAATTGACCTAATTAGTTGTGTGATATTCCACCAGGTTTAGTTTTTAGCATTACACATCTTTTCCATTCTTTTGTTGTCTCTGTCCCAACCTTTTTGAAAGGTTTTGCTGGCATCAAATTCAATGTGGGTAAATATCTTTCAAGAAACAATAAAATGTCTCACATTTAACACTTGATATCTTGTCTTTGCACAACCAAAAAAGTTTGGACGTTGATAAATGTTTAAATAAAATGTAATGCAATGATGTGCAAATCATTAAAACCTTATATTCAATAGAAAATAGGACAAAGTATATCAAGAAAGAATGCGAATACACTTGGTGTATGTTGAATATATAGGGTTTAAATGATTGGCAGACCATTGGTGTATGTTGAATATATAGGGTTTAAATGATTGGCAGACCATTGGTGTATGTTGAATATATAGGGTTTAAATGATTGGCAGACCATTGGTGTATGTTGAATATATAGGGTTTAAATGATTGACAGACCATTGGTGTATGTTGAATATATAGGGTTTAAATGATTGGCAGACCATTGCATTCTGTATTTACATTTTATGAAGCAACCTAACCTTTTTGGAAACAGGGTTGTAATAGGAAACACAGTGATCCAGGGCAAAAAGGTACCTTTCCATCTCTCACCACTGTTACTCATTCGTGGTCACATATGTACAATAGATTTAGTTTAAATAGTTATGATAGATCACATTTTTTTTTTAAATAGGACTGTTGCACTGTAGCTACATTGTAAGAGACAGTGAATGGAATGACTCAGGAACACTTGTTATGATTTATACAGGCCATCTCCACTTATTACTAATTATCAGTTTCAGGTGGTGATTAATAACTGTCTGTAAAGAAAGTACAAAATCCTGTCTATCCTGACATCTTCCCTCCTAGGCATTAAACTGAAACCGTTCAGAGGATAATCAAGTTTTTTCCCCCCAGAAATCTGAATAATGAGTTATTGATGAGTATGCATCCTGTTGATTTCTTCACGTTTGGATATAGTAAGTCTAAATTAATTCCCCATGTATGAACACCATGCCTATGGAATGGATCTTCCTGTGGCATTCAACCACTTGCATGCATTCACATAAAGACCTGTTTTGTATCATTATATAAAATGTTTTTCATGAGATCAATTTACTCAGATGTCCCTTGTAACTATCCTTCAATTATTGGTGGATGTTGTGTTTTTCCAGTGTGAATCATCTGTACAGGCTAATGACTGCTAGGTTATTACACTCACACAGTCCCTGGTTTGTGATTCTGTTATTAATGGACGTTGTCATGGTGGCCCCATGGGATGTACAGACTACAGATCAATGCATTTACATCATAGCCTGACATAGAGAAACACTGAATTTTTTGTTATGTCATAGGCAGATAATAATCCTACGTAATGAGGTTGGGCCATTAATGTCTTCTAAAACACTTATGCCTTGCTGGGCCCGTGAGTCTTGAATGAATGTTCTGCCACCTGTCAGAAGATTATTATTCCACCATATACATGTAGGACACGATTTGTGCCAATACAGTTGTATTTTCAGAAAGTGTTCAACTATAGAGAAAATCTGTACGGAGTAAGCGATTATATTGCCAAACCTTAAAATGCACTGTTTGCAAGACGTGCCAGAAAACATTAGGTCTTGCAACCTGAGTAGATATACTAGTTCCTGTTTTACGGCCTTCCAGGGTGCATGGATATCAGAAACCAACCAGTGGGATAGGCTGTGTAGGTTAAAGGCCTAGTGGTATAATTAAAAATTCGGGCACGCCCAACCACCTTGGGTTTTACTATGTTGCAGCGGACCATTTAACATGGGGACGTCTGTTGTTCCAAGCTTATTCAACAGGGAGTCTTATTTTGACCCGAAACTGATGTTTCTTAACATGTAACCAATCCTGTTCTGTGTCGATTGCCTTCTAGGTATCTGCTGCTGCCAAAAACATCTAGAGAATCAGGACAAATAACTTTAGGAAGATCATGCAAATATGGAGATTGTCTGGTTTGACTGCAATTCAATTGGAGAATTAAACACCAGGATATCAGACACATCCATGAACAATTATCTAAAGAGATCTGTGCATCAGGGAGGATGTTTGAAGGATGTTTCTATGAATGCCCCTTATATTTTGAGTCTGACCCATTTTCTTCCGACCATTGTGTTATTGAACTTGTAATCTCACCTCAGCAACATCAACAAGATCAACAATCCTACAGCAGACAAGGTGTCTATCTTCACCAAGATGATCTGCCTGTTCATCTTTGGCTTCATGGTGGGACTAACTGGAGGGTGGAATTTGGCCCTGTTGGTCATTTCAGTAACCCACTTATTATAGGACTAGTTGCTGGACTAGTGGCCACGTTGAGATCAAATACAACATACTGTGTTATATTACTTTGATGATCAGTCATTGTGTTCCTGGATGTAACAGTCTCTAAATCTAAGTATGTGTGGTAGAGCTCACACCACTTTTGTATTCTTTGTGTACATTGGGTTGAGGGAAATGTGGGTCTGCTAAATATACCAGACAAACCAGTCTAGTTTGTATGTAAAAATGTTTTAACAGTTAGTCCTCTGGATCCATTCAATTCTCAGGCTGTTACCAGATAAACAGGTTGGGAGCTCATAGCTCCAGGCCTATGCCAAGGCTGTGGCTGATGAGGTGCTGTCATCTATTAACAATGGCAGCCTTTGGAAGAGAGGGCAAGGAAGCAAAAAGGTAACTTCAAAATACTGAATGTTCCCTTCCTGTACAGACTTTAGTGATGTAGATTACAACAAAGGTGTTTTTCACGTTTCAACGGGTATGACAAAAAAACGTATTGAATCTCAGATTTGGGGAATGCCATTGGAGTATTTCAAGGATACCTTTGGTGTATAATATTCCTCTGCTAAGGTTTGGCATTCTGGTATGATACTGGACATTGAAATGGCAAAAAAAAAAAAAAATCCTAAAGAAATCTAATTCTTAATTAAAAAAAACAGGTGTTCCATGATCATTGGCACAACGAGAAATTTCGGAAGAAGTATCACAATTAAATATACTAGTCATTAGGAACTCATAAGCAGTCCCCTATCACTATTGAGTTATATAGCAGGTGACACACCTGCCAAACTCCCGTAGTCATCTATAAAAATGCGAAAGGTTAGAGAATACTAAATAAATTAGACAAAACATTCTTGTCTCTCATGTATTAGGCAATGGCTACAAAGAAATGACACCTGAAAACACCAACGCTAACTTGTTAAGCCTGTGATATTTACTATTTTTCCTAAATCTCTTTGCCTGTTGACTCACAAACTGTTAAATGAAATCATTGCTGATGGTATAGCTGGCAGTATAGCAATTAAATTGTTATTCTGTTTTGATGTGCTTTTCTTTTTTCAAGTTCTGTTATGTTTTAGTTCTTTAAATAAAATCTGTCATTCTTCATTCTTCATTCCTCAATAACAATGTAATAAACGTATACAAATTTATGGTAACTGGTAAATGGTAGGTTTTAGAACACCTACATTTTTCCAGGTTTTATAGAAATGTACACTGTTTCATATCTTATTGTACTCTGAAATTAAAGCATAGAACAAATACACAAATGGAGACAAAAAATAAATTATTCAGCCTAGGACTGTACATTTTTCCCTAACACTGAAGCATAAGTTCCCACAAATGTGTTGCACTTGTAGGTTGCTTTGCTTTCACCCTTCTGCCTAGTTCATTCCAAAGCAGCTTGATGGGGTTTAAGTCGGGAGACTATGCTGCCCATTCCCATTCTTGTTCTTTTCTTCTAAGGTATTTCTGAAACAGCCTGGAGGTATGTTTTGTGTCAATATCTTGCTGGAGGATGAAACCCTGACCAACTAGGCATCCAAAAAATGTGGCAGTCGTTTTGGTTCACTCACACTGTGCAAGTCACCAACTCAGGATCCAGCAAATGAGCCCCAGACCATCACGCTCCACCTCCAAATTTGACAGTTGTGTCACTCTCTGAGGAACCATTAATTTGCCTACTCAAAGGTGTACAAAAACCCTGCATAATGAACAGAAGATTTTAAAATGGGATTAATCTGTCCATAAGACCTTCTTCCAGTCTTCAGTAGTCCACTGGCAGTACTTCATGGCGCACTGTATTATTCTAATCCATCATATACACCAATACACACATTCCAGTACACTTTCAATTGCAGTTGGCCTACTGTAAGTCTAAATAACTTGTTACAACATTCTGTGTTTGTACATCCAACCTGCAGAACAGGAGAAATAGAGACAGGATATCGTTGTCCCACTCCTCTCCAAAGAATGATGCCAAAGGCTAGTTCGTCACACGAAGTAGCGATTAGCCTAAAGTAGTGGACGTATTTACGTGTATTTCTTTAGAGAGTCAGAATGTTCTAAAGTGAAACAGTAGGCTACTATCTATGGTTCAGTGGAATACATATTATATTGAAGTGCTTTTAGTTCACTCATATGGCAGATATCAACATTAAAAAGACCAAATCGCCTAACCCACCCGACTGCTGTGTATGTCAATCTGGGCTGGGTTTACTGTGGCACAAGCGCAGAGCATGAATAGCTATGTATCCCACTTGTTAAACGTTGGAACAAGACTATAATAATGAAGACCCTAATATTTATAAAACAAAGACAACATGTATGGGTTGTGGTGGTTTGATTATCTGGGGTGTCATACTAAATGAAAAATGTTAAGCTTGGTTTTAGTTGTTTAAGGGATGATTCCCTGGATATACATTTTCCACCGACTATTGTATTATTGGTTTAATATTAGCTGTTATATGACGTGGGTGACAGGTGGCCCAGGGGTCTAATGCTAATGCCTCCGGTGCACATGTGCTAATGCATTATGGTTCAACTGGATTCAGTTGAAAAATATTACAAAAACTGAAATCTTTACTCCGAAAAGCAAACCTTTCCACATTGTCTTGGCCCAATAAAGAATCATTCATAACTATTATAATACAAGTAAAATAACCCAGTCCAAATACACCATTCAAACCACTGTTTTATTACATAATCCTGTTTAGCAATTCTCTGGTGGGTTGAATGAACATTACAACAACAATGGGTTTCATCCAGTTTCTACTATATACACGTAAAATGTTTCCAAAATAAACACATTATCTTACACATTGGTTTGTCAAGGCCACAGGGTGGCGTAAATTCACGATTAGAGACAACCAAAACTTTGCATTGTGGGAAAACAGAAATAGCAAGCAGGCAAAATACTTTTTTATATCAGATTTTATGCAGAACATAAGGGACAGACACAAATATATAAATACAGTGCATTATCATTTGTATGGTATGAGTGTATTTATGAAGGGATCAATTTAAATACTGTTTATGAATTTGTTCCCACTCAGCGGCGGTATTGAATAGTGTGAAAAATGGTAGGCCTGATTAGGTGAGATTATTGGCATAATTCTGGGTTTGGAGAGAATGGGGGTGGTAGTGAGGTTTTGTTGGGTTCTACCGCATGCTGTATTGGAGGGACTTGAAGAGGCTTATTTGGTGGCGAAAAGTGCTAAGAAATGGAAGGATGTGGCTGTCCGGGTCCCGTTTGGTCACAGGGAGTTCAAGTCCTTGATTCGGGCAGCGGTGGTTGAATTTTGGGAGAGACAGTGGGGTGGGGTAGTAAAGGGAGACATTTTTATAGTGCACATAGGTCTGTGAGGACAGCTATGGGAATTGTGGGGTGTAGGAGAGAGGGAGTGGTAAGAAGCAGGTTGCGGTATAGACACATAGGTTTGAACACCACATTGAGTGTAGTAGCAGAACATGAAATGGGATTGTTTGATGAGTTTGGTGTTGTAAACAGTGGAGCATGTACTTTCTTTCTGTGAAAGGTATGCCTTTGATTGTATGACAAGGTAATGGAAGCTAAGCAGGGGTGGAACATGGTGGTGTTCTTGTGGGGGGAAAAGAAAGGGGGTAGTTATAAAGGCGTTTTCTTTTCTTAGGAATACAGGCCTTATTATGAGGATGTAAAGTTGGGAGGCCGTGACCGGCCTCACAATCCAGTGCAGTAGGTGGCGGTATATGCACCTTCAGTTGGATGCTATCTGGAAAACCCATAGATATGTGCCAACCAAACTCGAAAGAAAAGAAGAAGAACACGATTTCCGGTGTCGCGTCACTGGGTCCTACTGAGCGCGGATTTTTGAAAAGCAACAGCGAACCGCAACTGTGTTGTGTTGGTGAAGAATAGCTAAACAACCCTACGGTAACTATCTAATACAGTTATCCATATTTTATTAGCAAGTGTTAGTTAACGTTTTAATCGGATATAACTATAGTGGTTGTTAGATACATTTTGTTGACCACATTTGGTAATGAGCTGTGTTTTAGCTAGGTTGGGTTAGCTGGGCTAGCTATGTTAATCAGCTTGTTTCTGAACTTGGCTAGCTAGCTACTATTGCAAGCAGTTTTAACATTTAATCAAAAAAACATATTAGTAACTATTTTTAAGTGAATTTAACTTATTCTTTAGTTGCTCGAAACTATTACAATAATAGTTACTAGTATCTATTCCAGTTTTACTAGTAACTATTCATTAGATACTAGTACTTATTCATTAGTTACTGGTATCTATTCCAGTTTTACTAGTACCTATCCATTATTTACTAGTATCTATTTTGGTTTTACCCGTCGGTGTTTTTTTTTAGATGCTACTATTTATTCTTTATTTACTAGTAACTATTCAGACGAAAGATATCCCCAATCCTATAAGAATTAGTAACATTTACAACGTGATATCTACATTGTATGCAAATTAGCTGTTAAATATAAACGTGTATTTTGCACCCTATTCGTTTACTAAAAACGATAAAACCTGATTGCTTGTCGGGAAATGTTACGACGGTCGTCATATTCTTACTGTGTGTATTTAAAACTTTTTAGAGCTGAATCACTTTGCTCACGTTGCTAAATACATTTACTTTTGTTGGTAAGAAAAAAGCCAGTTGACTAAATGACTAAACTCATTTAGTTAACTGCAGCTTATGTTGGGTGGCTGTGCAGCTAATTCGTTATGTGTTATTGAAAATTTTACATGTATCAGAGATACTAACGCGAAGCTCCTGCAAATGCCAATCTAAATGCCTTTGGCTGTGCTGCAACCGCATGACTCTTGTATGTCTGGTCATAGGAACCGCCACTGTCAGACGGCTTTTATTAGGTGAAGTGGTCTTTTCATAATATACAACAATAAATCACATGCATAGGTTGCATAGTGCAATAAAGAAAGCTGTAACAAAACCGAATAAATAAATTTTAAGAGGTTGACTGTAGCTTCATGTACACTAATAAAATGAATTAATAATGAGTGATTGTGTACATTGGATAATTTTGAGTGATTGTGTGCTTTATATAATATGAACACAATGCAATGCAGTGTGACTGTCAGTTTCAGACCAGACGGGATGAAGGCAATGAGGATGTCCTCTGTGAATACCCTGTAAAACTGGACCATAACAGGGCAGGAGATATGGCATTTCGTTGGTCTGATGCTGTAAGAAAATGTGCTGTGAGCCTTCTTTGTGAATAATAAAGATGTTGTAATATTACCTAGGAGAGCTTGAAATGGTAGTCCCTGGTTGATTGAGGATTGGGCTGATCTGAGACGCTGAATCAAACATTTCTAAATTTAAATAAATTCTATTAATTACAACAATAACCGTTACAAATTGTATGTTTAATTGTATCCTACAATCTGAGTCAATTTGATTGGTTACCATTCTAGAATTATAGTTATTGACACAGTGACCAATAGTGACCACACTTGAGAAATGTTCAGTTCTTGCAACTGGTTGAGTTTAAAATATCAGAACAATTGCCATTTGGCCTCATAAACTCAAGTCCTTACATTCCATACCTTCACTAAATCATGAGGCAAGGCTGTCCACCTCTCTCAGGCAGGTGGTGTCTGAGAGGTCAACTAGTCAAAAACAGTACCTCCTGTCTAGTCAGTAGTTGGTAATCAGGGACATGTAGAGATCTGGCAGCATTCATCTGGGATAGCTTGTCATGGAGGTGTTCTCGGGTTATAAATGGTCCCCATAGAGATGATGTATGGGACTGAGCATTTACCATTTGCCGGTCTTGTTCCGCCATGCAGTTACACAACTTAAAGAAAATCTTACTAACTTCAAATTGAGACTTATTGTCATGAGAATTCCGTAAAACATGGCTCTATTAGAAGTTCAATAGCTAACTTGAATGTTTCATTCAATTGGTTTGTCTTTGGCCTACCAGTCATATCATAGTAGAAGGGTTTTATCTATGTGTAATCCATGTGATCTCCTATTTTACATTGTGTTGTGTTAAAGAAAAGACAAGTCTACTTGAGTCAACCAAGTGTAGTTTATTGTCACTTCAACCTCGTGAATTTCAAATATGAAATATTATATAATATTTTACCCCTGTAAATCAAAGATTGACTTGAACACAAGATTGAGAGCAAGTATGGCATCTGATGGTGGTCAAAACACTCAAGTTAATCCATGTCTACTAGGTAGAAAACAAATACAAACAGAAAAGGCTAAATTAAAAAAGCTAAATTAAAACTTTCCCCTTTAAATACTTTTTATTGGATTGGAGAAATCCATACATGGTTCAAATGGTTTATAAGTTGATTTACCATTGTTGTATGGTTTATAAATTGATAAAAATGATGTGGCCCTTGTTCCTCCTGGTTGATCTGTTGTAGTTTTCACCTATGCTTGTTCTGCCTCAGTGCTGTCTTCCTTCTGTTAAGATAGACTCATACCTCCTGTCTTTCCTGGTTCCTTCTCCCCTTCAGTTCCTGGTTCAACAGTGGAACGTGTGCAGCTGAGGAGAGGGAGCAATAGTGGAGAGACGAGAAATAACGTAGTTTAAAAACGTGTTCAGGTAGTCTGGTGGAGAGGCTTTGGTAGAGTAATAATAGCTTTTTTACTCATCATCGGTAATGACTAATCATTACTGATGGTAGTTTAATAAAAAATCTTACTAGTAACAATACAACTTTTGGTAGTAAGAATTTGAATATACACTCACCTAAAGGATTATTAGGAACACCTGTTCAATTTCTCATTAATGCAATTATCTAATCAACCAATCACATGGCAGTTGCTTCAATGCATTTAGGGGTGTGGTCCAGGTCAAGACAATCTCCTGAACTCCAAACTGAATGTCAGAATGGGAAAGAAAGGTGATTTAAGCAATTTTGAGCGTGGCATGGTTGTTGGTGCCAGACGGGCCGGTCTGAGTATTTCACAATCTGCTCAGTTACTGGGGATTTTCACGCACAACCATTTCTAGGGTTTACAAAGAATGGTGTGAAAAGGACAAAACATCCAGTATGAGGCAGTCCTGTGGGCGAAAAGGCCTTGTTGATACTAGAGGTCAGAGGAGAATGGGCCGACTGATTCAAGCTGATAGAAGAGCAACTTTGACTGAAATAACCACTCGTTACAACCGAGGTATGCAGCAAAACATTTGTGAAGCCACAACACGCACAACCTTGAGGCGGATGGGCTACAACAGCAGAAGACCCCACCAGGTACCGCTCATCTCCACTACAAATAGGAAAAAGAGGCTACAATTTGCACAAGCTCACCAAAATTGGACAGTTGAAGACTGGAAGAATGTTGCCTGGTCTGATGAGTCTCGATTTCTGTTGAGACATTCAGATGGTAGAGTCAGAATTTGGCGTAAACAGAATGAGAACATGGATCCATCATGCCTTGTTACCACTGTGCAGGCTGGTGTTGGTGGTGGTGGTGTAATGGTGTGGGGGATGTTTTCTTGGCACACTTTAGGCCCCTTAGTGCCAATTGGGCATTGTTTAAATGCCACGGCCTACCTGTGCATTGTTTCTGACCATGTCCATCCCTTTATGACCACCATGTACCCATCCTCTGATGGCTACTTCCAGCAGGATAATGCACCATGTCACAAATTGGTTTCCTAAACATGACAATGAGTTCACTGTACTGAAATGGCCCCCACAGTCACCAGATCTCAATCCAATAGAGCATCTTTGGGATGTGGTGGAACGGGAGCTTCGTGCCCTGGATATGCATCCCACAAATCTCCATCAACTACAAGATGCTATCCCATCAATATGGGCCAACATTTCTAAAGAATGCTTTCAGCACCTTGTTGAATCAGTGCCACGTAGAATTAAGGCAGTTCTGAAGGCAAAAGGGGGTCAAACACAGTATTAGTATGGTGTTCCTAATAATCCTTTAGGTGAGTGTATATTAGTAACTAATGAATAAGTACTAGTATCTATAGAATAGTTAGTAGTAAACCTGAAATAGAACTAATGAATATTTGAATAGTTTCTAGTGTGAAGCAAATAGTAGATATCATAATGGCAGATCCCTGTAGAATTCAAGTGCAAAAACTTGGAATTTGTCACTATAGTAACAGTTGAATAGTTAGTAGTTATTGGAATAGATACTAGTAACTAATGAATAAGTACTAGCATCTAATGAGAAGTTGCTAGTAAAACTGGAATAGTTACTAGTAACTAAAGAAGTACTAGTAACTTTAAAATAGTTACTAGTACGTTTTATGGATTATATGTTAAAATGGGTTGCCATAAGCTAGGAGATGGGTAACAATCACACATACAATCTATTTTATTAATGGTAGCTATGTTTTGTGAGTTCCTATCTTTCAAGTTTAAAGTGGCAATTTGGTATTTGTTTTTCGGCAAAATAATAATTCTGAATTTACAACTGTTGTTTTGATGTATGAAGATTGTTCATGCACAGCTGGGAAAATAATGTTCTTACCAAGACATCAGTGTAGATGCAAGGACTTACCAGACTTCAGAGCTGTCTCATGATTATGGTTTAAGCACATTTTGGTGTGGTAGTTATGTAATCATAATGTTTGGTTGTTCATAGTTGTTCTAAGCTCATAAGACATTTTGATTAAATATCATCTTGGTTATACTCTTGAACAATCAATAATAATTAGAATGGTTGAGATTATAATTGCACCGCATTGACTTTCTTAGAAATTTATAATATACTATACAATGTTGCAGAATATTAACATATTTATTTAAGATTAATTCAACTGAAATATCTGTTACCACCCAAAACGTATAAACTTATTGTACTTTATTGTTCCATATAATCAGGCGTTAAATTGAGGTTTTCAAAGTTGGGGAGCCCTAGTGTTGTATCTTCAATGTAAAATTGTTGGCCAGTCGAAGTGCAGAAGCTCAGCTCCCCCTGGGTCTCATTTCGACCATATGTGAAGGAGCTCCTGCAGGAACCCGCCCAATATAATTGTCAAGAAATGGTCAGTCCTTAGCCATTGCTCTGCCTAAACAGTGGCTTGGATGGGCTTTGTTTTTGTTTGAACTGCAGTTTGCTGCCTTCATTAGCCATTCTGGAATTTACAAAAATGGAAACTGACCGTATCAATGTTTTGTGTTCCTTTCACCTAGATCATCATGGCATGCATTAAGGATGCACACATTGGGAGTTGGGTTAGTAACAAAATGGAAGAACTACGCAACAAAAAGCTTGCTCAGGTCTCAGGAGAGGTGATGGAGTCAGGATTGGATTGGGTTCAACCCAACCAGCAGTTTTTCGAATCTTGTCGTGGTATGAAATGTTGTCATGATTTCTTTATAAATGATCCTAATTCTGTCAATATTCGGAGCTATAATATTCTACCTTATCTTAATTGCAGATAAATGTTCAAAAAAATGCAAGGAGGATGAAATGTTATTTGAAACTCTTCAGTTTTACCACAAAGGTAAGATTGTGGGCGTGTCATTTTGACGTCGTTTGCAGTGTCACCAACTATCAGTTGTATCATAGCCTTGGCACCTGCCTATTCCTACTCATTCAGCAATGTTTTTTCTACCCCCACTAGATATGGAACACACAAACTCCTCAGTGGCGGAGAAGAAAAAAGCCATTGCTCAAACGTTGTCTGAACTTGAAGGGAAAAGTGGCCAGAAAAGCAAGGTCATTGAAAAGATTGAAATGCTCAGACTGGAACAAGACAAGAAGAAAGAATGTAGGCTATTTAAAACAGAGGAGTGGATTTTCTAATGCACACAGAGACCACATACACATTAACCACATCCACACACACACAATTATTGTTTTTATTCATTGTTTTATGTTTGTTTGAAGTGATTATTTCTCAGAACCAAGCTAACAAAACCAGACTGAAGAATCTCAACAGAGCCAAGCAGGTGTTTCAGGATCACCTAGGACTGGAAATAAGAAAAATTAACGGTAAACAGGAACAGATCTGTTGGCAATGGCTATATTACTGTACCCTTTACAAAAATCAGTGTTGATCTAGTGTGAAAACACAAAATTAAATGCTTGTTTTTATTTCATTCAAGGTGATACATTGCAATTTATTTTCCGAAACATCAACCCTAAAGACCCGGTGTGTGCTTACACCTTCAGGCTAAGGATTAATGAATGTGGATCCTACCAGAGTGAGTACCTTAGACAGTATCATACCGAAAAGGACTTCAGCAACTATATAATGTTATCACGGGTGGTAACTGAAAAGGGGTAAATAAAACCATCCAAAAATGTATCCACAGTTTTGTCGAGTGATCCACCACTGGAGCGTATGTCCTACTTGGAGAAGAGACTTCAGGAGACTAACAGCTTCTCTGCCTTCCTTGCAAACATTCGGAGAGAGTTTGTCAATCTTCTACCTGAGAAGTAAAAACATTATGTCAATTGAAAAGTGTAAATATGTATCTACTCATAACACTCGCTCAGTATTTTATTATTTAGTTGTGTTGATCAGAAAGCATCATGGTGAATTTGGGAAGAGTTCTCAAGTGCATTGTTCAGGCAGCGATGCTAGACAATATTGGGCTGTTCCTTGGGACTCCGTTAGCTTACAGTGCCTACTTTTTCAGTTTTGTTGTTTCAGCTGCAGTCAGTGCTGTCATAACATTTTACTTATTACAACTAACACGATGAACGTTTGAATTGTGCAAGTTGGTGGGTTGTCTCTGTTGCCCTCATTTTAATTTGTAAATAAACTTTTTGTACACCCGCCACATTGTTTTTACCTCACAATGACATTTAAGATGACAAATTCTTTATCATTTCCATTAGCTGTAGTACAAAACGTCATTTATCTGACCTTAATCCAAACCCAGGTGCGCAAGCTGGTAGATGCATTCTTAAAGGGACTAGAAGCTTTGATTGCTGCCATGGGTGGTTCTACTAAGTACTGGATACTTATGTACATGGTTTATTTCAGTATTTTCTTTAAATTAATTGACACACATTTCTCATTGTTTTCACTGTCATTAAGGGTATTGTGTGTAGATTGAGGGCAAAAAGTGTTTAATCAATTGTGAAGTAAGTCCATAACACAGGATGTGGAGATAGTAAAGGAGACTGAATAGTTTCCCTGTATATATGAATAGAAAAAGACTGTCACTTCAGTATCAATATGTATAAATGACTGTCAATCAATCAGTCAAATCAGTATCACTGCTTTCTGTTTGATAGATGTCAAGACGTTCTGAGACGCTCCAATTAGAAAAACATTTTATAAGAGAGAATTGTATTAAGGTTAGAGGTTTGTTTCTTTTCAATACATGATTGTTGTCTTTTTTTCATATTTAACTCATATTCTGTCTATTGACCATGCTCAACCTGATTGAGCCATTTCATTGTACAAGTATTTTGTTATTAAGGTAGTGTTTCTCAACCCTGCTCGTGGACGCCCCCCTGCCCTGCATAGTTTAGATCACTCCCTGTCCAATTATACCTGATGTAGCTCATGAAGGACTTAATAATGAGTTTTATTAGGATAGATCTAAAACATGCAGGGCAGAGGGCCGCTCAGGAGCAGGTTTGAGAAACATTGATTTAAGGGGGTGTGTAGAATAATATTCTCTATCTGTGATTGTTACACTACCTTTATGGGTTTCACCTCCTGCCTCTTCATTCCTGCACATGGACAAATTGACAGTCACATTCCTGTGAAGCTACAGCATCTTGCATGATGGCGTTGGAGGCTTGGTTGCCTTGCATTGATAATGATTTCGCACTAAGGGTGCGTCTTTTGTAAATAATGGAGCTCATCAAACAGCAGTGTCTTTCTGATTTTACTGCACAATACTGTGCTTGTAAAATTGTATTCTAAGTCTTAGGTTTTCCATTCAATTCAGCCAATATGGTGTAGAGTTAGCACTGAATTGTTCAAGTTCAACTTTATTACAGCAATAGGCCTCATAAACATGCACCCAGAACAAAACTGACTATATCCCACTCCTCATATCTACACACAACCCTCAACCTGGCAAATCTATAACCCTTTCCCACACATACAAACACCCCTCAACTGGACCAATCTATAACCCCTCCCCACATACACACATACCTCCGTATGTGTGTATAACAGACTTCTACATGCTTTGTAAGTGAAATACTTGTTTTCCCCACTGTATGTATTATTCCTTTAATCATGTATGTGAAAAAGGTCTTCAAAATCTGATGTAAAGTTGTCAATGATGGAACGGGACTTAATGTGGGATGGGAGACTATTCCAGAGCATGGGAGCAGCAACAGAAATTTCTAGGCTGTGGTTTTGCTTTGGGCTAAGCAGCACAATTGGGAGAAGAGTCCCAACCTCACAGAGTTCACAGAGCAATTTAACATGCTGGTAAGCCTACTCCTCAGTACACGTACACCTTCGCTCAGTCACCACGCTGCTTGACGTCATCCCTATTCCACTTCAACAGCCACCCCCATCCACATACAGTACGCCAAGACTGTTTCTGGGATGACATTTGGGGCTAAGTCCAAACCCTGGTGCACTTCAAGATGAACATTAAGAGTTTATCAGATAATTAGATATTTTTCCATTTTAATAGGGGACAAATACTAATTTAAGTATATTTTTGTTCAGACATTGTAATAATAATTTTTTAAGACGAAAACGTGCTATACATATGAGACAAGACATGTAACTCACCTGCACCTTTTACCTGGGGGCTCCATGGATCAAACTTGTTTGTTCAGCACATCCCACAGATGCTCGATTGGATTGAGATGTGGGGGATTTGGAGGGCAAGTCAACATCTTGAACTCGTTGTGTTCCTCAAACCATCCCTGAACCATTTTTGCTTTTTTGGCACGGCGCATTATCCTGATGAAAGAGGCCAATGCCATCAGGGTATACTGCTGCCATGAAAGGGTGCACACAGTCTGAAACAATGCTTAGGTAGGTGGTACGTGTCAAAGTAACATTCACAGGAATGGCAGGACCCAAGGTTACCCAGCAGAACATTGCTCAAAGCATCACACTGCCTCCGCTGGCTTGCCTCCTTCCCATATTGCCTCCTGGTGCCATGTGTTCTCCGGGTAAGCGATGCACAGGCACCTGGGCCATCCATGTGATGTAAAAAGTTTCATCAGACCAGGCCACCTTTTTGCATTGCTCTGTGGTCTAGTTCTGATGCTCACGTACCCATTGTAAGTGCTTACAGCAGTGGACAGGGGTCAGCATGGGCACCCTGACTGGGTATGCAGCCCCATACGCAACAAATTGTGATGCACTGTGTTCTCTGACACCTTTCTGTCAGTTAAAGCATGTACCTTTTCAGCAATTTGAGTTACAGTAGCTCGTCTGTTCGACCGGACCACACGGGTCAGCCTTCGCTCCCCACGTAAATCAATGAGCCTTGGCCCCCATGACCCTGTCACCGGTTCACTGCTTTTCCTTCCTTGGACCACCTTTGATTGGTACTGACCACTACAGACCGGGAACAGTTTTGGAGATGCTCTGACACAGTCGTCTATCCATCACAATTTGGCCCCTTGTCAAAGTCACTTAGATCCTTACGCTTGCCCATTTTTCCTGCTTATAACATCAACTTTGAGGACAGAATGTTCACTTGCTGCCTAATATATCCCACCCACTGACAGGCACAATAATAATGAGATTATCAGTGTTATTCACTTCACCTGTCAGTGGTCATAATGTTATGGCTGATCGGTGTATATAACATTCACATGAATTATAACAACACAATTCTGTATTAAAATCAGGATGGATAGTTGGTCAACTATGAATTCCAGTGTACCCAAGATACAAACAAAACCATGACATTTTTTGTTTAGGCTTTACTGAAATGTATGAGGGTCTGTCTGAAGCTTGCCATGTACAGGTTGTATTTATTCATAATGTTACACATGACCGCTATCTGCTGTTTCTCAAGCTCCTGGATTATCTTAAGTGATTAAGTTATCAGCAACACAATATAGATGTCGCAACACTCAAAACCTAACTATCTTTAACTAGGTGTAACCAAACAACAGAATGAGACACACAATTCCCCTTGAGAGATGACATGTATGTTTTTAATAACAAATAAGGAATATGCTGTAGGGATCTTTCCCCCAAACATGCTACCGGTTTTTCAGTGTGTTCTTCCACTTTAGACTAATTTAATTGCCATCCATGCTGACGTACTGTTCATCTGCTCTGGCTTGAACAGGAACACACTTTTTCAATCAGCCCAGCATCTACTCAACAACAGATGTTTTTCAGAGTTTGAAAAGTTTGTTGTTCAGAAACAAAACTTCTATTACTTATGTAGATACAGTATTATAAGGATAACAGACATTTTAAAGGTAAATCTTGCAGAACACAAGTGCATTGTCTTCATTTCTCTTTCCAAGTGCATAAGTGTGTATTTTCAACTTAACTGAACAGGACCCCACAACGTTTTCATCTCGGAGGGAAGGGGGTTAGACATTTCTAAACCAATACGAATTACAACAAAATAATATGATGCATGCATTACAAATGTGTTGGTTTATACATCATCCAACTCAACTTTCATATTATTATTTCTCAGACAACCAAATATTCATATATCCCTGCTACAGGAATAGCTCACAGAAAAGTCATAATATATGGTCTTGCATGTAATACATTCACCTAGAATTATTGGTTTTAAAAAAGTTACAGTGAAGCAACAGTAACCAAAAATGACATTTTAGAGTAATAGCTGCTTTAAAAGAATGCTTGAAATGTCTGTGTGTTTGGAGAGATTGAGTGTGTGCCTGCCGGGAACATTCTTCAAACCAACTGAGATAAAAAAAAAGATGTTCATCATGAGCACACATGGAGCTACACAGTGGAGTCCATAGGTGTTTGAAAAGTGACACGTTTTGGTACACTAGGAAGAAGAAAGAAAGCATTGGTTAGCTCAGCAAAGGTACATTTCCTTCATAAGAAGGCCTCTACATCTGGTCTCTACATCCGCTAGTCCAAAGAATGCTCACCATGAAGAAGAAGAAAAGAAAACAAAAAAAACACTGTCTGACAGATCAGGAACAGTACAGGAGGTAGGTGTGAATGTGTCTGTCACCACCATTCGCAGTCTACTTCACCTGCTAAACTACAGATGCTGAACTGTAGGGTGCAAAAACACTAGCTAGCCTCAAAAATGGGATGGCTATTTACAGAAAAGTGCCTGCAAAGGTATTGTGGACAGATATGTAGTAACGTACCACAGTGATGGCAGAAAAATGAAGAATAACACGGACCTGACATTCCAACTTACTGTGCCTCTCAAATGTATTCACACCTTTGGATGTTTCCACATTCTGTTGACCATAATGTAAAAAGTGAAAAATAAAATCTAAAATAGGTTCATTCATTCGAAATATTAAACAGAAAACAATTGATTGCATACATATGCACCCACCATTTTAGAAAACAGAACTACATTGTAAGTCAGCGTGTATCATTACTCATGATGACCTGTCATGTTTTTATTACAGGCCATTTCCCACTTGATATTATTTTTAATCAGTTACAGGGGGTGATTAATAACAGGCTGTAAAGCAAGTACAAATTCCTATCTATTCTGACATCTGCCCTCGCAGGCATTGACCTCAAACTATTCAGCCCCTTATGTTATGGAATGGATCTTCCTGTGGCATTCAACTACTTACACGCATTCACATAATGACCTGACATGTCTTCAGGTTTCTTTTCATGAGATCTATTTCTTCTGATGTTCCTTCTAACTTTGCTTAATGGATTGGTGGATGTTGTTTATTTCCAATGTGAATCAACTCTACAGGCTAATGATTGCTAGGTCATTACACTCCTTACACACTCCCTGGTCTGTGATTCTGTTCTTAATAGAAGTTGTCATGGTGGCCCTGTGGGATGTACAGACTACAGACCAATACACTTATTTTACAATGTTCCACAGATGAAAACAAAGTGACACTTATCACTGGAACAGGATAGGTTCTTTCAACATTCCAACTTTTCACTTACATAGAAATAGTATTGATAAAATTCACCTTTATGGCATTGGTTAATCACTTTGGTTGCACGCACATTCTGTATTATTCTGTAGGGTTAGGGTTAAGGTTGATGCAAGCACTTCACCTAACCAAGTTAATGAAAATGCATTGATAAAAGCATACAGCAGTTAGTCCGCAGTTAACTGATCAAATTGTCAGAAAGGTGTGGCGTAAATTATAATTTTAATCAATACATGGTTAAACATAACCAGAACTGGCTAGATGAATGAACCTTTGCTGTACAAAGGCTCTTCAGTCAGACATCATTCTTATCAGTCCAATAGAGGGGGAGATAGTGTAAAAGGCGTACACTATGAATAAGATAGGAATTTCCTCTGGTAGGAAGGACTTTTTTCATTGTTAATAGACACCCAAGGCTTGTTCAGATCAGAGGAGTCCTTGACAGAAGAGAAAACAGGTACATTTGTTCTTAGTAAGATGGGGCAGAATGCTTAAATGGGCAATACTTTTCAGTCCACATAACAGGGGTGGATCTTCATGGTAGATACTTTAAATATTTGATTTACATTTTCTTGTGTACTATGTTAATATATTCTTTAATTTAGGAAATGAGCCATGAGCAGAACTAATTCATAACTATGTGATATGTCTATTTTACATAATTTTGTTTTGCCTTAATTTACCAGGTGAGTTTATTGAGAATAACTTATCCTTTAAAGCAATGACCTGGGAGCAGGCAGATACTTTAAACCACTAGCCTACCCTCTTTCATGGACATACATCTACTGTCATTTTCATATTTGCAAATATATTTAGAAAATTGGGGACGCTACTTGCATTTTTTTCCCCTATGATCCGGGACTCGTAATATGAATCTAGAAGTATACTTAATACGTTTCCCTCATTGTCAGGAGATGATAATCCCACTAGGGCTTTTACAATACATGGTTATGGCAGCCTAATATTCCACAACAAAATTCCAAAAATGTCAAGATGGATTTTGGTGTATACATTTTATCATACAAAATCATAAATTTACATTTGGATTAGCAGACCTTACAATTCAGATGGTGAATATATTCTGTGGGTGAAGAAGTTTGTGAGCTAAACAGTTTAATCCCAATTGGCCCAGTGGTCCTCAGTGGTGCCTGGCAGAATTACAGGCATAAATATGAAGAAGGTAGCTTCTCTACCGGAAGACAATAATGAAGAAAAGTGGCAAACAAATCCAGAAACAAAAGAAGAAAGTAAGAGGCCTGTTTCTTCCTCTAATTACCACAGAAATACAATGATACTAACATGATTATGCCCCACTAACAGTAAACGTTGATCTCTCTTTTCGAACAGAGAATGAAAAAAGGTAAGTGTCTGGTTTTAACTACACTAACAGTACTGCTCTTCTTAATACATTTTGTAAATATTTTTCTTTAATCATTTAACTGTTTTGATTGCAGAGATGAAAAGAAAAAAGAAAAACTACTGAGTGTTGGATACTTTCAGCTGGTAAATTAAACATAAAAGAAAATGTAAACCACTTATTCTGAAATGATTGCAAAATGTTTTATTTACTTGTTTCCAAATAATGTAAGCTGTTATTGGACCCAGTTTCGATTTGCAACATGGAAGGACACTCTGATGATGGTGGTGGGGGGCTTGTGTGCACTAGTCCATGGGGCAGCCTCTCCTCTCATGCTGCTGGTGTATGGCATGATGACGGACACATTTGTGGCATACGAGCTGGAGGTCCAAGAACTAGCTGACCCCAACAAAACCTGCAGCAACAACACCATCACATGGAACAACGGCTCCATAGTTGAAATAGCGGAGAACACAACAGTCTTCTGCGGGTGAGTTGACACTTTCCTGTTGCAGACAACTAGCAATGCTGATGCTAAAGATTCGGATTACAATTGGTTATGGCTCACATTACATTTGCACTTTTTAATTCGCCTGCAGGAAAAGCTCCATGTTTTCGAGGTTGACCATAAGGAAATGTCTGTACGAATACATACAGTTTATTTGTAAAGCATCTCTTCATTTTGCAGGGTGGATATTGAAGCACAGATGACCATGTTTGCATATTACTATGTTGGAATTGGATTAGGGGTCCTTATTGTTAGTTATTTTCAAGTAAGTAGGTTCATAATGAAGCTTGTCTCTCCGCTAGGTTTTGTTCTTTTTATTAGGTCAATCCAGTTAAAACTGATTTTACTAAACATATAACCAATCCTGTTCTGTGTAGATTGCCCTCTGGGTGTCTGCTGCTGCCAAACAAATCCAGAGAATAAGAAAAACTTATTTTAGGAAGATCATGCAAATGGAGATTGGCTGGTTTGACTGCAATTCTGTTGGAGAATTAAACACCAGGATATCAGAGTAAGTCCTAAACTCATGGACAATTTTCTTCAGACCTGTGCATCAGTGAGGATTTTTGAAAAAAAAATCTAGAAATGCCCCTTTTTGAGTCTGACCCATTTTATTCAGACCATTGTGTTACTGAACTTATTTTCCTCACCTCAGCGACATCAACAAGATCAACAATGCTATAGCAGACCAGGTGTCTATCTTCATTGAGAGGATCTCCACGTTCATCTTTGGCTTCATGGTGGGATTCATTGGAGGATGGAAGTTGACCTTGGTGGTCATCGCAGTAAGCCCACTTATTGGACTTGCTGCTGGACTAATGGCCATGGTAAGTTTGGTAAATTGTCTTCATTTAACAGACTCTCTTATCCACAATGGCTTAGAGTCAGTTTATCTTAAGATAGCTCAGTGGGACAAAAATACATACCAGTAATCCTCAAAGACAGTTCTAGAAGGAAGTGAAAAACAAAAACCTAAAAAAATTAATGGATTTTATAGGTTTTCTGAAAATAGGGTAGGTAGGGACCCAGCTGTCCAAGCTTCTGGTTCCATCATTGGAGTGAAAGGACACAGAAGAGTTTTGTCTGGGTGAAACAGGAGCTTCCCTCCTGTAGAACAGAAAAACCTCAGAATGAAGAACTTGCTTTAGATGGAAGCCAGTGGAGTTAGCTGAGGAGACGGCTGCACTAGGGAAGGATGAACACCAGACATGGTGTCATCTAGGACCATGGTGTCATCTAGGACCATGGTGTCATCTAGGACCATGGTGTAGTCTAGGACCATGGTGTAGTCTAGGATCATGGTGTCGTCTAGGATCATGGTGTCATCTAGGACCATGGTGTAGTCTAGGATCATGGTGTCATCTAGGACCATGGTGTAGTCTAGGACCATGGTGTCATCTAGGACCATGGTGTAGTCTAGGATCATGGTGTCATCTAGGACCATGGTGTAGTCTAGGACCATGGTGTCATCTAGGACCATGGTGTCATCTAGGACCATGGTGTCATCTAGGATCATGGTGTCGTCTAGGACCATGGTGTAGTCTAGGACCATGGTGTCATCTAGGACCATGGTGTCATCTAGGATCATGGTATCATCTAGGACCATGGTGTAGTCTAGGACCATGGTGTCATCTAGGACCATGGTGTCGTCTAGGACCATGGTGTCATCTAGGACCATGGTGTAGTCTAGGACCATGGTGTCATCTAGGATCATGGTGTCATCTAGGACCATGGTGTAGTCTAGGACCATGGTGTCATCTAGGACCATGGTGTAGTCTAGGACCATGGTATCATCTAGGACCATGGTGTAGTCTAGGACCATGGTGTAGTCTAGGATCATGGTGTCGTCTAGGATCATGGTGTCATCTAGGACCATGGTGTAGTCTAGGATCATGGTGTCATCTAGGACCATGGTGTCGTCTAGGACCATGGTGTCATCTAGGACCATGGTGTCGTCTAGGACCATGGTGTCGTCTAGGACCATGGTGTCATCTAGGACCATGGTGTAGTCTAGGACCATGGTGTCATCTAGGATCATGGTGTCATCTAGGACCATGGTGTAGTCTAGGACCATGGTGTCATCTAGGACCATGGTGTCATCTAGGACCATGGTGTAGTCTAGGACCATGGTGTTATCTAGATTTTTGAGGAGTACGACATGAAGTTGTCAATCATGTTTGAAATCGATGCAACTTCGACAGGTTGGTCAGGAACATTACACTGGTTTATAAATGCAAGACATAATAAAGGAGGGTTTTGACCTCAAATTTTGATATCAGAGGGGTCAAGTGCTGTTAATTTTTTAAAAGAGAGCATCTGTCTTTCTGGTCTTGAAATCAGAGACAGTGACTTCAGCGGATCAGGGATGAGAGAATATTCTATTGAGAGAATATTTGGTCTCCAGAAATGATAGGGAGAAGGAGTACGGGCTAGGGTTGACAGGGCAGCTTGTCCGTTAATCTAGACACTCCTAATTGCAGGATTTCACCTGAAGAGAGCAGGCAAAGTTGAAAGGAGAGCAGGTAAAAGTCCTTGCCTTTCTTTTCTAAATAGTTAACGTAGTCCTCTGCAGAAAAGGAAGATAAAAGACAGGGTTGAGGAGTGAGAAGGTAGCAAGTGTTTTTTTGGTTACAGGACTGGATTTGGAAGAAATGTGCTTTAGCGGCGGAAAGAGAGGAAGAGATACAGAAAAAATACAATTTGGACTTAACCACCACTGTACTTATGAAGTGCACTATAGAAAGAAACTGTCTGGTTTATAGAAATACATAAAAATGCTGTTAAAGTATTCTCCATTCATTCACTTCTCAGGCTGTGGCCAGATTAACAGGTTGGGAGCTCCAGGCTTATGCCAAGGCTGGGGCTGTGGCTGATGAGGTGCTGTCATCCATCAGAACAGTGGCAGCCTTTGGAGGGGAGGACAAGGAAGCAGAAAGGTAACTTGAAATACCCCTTCCTTACAGACTTCAATCATATAGCATATAATTAAAGTGTTTTTCACGTTTCAACAGGTATGACAAAAACCTTATTGAGGCTCAGAATTGGGGTGTAAAAAAGGGGACGGTCATTGGAGTATTTCAAGGATTCCTTTGGTGTATAATCTTCCTCTGCTATGCTTTGGCATTCTGGTATGGCTCCAAACTCGTTATTGAAACCAATGAGCTTTCCCCTGGCACACTAGTTCAGGTATGTGCACAAACATTATCACAGAATAAATATGCTTCAAAAACATAATAATTGGAATGGTAAACATTAAGGATATGGTGACTGGTATCTATGTCTACAGGTATTCTTTGGAGTTCTCATGGCAGCTATGAACTTGGGTCAGGCCTCACCCTGCCTGGAAGCCTTCGCCTCAGGTCGAGCTGCAGCAAAGACCATATTTGATACCATTGACCGGGTAAGGCTATCATTTCGGAGAATGATGAACTGTAAATCACTATATTTCAGTATTTTATAAACCTGTGAACTTTCAGGAGCCAGAAATTGATTGTTTCTCAGAGGAGGGACACCGACTAGACAAGGTCAAAGGTGACATTAAATTCCACAATGTCACTTTTAACTATCCCTCTCGACCAGAAGTGAAGGTAAATTGGTCTCCTTGCTCACCTTTTCTAAACATTTTCTTCATCCTAAAAAGAGCTCTCAATATAAAACCACCATCCATTTGCTTAGATTTTAAATAATTTGAGCATGCTGATCAGAGCTGGAGAAACCACAGCTATTGTTGGGCCAAGTGGATCAGGGAAGAGCACCGCAATTCAACTACTTCAGAGATTCTACGACCCCAAGGATGGAATGGTAAAAGGCCACCCCTAACCCACATGTTTAGGGTACTTAACATATGATTAAAGCTAAGTCCAGTTTGATTCTGTCAAATGCACACACCTTTAATATTCCTTGTTCGAAGGTGACATTGGATGGCCATGACATCCGCAGCCTGAACCTCCAATGGCTTCGCTCACTAATTGGAATAGTAGAGCAAGAGCCAGTGCTGTTCTCAACAACCATCGCTGAGAACATCCGCTACGGACGGCCTGGAGTCACCATGGACGACATCATCCAGGCTACCAAGGAGGCTAACGCCTATAACTTCATCATGGAACTACCACAGGTACTACAGACACCATTAGCACAGAAATAGTATCCCTGAGACTGGCGCTTACAAGAAACACAAACACAGAGAAAATGTGTCTGTGGTTATTTAGAGGTTTGATACACTAGTGGGTGAAGGCGGTGGCCAGATGAGTGGAGGTCAGAAGCAGAGGATCGCTATCGCCAGAGCTCTGATCCGAAAACCCAGGATTTTGCTGCTGGACATGGCCACCTCAGCTCTGGATAATGAGAGTGAGGCTGTTGTACAGGAGGCACTTGACAATGTAGGTAACTCAGTCAAAGCAGAGAACATCATTGAAATAATAAAACCAGTCCTAAGTGCATTATATATTGATTCCTGTTTCACATCATTACTTGCCTATGTTGTACTGTTAGATGGTAGATGTGCTCTCAGACTTACGTATTTGATTGAATCTTTCAATGTCTAGGCTCGAATGGGCAGAACAACCATTACAATCGCCCATCGTCTCTCCACTATTCACAATGCAGATGTCATTGTTGGTTTTGAACATGGACAAGCAGTGGAGAGAGGAACACATAATGAGCTTCTAGAAAAGAAAGGCGTCTTCTTCACCCTCGTCACCCTTCAGAACCAAGGAAATGACTTGCCCAATGACAAAGCAAGCCAAGGTAGGTAAATTCAAGCATTTTATACAGATACATTTTTTACTTTTGTTTATACATGTGTATTTAAATTTACATATATATTGTACGTTGACATTGGTTTTATGTTGTGATATATTTGTAAAAATATAATGAAAATATTTTGCCTTCACAGATTACAGTTTACACATATTAAATAAATTGCCCTAACAATGAAACTGTTGTCTTACCACTGCCATCCACATGTGATCAAAAACCCACTGTTAAAGGACCATTAGCCACCTTGTGAATCTAAAAGAAAATTAGGACCAAAGAGCATTCTACAGAAATTTGAGATTAAGAAATACAAATGCACTGATTATGTGTAAAGAGTACAAAATAATATAATTTAAGTTGGTTCAAATAATCATGAAGTAGAAACTGCATCTAACCACCCAGGCACTGACAAGAAAAAGCTCACTCAAAATCTATCACTCAAACAGAGACATTTCTGGGAGAATCCATATAGAGGTCAATAATCACTTCCAAAGAGCTACAGAATTTAGTGGCTGGGATTGGAGTAAAGGTGCCCCCATATTACAAGTGCAAAACTGGCCTAAAATGGAAGGTGGCAAGATTTGTGGTAAGATGAGACCACAGCTTGCATTTTGAGACCAAAACGCAAAGCACTATGTGTGGTGCATCATTTTAACTTTCATGTTTTGTCATTTGTTTAATTATAGGTCTGGATGTTGAACAAGAAGTCCTTCAGAATGTGACGAGTTTTAGTCATGGAAGCTATGAATCTGTGTTGAGGTAAACCTAGTCACTGCAGAATAGACAGTGCTTCTGAAAAAGAAAGTGATTAAGCAGAGCAACTTTTTTAAGCCTGTATTATTCATTATTTTTCCTAAAGGCAATCTCTTCGCCTGCGATCTCACACCCAACTGTCAAATGAAATCCCTGATGCCATAGCTGGCAGTATAACAGTTAAATCAGACCAATTCCTTGCTTCAATGGAGAACAAGATCAACCCTCAAAGTTTAAAGGTATTGAACTCAAGGCCTTATATTCTCCATTTTGTTTAAATACACTTTCATACATTTTCCCTCCTTCAAAAATGTAAAATAATTGAATGTCCCTAATATTTTCCTACAGCATTTTAAGGAGGAAGCAAGTGAACATGTGGAACCAGCACCCGTGGCACGAATTCTAAAGTACAACAAGTCAGAATGGCCCTATATGTTAATAGGATCAATAGGAGCTGCCATAAATGGCTCTGTCAATCCAATCTATGCTATTTTGTTCAGCCAGATTCTTGGGGTGAGATGGATAAAAGATGTTGTGGATATCAAATGCATACATGTCTTATCAGCCGGTGCTGGTAGTTGTTCCATTAAAGTTATTTCATCAATGTCGTTGTTTACATTCCCAGACGTTCTCTATACTTGATGTGGATGAACAAAGAGTGCAGATCAATGGGATATGTATCCTGTTCTGTGCTGTGGCGGTAACAAGTTTCTTCTCTCAGTTTTTACAGGTAGCGTCTATACATTCTTGAGTAGAATCGTGCATTTGCAGTTCACAGTATGCGTTCTGACGACAGGCCGTAGCGATGTGTCTGAACACATGTTGTTGTTCTCCGGGAAGGGCTACGCCTTTGGGAAGTCTGGGGAGCTGTTGACCCGCAGGCTGAGAAAGGTGGGCTTCCAGGCCATGCTGAGACAGGAGGTGGCCTGGTTTGATGATCCCAGAAACAGCCCTGGAGCTCTCACCACCAGGCTGGCCAGCGACGCATCCATGGTCCAGGGGGTGCGTGTCAGGGACACAGCATTTGTATCTAATGGAATTTAATTATTACAGTAAAAAAGTATTTTGCTTGCGTGAATGGTGTGTAAACGTATTTCCTCTATAGGCCACTGGATCGCAAATTGGTATGATTGTGAACTCCTTGACCAACATTGGAGCGGCTTTGATCATTGCTTTCTACTTCAGCTGGAAGTTAAGCTTGGTGGTTATGTGCTTTTTACCACTCATTGGGCTGTCTGGGGCCTTCCAAGCCAAAATGCTGACAGGTTTTGCAAATGAGGATAAGAAGGCCATGGAAACAGCAGGACAGGTAAGTTAAAAACCCTGTTATTGCGATAAAATTAAGGAAACTGATTCTGCTTATTCTCTGTAGTGATTTAGAGACGTTATCATATGTATTTCCCCCCACAGGTTTCCAGCGAGGCTCTAGCCAACATCAGGACTATAGCAGGGCTGGCCAAGGAAAGCACATTTGTAGATACATACGAACAGCAGCTGGAGGCTCCCTATAATTCTGCCAAGAAGAAGGCCAACATCTATGGCATCTGTTTTGCCTTTTCTCAATGTGTTATCTTTATGACGTATGCTGCCGCTTTTAGATATGGAGGCTACCTGGTCAGCTCGGAAGGATTGCATTACTTGGTGGTCTTCAGGTAGGCTTGTTTGTTTCGCTAAATGATGTGTGTTTTCGCTAAATTATGAAGTATCTATATCATTAGAAGGAAAGCCTGTTAAAGAGGTAATCCACCCAAAACAAAACATTCTCCTGATTTACATTATTAAAAAAAAAAGCTAATATATGGCAACAATATGATGTTTGTGCAATTTGCAGTTACAATAAGTTTGCAACCAAATAAATGAATATGTTGAGACTTATGGTGACTACATAACCACACAACAACAACTTCTCTCTAGACATGCCTGGCTCTGGCAGGCTAGACACATTTTTACCTCAGAGACTTGAAATATAACTACACAAAAACTCACTATAACTCAAAGAAACTGCACTATAATTTAGGAGTTAAAAACATGCCATGTTCTAATTGGTAGAAATCACATCTCTAACTCAGATCTATATTTATCAGGTTGGTATGGCAACATGCAACTGAGTGTAAAGCTGGGCAGGGTTGTGACTCAGCTAAAATTACAGCAGAATGTCCACTCAAAAATCTCAAAAAAGCCTAGAAAAACAATCCTGTTATTGCGTACATACAGTATACCACATCAGCACAGAAGAAGGAAACTACTTTGCTTCAAGTTGGAGTAAGAAATAATATTAATCCTGTGCTTTAGTGTCTACAGTCAGCAAATAAAAAAATTGTCATAATGGTCTAGAATGATGGATGTTTTTTTTTTTAAGACATAGGCTCTTAAGTATTCACCCTTTTGGACTATTACACATTTTTAGTATTATTTTTTTTAAATCCTCCATTTGCAGCAATTACAGCCTTGCAGACCTTTGGCATTCTATAGTCAGTTTGTTGAGGTAATCTGAAGAGATTTTACCCCATGCTTCCTGAAGCACCTCCCACAAGTTGATTTGGCTTGATGGGCACTTACATATCATACGGTCAATCTGCTCCCACACCAGCTCAATAGGGTTGAGATCCGGTGACTGTGCTGGCCACTCAATTATAGACAGAATACCTTTTTCCAGTCTATCTCTTTCCAGTGTCCGTGTTCTTTTGCCCATCTTCATCTTTTCTTTTTATTGGCCAGGCTGATATACGGCTTTAACTTTGCAACTCTGCTTAGAAGCCCAGCATCCCATAGTCGCCTCTTCACTGCTAACGCTGAGACTGGTGTTTTGTGGGTACTATTTAATGAAGGTGCCAGTTGAACACCTGTGAAGTGTCTGTTTCTCAAACTAGACACATCAGCAGTGCTCACAAAGTGTTTTTACAAAACACCCAGCCTGAAAAGTGTTGTATGAGACTTTCAGTTTCTTGGCAGTTGCTTATGTGGAATAGAGAACATACACATTTAGCTGTTAACCGTTCTAAACATGCTATAGACGCTATTGTCAACCTTATGCCAATTGTGTGTGTATTTCCACAGAGTGATCTCTTCCATTGTGATCAGTGGCACTGCCCTAGGAAAGGCTTCCTCGTTCACCCCAGACTATGCCAAGGCCAAGACTGCAGCAGCCCAGTTATTCATATTATTGGACCGAGTCCCCAAAATCAGCCTGAGTCAGACAGACGGAGAGAAATGGGTAAGAAAAACTTGTCTTAAGCTTTCTACTACAAGCTGCACTACAGCTGTTATTTTTAGTATAAATATAAAATGATTGTGTCTTATATCCCTTTTAATTCAGATGAAAAACTTTCAAAGCCTTTTTTAAATGTTGAATAGACTGCCAGTTTTCCTTATCTGTTGTCCTGGAATATAAAAAAGATAAACCTTGACTTTTACATTTACATCCAAAGTGTTTAATCACGCTGTGCCCTTTCTCCAGGAGAATTTCAAAGGTGAGCTAGAATTCATCAACTGCAAATTCACCTACCCCACCCGGCCTGACATCCAGGTGCTAAATGGACTACTTGTGTCTGTGAAGCCGGGTCAGACGCTAGCTTTTGTGGGCAGTAGTGGCTGTGGGAAGAGCACTAGTGTGCAGTTGCTGGAGAGATTCTATGATCCAGATGAGGGCACAGTGGTAAGTCCCTACGCAAGACTTAATTTATGTGGTCATTAGTATGTAATGATGGTACATAATTACAGGATCAATTATTTAAGTGTACACCCTGTGTCTTTCACAGCCTATTACAATTATTTGTCAGGTACTGTACAAATAATTCTATCCATGTTCCCATTCTATTGTAGTTAATCGATGGACGTCCATCACACACTGTCAATGTGCCCTTCTTGAGGGCTCAGATTGGCATTGTCTCCCAGGAGCCAGTGCTTTTTGACTGCAGTATTGCTGAAAACATCCAGTATGGTGACAACACTAGGAACGTGAGCATGGAGGAGATTGTTGACGCTGCCAAGAAAGCATTTCTCCATGACTTTGTGATGACACTGCCAGATGTGAGTTTTGTTAACTGAAACAAGGCTGTCTCTGTAGTGCTTCTTATAAGTAATACAGTAACACTTTATTTTGAGAGTCCCTACTAACTTATCTACTAACTCTAACCTTTATCCTACCTTTAACTCTATCCCTTACCTTAAGCCTTATTCTAAACCTTAACTCTTACCTTAGCAGGCACTTGCTTATCCACAGATAGTAACACTATCAACACATTTCTAACAAACTATCTTTTGAACATTTACAGATGGAAATTGGGACAAAAAATGGACTGTAACTTGCAATACTATCTCACTTCACTTAATATAAGAATGCAAATATTTCTTGTGAACCTTTGGCGTCGGGTCTCCCTCTTCGCAGGACAGGTGTTAGAAAAAATTAGATAGGAAACCCACTGTGGGGTACAAAAGGAACTGCTTTATTCGGGCCTGTAGCCCGGTTCACCAACTTCCCATGCATCTCAGAGCAAAACAAAAAACCACACAGTGCTACAACCAGCTTCCCCTTGATACCCAGACTGCAGTCCCTTTCCATCTTCTGAACATATCTAAAACCTGACCTCTTTAAATAGGATCTTAAATAATCCCACACCCAATGCTGTTCCCTTTTGTAAACTAACACTAATATTTGACTCTGTTCACTACTAGCATTGACTTAATGATAGCTAGTTTATTGATTTAAGTTGTACTAAACAATGAATGTGTTAAGCATTTGTCCCAACCTAGTTACTTTGGGAGTGAACTAATTGTATTTTACTCTGAATAGTAGCATATGAAAAAATGTAAAAGAAATTGCAATGAAACATACGCTGACACTGTGAGCTCTCATCATATTGTTAGTACTCTAATGTGTTCGACTCTGGCAGAAATACGAGACTCAGGTTGGTGCCCAGGGCTCCCAGCTCTCAAGGGGACAAAAACAACGCATCGCCATTGCTAGGGCCATAGTCAGGAACCCCAAGATCTTGCTGCTGGACGAAGCCACCTCTGCACTGGACACAGAGAGTGAAAAGGTACCCATAGGCCACCCCAATAACTTCTTGCTTATTCCTTCTCATGAGATGACTCATCTTCTCTACAGCTCATTGATGCATTTGCTTAAATGAAAAGGTTCTTAGCATGGCATATACTGTGTGATGTATTATAGAATGGTCGAACAGCCTCAACCAGGGCCGGTTCCAGGCATAAGCGACATAAGCAGTCGCTTAGGACTCCTAACCTCTAGGGATCAAATTTGGCTTAGGGCCCCCAAAAGGCTTTAGCCGGCCTTGGTCTCAACTCTGCCATCTATTTCCTCCACAGACTGTGCAGGCGGCTCTGGATGAGGCCAGACGTGGACGCACCTGCATTGTCATAGCCCACAGATTGTCCACCATCCAGAATGCAGATATCATAGCAGTCATGTCTCAAGGCGCTGTTATAGAAAGTGGCAGTCACGAAACACTCATGGATAAGAGGGCTGCCTACTACAAACTAGTCACAACGGGTGCTCCGATCAGCTAAACCAAAAGTTTTCTGAAAAGGGGATGCTTTATGAGTTTGTTGACAGCACATTAAACTCTATAGAGGAAAAGGTTTTCTTTACTTGATATACTCTGTGTTTTCCCATTGTACAGAAGTGTGCAAAAGTCCACTATTATTCTACAATGTGGAAAATATTAAAAACAAAAGAAACACCTTTGAATGAGTTTCTAAACTTTTGACTTGTACTGTATATATTATATATACACTACCATTTTCTTTTGATAATGGACCTCTATACGCCTATGTAGATATTCCTTTGAAAATCAACCATTTTGGAATCGAAAGAAAAAGGTGCAGTGGCCCCTTAATTTTTTACAGAGCTATATATATATAGTACAAATATATACAGTGAGGGAAAAAGTTTTGTACGTTTGCCCACTGACAAAGAAATTATCAGTCTATCATTTTAATGGTAGGTTTATTTGAACAGTGACAGAATAACAATCAAAAATCCAGAAAAACACTCTTTAAGGGAGTGCTCCTAATCTAGCACACTCTTAAAGGGAGTGCTCCTAATCTCAGCTTGTTACCTGTATAAAAGACATGTCCACAGAAGCAATCAATCAGATTCCAAACTCTCCACCATGGCCAAGACCAAAGAGCTGTCCAAGGATGTCAGAGACAAGATTGTAGACCTACACAAGGCTGGAATGTGCTACAAGACCATCGCCAAGCAGCTTGGTGAGAAGGTGATAACAGTTGGTGCGATTATTCACAAATGGAAGAAACACAAAAGAACTGTCAATCTACCCTTGGTCTGGGGCTCCATGCAAGATCTCACCTCATGGAGTGAGTTTGACAATGAACATCTGAATGATTTAGAGGAGAACTGGGTGAAAACTTTGTGGTCAGATGAGACCAAAATCAAGGTCTTTGGCATCAACTCAATTCGCCGTGTTTGGAGGAGGAGGAATGCTGCCTATGACCCAAAGAACACCCTCCCCACCGTCAAACATGGAGGTGGAAACATTATGCGTTGGGGGTGTTTTTCTGCTAAGGGGACAGGACAACTTCACCGCATCAAAGGGACGATGGACAGGGCCATGTACTGTCAAATCTTGGGTGAGAACCTCCTTCTCTCAGCCAGGACAGGTCCTGGAGTGGCCTAGCCAGTCTCCAGACCTTAATCCCATAGAAAATCTGTGGAGGAAGCTGAAGGTTCAAGTTGCCAAATGTCACCCTTGAAACCTTAATGACTTAGAGAAGATCTGCAAAGAGGAGCGTGACAAAATCCCTCCTGAGATGTGTGCAAACCTGGTGGCCAACTACAAGAAACGTCTGACCTCTGTGATTGCCAACAAGGGTTTTGCCACCAAGTACCAAGTAAGTCATGTTTTGCAGAGGGGTCAAATACTTATTTTGAATAATTATTTCACAAAGCATTTCTGACATGCGTTTTTCTGGATTTGTTGTTGTTATTGTGCCACTGTTCAAATAAAACTACAATTCAAATTATAGACTAATCATTTCTTTGTGAGTGGGCAAACATACAAAATCAGCAGAGGATCAAAAAAAAAATTCCCTCACTGTACTCATTACCCAAATAAATGTCTTTAGTTTGACTTTTGAGGTGTCTAAGACATTTGCCTGGTACTGTATAATGAATGTTTATGATGTAATAGACATTTACATAGGCCAATACAGTTTTCTAGAGTAAGACTTTCTTTTGCTTCAAAAGGTTACAATTGTTGATATGAATCATGTGGCTTGTCTGTCCTAGATATAAGTATTTATTTTTACAAAAAACTGTGTGCTTTATTAACCTTAGAAAGACTGAATGTTTGATGTTTGATACTTGATCTTTTATGAAATATTCACTATTTTGAAATGAATGATTACATTGATTTGATTCATACAATTATAAAGGTACATTAACCTTCAGGAAGATTCAGTTCTTTGATACATATTGTAGTTTTTATAGTGTAAGCTGAGACCTTAAATGACATATAGCATCCAGCAATGTTTTTTTTTCCTTCCTTCTGGAAAACAAGTACATCTAATTCAGTGGTCTTCATTGCAAGGCCTGTGGGCTCAGCATGGCCCATTATGTGCATTAGAAACTGCAGTATTTTGTCTTGTGGGGCTACTCAACAACAAAAAGTGGCCCCCTCTCTGAAAATGAACAAAGAACTCCGGTCTATTTGATGGTTATGGAAGAAAATAAATGATTGACAAACATTATGTAGCCTTGTGAAACTGAACCCCACACAAAAATTATTTGGGGTTGTTTATTCTGTGAAATATTTAGTACAATAACATTCTTAGACATCTAATACATTGAACAAATGGTAGTAGCTACTTCAGACTTCAGATAAGTCTTGTGTACTTTCTCCACCCTTATTAGTTCACTGTGTGTAAGTGCAATCTCACCATACCTTGCACCTTATACTATGTTCCCTTAAAGGGACAGTGCCAAGTGCTGGACTGAAAAGAGCCATTTGTTAGATTTCCACCACACAATTGCAGAAAATGGAAATTATGGAAGTGTATTGGGGAACGATGTAATTTAAAATGGAGTATTTCAGAAGTAGTTTCTTATTGTAAGCTCAAAAGATTTTGTGTCTGCAATGATTTCCTCTTGTTGATTTTGTCCGGCCATTGTAGTGTTGCCAGTCATGTTATTGTTTAATTAGATAAACTTCCCATTCAGTGATTTAGTGGGTTGATTGAACACTGCAACTATGTGTTTCTAAATGAAAAGCCCCCCCCCCCCCCCCCCCCCCCCACAATTGAGTAATTTTCCAAGACTGATAATGTTTATATAATACCACACAAATAAGAGAAATGACAAGATTCTCTCCGACTGACAAACTGAGATCAATAAAACCACCATCCTGCATAAGTTAATGATAAGAGTGGAGGAGGTTACTCTTTAAGTTTTAAACAAGAGGCCAGGCAACTGCATTGTTTTTCCAAGACTGAATTCTTAACATACACTTACTATGAAGTCTACATAACCTATCATTTTAGTATTGCAGGGTATAACCATGTAAATATATGAATCCATGTTTTAACCCGGTCTGTCCATCTGCCTCTCTCCTGGTGAATCCTGGTCATCCTTAAAACAGCTAAGGTCCCTATTTTACAGCTATGCTTAATACCGTACTATAGCAAATATTTTTGATCAGTGCTGATAAGCAAGTAAACAACCCTGCTTTCTCTAAATAGCAGTCAATAACTGTAAACAACATTACATAGAGCCAGTTGCAAGATCAGCGTTCCCCTGCAGCTCATGGCTGTATTGTTAACTGGGAAGAAGTGATGGAACTTCATGAAATAATGCATTCATCAACCAATGATATGTGCTCACTAATAGACAACAGCTTCACTTGGGCTTTACAATTTGACTTGTTTATGAAACATTTAAAAAAGGATATGACTGCTTTCAAATGTTTTCATGCCTCCCCTG
Organism: Esox lucius; assembly: GCF_011004845.1. Classification (NCBI taxonomy): domain Eukaryota; kingdom Metazoa; phylum Chordata; class Actinopteri; order Esociformes; family Esocidae; genus Esox; species Esox lucius. Next base: position 17,726,457 of record NC_047584.1, read on the forward strand.
AAACTCTCTGGCCCACCACAACATGCCATTCCCCCTGGGAGGTTTGCCACACACTTGCACAGACCAAATCATACATCAAATGTTTCTACGACACTTAACATTGGCAGCTCCTCAACATAGGTGGAAGGAAAATGGCCTATCTGTCCATTCAGTATCCCATACCACCATCCACTGTCTTCTTTTTGATAGATCTCAAGAAGATCTCCTGTGACATTTCAATAAAAAGAAAATGTGTTAGTATAGTAATGAGTTCCATAAGTGGAAGTGTTTCGTCTTTGTTACAGTATATTTCGTGCTTCTGTCCATTACCCTCTTTCATATTCAACTCATCCTCTTTGTCCGATGTGAAATCATAAAGAGCTTTGCATTTCCCAATGCAAATCCACTGTGCACCTGATTGAGACATTTTATTGTGTTAGTGTGTTTCTTAGTACTTAATCTCAAGTTTAGAATTGTACATGTTTTTGATAAAACAGTATGTTTATGGGTGTCACCTCTTTCCTCTGTTTCATTCTTGGACATGGCCCTATTGGCAGACATGCATTCCTGTGAAGCTGCACCATCTTGAATGCCGGTTCTGTAGTTATCGTTGTCTTTCATGGATGAGGGTTCTGTTAATTTTACACTAACGGAGGGTCTTTTGTAATTTACAGAACTCCTTAAATGCAATCTGAAAGGTGTCTTCCTGATTTTGACTGGACGGGCCAGTTGAACAATACTGTGCTCACAATCCTTCGAAAACAGCATAAACAGGTTAGGATACACTGCCTTCAGAAAGTAAATAATTATGTATATTATGTATATTTGAAAAACACGTTTTCAGAAATGTGTGTCAATTTATTAAAATGAAAAAAACATTAACATCTTATGTACATAAGGATTCGGACCCTTTCCCATGACATCACATTTCCTTTGATCATCCTTAAAATGTCTTTAGAACTTGATTGTCCATTTGTGGTAAATTCAGTTGATTGGACAGCATTTAAAAAGTCCCGAGGCATACCCCAAAAGTCTTGAAACTGTGATCACTGCTTAATGCGTTTCTATTCAAATTATACAGCAGGGTCTGAATACTTATGGAAATAACATTTCCATATTTTATTTTTAATAAATTGGCACAAATGTCTGAAAACATATTTTTTTTTTGATGGCAAAAAAGTAATGTAAATAATTCTCAATTAAATGTGACAAAACGTGGAGAAAGTGAATGGGCTGGAATGCATTCTGAAGGAACTGTACTTCTATCAACTTACTGTACTTACTAAATTGGAGTTAGCTCGTCTTTTTTGTCATCAAAAAGTTTATGCAATAATATGTTTGAGATGCCTAAAAATATATGAACTTACACTATATAGTATTACCTGTAAGTCTTAAATTAATCTAGACGATCTAGATGATTTGTGTAAATGCCTTGCCAAATTCACAAATGAACGTACCTTTTCTTTCCATTTTGTTATGCTGTCAGAAAATTTATGCGAACTCTTAGGTTTTCCATCTAATTCAGCCAATGTGGTGGAAAGTTTGTAATGGGTTGCTTCTAGAAGGTCCAGTTTTAAAGTGGCCTGCAGACATCAACAGCACACACAATGATTGGAAATATACAGGAAAATCAATAAATATTTAAGTCATATCCATTGCTGTATGTAAATGTACCTCTTCAAGTAATTGTTCGGTTTCTTCCAGGTTATTTTTGCTGGAGAATGATGGGTTGTCTGAGTAGTTCTTAATTAGTCTGTCAAGACCTATTATTCATATATTAGAGGACAAACACATACAAATTTACAGTGGATATAAAAAGTATACACACCTTTGTTAAAATGCCAGGTTTTTGTGTTTTAAAAGAATGAGACAAAGATAAATCATATCAGAACTTTTTCTACTTTTAATGTGACCTATAATGTGAACAATTCAATTGAAAAACAGAAATGTTTTAGGGGGGACATTTTTCAATAAAAACCTTACAATAACCTGGTTGCATTTGTGTGCACACCCTCTTATAACTGGGCATGTGGCTGTTCAGAAATCAGAATTAACCAATCACATTCCAACTCATGTTAATTAGAAGTCATTACACACCTGGATCATTTAAAGTGACTCTGATTAATCACAAATAAAGTTCAGCTGTTCTAGTAGGATTTTCCTGACATTTTCTTAGTTGCATCTCAGAGCAAAAGCCATGGTCCGCAGAGAGCTTCCAAAACATCAGAGGGATTTCATTGTTGAAAGACATCAGTCAGGAGAAGGGTACACATAGAATTTCCAAAGCATTAGATAAACCATGGAACACAATAAAGACAGTAATCATCAAGAGGAGAAAATATGGCATAACAGAGACATTACCAAGAACTGGACGCCCCTCCAAAATTGATGAAAAGACGAGAAGAAAACTGGTCAGGGAGGCTTCCAAGAGGCCTACAGCAACATTAAAGTAATTTCTGGCAAGTACTGGCTGTGTGCAACATGTGACAACAATCTCCCGTATTCTTCATAAGAATGGGCTATGGGGTAGGGTGGCAAGACGGAAGCCTTTTCTTGCAAAGAAAAACATCCAAGCCCGGCTGACGTTTGCAAAAACAAACATCAAGTCCCCCAAAAGCCTGTGGGAAGATGTGTCATGGTCTGATGAAACCAAGGTCAAAATCTTTGCCCATAATTCCAATAGGTATGTTTGAAGCATAGTGGTGGCAGCATCATGCTTTGGGGCTGTTTTTCTTCAGCTGGAACCAGGGCCTTAGTCAGGGTGGAGGGAATTATGAACAGTTCCAAATACCAGGCAATTTTGGCACAAAACCTTCAGGCGTCTGTTAGAAAGCTGAACATTAAGAGGAAGTTCACCTTTCAGCACTCCAACGACCCAAAGCACACATACAAATCCACAAAACCATGGCTTCACCAGAAGAAGATTAACGTTTTGGAATAGCCCAGCCAGAGCCCAGACCTGAATCCAATTGAACATCTGTGGAGTGATCTGAAGAGGGATATGCACAGGAGATGTCCTTGCAATATGACAAATTTGGAGCACTTTTGCAAAGTAGAGTGGGCAAATATTGCCACATCATGATGTGCTATGCTAATAGACTCCTACCCAAAAAGACTGAGTGCTGTAATAAAATCAAAAGGTGCTTCGACAAAGTATTAGTTTAAGTGTGTGTACACTTACTGCAACCAGGTTAGTGTGAGTTTCTTATTTTAAATGATTCCCCCTCAAAGATTTCAGTTTGTTTTTCAATTGAATTGTTCATGTTATAGGTTACATTAAAGGTGGAAAATGTTCTGACATGATTTATCTTTGTCTCATTCTTTTACATCACAAGAACCTGGCATTTTAACAGGGTTGTGTTGACTTTTTATATCCACTGTATCTCATAAAAAAAACCACATATAAATGTCAATTTTTTCTGTGGATATTTTTTTGACACTGGGTCATTTACCATCACAGTCCTTCTTTGTTTTTGTGATACAGTCCTCCAGACGCAGGAGTTTGGACCTGATGGCCTCTTTTCTCCTGCCTTTTTCCATTAATGACTTACTGTTCTCCTCCTATTAACATTAGGTCATTAAGGATTGGTCATTGTAATGTCTCTGGAAAAATCACACAAGTATATGAACAACAAAATGCTGATAATTATATTAACAAATGAATCCTTACAAAGTAATCGGTCATTAAAAACTCTGCTTTGTTGTCCTCTGCTGTTCCACTAGTTTCCTCCAACAGGATTAGGATATCTTTTTCCACATCGACTCTCTGGATGGCTTGTTCTATTTGTTTCTGGCTCTAAGTCATACGAGAGGACACAAATAACAGATTCCTTAGTAGGCTTTGATGAAAGTTGGTCAACCAATTTGCAAAAACCTATTTAGTGATGGAGCTCACATGTATGAGGGTCTGTCTGAAGCTTGCCATGTACAGGTTGTATTTATTCAGTATTTTACATAGAACTTCTAGCCGCTGTTTCTCGAGCTCCTGGATTATCTGAAATTATAAAGTAATCACACAATATGGATGCAGCAATACTTCTTCCCTTCTTAACTATGTGTAACTAAACAAAATAATGAGAAGACACATACAACTGAAATGACAAAATGAAATGATGCACTTTAACCCCTTCTCCAGGTGAGTGATATAGAGGTGGCATGTATATAGGGGGTGAGCAAAATAACAGAAACACCTGACAATATATTAATAAAGGACATAATAAGGATAGATGACCCAAAATCGAAAAACTGCACGCCGTGAGTTTCACAAAGTTGGAATTAATGGCATGGCTGAAACCGCTTTCATCCAAAGGAAGTGCAAAAAGATGGAAACCTGGATCCCTGAGCAAGGGAAAAAACCTATATGGTCTGATGTGTCATCTTTCACCCTATTTCCTACTTCCAGACGGGTTTATGTTTAGATAAAGCCAAAGGATGCCTTCAGCCCACAATGTTAAAGAAATTCAAAATTTGTTTAATGAACACAAGGACGACATCAAACCACTTCCATGGCCTTCCCAATCACCAGATCATTGAACATCATTGAACCATTAAGGAAAGTTCTGGAGCGCAGTGTTAAGTTGATTTCCACCCCCTTCAATTGTAATTGTGATTCAGTTACTTCAAAGTAACAGTCCTTTTCCATATGTTGTTTTCGTTATTTTGTCCACCCCCTGTATATTTTCAATATCAATAAAGAAATGTACTGTAGAGTAGCTTAAGGTGGTATTATGTTTTAAGTGACAATCTCGGGAGCTCATGTATATTTGCTGAGTGGGTTTGAATATGGCTTAGAGCTCTCAGCAAAAACAATCTTTCACCACTTTCCTGTCCAATGAAGCATAAAATGCCTGAAAATCTGTTTAAAAAAGAAATGTACTGTAGGAACCTGGTAACAGTTTTTCAGAGCATTTTCCCACTTCAGTCTGATTTGATGACCATCCATGTTGATGTTGAAGTACTGCTCATCTGCTCTAGTCTGAGCCTCAGCAGACTTTGTCAGTCTGTTCAGCATCTAGTCAACAAGTCAACAAGTCAACTAGTGTTTTTCAGAGTTTAGAAATGGAATATTGTTAGACTTCTATTACATGGGACATTTCAAATAATCAAGCATTAATAGTTTAACAGACAGGACGTTAGTAAATATGTAGAGCAGTACCTTCTGTTTTTCTTTTTCCGTGCAAATGTGAGCATTATTTTCAACAAAATTGAACAGGTCCTCATGCTCTCTTGTTAATCCAAACAATGTTTTCTTCACCTGTGGATGAAAAAGTGATAAAACACTTATAATACGAATTACAATCAGTAAACTTTATTTATTATATATTTTTTTCTTTACTGTGTAGACTTCTTTGACTGGATGGCTTACCTTGATTTGTTCACTCCAGTTTGTGTTAACATTTTTCCTGGTTTTCTCAACAACAGTATCGAGCTAAACAGTAATGAATAAGAATAGCATTAGTGTCAACGTACAATGGTGTAAAATGTGTCGATAGGATCGAAGTTACTCACAGTCCTCTTTCTCTTGTTGTGCTCCTCTATGACTTGCCGAATATCTGAAATAGCTTCTGCCTGAAGAGCATTTCCTAGTGCTCTGAGAACAAACCGCAATATAACCACCTGAAGAGCATTCCCTAGTGCCCTGAGAACAAACCGCAATATAACCACCTGAAGAGCATTCCCTAGTGCCCTGAGAACAAACCACAATATAATTCCTTAGACCACATAATATTCATCTATACTACAGAAAATACTTATATTAAGGTCTACCTGTGTGTGTCTGCTGTGGAGAACATTTCATCAGATACATGGCACCAAGCCTGGTACGTGGAACTTGAAGGAAATAAGAAAAACAGAGTGCTGTAGTAAAACTTTTAGATTAATTATAAGTTGTAATTTACTACAGACATTTCATAAAAATTTAGCCAACTCACTTGCCATTCATTCCTTTGGATACCTTGAGGAGTTTTCCTGCCAGTTTCTGTAGTCCTTTGGCATAACTGATCTCCAGCTCAGCCCTACAGTGAGAGCCATGTCAACAAGGGACATTAGTTACGAGATGAAACACTAACTACAGGTAATAAAAATGAAATCCGGAAGTTACGGACTGCAGCATGCTGTTCTGAATTGTTTGAGTTACTTAAGTACAAAACTAAAAATGATTACAAATTTCATGAATATACAAATAAGTGCAATGCTTGATATGTTCCAATTCTAGCGTAATGACATTCTCAAAGAAATACTACAGGATATTCTCCCGCAGTTTTGTGTGCATAGACATAAGAGCATACCTTTGCTGAAATACTGTCATGAGCTCCTTGCAGAAATGCTCCCCATTTTTGGAAAACCTCTTCAAATCTTGGTATAAAAGGTTGTACTAAATAAAACACATTCAACAAATTATGATTTCATGAAACTGTGGTTTGGTAACCAATGAAGCAAACAGCTATGAACAAAATCTATACATTTCAACCCAAAAAGTCTTCATATTAACAATTAAAGGATACTAATATATACATATGATATTCCTTGGTCTATTTGACTAAGAATAGACTTTGTAAGGAGGTAAGTTACTCACAGTACAGGTGCTCACAGGGTCTGGCATTTTCCGTCTAACTTCGTTTATTGACTTTGCACTTTGAACACTCAACTAAAAGTAATTCATGCAGAAACCACCTGGGCTCATATAGCCAGTGGACAAATAGCTAGTGAACAAAGAAAACTAATTTGGATAAATCAACCATTTATGTCCTCACCTATCCACTGTCACTTTGTGCTCTTAAGTTTTACTTGTAGCAATTCTTATTCATGAAAATCTATTTTCAATAGTATTCAAAACATCCACATTCTTGCAGGAAAAGTAAATCCAGCCCATTAAAATTGAAATACTGGTAATAGTATTATGTTTTCACAATCAGTGAAAGAAAGTGGTCTATTAATTGCCACAATATTTCTGCATCAGACACCCATGTATCCAATACTTAACTGTAGTCTGTCCTTGGATTATTCACATTTGTCCATACAAGTCAATAGAGGAATGAAAGTCACCTGGACCACAATTATTTTCCTCTAAAGCACAAATGCTACATAACAGACACTATATCTATTTACAGTTCAAAGATAATGTGTAAGAATGCATTGAGGTGAATGACATTTTAAATAAACCAGCATTGTTACTGTTTGTCTTAATAATGAGAAGAGAAACATTAACTTGAAGTGGTTTCATAGCAAACTATTCTGTCTGGAATTCCCATTAAATTCCAGTTCTTTAATTTGCTAATACTCTTCAGTTGCTTGTCACAAGTATCTATGTAAAATGGCAGTTAAATAATCAGATCCACAAACACACTTTCTTACTTGCAATCTTTAATATTGTCATGGGTTTTAATTGAGTCTCTTAGTACCATAATGTCTTCCAAGAGGGACATTACCATTTAAAGAAATACTTTGCATTGTAAAAGGAAACGGTGCTTGCTCGGCCATTACAACTCATTACTTTTTAAACAATTAAAAACTAAAAGCTTTGGCCTTCCTTAATAATTACACAAATAAAGTAATGACTTTTAAATGGTGAGCTAACATTGCGCCTCTTCAATGATTATCAAATGTTTTGGCTGCGCGTCAACTCACGTCGGTTGAGTGCTCTCCACTCTTGTCCATCAAATACTTACCAGAAATATTAAAGAATACTTGTTGAAATAGCATGGCCTTGTTTTTGTCTCATACAGAATACTGTTACGGAGATCTCATTTACAGTTTATGGATGGATAATGTGTGTTTTATTTGCCATAATAATGCTGTGTTATGAGACCACATTACTATTAATTTGTGGGCAAAACAAATGCAATCACTGTTTGAACAAGTGTAGTGGGTTGAAGCCTTGAAAGCAAATCCAGTTGTTTAGCATTTTGCTAATGACGGCTCATACGGTAATGTGTCTACCAGTTCGTGGAATATGGAGACTGAACAGCAACGTGTGTTGGTTCATAATTACCCAATCCTAAGAGTGACAAAGTACTTGAGACATAATTGGCAAACATATACTGATAAAAAATAAATAACATAAAAAGACAGCAACATAATTACCTCCCCCAGTACTCCAGACTGTTTAAATAGCATGCTTTCACCATGAAAAGTGGAACGCTTCCATTCATTGGATAAAAAGAGCGAGTTGCTGTACCGACTGCAGTGTCTTGATATTCCATTGAGTGCATTTTGATGCAAATATAGAGAAAGATAAAATGAGAGAGGAAACATGAAAGAATCAAAGTGAAAACTGAACTGCATTCACAGATTTCTATTGAGAACTTCCAGTACCAGACAGGCAATGTTGTTCATGTGGCACACGCACTCGTATAGTATCTACGTATGGTGTCTGCAGCTTGGCTTTAGTGCTCGTAATGTCTCGTAGCGCCAGTCAGTGTTGGTCTGGACATGGGGCCCCTGCTGTCAGGTACCCATTGGTCCCGTGGGCTTTATTGGTCCCGTTCGTGGTGCTGTTGTGATGTTTCTGAACCGGGGCTGGCAGAGGGCTGTCTTCCTCATCAGAGCTGGACTCAATATCACTGCGGTCGTCTTTGGACACCTGTGGAGACGTGCAGGCTGTGTCATAGCGGTTCGCATACAAGCCTGATGGTATGGTGATCATTCTCCCAGCCAGTGGGCTTACTGCTTTTATTATTTTACAAATACAATAAAAGGGATGTCTTGCATGTTAGGGCCATATGTGACTTGACACAGTCACACATTGCCCTGCAGATGATAGTGCGATGGCATGTGACAATACATAGTCGGTTTTCCTTCTATTCCAACTACTTACATGTAAAGGATTCCACTTCCCCGCCTTGACAGTTGAAAGGTTAGCAGAAAAGGAGAGAAAAGTCAAATGAATTCAATAAAATAGGTCATTTAGGGAAACAGTGTGAGTTGTACTCTCACCTTTCCTCTGGAGATGGCTCGACAGGCTATCTTCACTATGAGGTAAGACCAGAAGGAGTGCAGAATCTGAAGCAGGATCAGCAGCAGGTTGAACACCCACCAAGAGGGGTATGGCCCCATAATCTCCCAGCTCTCAAACAAGGTAGTGTTTAAAATCCTGACAGAGACAGGAGAGAGACAGACAACATCCTTTGATAACTCATGGTAAATAAACCACCCTGTACAAACACTTTCTCAAGGCTGTCTACAAAGGCAGCCTGATTTATCTATTTTTCACTAATTGGTACTTTCGCCAATTAGTGGGTCCTCCCATGTGGCACAGTGCTCTACGTTACCGCCTCGCAGTACAGCATTACAGCCCCGAATTAAAATCCTGGTTGCGGCATACTGAGAGCACATTCAGCAGAAGATGGTGCAAACTGGCACAGCCCCATCTGGGTTAGATGGATAGTATGTCGGACAGGCCACCTGTTGCAAATCCTTGTGGTAGGTCAGATGCCGGCAAGTTCAATCGTGGTTGTTAGCACAGGAAAATGCCTTGTACTGACAAATACTTCCTGGTTGAGTGAGCAGTGTGATAAGAAGCAGAAGGGATTTGTTTCGTATGACACATCTTGATCTTCGACTCTCCTGAACTTGCTAGGGCCATAATTGTGAAATCAGAAAAGGAACCGGGCATGCATAGTTTAGCCGGCCCGCAATTAAAAGTGATAAACGTTGTTGCCCTCACTGGATTCTAACGCGGGTCTCCCATGTGACTGACTGTGTCTTTAACAACTACGCCACAGTGCTACATGTTTACCCAGGGACTTTATAGCATCTCGACATTAAATAATTATGTTGTGCATTAACATTGCGCCATGTTTGAATATTTCGCTAGACACCATTTAGCATTGTGCTAAACTGACTAACGTATCTTATTATGGTTACCTCCACCACAAATAGCATCTATGAAATGTATGGTTTCTGCCACTGGTCATTTTAACAGCTTATTAGCCAGTAATAGACTAGTATCTAACTATTTGGAATAGTCATAAGATTTGAGCAATTTCTAGCGAGACTGAATATGAACTTAACACGGCCAAAGCTATTCCATGGCACACATTCGTGAATGACATGGATAGAATAACTATCAATATAGGTGACGATAACTACATTTTTCGTCAAGTGAAAAGAGGAGAGAATCGTGGAAACCCCTCCTCTATTACTGCCGAAGGGGTTTTTATCTAGCCTATATTACCCCAAAAATCATGCAAGGATGCGTACTTTGAAAATCCACCATAAATAGTCACAATATGAATAGTTTTATTTTAGGCTTACTATAACGTAGCTACTGAAGGTTGTAGCCAGCAAAGTTTTAATCCACTTTGAACAAATCCTAATGCATAATTTGCTTTGACTGTAACAAGATTCGAAACACGGGACAATGGCTCCAGTCAGTCAGTCAGTCAGATAGTCACTCAGTAAGAGACATTCGCTCTTCTTGGCCAGCTCCACTTACGCGGTCCGGCAAAAGTATTAAAGAATACTTGTACTAATGATCATAATTGGTTTGTCTGTGGAAAAATATGCTTAGTGACAGGATGTGCAAATTAGTTGATTAATCTATTCGTTACTACAACAACAGCATGTCTATACTGGGTATTGTGTAATAGACTGGAAATACTGTCTATCTTGTTTTAAAATGAATGAAAACCTGTCAACTAAAATACATGGCATACAACCACATCTGAGGCAACTGTCATTAATGAAGTTGCTTGTTAAAATCCTTTGTGTAAGGGACAAGCTCCTAGAACGTGGGGTGAACAGAAGAGTGGGCACAGCCAATTATGCAGTCTCTGCTTTTTTAAAGGTAATTCCTAGCAATTCTAGAAACATTAACAAAATCATAGGGCCCCATGTAAACTCTTTTTATTTTCCATTGTTCCTGACTAGTTTATATTTTGGTGGTTGTTCATTTTCAAAGATGATCTTATTTGAAAAGATATACAGTAGCTTCAGCAATTTCTGCTTACACTGAATACACTCCATAAATGACTTATTATTTTAAAAACATACAGACGTGCTCAAATTTGTTGGTACCCCTACAGCTCATTGAAATAATGCTTAATTCCTCCTGAAAAGTGATGAAATTGAAAGCTATTTTATTATTATATTATGATAATTATATTTTATCATGTATACTTGCATGCCATTGGTATGTCATAGAATAAAGCAAAGAAGCTGTGAAAAGAGATGAATTATTGCTTATTCTACAAAGATATTCTAAAATGGCCTGGACACATTTGTTGGTACCCCTTAGAAAAGATAATAAATAACTGGATCATAGTTATATATCAAACTAATTAGTTTCTTTAATTAGTATCACATGTCTCCAATCTTGTAATCAGTCATTCAGCCTTTTTAAATGGAGAAAAGTAGTCACTGTGCTGTTTGGTATCATTGTGTGCACCACAATGAACATGGAACAGAGAAAGCAAAGGAGAGAGTTGTCTGAGGAGATCAGAAAGAAAATAATAGACAAGCATGGTAAAGGTAAAGGCTACAAGACCATCTCCAAGCAGCTTGATGTCCCTGTGACAACAGTTGCAAATATTATTAAGAAGTTTAAGGTCCATAGAACTGTAGCCAACCTCCCTGGGCGCGGCCGCAATAGGAAAATCGACCCCAGGTTGAACAGAAGGATAGTGCGAATGGTAGAAACAGGACCAAGGATAACTGCCAAAGAGATGCAAGCTGAACTCCAAGGTGAAGGTATGTCGCACCATCCGTCGCTTTTTGAGCGAAAGTGGGCTCTATGGAAGAAGACCCAGGACTCCACTTTTGAAAGAAAAACATAAAAAAGCCAGACTGGAATTTGCTAAAATGCATATTGACAAGCCACAATCCTTCTGGGAGAATGTCCTTTGGACAGATAAGTCAAAACTGGAGCTTTTTGGCAAGTCACATCAGCACTATGTTCACAGATGAAAAAATGAAGCTTTCAAAGAAAAGAACACCATACCTACAGTGAAACATGGAGGCGGCTCGGTTATTATTTGGGGCTGCTTTGCTGCACCTGGCACAGGGTGCCTTGAATCTGTGCAGGGCACAATGAAACCTCAAGACTATCAAGGCATTCTGAAGCGAAACGTACTGCCTGTGTCAGAAAGCTCGGTCTCAGTCGCAGGTCATGGGTCCTCCAACAGGATAATGACCCAGAACACACAGCTTAAAGCACCCAAGAATGGATAAGAACAAAACATTGGACTATTCTGAAGTGGCTTTCTATGAGTCCTGATCTGAATCCTATCGAACATCTATGGAAAGAGCTGAAACTTGCAGTCTGGAGAAGGCACCCCCTGAGACAGCAGTGGGCCAAACTACCTGTTAACAGGTGCAGCAGTCTCATTGAAAGCTACAGAAAACATTTGATTGCAGTGATTGCCTCTAAAGGTTGTGCAACGGAATATCAGGTTAGTGGTCCCATCATTTTTGTCCATGCCATTTTCATTTGTTTTATTATTTACAATATTATGTTGAATACATTTTTTTTTTTAAGCAAAGTCTGATTTCTATTAAATATGTAATAAACAATGGTGGATGCCAATTACTTTTGTCAGTTTCAAGTTATTTCAGGGAAAATTGTGCATTCTTAATTTTTTGTGGAGGGGTACAAAGAAATTTGAGCACGTCTGTATATCTCTGAAGGCAGAGATATTGTTGGACCAGTACATGGTATGAATCCTGTAGATACTGAAGCCATGGCAACAGCTATGGAGTTACAGCGCCTTTCTGAGTGCCGCGGTGCACTTTGTCTGAATTGTTCAAAATGTTTACTATAAAGACATTTCTAAAGGATTTACATGACTAATTCAAGAGTAACTGTCCTTTGAAGACAATGTGCTGTGGAGAGTTTTATGGTTTAATATCTTCAGTAGAGAGGCCGCCGTTTGTCATTTAGACAGTTCTGTCCTCCAGTGGGGTCTCAGAATCAATATTTTTAGGCTGATAAAGTTGCGGTGTCGTGATCAAGCAGTAGAGTAAACCGCTTCCTTTTCCCCTCATTGTGCTGTACGAATGAAACAACCATGGATATAAAGCAGGGTTCCATCTATGGTAATACTGATATAACACAACATAGTACACAAGCACTTCACTCATGTGGAAGTGCAATATGAAAGTAAACTGTGTGGTTTTAAAGCTATACGACACAAACACTGTACTGTAATAGCAAACATAGTTAATTGGGGTTTTCAGTGTGTCATTTTCTATTCAAATCTCAAATTTACTCTGGTTTACATTATTAGATGAACTCAAAATAATGGTCTTGCTTTCATCCCCCTCTATTTATTGGAGAAAATATGTTCATATTGTTGCTGTAGTATCCATAGTAACTATTACTAAGCAACAAACCTCAGCAAGACCTGTATAAAATGAAAAACAAATGCAAAGCCTATTTGACATGGGTAGCTAATATTTAGAAATGTGCATTCATGGCTGTATTCAAAGACAGATGAAACACAAAACCACTTTTAGACACATCATAGGGAAGTCTCTTTCTGACAGCAAACCAGTGCTCCTGACAACTGACATTGTATCAATTGAGCAATAGCTGTTCAGAGATAGAGTCGACATAGAGAAAGCATCCTTACCAGACAGGAAGGAGACCCAATCTGGAGCTGATGAAAACCATTGCAAACATGACAAACAGAAGGTTGCAAAGTCTCTGACACTTGGCATAATTGGCCATTTTGGCAGCCTGCAAAAACAACAAGACAGATTCAGGTTCACGTGCAAACTTATTAGACTAACAAGGGAAATACTATATATACACTTTATATGCATATATATATGAACATGGTATCATACACTGAAATTGCTCTTGGCAGTATATAATTGCACAAGAGATTTTTCTCTTGGTGGCTACTGTTCTCAAACCTTCCACGGGGTGTGACGAACACTCACCAGGGCCGCGTTCAGTAGGCAAACATTGTGGACCGTTAGACACATGACAATTCCTTATTCTGTGTCTGTTCTACATTACACAATTCTATTGGAGCATTCCAGAACGCTGTGGCTTGCCGAATGAGTCCAATGTCTCACCTCCATCAGGATGTCGGAGGCGTCGTGAAGACACAGGACGAGCGTGCCCACCCGGGCCATGTTGTTGACGTAGGAGAAGGTAATGAGGGAGATTGTCGCCAGGTGGTGCAGGAACATGATGGGGAAGTCCTGGGGGGGTTGGGGACAGGCGTCACAGGGGCGTCACACAGAGAGAGAAAGCGTTCACAGCTCTCCGTCATCTGACTCACAGCATGGGTTCTCTGAGAGCTTCTGCGTCCTGCGGAGAACATGACCCCGCTGCTGTATTCTGTCTCCTCAGTCCCTCACACTGGCTGGCTGCACGCTAAGTAGGACACCGACTGACACGGCGTGGGCGACATGATGTCAGGTCACTGTCACCGGGACAAAGGCATTGACTCCGTGGTAACGCTAACGCTCTGCAAAGGGCCGTACACCGTGCAATTTAATTCCTTCCCATTTGCTTTTGCTTTCTGCTGCCAGGTCTGCCGTTTGCCCGGATCAAGGGCAGCAGCTTTCCTTCCCGTCACCTTTGGCTGACTGACAGGCTAGTCTTTCCGCAAAGGAAACACATCAACTAATAATGCTTGAGTCTAGGCCTAGATGGAAAAGCGGGAGGTCTTGTGTAACACAACTAAAGCCGACTAAAAGGAGCTAGCCTGGCTGAGGGGTCCTGGGGAGTGAGCCTGTGGCAGTGGCCGGATGTGGCTGTCACGGGACACCACGCCCAGGCTACAGCAGCTGAGCAGCCGGCCCAGAACGGGAGGACGAGGAGGGGGAAGAGGAGCGGTAAGAAATACAGAATGGAAGCATGGCAAGAGTGCGGGGAACATACTGGAATTGGCAGTGGGGTGCAGAGGAGCTCCTCAATGCGCAGGGTTGTGCATGAAAAAACTGAAAGGAGAAACAAAAACAGACAACATGCCAACAGTCAACACAGAAATGAGAGGTGAGGGAATAAACACCATGACATCATGGGACAGATGTGAGTGGGTGAGTGTTATGTGTGCCGCGAAGTGGACAGAGTTGGGCAGAGGGAGGAGGAAGAGAGGCGGATCCTGTTGTCTGTGGTGGGAGCCATGCAAATGGACCTTTAGTGATCCAGATCTATCCCCAAAATATTAAGGTCAATGCCATGGCCAAGTTGGCAACTCCACAAACAACAAAACATGGTAATGGAAATAAAATGGCGGTTGTTGCTGATTTGAATTGGGAAAATACTGCTTAAACAAATTTCAAATTGTAAAGCTTAGGCAGTGCTTTCACTTGTTCTTGCCATATCAACAGTACTAAAGTTAATAGCGTGGCTTATTGGAAAGAATAGAAGCAGGGGCAATATTAACAGCTCAACCTCAGAGAAGCCCTGACCTGTAAAACCCTGACCTGTAAAAACAGGATTTTTTAGAAAGAATATACGGTACGCACACATGTATCAAATCTGCAAACATGAGAACATCTCCACATGAGCAATTCTAAAGCCGTCTTTTTCATACCACTCAAACATGGATGTTTCAAGGATTATGTATCTTTAGTCTGGGGACTACGTGTGAGTGGGTCACAAAAATGGCCCTGATGTCATCAACTGCCTGTTTGACCCTGAATGAGCTTGTTTAAACACTGTCCTAGTTGAAGTAGAGGTTGAGTACACTGTAGGTAACAATAGTGATATAGCCAAGATACAAAAGGCATGAAGTACACACAGACCCACGCACGCACACACCTCATCTCCACACCACTGACAGTTATTTGTTTTCATCAGTGAGGCCAAGACTTTGTTTGAAAATGGAGAATTGTAATAATTCTAGGAACTGAAAACTGAATAGGACTGAATCCAAAACAAATATGAACGGAAGACAGTTCAGTATGACTGCCAGAAAATTACAGTCATAAAGGTTATGAGCTAACACTAGTTAATCCATCTCTTCTTCCCAGAGGCTTGTGACACACCAGAGACTAGACTCCACACCAAAGGAACTGCTCTCGGGCACAAAGACCCACTAAAAACCATTCATAGAACCAACAATAGGAGTGCTGAATTAAAGTGCAGACAAACAATAGTCAGGACTTCTCTATGCAATTACTACCGTGTAAATCAAAGTTGGAGATTCACAATGGAAAAATAGATCTGCTGGCTTCAAAGCGTTATAAAAACATCTCAGGCCGTTACTATTGACATACTGGCTTTATTAAAAATGACTTTTATTCATTTATTTATATTATTGATACAACGATCGTGTTTAAAAGGGGTATTAAATCACATGCAAGCAAAAATCCCTGGAGCAGGTAATGGGAAACAATTGAAAAAACATCAAATGACTTCCAAAGGTAAATGAATCAGACTTGTCAGTTGTCCTACCTTCCTCCTGATATCTGTGAACTGGGAGAAGAGCAGGGACAGGTAGAAAGACAGCTCCAATATGTAGTAGTAGTGTATGTCCACTGTCAGTGGCTGGGGACATAAACACAGAGGCAAGATCAACACCTGTTCATTCAGTCAGTGTTATTGGTGTTAAAAAAAAGTTGCTTAGCTGGGGGGTCTTTGGAGCCCCAATTACACCCCCCCCCACCCTCCCTGGCTGGGGCAGAGGGCCACCAGTTGGCCATCTGATTGAACCATTACCTGGTATGGGTAGTTGTACCAGCACTCCCTAGTGTTCCATAGCCATGGTGTCTGCAGAGGAAGTACATCAAAACAGTATTAATGTATTGTTTTGCCCTTCCCAGAAGTGTATTTATATTCATAAAGTGCTATTGATCTTCACACCTGAATGCTGCCTCGGTACTATGTTTAATTAAGATCCGGCACATCAATAACCTTGGGAGCGGAGTGACATCAGATTGTATTTTCATTAAGGAGGACATTTAATTGAATCAAAGCACACTTTTGCGGTACGCCAGAAGCATAAAGTAATGATGCATGCGTTAGCCCGGGGGACCTGCTGGAGAATGTTCGTTCCGGGCCGAGACTGCATTACTAAGGCTGTCGTGACTTGTGGGAAGTGGTTAAGACTGGCTTACGTTTGGCCATAAGCACAACCTCAACTATAGAGGCAGGTTAATGACCTGCTTTGGCTTCGGGTGTCCCAGTTTGGCTTCAAACAGTATTCCGTACCAAAACAAACGTAGACGTCTTATATGGTAACTCCTTCAGTTTACATGCAATTGCACACTTCGAAATTAGGGAGCTGATTGGATATACCAGGCATGAAGTCAAATGAATCGAGGGGCTGTTACTTCCAAACAGCAGGCGTGTAATACTAGCGCTAGACAGGATCTTGGCATGAGTTTCCTGGTGGAATAATGGCAAAGCTATATTACAGCACTGTTAATCCAATCATCGCCATCAATGTAGAGCTGAGGGGTGATGTTAACAGCTGTGAACAGCTAAAGGTACACCTTGATTAGACGGAGACGTCAGGAATGCTGAAACGTGTACGGAGGTCTATTGAGTTTGCATCGCTGCCTCTGCAGACTGCTGCTATTAATACCTCCCGAGAGACTCACTCGGCCCAGCTGCAGGGAATGAACTCACTCCACAAAGTGCTTCGTCATGCAAGTTGTTGCAATGAGAATTTCTCAGGCCACGTTTCCCATTCACCCCGATCAATGGCAGCCACGGTGGCAGTATCAGCAGCATTCAATTACTAGAGACAGTCAGAAGGCTTTATGCCCTGGGACACGACACAATCCCAGGGAGCAGAGAGGCAGACAGACGCACAGGAAACACAAGATACCCTCAAAAGGGATGGGATTTCCAGTTATTTCCTTCATATATCCGTATATCAACCACATTAGACTGGAGGTTGGCGGGGAACACGTTTGTCAACTCCGCACAGGCTCACAGAAAGTGATATCTGCATGATGGATAGCCTACACTCTTGGGCAAATGGGCTAGGACCGGAACAAGACCCACTTTGGGATACTCGCTCGTATTGTGGGCGAAAATAATAATGAATTAAACTTGGGGGAAAAAGACAATGTTGCAAACAAACATTTGTCCTCCAGTTATATGCATTATAGTTTGAACGCGCCCCCTCCAATGAATCAGCATTGCACCAATGCTCCCGACAGAGAATGCTGGTAGTTTCCAGAATTTTCCGGGGCAGCCAGCAGGGCCAGGCAGCCCCTAAACCCCAGCCTCCTATTGGGACCTCGTATTGGGAGGTATTTCAGAGCTCCCAGGGAGCAACTCGGGGGCGAGGGCAAAAATAACCAGGAGAAAAAAGATGTGGAACCAGACAAGGCTGGAATATGAGGTGGGGGGAAGACATCCAGGAGGCTTCCCCAGAGACAAAGACGCCTCCCCATAAAAGGGTTGGTCTTTTGGTTGGGATTTCTTCCTCACCCCAAACCCTTGCACTGAGTCCCTTCCCTGTGTCTCTGCCTGTTACAGGATTTATTCTCCAAACTATGAAGCACCATATCTTAAATACATGACATGTTTAGTGATCTAGTGATTACTGTTTAGATTGTTTACATTATTTGTCATTTTATACCATTGCACAACAAGATCCTTTAAATCTAACCGGGTTCACAAACCCTTTGGTGCAAGGCTCTGGTATAGCTCTTGTTTAAAGAACGTGTCCTCAATACAAGAAATGCTGAGTTCGCTTTTTGCTATTTATAACCCCCCCCCCCCCCCCCCCCCCCCCCCCCCCCCCCCCCACACACACACACACACACACACGCTCCCCCTCAATTATTTTGGAAAGTAGCACACTCACCTTCTTAAGGAAACGCACTCCGTAGGTAAATATATAAAGGTAAAATGTAAATCTCCACCTGTAAACAAAACAGAACAGAAGGTGACTCAGTAACAGTCAGGAGTGGTTTAGATGCACTCCTCTGTGGAATGTCAAAGAGGCCATGTCTGTGAGGGAGGCTATTTCAAGAACACCCAGAAACATCAGTCTGCCCTGGCTTTTATTTAATACCATGAAAACAATACAGACTCAGATGGCACATAAAGCTCCATACTACTTCGGAGGAGACTTCTTTATGTCTGCATTTTTTATTACCATCTCATATTTTCTTAATCTGCAGCCACCTGAGGGCCCACTCCTCTCTTCCTTGAGCTTTTTATTAAATATTTCTTATTTCCAATGATGTGCCTAAAAAACATGAAAATGGGACAAAAACTCCATAAAACATGGCTGAATTATTATGTAACAGCTTATTTTACTTAGCTATTTCTAGCTGTCTGTAGCCATAACCCCTTGAATGGGCCCCGGCCTGGACTCCAGTACTGGTGGTTGTTTTTTTTTGGAAGACAACACATTTTATAGTAAGAAAATAACAAAATATAAAGGGCAATAAAGTAGGAACTCCTCCAACTGAGAAAAGTGACAAGTGCAGTTAATGCCTGAAAGCGTCTCCTGAATGGGAACTTAAAATGATGGACAATTGCCCATTTAATGACTGCACATAGTTTACCACAGTGATATGAGAGACTGATTAAATACAGGAAGTCTTTGGTGGCAGTCATTGGGCACCAACAGTTAGAGTGTAAGGAGGAAACCTCGTTTTCACAGGGTTGCATATTTTAAATAAATGAAATACATATACACATATTATGTTAGTTGTTCACTCAGGTTCCCTGTACTTAATATTAGGTTTTGGTTGAATATCTAAAACAAATATAGATTACAATATTACAGAAAATCAGAAAGGTTACATTTTTTACAGCACTGTACATACAGGATTCAGTTCTTTGTTGCACCAATATACTGAGAGCAATAAGCTATAACATTTTTTTGAGAGTGCCAAAAGTGTGCCTGCAGATGCTCTACAGATTGTCTATTGACTCTGTAACATTTTAACTAACTATCTACAGACCCTAAACCGCACCTAACTATATACTAACTCTAACCTTTGTTCAATGCCTAACTGTAACCCTAACACTAAACCTTATTCTAAAACTCTAACCGTAGCAACCAGTTGTTTATCAACTAATAGTTTGTTGAAAGTCTTACTATCTATAGAACATTTACAGATGGAAACTGTGACACTCAAAATAAAGTGTAACCAAATTGTGTTTGCTTTTTATGTTGTCTACCTGACTTGACTGATGTTATTTTCCCGACAAAGGACAAGGTGTAGCCCGGGCTTGATTAAACTCTCGTGGTCGATCTTTATGATCTAGGTAGCCTACGGCATAGCTTATTTATTGATGACTCATGACCATTCAAACATTAATTCACTTATTGTACCAGCTGTTCCTAACTAATTGTTAAATTCTAGATAACAGGGCAATTATAGTATAGTAAACTTAAACAAAATGTGACAATTTTCTCAGTAAAATAACATATGAAACACAAACACTACAATCAGTAAAAATAAGGACCATTTCAGTTTGACAAAGGTTTTCCTCCGCTTTTTGTTTTAGTTTACTATAACAACCGCGACATGAGGAGGGGCCTTGAATGTTGACGCAACAACACCCCGCAAGTGAGTCAACTTGAGCCGCTGCTTAGTTTCCACCGGAAGAGGCCAGCGCCGCGCGTGTATTCAACCAGCCCAGGAGAGGTTACTCTAGATTAGAACCATAGACAGGTCCGCCCCAAGGCCTGCTGGCCTGTCAGAGAGGTGGCCAGGGCTCTCACATGCCCACGTCTGGATTCCAGGGTGAGTCACTGCCATCGGTGCCCGGGCGCAAAGCTGCACGGCAGAGAGAGACACAGGCCCTCTTGGTTGGTCTCAACCTCGGCTCTAAAACGAACATAACCTAGGGCGTACCCGCCACAACTGCGCATTGATTGGATGAGAAAGTTTATCCCGTAATCACGAGGCTTCTATAGCTCCCAGGCAGAGATGAGAAGGAGCACTTCCAGTTGACACTTCAGAGATCAAAGCCACTCCGAGAAGGGAGACGCTGCCTCTGCACAGCACACAATGATCGACTACGGCACTGAAAATTCACAGAGCGAGCCTACAACTAACATACGTCCTTGTCAGACATCCCAAGGGGATTTTCATAATGAAATTAGTGCGGTTGTTACATTAATTATTTAATAGAAACACTTGAATTAGATTTCTGGTTCGTAATGGTGAAAACATGCATGGAATGAGTCTTTCCATTAATACTGCCTCTCACAGGTAGAACCACCTTCCAGCTGCAGGTGTACTCCGGTACGCCATAATTCACCAGGCTAGAGATCATTGACAGGAAGTTCCAACTACAACTAGCGCGATGTGACAGAGATGTTGTGTGAAGCTAATAGCCACAGACTTGCCTCAGAGGCGTACATTTACAAATTCTGACCATGCTGTGTGACACTTGGGAGTTCTGCATTCACCCCAATTGGTTTAATGTGGAAAGCTTTAGCTGGCCTTGCAACAAGAAAGGCTTGCTAACAGCCATAGAGAGTATACACTACGTAGCCTGCAAGGATGTACACAACACTGCAGTAAATCCATGTTAAGTCCTGTCTCGGAGGCAAATAATCTTTGAGCTATCAAATGTCAGTTAGCAATACATAAAGATTGAGGCTGTACCTGTGCTCTGGTTGCAAATAGAACATCAACTTTAAATCAGAATGAAAAGAAAGCTACCATTAATGACATTCAAATAGTCAAGCAAAAGGTAATTTTCTCTGTGCTTGATTAGACCCAATTGTAAAAACAAATGGGCTGGTCTAGATTACCTAATGATAGGTCAAGATGATGGTTGCTTGGCAACTAGTTTGTCAAACACTGTAAAAGAGTACCTCCAAGTGCTGCTGAATCAATGCTATTTATGTACAATTATGACTCACAAGACTTTCTTTTAATACAATTTTGCTGGTGACCATGTACTAGACAAATGGTCCTGTTAAATACAGTGTTGGTGCCTTTAAAGCATAATGATACGCATATCCTTACTGTTACAGTTTGATGATATTATGTGGCAGACCAAAACAGTTTACATTCTGTTCTTTTCTACTTTATCATATTTTTTGATGTTATTGCAAATGTTTATTTCTCTCCAAATACCCGCATTAGGATGTTCCAGACGATCCCTTTTCCAAAACACTAATTTTAGCTTTGTCTGTTAAGGCTTGGCAGATTATAATCTGCTGCCTCTGGTTCTTTTCTTCCTGTCAGAATGTAACCCCTGGAGGATTTGAGGGATGGAGACCCATCAGTTCAGACATCCTCCTTTGTGGTAAAAACCTAAGCATATGCCCCACCAGGGATTGGGGACATGACAGGCCTGATGAAACTGGCTGCAAAATAAATAACTGTGTGCAGCTTCTTCTTCCTTCAGTCTCAATGTGTCTCCCTTTGTTAGCATATTGAAAAAGGGAACATTCGCCTCAGCTGGGCCATCCTGAAGTGTCTGAGACAACAGCGTCCTATCAAACCAAAAACAGCTGTATACGAGGCACTAATTACGGTAGGATTACTGTTGAGACGAATGCGGCTGTGCTGTTTTAGGAAATTGCATTGTGAACAACTGAGACAACAGAGAAAAGATTCCGGCATCCAATCTGTCCACTCCGTTCTGCCCACAGCCACAGCACTGCATATATTTATAATGTGGGCACAACAGTGACACTCAGTTTTTCAATTTGATTTGTGCTGAAAATGTAGAAGAACCTGTCAGAGATCTTTTTTTTAGCTACCCAGAAGTATGCTTTTTTTCCCCTCTCTCTCTCGCTCTCTTAATATATCACCAAACCAAATCAAATTGTTCAAACTGACAAACTAAATCTGATATTTCCCTTTGAAGATGATGGAATAATAACTGCGCCTGTTTTCTAAGCAGGGAGCCTTTCCAGCAGTAAGTTCCTGTGTGAGCAACCCCAGGGCATCAGAGACCTGCGCGGTTCCTCGCTGCCTCTCTCACTGCCAGCCTGAATCCTCTGGTTTCAGACAGGAGCCCACTCTGACAGGCCTAGTCAACTAGTACACTAGCTATCCCTCCACATCAGTGTCCCTCCGACGGCAATGACTGGAAACTCTATGTATCCACACCCAAAACTGCTTCCACCTGTGCAATCTCTGTATCTATAAATAACGAGCGATAATAACAGGCATTCTGAGGCTGTCAAGATCTCTTACATGCTCTCACAGAAGCGAGCCAATGTGCTGGGCTTCTCCTGGTTCCGACGCTGTCTGAACCAGCGCTGGATGGTCCGTACGTCCCAGTCCAGCTGTTTTGAAAGGCCCTCCAACCTCTTCTCATCTGGATGCTAGAAAACACATGATCCAGACATTGAACAAGGACACTGTTTTTGTGGGAATAGTCAGACATGTCAGAGGTTACGATAGCCCTAATATAAGCAGAAATAAAAGGCAATCGGTGTCTGACCGTTTAATCAGCATTATCCACTAGTAGTAGACCTATGTGAAAAACAGAGGGCATTTATTTGCACTCAAGTGCCTTTTTTCACCTATGAGGATGTGCAAAGACTGAGGATGTCTACCTTGTCTGTTAGGTTGCTTGGTATGTGTCTGAGTATTTGTTACAGGATTCACTCCCTCTCTGGTCTAATATTAACCACGCTGCATACATAAAACAAGGCACAAATACTTTCAAGCCTGGCATTCTGCTTTCTGGACTCTGAATTCAATGCCTCATGGAAATTCACCGCTTCTATTCCACAGTATGTTATCAGTACTAAAATGCAAACAAAGTTTTCCATATCTAAATGTCAGGGTGACCCAGGAACTACTTTTACCTTGGTGATAGCAGTGAAAACCTTCTCCAAAATGGCATTGGGCTGGGCTTTCTGGGGTCCATTGGCTTGTATCTTCAGGCCCAAGGCACAAGGTCTGGCAATAAACCTGCAAGGAGTAACACAACAACGTACATTCTCACAGTGTGTATGATGTATCATTATTACCTAATTGTTATAATTAAGGAGATCATTTTTAAATGTGATAAATGGGCACCCCAGTGGCAGCTGCACGGCCGATTTGGACAGCCACTTGTTAAAACACATACTAAAGCTTTAAATCTATCTGTGAAATCTATATGTGTGAACTGCTGAAATCAGTACTGTTAGCGATTCACAACGCAAGAGTTTAGCTACATTTGACAACTGTATGTTCAAATGCAAAACGTCATCTATGACGGTATACGATAAAGTCCCGTTAATAGACAAAGGGTTATGGAAGGTTTAATCGCTGGGAGTACGTGCCAAGATGAAAACTCCTTTTGCTGATGGCTGGGAGAGAGAGAGAGGGAGGGAGGGATGGAGAGAGAAAGAAGAGAATGGCCGATGAGCTGTCTAGTAACAGCCCATTCATAAAAAGTCCTTACTCTGCAAATGAAGTATGTTGTCAGCATTCAGATAATGTAACCTGGAGGGACCAGACTAAACAGACCTTTCAATAGGTGTTATGTCTCACAGTGGTTCAGTTGAAGCCACAAAAAACTCCCCTGGTAAAGGCTGTCTTACATGTGAACGGCAAACCCTGAGCCAGTCTAGACATTGTTTCTATTCCTAGCTATCAATCAGTGGATGACAACCCAGTAGTTCCACATGTTATTTTAGTAAATACTATAGTAGAGACCCAGGTTCCGAAAGTAGTAAATGGTAGACCTGTGTATGCATAAGCAAGCTGTGTGTATTGTCTCACAGCAGAAACCACAGTGTTCACTACTTTGTTTGGCCTAGTAGTCTGATCACGGGTCAAACTATCAGTAATGAGGAAAATTTGCAGTAATAAGCAAACCACCCAACTCCCCAATAAAGACTTCAGTAAAAGGTCAAATTTCCTTTGTGACCATTTTGTGGTGAGCTGATGAGTGACTTGTTAAGGCAGTGACAGCTGTACAGCCCTATGACATACATCCGTTCAGTAACATCTAAAGAACCTACAGTGAGATAGAGTTTCTCTGTGGCCTACTGAAACTTGCATACAAATCTTGACAGACATTTGAGACACCACGCGAAGTTATGCTGTAGAGGTTAGTAAGCATTGAAACGCTCCTGTGGCAGCCTGTCTGGTTGCTATAGATGTCCTTTGTTTTTTGTACCGGGTATCCCATGTGTCTGTGTGGTGTCCCAAGCTAGCATTAACACAGACTGGTATGATATACACAACTGGGACAGGCTGGCTTACAATCATTACATAAAGCTCATACAATGATCGCCAACAAGACGTAGGCAGCAGAAGTACCCTTACAAGCGCTCGCGAGGTCAATTAGGCGAAATTAGACAAGCATGACTCGAATAATGCCCTTGCCTCCCACTGACAGCTGCAACTTGCAGCTTGGACACTAGGCCAGGCTCTTAATTATGGAGAGAATAATTAAAATACAAAATGCAGCTCTGATAAATGATTTTATCTCGAGAAGAATTATTACAGTGTAACTGACAGGCAGGCCTATTGAGAAGCTACCATGTTACCTTCCAGATTGGACACATCGCATCCTCTTGTGCATTGTCTAGAAATTCGGTAAAAGCGAAACATGCTCCAACACCCAATACATTGTTCTTTAAAAGGCTTCCTTTATGCTACATGTAAATTAAAAGCACACATTTTCAGTTATAACAATATTATATTATCACTTCTGAATGCACCCACCTTTCAAAAACCAGCCGAATCATAAAGATGCAGAAGGCTAAAGGACAAGCCAGATACAAATCCTCGGCTTGCGGGAAGGTTGCCTCATCTGTGTTTTTTAAGTCAGCCCAGGTTACATTGTGAGGGAGCCAAAATCTTTCGTTCCAAAACCATGACAAAATACCTGCCATTTCCTTATATTATGGACGCTGTGTCCCTCTAACCAATGGACCAGTAATAAAAACGATATCAACGGCCTATTGCGTAGTTGCAGCAGTCTCTCACGGGCGATCTTTGCAGGTTTTTACAGGGTGATGGGATCAGTGTATGCGCCGCCTGTCTATTTCCCCCCTCGGTCTTTCCAGTGTCGGGAAGTAGACTCAATCAGGCTTCAGCTCCTCCGTAAGTGATTGGTTCATTGAAATGTCACACATGCGGTCGCCACACAAAGGTATTTGTATATTTGTATGCTTAAGTTGTGTGGCACTTACAATGCAGGAAATCTAAAAACATGATTTGAGTTTAATTTTGGAATGTCATGCGTTCCCTTTTTGGTTAACCAAATGCAAATTAATACATCCGTCGTTTCCTAGGACGTTTTGATTAGGCAGTTGTAAAAGTCCCGTTTGAAGCTAACGCGAATATTAGCCTAAATGATGCCATCTACTGACCAGTACACTCGTTATAAAATATATTTCTGTGTAATATTTATGTCGAGGAAATTATATCATAAATAAATATATTCGTATGAATACAGAATGGGAATTTATATTTTTTATTGTATTCATTTCATAAAAAGTTCAACATTAAATACGTGTACTTTCTCAACAGGAGCTACTACCCTTTCGGTCATCACAATTTTGTTGTAAAATATTGCCATCTAGTGGATTGATTATATAAGTACTCTTTGTAATACTTGGTAACAACTTTCACAAATAATATTTGCATCACAAATGATACTTGCAGTCAGTCAACCACAGTTTTCGTATGATACATTTCTGTTTGATATTCTCGAATGTGGTCAGTGTTATTGCTTCATTACTGCGGGATACAAAATAGAATCAGGGTTCAAATCTGTATATCCACATCTATTAATATATGGCACTAGTAACCTTTATACCACAAGCTCATTTATCCCAGATCTTCTGCCTTGCCACCGGAGGTTGGGCCTCCGTTTTGCCTTGGGCCGACTTGCAAACGCAAATATCCTGTCAGCTTCAGCTACCTCCTCTGAACAGAACTGCAACCAAATAGACAAAACTTTTTGAATGTATTTTTCTTTTAAAACAATCTACTTTATTAAATCAATCACATATATTCTGTTATGTAGCCTGCTCTTTTTTTCTAAATTAGGCATGACATTTAAAAAAATCAGTTTTCAATTTACCCTATTAGACCAACTCTTAGAGAAAAAAGATTCCAGTTTTAAAACTGCTGTATCTCCAGTCATGTAGTACTTGCAGCAAAACTGCAGTATATTAAAACTGCAAAATATCTGCAGTAACATTTTTATTTCAATGCGACCCTTACATAAAAGATTGATGCTTGAAATGCAGTAGCAATACAATAACCGCAGTCATCACTCACTGGTTATGGATTTTGTCATTATTTCTCATTTTTTTTGTGTCAAATTACACATTTTAGCTGTGCTGAAAGTTGCACAATAAATGTGGCCCGTTATTTTCCGGATGTTTTCATCGCAGGCGGTAGTAGGCATGCTCCAGCTAGCAGCTGACACTTCTGTAGTCAGGAGTGCAGACAAATTTACAGTCTCTCATTTGACTCTCTGAGGTCGCTAAGTAGCTCAGCAGCAGCAGCATCATGGCGGAGCAAGGCGAATCTCCGGCTCCTGTCCAGAATCCGCAACCAGTGCTGACAACGAACTGGCCAATTACCAGAGAGTCTTACGAGTTACAGGAAGTCATAGGTTAGTAGCTAGGTTATCTCTGAATATTATATAGTATAATTATGTCATGTTTTATCATGGATATGGATCGGGTGGTTGTCAGTGGTGAATGACGACGAGGGCCTACCGGCTTTTTCATATTCAACAGCGTCTCTGTAATGATTTGCAATGCGGATGTTAACAACCGCTATGTGGTTGTTCTCATAAGAAGAAAAACACTTATTTAATAAGACTGACATATATTTAAATCCATTGTAAAGTTGTATGCATATGGGTAGGAATGTCATTTCACGTAAATGCGTTTTTAATGCGTTCGATTTCGTCTTTGCGGAACGATGCTCATTTATGGCGCGTGTCCAGTAGGCTAATAGTGAAATAGATACGCACGATGTACTGTATCACCCGGATGAAAATGGCAGGTCATGTCTTGGTCCTGTCTGAATTTCTCATGGTCTGTTTCAGATGTTGAATTGCATACTACTTCTGAAGTTAGAATGAGAATCTAGGCCTTCTTTTTCCTCAATCATGATTAAAGTCAGTAAAAGTTACATTTTATAATTGATTATTATTATTATTATTAAAGCGTATTATGATTATGAATTGGCCAATTATGATAGATAGGATAAGACACATTTTGGTCTACTGTTTGATAATAATTTAGCCCTAAGAAAAGCAAAATAGCCTATAGGTATAATTAATACTCTTTCTTATGTAAATGTGTTATAATAGTTGTAAAAACGTTATCAAATAACATTTTCAATGTATATTTGCTTAAATCTGGAGCTGTTTGAAAACTTTAGTTACAGGAAAAGTAAGCAATTGAGTTTTCTGTTTTCCATAGCTAAACTGTAGAAATGTATTGTTTATTGTTTTCACATGTCAGCCAAGATTAATATGTCAATGAGGTTAATTTGTTCTTATCAAGAAGGGTGAACCCTGTTACATTTTTACAATACCGAGATCATTAGCTTCTGGTTGGTGACACTCTCTATGCCATCTACTGGTGATAACCACATACTTCATTTGGCAGTCATTTCTTATAGTATAGTTATATATGATTATTTCCCACATACATATACTCATTGAAGAAAATTGTGTACAACTTTTTCATGTGTCTAATTTGCTTTTGTTCAGAGATGGATTATATTCGTTTTGCATGTAGAAAAGAGGGGCCCACATTGACAGCCAAAGCCACATTGGTTCTGATAAGGGATATCACTACAGCCGTGAGCTGCTGTGTCTAGATATAGATATTTTAAACAGTTAAGCAGTCCAGTCTCCTCTCATTTGAATCTGTCCCTAGCAGTTGGCTCGATGAGCAACTGTGTCACTATCTTAGTAAACATAACTGACTGTTATTCATCGCACGTGATTGGATAACGTACATATGGACACAATGATCCTGCATTTGGCAATGACACCTGTCATTCTTCACCATGGTCATGTTCAATGTTACTGTACTGTCCTGTCTTTTTTTATTCCAGGCAGTGGGGCGACTGCTGTGGTGCAGGCTGCCCTCTGCACCCCCAGACAGGAACGTGTGGCCGTAAAGAGAATCAACCTGGAAAAATGCCAGACCAGCATGGATGAGCTATTGGTGAGATCAACAATAAATACGGCTATATATTCATTGTGTATTTTGCCATAGCCAATGGCCTCTGGCCCACGCCCTCCTGACTGAGATTTAATTCTACTTTGGCATTCTCTTTGGTGTGATTAGAAACTGTGAGGGCTGTGTTACACCCGAGTGACAATAAATAACAAATTAACCTTGAACATTTTTTTTTTTTGTTTTTACATATCTATTACTTTGCGCTTCAGGAATATTATTCTCTGTAATGTATTTTGCATTTTTGTAGTAAAGTAAATCACCTGTAAACAATCCTCAGGAGAAAGTTGGTTCAAAGATATCTTTATTTCTGTCTCATGCAAGCCTCGTTTCTCTCATATGTTAGAAAGAAATTCAAGCCATGAGCCAATGCAACCATCCGAATGTTGTCACTTACTACACCTCATTTGTGGTAAAGGACGAACTTTGGTTAGTCATGAAACTTCTGAGTGGAGGTAAGCTCTGGCTTTTAACATTTTAGGAAATGTAACTGCATTTTATGTCGTACTTTCGCGCTAAACATCAGAAGTGGCCATAACATTATAACACTGTTATAGACAAAATGTTGACAATATTTCACTTCCTCATTGTAACAGATACTTGTTCAGACACTTTGTTTGACCCGTTCCTGCTAAACCTGCTTTATGTGCTGGGCAGTTAAAATGGAGGTGATAATGCAACATAGGATGAAGCTAAAACGTGCTTGAGGCAAAATTTGTAAATGGATCCTATCAGCGGTTGGCATTGTTTTTCTCTTTGCTTCCTCTTATTAGGATCCATGTTGGATATAATCAAGCATACATTCAGCAGAGGGGAGCACAAGAATGGAGTACTAGATGAGCTCATCATTGCGACCATACTGAAAGAGGTCCTAGAGGGCCTGGACTACCTGCACAGAAATGGACAGATACACAGGTAAGATGGAGTTGGAAACATACTGAATGTTTTCCATTAAGAGTTTCTATGTACATACTCATCTATAACATAATCTAAGAGTTACATAATGTTATTTAGATTGTGTTGACTAACAGTAAAATGTAATTTATTGACATAGATGGTGTTGTTGGAACTTTGCTTTGAGCACATGGTTGAATTGGCCTGGATTTCAAGGTCAAAAAGAACTGAACAACTATTACCGCCTTCAGCTGTGTTCCAGATAACAGCAGGAAGCCAAACTAATTCACTCAAATGGATGTAATTGATTTTGCTTAAATAGATAGATACTGTTTGAGCATGACAAGGGTGTTTCTGCTATGTGTTTGTGACCTCAGGGATGTGAAGGCTGGGAACATTCTGTTGGGAGAGGACGGCTCTGTTCAGATTGCAGGTATGTATGTAAGGTTACACCCTCAACCAATCGTCACTTGTTCCATTCTGTTGTCACAGCTCGCTCAGTGTCTCGATGACTGTGGCACTGTGAGGGGCAGCCACTTAATGTACATGCCCTTACCAGCACCACAAGCAAGGTAGTCAGCCTGGAAACCGCACACTGGCTTCAAAGAGAACACAGGCACAGCTGACTCTAATAGGCTCATTAAGGGTGTTGCTGGATACTCAATCAGCACCACACTTATCAGCTGCTGGTTTTCCCTAACTGAAGGAGAGAGGACTGGGAAAACAAAGAACCCTGTTTGCTAATTTTATTTGAGCTTTAGGTTTGGTTCTCAAAGTCATAATTTAGCTTAATGTTGGGTGATACGAGCCCTCTAGTTTTGAAATTACCATATAAGCCTCAGTATCCTAGCCTAGCTGTGGTCTGTGGAAATACCCCTTTGGCTGCTACATCCCTCCAGGGTGAGCTCCACCCTGGGCTATTTAACTGACGCATGGCGAGGGCGAACCACACACCAATGGACTGCGGGTCCCGTTGTTGCGGTGTCTGGCGTGGCAGCTGTGAAACCCCCAAACCCTCTGAACCCAAGGTCCCGTGAACCACCAAGCCCTCTGAACCCAAGGTCCCGTGAACCCCCAAGCCCTCTGATCCCCAGTGTCCCGTGAACCCCCAAGCCTTCTGAACCCAAGGTCCCATGAATCCCCAAGCCCCCTGAACCCCAGTGTCCCGTGAACACATTTTTTTTTTTTTACTGAATATGACTGACTGCTGGAGCTGTGACCAAGACAGAACCCAGTTTAGCAGGCACAGGTTTTGACTCTGCAGAGGAGTGTCCCGGGTGTGCTGACACTGCTGGCTGGTCCACAGCGTCAGCCAGACGAGCCTGCACACTGCCCTCATGGCCTGAATCCCCGCTAAACCCGTCCCAGAGGACATGTCACCAATGCAGCTGGAACCATTTCTGGTCTCCGAGAGGGGGGGGGTACTCAATCAGCAGCACACTTATCAGCTGTTGGGCTTTCCCTCACTTAAGGAGAGAGAACTGGGAAAAGAGCCCTGTTGCTTACCTTAACTTTCAGATTTAAGATATATTCTCATTCATTTAGGTTGTAATGTTATAAGAAAAAAACACTCTTGTTTTGAATTTCAGCTTCCCCAAAAGCCTCTGTAGTGGTAAACGAGCCTAGCTCTGGTCCATGGCAGCACAATTCCCTATTTGCTGATACCATGGCACAGGCCCTTTTCAATGAAGTTTCCAAATATTTGGCTAATTAATCTGCATCCTTATGCCATCATTATGCCAGTCAGACAATCATGTATGCTTGTAAAAAAAAGATTAATGTAGTAATGAATCTGGAAAATATACAGAATCTTCGCTGATGAGTGTTTCTCATTTCTGTCACAAAGACCTTTCGGTGCCATACAACAAAACAGAACTATTGTGAAGGAAGTTTATCAAAAGTACTGACATTTAAAACCAAATATTTTTTTTTATTGTAACACAAAAGATTATATGGAATGTGATGTACAGTTACAGCTCCGGAAAAAATTAAGAGACCACTACACCTTTTTCTTTTCCTTTCCAAACAAGAAACCAGGCAAGCCTAGTTCAGCCGGCCTGCAATAGAACGTTGTTGATTCGAACCCAGGTCACACCCGTGAAAGGCTGTGTCTTTAACCACTATGCCACAAAACTGATCATTTGCAGGGTTGTCAGTATTGCATATTGACATTATATAATATTTGTCATGCATTAACATCACGTCAAGTTTGAATATTTCATTAGACACCATTAACCATCGTGTAAACTGAGTAACATTTCTTGTTAAGTTATCTCCACCCACAAATAGTATCTATGAACTGCATGACTTTTGCCACTGGCCGTTTTAAAAGCTTATTAGCCAGTAATATGTCGCTAGACGCCATTACGCATTGTGTTTAAACTTTGTAACGTTTCTTATACATTTTAACACCACCACAATAGCACATATTAACTGTATGGCTTTTGACACTGGATGTTTTAACAGCCATCATTGAAATATATAAGGCGATATAGTTAACAATCTTGTCTGTCAATCTAGTCTGTCATTTTATGTTTAATGTCCTTTCCAATGTTGTTCTTTTTTATTACATTTTTTACATACTAGATTGTTTTTACATACTATATGGCCTTATACATTTCAATGATGGCTTGTATTGTGATAATTAAAATCTGAGTGCTACCAGCATAATATCCTGCTGCTAAAATAATGCTAATGAAGCCTTGTTTGGCCATCACTACAGTAAACAGTTTCATTGTAGTCTTCTCGTAGCTACAGAAGGTTGTAGCCAGCGAAGTTTTTGTCTATTCTGAACAAATTCTCTTTTACCACTGGCCGTTTTAACATCATCATCATCTTCCGCTTATCCGTGGCCGGGTCGCGGGGGCAGCAGTCTAAGCAGAGATTTCCAGACATCCCTCTCCATAGACACTTCCTCCAGCTCTTCCGGGGGGACACCGAGGCGTTCCCAGGCCAGCCAGGAGACATAGTCCCTCCAGTGTGTCCTAGGTCTTCCCCGGGGTCTCCTCCCGGTGGGACGGGACTGGAACACCTTCCCAGGAAGGCGTTCCGGAGGCATCCGAAACAGATGCCCAAGCCACCTCAGCTGACCCCTCTCGATGTGGAGGAGCAGCGGCTCTACTCTGAGCTCCTCCTGGGTGCCCGAGCTTCTCTTCCTATCTCTAAGGGATCGCCCAGCCACCCTACGGAGAAAGCTCATTTCGGCCACCTGTATCCGGGATCTTGTCCTTTCGGTCATGACCCAAAGCTCATGACCATAGGTGAGAGTAGGAACGTAGATTGACTGGTAAATCGAGAGCTTCGCCTTGCGGCTCAGCTCTTTCTTCACCACGACAGACCGATACATCGACCGCATTACTGCAGAAGCTGCACCGATCCGTCTGTCAATCTCCCATTCCATCCTTCCCTCACTCGTGAACAAGACCCCTAGATACTTAAACTCCTCCACTTGAGGCAGGCACTCTCCACCAACCTGAAGTGGGCAAGCCACCCTTTTCCGATTGAGGACCATGGCCTCGGATTTGGAGGTACTGATTCTCATCCCCACTGCTTCACACTCGGCTGCACACCGTCCCAGTGCATGCTGAAGGTCCTGGTTTGAAGGGGCCAACACGACAACATCATCCGCAAAGAGCAGAGACGAAATCGTGTGGTCCCCAAACCTGACACCCTCCGGCACCTGGCTGCGCCTAGAAATTCTGTCCATATAAATTACGAACAGAACCGGCAACATAGGGCAGCCCTGCCGGAGTCCAACATGCACTGGGAACAACAAGTCTGACTTACTGCCGGCAATGCGGACCAAGCTCCTGCTTTGGTCATACAGGGCTCTGACAGCCCTTAGCAAAGGACCCAGGACCCCATATTCCCAAAGCACTCTCCTCAGGATGCCGCAAGGGACACCTTCAAATGCCTTCTCCAAATCCACAAAACACATGTGGATTGGTTGGGCAAACTCCCATGAACCCTCCAACACCCCGTAGAGGGTATAGAGCTGGTCCAGTGTTCCACGGCCCGGACGAAAACCACACTGTTCCTCCTGAATCGGAGGTTCTACTATCCCGTGACGGCGGGATTGAGGAGATCCTCAAAGTATTCCTTTCACCGCCCGACGACATCCCCAGTTGAGGTCAACAGCTGCCCACCTCTACTGTAAACAGCGTTGGTAGGGCACTGTTTCCCTCTCCTGAGGCGCCGGACGGTTTGCCAGAATCTCTTCGAGGCCAGCCGATAGTCCTTCTCCATGGCCTCACCGAACTCCTCCCAGGCCCGAGTTTTTGCCTCCACAACCACCCGGGCTGCAGTCCGCTTGGCCTGCCGGTACCCGTCAGCTGCCTCAGGAGTCCCACAAGCCAACCAGGCCTGATAGGACTCTTTCTTCAGCTTGACGGCATCCCTTACTTCCGGTGTCCACCACCGGGTTTGGGGATTGCCGCCTCGACAGGCACCGGAGACCTTACGGCCACAGCTTTGAGCAGCCGCTTCGACAATGGCGGTGGAGAACATGGTCCACTCGGACTCAATATCTCCAGCCTCCCTCGGGATCCAGTCGAAGCTCTGCCGGAGGTGGGAATTAAAGATATTTCTGAGAGACGTTCCCAGCAGACCCTTAAAGTTGCGTTTGGGCCTGCCGAGTCTGTCCAGCTTCCTCCCCCGCCATCGGATTCAACTCACCACCAGGCGGTGATCAGTTGACAACTCCGCCCCTCTCTTCACCCGAGTGTCCAAGACATACGACCGCAGGTCAGATGAAACGACAACAAAGTCGATCATCGACCTGCGGCCTAGGGTGTCCTGGTGCCACGTGCACTGATGGACACCCTTATGCTCGAACATGGCTGCGCCATACCGGGGCTGCGTCATACCGGGCGACATCACGGACCTCAACATTTTTATCATCATTAAGGGGTTTTGAACTGCTCTTAGTCTGACCCGTCGCCTAGGACCTGTTTGCCTTGGGAGACCCTACCAGGGGCATATAGCCCCAGACAACATAGCTCCTAGGGTCACTCGGGTACTCAAACCCCTCCACCACGTTAAGGTGGCAGTTCATGGAGGGGGCCGTTTTAACAGTCAATGCAATTTACAGACCACTGGAAATTGAACGCTTCTGTTCCTCACTCAAAACTTTCCTTTTCAACTTTTTTGGAGAGGAAGGAAAAAGGTGCAATGGTCTCTTAATTTTTTTCCGGAGCTGTACATACAATAGCGGTGATGTTTTTGCCGGACCGCATAAAAAGTGCCGGCCAAGAAGAGCGAATGTCTCTTACTGACTGACTACCTGTTGTTAATTAGCAGTGGTTAGATATGCAGGTTCCTATGTGGGAGACCGGTTCTATCCACGCCTTGGGAAATAGGCTATGCATTTGGTTTTGTTCAGTGATCTGCTTCGCTGGCTACAAGCTTCAGTGTACACGTTATAGTAGGGCATACGTGCATGCTTTTTGGATTTATATACTGTTGTTTCCACAATTCTCTCGTCTTTTCACTTGACGAAAAAGTCATTTATCGTGACCTATATTGATAGTTATTGTATTATTGTAGTCTTTCATGAATGAACGAAAAACAAATGTTGTTGTGGCATGAATTGAAAGTGTAAAGTTCATCTTTATACTCGCTAGCAGTTACTCAATTCTTATGACTATTCCAGTAAGCAGTCTAGATACTATGCCTATTAGGCCTACTGGCTAATAAGCTGTTAAGTTCACTCTATTTGTGGTGGAAGTAAACTTAATAAGAAACAGTTTAACGCAATGCTTAATGGTGACTAGCAAAATATTAAAACTTGTCGAGATGGTAATGCCTGACCAAATGATCTAATGTCGAGACGCAGTTTTATGACGAGGTAGTAGGTCATGTCCCAATCGGTCCCTACAGCAATCTCTTTCTAATTAAATGCGTTGAATGTAGCGTATCAACCCTGTTATACTTGTTGTTGGTTTGGATGTTAGTTAATTTAGGGAACTAGTTTCGAGAACCGTGGAGTTTTGAGTAGTTGGCTGTTTATCAATTCCAAGTACGCTAAGAACGTATCCTTGAGAAGAAAGTTATTGCCAAGCGTCTTTGCGAGTAGGGTCTTGCAAGTTCGCGAGGTCAGAACGCGACTATCTGGATTGGGTTACATGTGTACTTGGCTATTGAGCAATACCCCTCCACTCTGAGGGCTGTAACCTCCTCAGAAGTCCCTAAATAAAATATTAATGTGAAGATGAACGGCAGAAGGTTGTATGGAGACTATAGCCATAATTATATGATATATGATTTTTTTTGGAAAGTGAAAATTAACTGCAATTCATAAAAAGCTGTCCCTCTCTACTGGTACTGTTTACAATTACTTAACTCAGCTAACTTTAACTAGCCTCTCCACTGCACTGAATAACGTTAGCTAGCAGATCGAAAGATCGGAGCAGATTTATAAATACATTTATACATTTCTTAAATTAAATACGTTTCTTAAAATGTATTTAAGTTTCTTAAATAAAATAAGCAAATATTCAGCGACTACAATGCCCATTTCTCGTTAAAAAAAATTCAGATGCTGATTTACAGGTAAAACATATTACAGTTGTGGAGTTTTTCCTGACATCTTAAAATGACTTCTGGGATATCAGATGCGTTCTCACTGAACAAGTCACCAACCCACGCATTCTCGATAAAAGAGGATGGAGGAGAACTATCGTCTTCAGTTAAAGATAGCAGAGTTAGAGGCTTGGCTTCTGACGCATACGTCAGGCAAGGATTATGCTAGTGTACAAATAGAAAAAACTGTGTCAGTGCCACCAGGAAGAAATTATAGTTTTGTTAGCCCCCCGGCACAGCTCCTGCAGCCGGGCAATAACTTTCTCTTGGTCACATTTTCTACCGGTGGGCTTGAAAAACTGAAAACTTTAGTCATTGGCGATTCCATTACCCGCAGTATTAGACTAAAGAATCAGCCGGCGATGGTACACTGTTTACCGGGGGGCAGAGCCACCGACGTAGCTGCAAATCCGGGGTTGGTGCTAGCGAAGTCTAAAACTGGCAAGTATAGAGAGTACAGAGATATTGTTATTCACGTTGGCACCAACGACGTTAGGATGAAACAGTCAGAGGTTACGAAGCAGAACATAGCATCAGCGTGTAAACTAGCTAGAAAGATGTGTTGGCCCCCTCCCAGCTGGCCCCCTCCCAGCTAGGGGTGGTGAGAAGCTCTACAGCAGACTTGCGCAACTCAATCGCTGGCTGAGTTCTGCCCGTCGCAGGAGGTAGAGTTTGTAGATAACTGGCTTTCTTTTTGGGACTCTCCCAGAAATAGGGCCAGGCCTGATCTGCTGAGGAGCGACAGACTCCATCCTAGCTGGAGTGGTGCTCTTCTTTTATCTAGGAACATTGACAGGAGTCTCACTCCTATAGCCTTAACATGAGATAGGGTGCAGGTCAGGCCGCAGGCTGTTAGCCAGCTTGCTAGCATAGTGGAGTAGTTAGTACAGCTTTACCTATTGCCACTGTGACTCATTCCAGGTTGAGAAAAGTTAAACAAGGTAGTGCTAACAAAAACAACCTTATTAAGATAAAGCCTTCCTCTGCCACGGTCACAAATAAAAATAAAAATGACTATCACCTCGCATCTCAAAATGGGACTCCTAAATGTTAGATCCCATGCTCCAAAGGCAGTTACCGTAAATGAATTAATCTCTGACCATAAACTAGATGTTATTGGTTTATGTGAAACGTGGCTAAAGCCTAATGAATTCACTGCCTTAAATGAGGCCTCTCCTCCTGGTTATACTAGTGATCATATCCCTCGTGCATCCCGAAAAGGAGGGGGTGTCGCTAATATTTATGACAGTAAATATAAATCTACTCTCAAACATATCACTGAGTTTCATTCTTTTGAAGTTTTAGTAATGAAAGTTAACCAGGCCGATAAATCCTTTTACATTGCTACTATTTATAGGCCACCTGGGCCATACACTATGTTCCTCACTGAGTTTCCAGAATTCTTGTCTAACCTTGTAGTCATGGCAGATAGTATTCAAATTTTTGGCGATTTCAATATTCATATGGAATAGTCCAATGATCCTCTTCAAAAAGCCTTTGAAGCCATAATTGACTCAATGGGTTTTATCCAACATGTCTCAGGTCCAACACATTGCCACAATCACATCTTAGATTTAGTCCTGTCACGAGAAATAGATATTGTAGATCTAATATTTTCCCCCTAAAATCCTGGATTATCGGATCACTGTCTTATTACATTTACCGTTAAAACAAGCAATCCACTTGCTCCGCAAACAATGATTTTCAAAAGCCGTACTATAAATTCTCGGACTACAAATAAATTCCTTGATATTCTTACAAGTTCACTCATTAACGACAGAGTAAATAAATCTGTAAAGGATCAAATCGAGGATCTAAACTCAACACTGCGAAATACATTAGACACAGTTGCACCACTAAAAACTAAAGAAATACGCAACAAGAAACTTGCTCCCTGGTACACAGACAATACTAGAGCACTTAAGCAAGCCTCCAGAAAATTGGAGCGAAAGTGGCGCTCCACCAAGTTGGATAGACAGTACACTACAATACCCAAAATCACTCACGTCTGCTTGATCAGCTTATTTCTCCAACCTGATTGAGGTGAACAAAAACAATCCAAAATTTCTCTTTGATACAGTTGCAAAGTTAACAAAAAAGCAATGCTTAGCAAGTGAAGTGGGTCTTCACTTTAGTTGTAATGAATACATGAACTACTTCGATGAAAAGATCATCACCATTAGAAAACAAATAACTGACTCCTCCTTAAATAGTTATGGTCCTCAAAATCTCAGTTGTCCTAAAAATGTCCTGAACCTCACTGACCAGGTGTCAATGGGGACACTTGAATTTTTTGATACCGTATTGCTCGACACATTTACAAAATTTGTAATGAGTTCTAAACCCACAAACTCTCAGCTAGACCCGATTCCAACAAAATTACTTAAGGAGCTATTTCCTGTGGTAGGTCAGCCAATGCTGAACATAATAAATTGCTCCCTTTCCTCCGGATGTGTACCAAAC
Source organism: Esox lucius (assembly GCF_011004845.1). Lineage (NCBI taxonomy): Eukaryota > Metazoa > Chordata > Actinopteri > Esociformes > Esocidae > Esox > Esox lucius. Next base: position 17,765,381 of record NC_047584.1, read on the forward strand.
TCACTAAAAATAGCCTCTGACAAGTCAAAGGTATGCTTTGGTGTTCCTCAAGGCTCGGTTCTGGGCCCATTATTGTTCTCTCTATATATGCTCCCTCTGGGCGATGTAATCCGAAATCACAATGTAAACTTTCACTGTTACGCTGATGACACAGTTATATATTTGAATGAAGCATGGAGAAGCCCCTAAATTAGCTACTTTGGAAGCATGCGTTTCAGATATTAGGAAGTGGATGACAGAGAATTTCTTGCTCTTAAACTCAAGGAAAACAGAAATGCTTGTTTTAGGACCCAAGAAACAAATAGCGTTGTTAGCAGATCTCACTGTGAACCTCGAAGGCTGCATGGTCGTATCCCAAAAAACTGTAAAAAACCTTACCCTTACCCTTGACCCTGACCTCTCCTTTGAAGAACATATAAAATATGTCTCAAGAGTTGCTTATTTTCATCTTCGAATCATTGCAAAAATTAGAAACTTCCTGTCAAAAACTGATGCAGAAAATTTTATCCATGCTTTCGTTACTTCTAGACTAGATTACTGAAATGCTCTTCTCACTGGTTATCCAGACAAATTAATAAATAAACTTCAATTAGTGCTGCACACGGCTGCTAGAATCCTAACTAGAACAAAAAAATTCGAACACATTACTCCTGTCCTAGCGTCCTTACACTGGCTGCCTGTTAGGGTTAGGGCTGATTTTAAGGTTTTACTCTTAACCTATAAATCAATACATGGACTTGCTCCTACTTACCTTGCTGAAATGATCCAGCCATACATACCTACATGTAACCTATGATCGCAAGATGCAGGCCTTTTAATTGTACCTAGAATTTCTAAATAAACAGCTGGCGGCAGGGCCTTTTCTCATAGAGCTCCACTACTGTGGAATGATCTGCCAATTAAGGTTAGAAATGCAAACTCAGTGCAAACTTTCAAGTGTCTACTAAAAACTCACCTCACGGTTTATAATAAAGTGTAGCCTGGCCCAGGGGCGTGAAGGTGACCAGTAGGCTTGATACTGTCCACCCTTGCTGTCTTGCCAGGTGGGCTCTCGTCGCCACTGGGATGCCCTCCCTCAAATGCCTTTCGGGGGAAGAGTCACTGGCTTGTTGTTGTCTCTCTGTTGCGCACTTGTGCAATTGGGCTGTACGCTGCTGGCAATACTTGGCCCTCTTTCAGGGGGGTTGCGGTTAGTGGGTGTCCCTTTGGTTGATGCCTGGCAATGTGGGTGGATGGATTTCCTGCCTGTTGGGCCCTGTCCGGGGCCTCCCCCGGGTAGGGCCACAGTATCGCCGGACCCCCCCGTCTCAGTTCCAAGGTGTTACTCTGCTATATTATTGTGCTGGGGGATATGAGGAATGCACTTTCTAACTTTTCTCAGTCTCCCCCAGTTTTAAATTTTAGGAGGAGATGAGGACCTGGTCCACACCTGCGGAGTACCTGGTTTGGGGGGCCCGTTGCTGTACCTGTCCTTGTCCACCTGGTCATACTTTTGACCTAGTCTAGAATCAAATAGACTCTGGATTTAGCCCAGAGACATTTATTTATTCTTCTAATTGGACTCTTAATATCTCACAGCCAGAAGAGGACTGGTCACCCCTCTGAGCCTGGGTTCTCTCTAGGTTTCTTCCTAAAATTCGGCCTTCTTAGGGAGGTTTTCCTAGCCACTGAAATCCAACACTACTGTTGTTTGCTCCTTGGGGTTTAAGGCCGGGTGTCTCTGTAAAGCCATGTAAAGCACTGTAAAAAACTGCTGTTGTAAAAAGGGCTTTATAAATAAATTTGATTGATTGATTGAAAAGAGGCGGATCAAGTACACATCCGAGCATTTTAGGCGTTCTTGGTAATTTGAGTTCTTTGGATTGGAACCGTGAAAAATGACGTCAAACGAGTTCACAAGAACACAAGTATGGACAAAAACACGGATTGATAAACGTCCAGTTGGTTTAACAATGCAGAACACTCTACATGTGTATAGTTTAGTGGCGTAGTGGTTAAAGACAGTGCCTGACACATAGTAGATCCAGATTCTAATCTGTCGAGGGCAACAACATTTATTTAATCTCATCGCTGCCTGGTTGAACTAGGCTTATCTGTTTCCTTTTCTTTTATATGGTAATGAAGAAAAAAAAAACTTCTGGGTATTTGCGCTTATTAGAGCGCAACAACTTTTTGGCATTTTATTAGTTTTCTGACCATTTCAAAGAGAGCGCTGAATGGTGGCAATTTCTAATGGCTGTCCAACTGCCAAGTTTCCCCAAACGATGGGGGTGGCTTTGCGAGGATTATTGCCCAATGCTCAAAATCTAAAAGAGAACCATAGCAGCTCAACATCGGCTGTTTCCTCTGGTAAGCCGAGATCTTCCTCAGGCAGGGGAAAGCCACCAGACCAGACCCCAGGAACCAGGACCACGGACCATGATTATGGAGAATCCCAGTCAACATGTCCAAAGTCGTCCAGAAAAAGGAAAAATAATCAGTGGACTCTAGACCCAGAAAATGCCAGAAACTCTAAGGACAGGAACAGAGAATCAACAAGATCTAAAACACCAGATCACACTAGTGGGAGTAATTGTTGAGTCAAGAAGATCAGCATTACCCCAGAGCCTTTTCTCCCGGCCTCCTAACTACACGTCCTCCTGCTCTATAGAGTCATTGTCCTTGCTGTAGGTTTACCCAAAACGTCCACAGATTCCCCAAGTCTCAACCTTAAGCCAATGCAGCCGATCCATCAGCTCGCTGTCTTCATTTCTAAACATCAATGGTTCCCCAGACAGTCAAATGGACTGGCAGTTGCTGCCAGATGTGCCGAACAGAGAGCAGCTGGTTACAGGGAAAAGAAACCCACTGCCTACTTATAGAGTATAAGATTAAGAGAACATTCTTTAAAGTACACTGAGTTTGAAACATTACTTTTTCTTCTATGCTACTTCATCAACAAGTCTGATTAGAAATGCTGTCAACTGGGTATGTCAGAGCCTGCTCAGAATCACATTGGTTATGTTCAGGGCATGATTATGGTGCCTTCGAGACTATGCCTGGCTTCTGTGTGCAAGCTGATTCAAGATGCTTCAGATTCAAGATGGAGGTAAATGTCTGTGTAACGAATATTAGAGAGGAAGCCAGTTGGACTAATTTTCAGCCCAGGAGTTGCATTGGGCACCAGCCCATTTAGGGAGGTGGAGTGTGTGTGTGGGGAGGGCGGGGCATGATGTCCTAATGAAAACGACACACTTTTTTGGTGCGGTACATAAGCTATGTGATGCCGATCCTGCTGTAGATTAACCTACCAGCTGACGTCTGACTTTGATAACAGCATAGAAACACACAATATAAAATAAAAATACCAAATAATTTTATGGTAGAGGCCAAGCACCCACCGTATGCCCTGGTGCCACCGCACCTCCTGCACCCCCGATAGTTACACTACGGAGTCCAAATATCTGGTTTCATTTCAGTAAATTACCACACTTCATTATTATAATTGGATGTTGATAAGGTATAACATTCCACCTATTCATTATTCCTATTTCTCCATAGATTTCGGAGTGAGTGCATTTCTGGCCACTGGAGGAGATATGACCAGAAACAAAGTGCGCAAGACCTTTGTGGGCACACCATGTTGGATGGCCCCTGAAGTGATGGAACAAGTGAGACCTTTTGGCCAGGTTATAACATCTGTTAGCTGTGTTCATGGACTGTACAATACAATCAGTGCTGCTCTGCCCACAGGTGCGAGGTTATGACTTCAAAGCAGATATTTGGAGTTTTGGAATTACAGCCATCGAGTTGGCCACAGGCTCTGCACCTTACCATCAATACCCACCCATGAAGGTGAGACACACAGAATATCCTACATTTTAACTAACAAATCATCAAAGGCAGATTACAAGCTTGTGTCTATGCCAATTGTTCCCAGGCTTTTTAAAGATGTAGTACGCCTGGATGATACCAGAAATGGACACACAGCAACATATGTAGCAACATATTGTAGGCTTACTGATTGCTGAATATCAGATGTACTGTGGATATTATCATACTAAGAGGGGGTTGCATTATAGCTAGTTACAAGGTAATTGCCGGATATGTGATAAAATTAGAAAAGTAGATAAAGTGGCAGATGGTGCCGGATTTAAATCATGCACACAGATCTACTAAATCATTTCTAAATTAATTAATCCACAAATAGCTTATTGAAACTTTAGGCAACAAAGGGCAATATTCAAAACATATTCAACATCAGTTAATTATACCGGTTTTATATCTCATTTTTGACAAGCATTTAATAAATGCTGTATCATCATCAAAGTCCAATCAGCGCAGGGACGCATTAATTCCGCAAAACATATCTAAGGGGCTTAACGTTTTGTAAAACAGAATGACACAGAGAGGGACCTGCCTATATTTGCTCGATATTAGGCTAACTTAATTTGACTAAACATTTTGAAACTGCAACTTTTTTCTTTGGCAGAATGAAAACACCCCAGATTATAGCACTCAACACTGTTTCCATTGCAGTGGAAAATGCCATAACCAGCACATAGGAAAGCAACGACATTAAAAATGTATTCCAGACATCAGTTCATTTAACTCATTTTGTGATTTATTATGTCTAACCAAAGTGCAAGGGAAAAAGACGATTAAAAAACATTTATAACCTCAGTTCATTAAATCCCATTGGAAAATTGCCTAACCAATGTCCAATAGACAAATTGAAATAAATAACATAAATGAATCAACCAGTTTCAATTGAGAAATGGCACGAGCAAAGGACAAGACATTACAATTTCAATTGGCTGGATTTTGAAACCGGAATTTCCCTTGGTAAGTGGCAAGCTATCATTTCAGCACCACCCCTGGCAACATTTCCAGATGAATATATGTACACGCATCTACCTGCAAGACTAAAATCCCAATGTTTTCCTGCCTGACCTTGATATCATCAGACATGCCATCTATTCTTTAAACTGTGTTGTCTGAATAAGGGACTTTTGCTTGTTTTTTCACCATACAAACTATTTGCTTACAAGCAGGTATGATTAGGGTTTCAGCGAAGCTCTGACACCAAGGCCATGTTTTGAAGTAATGTTTGTCTTTGTTTCTAGATGTTGTTTACTACTGCTGCATTAGCAAGTTGCTCCTAGTAGACGACACACCCTGGTAGTTGCCCCTGTCCAGATTTTCATGATATGAAAGACTTTGTTGTCTTTGCTTGGTGGTACAGCGTGTTTAATTGCTTCTCTTTGGATTAACCTAGTTAGCGGGCTAGTTACGATCAACAGCTCTTAAAGGAAAATAACAAAAATATATTGCAACGACATTATGAAAAAGGTCTGCAAAGCAAACATTTCATATGAGGAAAAAACATTCAGCAAAGCATACCATTTCTCCCCCAAGCGTGCCAAACATTGGCACGCTTGGGGGAGTCCTCAGGGTTGAAAACCTCCAGTCTGTATAGCCTCAGAGAACACTCACCGGTCTTATCCTCTTCTTCTCCCAGGTCTTAATGCTAACCTTACAGAACGATCCTCCCACCCTAGAGACAGGTGTGGAGGACAAAGAGATGCTGAAGAAATATGGGAAATCGTTTAGGAAGCTAATAACCCTGTGCCTTCAGAAGGAGCCCGCCAAGAGGTGGGTACCTTTCTCTTCATCTGTGAGCTGCATCCAACCTACAGTTCACTGTGAATCTGTCAAATCTGTCACTGGTTGAGGAGAAAGTAGCACAGATGGCGCAGACACATTTCACGAGATTCCGGAAAAACAATAATCATGTTTACTGGGCTCAGTCATACCAACCCAAGAAGAACATTCTCCCACAAACAGATTGTAGGACTTGAACATACAGTCCCAGGGGCATGATCGGAGCTTGTTCTTATATTTATTTCATTTCTCCATAGGCCTACAGCAGCAGAACTTTTAAAATGTAAATTTTTCCAGAAGGCCAAGGTACATTTTCCCTGCAGGATTCCACCTGTTCTATTTGTTTGTTTGAGACTTAATGGGTTTGGTGGTGGGTGTTTGTAACGCGTGTTGTGACTTTCATTTGCAGAACAGAGAGTATCTGATCGAAAAGCTGCTATGCAGAGCACCCAACATTGCCCAGAGAGCCAGAAGGGTAATGTCTCAACAAACGTCACACCTGTAGCCCTCAGTGAAGCAGCTCCGTTATTGACAAAACATTAGAAACAAAGTATGGACGCATTTTAGCTGTTCGGCAGCACACCCTCCATACACCCTCTCTGTCTGTCTCTCTCCCTCTGTCTGCCTCTCCGTCCTATTCTTCATTCGCTCTGTGCTCTGCGGAGCCTGGGCTGCGGATATGGGCCACTCCTGGAACGCGATCTGTCAGTCAGAATCGATGTGCTCACAACTCCTGCATTAGTGGTCCGCAGTGTCGCTTAGACGCCCGCTGCAAGTGGCACACAAAGACAAACGGGGTTTAAAGTGAGTGGTTAGGTAACAGGGAGGGGCACTTTAACAACCATTTGCATGCTCAGTTGCCTTGCCATCACAGCTGACTGGATCTGAGCCGCAGCTCAACACGGGAAGCCTGGTATTGGCTCACACCGTCCTTCCCGACTGAACGGGTGAGCGGAGTGGGCTCAAAGGCCCGGTTGCCAGAAGGCGAAGAGGCCAGCGCGAATGCATTGGATAGAAATCCACTGGCCTGGTGTGGGCGACTGGAGGACACGGGGGGGACTGGGGGTGTCATGTGAACCAGTCGTTTAGCAGAGCATGACATCGACAGAGAGGGAAGTGACACAGTCGTCAGTCAGAGGCGCTGCACGGTTCCCCGGTCAAAACAACAGTCCCATCCATTCAGATCGTGTGTGGTTGAATGAAATTAGGATAGGAACACGATTGAATGAGAGATTATGGTTGATTGGAGCGTGACAGTGGGATAACGAGCGTCCTTTTCCTGAGGCTGTAATGTAATCAGAACGCCCTCCGCACTGCAGTTCACTGTCATCTTCCCGGAACGCCCCGGTCTTTCATCCGGTTCCCTACCACCACGGAATTCAAAGCAAAACAGACACGCCATTCGCGTTTGGTCGTCTCTGTCTCAAACGATCGGGCTGGTAGATGGGGGTTGCGAGGCAGAAAGTTGTGTCCTCCACGTCGCCTCTGTTATTGCAGAGTGGTTTGTGTGCTGTTCTGACCAGTAGGGGAGTGTTTTCCCGTCCATAGACAAAGGCCAGCCTGCACAGAGGCAGCCTGGCAGAAACATAGTAATCTCAGGACTCTGTGACCTGTCCAAATCAGGGACCAGATCAGACTCTTTCCTCATTGCCCTCCTCTCTCCTCCCCCAGGTCATCTTCATCTCCTCCCCAGCTCTCATCTCTGAGCTTTGCTCTTCTCCTGCCTCTCTCCTAACCCTCTCCCTGTCTGATCTAGCAGAATGTGCTCCCATGAGATGTAGGCTTGGTAAATATTGGAATAGCTCCCCAGGGGAGCTGGGAGAGGTAGACTTTGAAGGTGAAGCGGTAGACACACAAGAGCCATATTGCCTAAAGTTACAGAACCTATTTTAACATCAGTAGTAATGTTCTAAACATTGGTAGACTGATATGATGATTGCAGTCACGGAGAAGCATCTACGGATGCTGGCTAATCTAAAGGCACTGTTGCACAAGCACTTCTTCTAAGTGATTAGTTGCAATAAAAAAACAAAAAACATTTGGTGTTCACACATGGATTTGTTTGAGTTCCCTCCCGATATACTGACAGTGAGATGCACTTTCAGTCAAAACTGGGCCAAAATGATTCCAAATTCTAATTAGTCTTGTTGGATTCTTGTTCATGTGTGACCGGTGGTGAAGATGCAGGTGTCCAATGGGTGATGAAAGCCACTCAGCCCCGAAAACATTTGGCCACAGCTGCATCGGACAATGAACAGTCAGCCATTATTGTGCCAGTGTGTTAACTCAACTCCACTGAATAAATATACAAATATGTGAGGCATTGAACTGGGCAATTACAGGATTTTAGCTGTCGTTTCGCCAGCAGGGGGCAGGCTAACATTTTAGTTGATCTCATAGGGAGGTATTGATCAAAGGCTATTCCTTTGAGCTGTTATCGTGGGCGGTGGGTTGCAGCAGTCATTCATGTGCTCCGCAGTTGAACGCTGAAAAAGAATCATGATACGACACTGAGAGCGATTTGACACGCACAGAGACAGATGACGCGGCGTAGAAACAGAACATCCATAGGAGGCTCCCGTATATGACTCAACGTACATCTTTATCCCATATATTCTCTATCGCCTCTTTCTCCAAGTGTGCATGCCAGTACAAATTGCAGTTCCTGTTCCTACTATGTACTAATTTGAGTTGTTCCCATGCTTCGGCGTTAGACAGTGTGGTTTTGCCGTGTGTGTTTCGGGGAGACCTGCATGCCTCTGAACTTTCCCATGCATCCACACAATGCAGGTGATGACGATCAGAGTGGACTGATGCTTTTTTGTTTTGCTCAAGGAGCCAGGGCAGAATTCCAGGAGCATGGGCTCTGTCTCAGGCTCGGAGAAAGAACCTGATGCCATCAGAAGGGTACATGTTCTTTGACTTAGCCCTAGAATGCTGGGTGCCTCCACTTAGACCAATCCAGTTAGCTGCTTAAGGATTCCCGTGTTTACTTTTCCCTGTGCATAGTTTCGGTGCACTGTTGTAAACAGTCCAATTGGTGCCTTGTTTACCGGCATCTTTCTGCACCCTTTACGAAGGCTGTGTAAGCCCGATGGATACTACAAAACATAATATATTGCTTTCCTCGTTCAGTTTGAAGGCGTGTAACAGTTGCGCTGTGTCCGTCCCAGGTGAGGAGAGTCCCCGGGTCCAGTGGTCATCTGCACAAGACCGTGGACGGAGACTGGGAGTGGAGCGACGACGAGCTGGACGAGCGCAGCGAGGAGGGCAAGGCGGCCGTCAATCAGGGCAGGGTAGGTGAGACCAGGAAGAGAGACGCAACGCCAACCTAGCCACGTGGGCCGTAACGGACAACCAATGTTGAGGGATGTTCTCTAAATCTGTGGCTTGTACTTTGACTCAATTATACCTCCCTTTTTTATTTTTGCCTTTGTACATTCCCTCTCTGGTGGACTAGATATTTGAGAGATAGCTTTGTTTCAGAAAAGAGCCTGTCATGTGTTGCAGGAGGCAGTTGGTAAGGGTTTGTAAGATAGCTGCATGGGGGCCAGGGAGACAGGCATGATCAAAGTGATCAAATGGGCCTTTGATATAGGGGCTTTACCTGAATGTCTCTTACAGGGAAAATGTACGCAAAGCAAAGATGGCATGAATGAAATGCTGATAATAATATTTCATCTTCGTCAGCTTAGAATCTTTCGTTTGCCTCCTGTACGCTACATTATGCTAATTATCCTGCGGAGACTGCTTTCTAAGGTGATTGCGCTCTACCTCTGAGTCATATTTAGATTAGTCAAGACTAGGAATATCATTATGTTTGTGTTTGATTTTCATTTGCAGTCACAAAGGGTCAGAGAGGAAAACGAAGAGGAAGACAAAGATGTAAGTCAGCTAAAATGACTGAGATGACCAATTTCTTAATTTCTTGCAAAGATTTGCCACTCTAAACCAGGTTTCCCCACAAAACAGGTTGTCCAGCACAGACGAATGACCGCTACATAGCTGTTCTACCTTTTGCATGTTTCACCACAGTATAACTTTGTTTTGTGCCTCAGGATGTGGAAAACGCCAACCGAGTTCCCATGGAAGGACTGTCCATTCAGCATCCCCAGGTGAGGATTTGGGAAGTAGCCTCGCCGCCACCAGCAGAGGCAGATGTTATTTGTCATGACTCAGTGACCTTGACGCACCGCTGAGCCTGTGCCCGCTGTGCCCCCCTCACTCCCCGCTCCTGGAGGAGACCTTTCAGCAGTAATAAGTCAGAGAATGGCTGTCCATCTGCCGGCTCAGGTCCAGGCTGTTTGTCATCTAAAAGGCGCAGAGCCTTTTTCTGGCCAGTCATTGTCATTTCAGAAATGAGCCGGAGCGGTTTAAGGTTTAACAACACCCCCCCCCCCCCCCCACACACACACGCACACCCCTCCCTGTATGACAGTGATGGAGGCTATAAGTGCGCAGTTCTTATTTTGTTTGAGTCAGGATCTACTGGAGTCAGCGTCAAAGGATTGTGCCTCCTCACAAACAGAACTCAATTATCTTGTCAGAATACATCAATACAAGTATTTACTCTGTAGAAATGGAATGGGTTTTGTGTGATTAATGTATTCTTCTGTTGAATTGGAAGTTTAATCATTTCAGCACTGTGCGAGCAACAGATATATTTATAGTACAGGAGATATTGAGGACTTGCTGGCTTTATTAACTCACTAGACTCTGTTTAACTTACAGGTTCAACCGTTTGAGAAGAACACAGGGCCCTATATTCCTGTTGCTCTGAATATGGTCTTACGACTGAGGTAAATGCACTTTAAATTGGTTCTCATTCTCCTTTTATCTGTTCCACCCAAACAGAGCTCAGACATGTGCTCTGCTGCTAATAGACCCAATGTTGACCTAATGATGTCGTGGCCTTCTAAAGAGATGATCTTCGCTCTAATCTAGCAAAGAGATTGTTTTGGAGGGAAGGGAGTATTAAGATCCATTGAGTTTCCATTGACTCCACGTTATTGTGTTTTCTGAGAGACTGAATTAAGGGACTGTTAATGACTTGCCCCCGCTGCCACCAGACTTAACAAGTCTAACCTGATCTGACCTGACCTCTGTTTCACTGAGTCCAGGGACTTCGAGCCACTTAAACGGAGCTGCTAGGTTAAACAGATTTTCTTCAAATTATATTTCACAATTGTAGCTAGATATACAACCGATATGGAATAGCTATAGGATTAGATTTTGGCTTAGACTAATGACCAATGTTGAATAGGTTTCAGTATTAGATTTAGGTTGAGACTTATATAGAATACGTTTAGAATTAGAAATACGCTCCGACTTGTTTATATATTCAGTCTTTTTATGATGCGATAACTAGTGTAGTTTTGGCTTCAGACAGAAATGGAAGACAGTTTACATTTATTACATTGATTTTCGATCCTGTTACTTCCCCCTCAGCGAAATGGAAGCAGATTTAAACATAATGTCTGAAAGTAGGATATGCAAGGGAAATGTGAAAACGGTGATACACACACATACACACGCACACACAATGCAAAGGAACTGCCACAGACAATAGAGTGCATCTGGAAAGTTCTGGACTTCTCTTGATTAGTTGAATAGAGTGCTGGATGCAGAGTAGCATTGCAGCTCTGGGTTGATGAGATAACAGGCACCATCTGAAGGGCCCTCCCCAGGCCCCCAGTACACCACACAAAGCCACCCCTCCACTGCACACCAACAACAGGCCAACTGGAGGTAGACTGTAATTATTCTAACCCTGACATAAATAAATGGATAGTCTTGAGACCAGTAGAGCTGGAGCTATTTTTCATTGCCCGTGGTTCCATTCATTGCAGTTTTTTCATCCAGTTTCCCTTGGTAGTGTACGAGGAGCAATGTGTTTTTAGCCCAGACTCAGAGAGAGATAGTGTCTTGCGGTAGGTGCAATGCTTTAAACTAGTCCTGGTTTAATAGGATGGTCTCGCCACAGCAAATAGATTTCAGTGATGTGTCTCTTGATTAAGGAAAAAAAGCCAACTGACAAGATCCACACCCTGATCTGTGCTGAAACAGTCAGTCGATGTCACGCAGTAGCAAAAGAGGGCAGCTCCTTTACCAGGCCTCTCCATTTTAAGACTACTCCAAATGTAAGGACCAGATAAACTCATCTTAGCCCTGTCAACTCCCATCTCTCACAGAGCCGTAATGCAGCTTTGTTGCGTTCACTTGACAAGCGTCATGTAGAAATAGTATGCAGAAGTATTTGCACAGCAGTTTCTCTATAACCCTGTTTATTCCATGAACTGTTAAAGAAGTTCTGGAAGCATTTGACAGAGCGTTACACGACATTTGATTTGCAGGAAAGATACCTTTATACGCGGGTAACTTCCATCGGTCCCATTTCACAGCTTTTAGTATGCCATAAGCTAGCTTTGATGGATGTCTGCAACAATTTATTGTATCCCCAGAGTCCTGAGTCTGTGTAATGAAACAAGAGGCTTACATTATGATCATCACACCATGTGCCCTCATCAACTCGCTGTTTGTAAAGCTTGTGTCCAAAGACGTCAGCTGTACACAGCCTCCACCTGTAAGAGTCTTTTTACATTTTCAGCCGGTGCTGTTATCCACAGCTTCTTACTGGGGCAATTAGGGTTAAGAGTTTTTGGTTATCAGTACAATGCTCTAACCAATAGGCTACCTGTCGTCTTTATGGGTTGCCCTCGGCACATCCAATCCACATTAGAACAATTCTTTTTCAGTTCAGTACATCATGCTCTCTATGGATTTATTGTAGAATCCAGATAGATCACATGTGGAAAAACTGGGACCACATTCCAGAAATGTTTGGACACAGTTCAGTCCATGGTAGAGAAATGGTAACCAATTGGTGACACCTCACAACACGTCCAATTAATAAAACGCCATTTGTGGGCGGAGCACAAAGATATCTACTAGATCAGTGGAGTTGGAGAAGTGCATTAGGATGGCCAGGAAATCGCTGATTAAAACCTAAACATTGAATTAAAATCTTTTGATGTATGGTAATTTTGCAAATAGGGAATATTTATATTTGCTAAAACCAAGTGCAGTTTTGTCCTGATTTCCATTATGTTCTGGTTATGTCACAACTCTTTGGAAGATGTTTCCTACCTGGTCTAAAACAGCAACAAAGAACTGGTAGTGTCAGCTGGCCTGATATCTTCCTTGTGGCGTAGGCCACTCAAACCATTTTCGCAAATCCCAAATTCTCCGACCTCCGATGGGCGGTCTTACGACCTCAGATTCGGCAACATGTTTTTAAAGTCTTGCTTGTCAACCAAGGGGTTGACGTGTATTTTGTGAGATCTTGACAACAGGTTTATCGCTAAACTGAATAGAAGTCAGAGTTGGAGAGAGGAAAGAGTGAGCGAGGTACTGGGTGGCCCCTGTAGGCCAACAGACTGGGAGCATACTAAGCAAGCTTGTTAGGTGGAGCAAAAAGATTTACAGAAATGAATGTTCTTTTGTGCATTTCAGAGGAAATCCCCAGGGAGCTTGGAGAATGTTATCTTCTTAACGTAATAGTGGGACAAGTGAGATCACTGTAGTTCATTTACATTCAAAGCTCATTAACGTTATGGAAATTCAGTCCGGGGAAGAAGGCATGTTACCGTTCTGCAAACTGATTTTACCCAAATGTATAGCATTATTACGTATGTAAAGGCCATATGGAATCGTGCCAGCAATGTCTTTCCAGTCTCTCTCCAGTCAGAGTGGCATTACAGCAACGACTCTCGTATGGATACGTCTTTGTATATTAATCAATGATTGATCTGTAGCTAAGAGATCAAGCCACATTCCACCTCTCATAATCTTCTGTTGTAATGCACATCCATTCATGGTTACATTTATGTTTTGATTTCTCTTGTTATTCTGAAAGAAGAAAGTTGCATTTTTAGTTTTCAGCTTAGTAATCATTATAATCAATACAGATTAAAAGATAATTATCGTTTAATCCCACAGTTGCTTCACTGAATAGTAGAATCATGAACAGAGCGCTGTTGGTATCAAGGCTGGATCTTGTGGTGGGGATTCTCTTGGGAAAGATAAAAAGCAAATAAGAGAAAAACGTAATTGCATCAGAAAAGAACAAACACAGCACAATTATCAATTCTCCCAAAACCAATGAGGGTATTAAGGCTGATTAGAAATGGATTTATGCTATTGTGAACCTGTCAGTTAAGGCTCTTTAGAGACATATTCAGATGGGATGTTATTGTTAGTAGGTCATGATGCCTGGGTGCAGTTGATGTTTGTCTGAAACAGACAAGGGACATTACAAACACTGGGGGGGACTTGAACTGGCAGGAAACAAAGATAAAAGACAATAACAACAACAGGAAACGTTTGAATGACCTGAGAGTTGAAATGTGTATTTTGTACAGAAGAAATTGAGCGTTTGATATGCTCTGTGAAAGTGTACTTTGGCACAGATCTCAGATTTTTATTCTTACTGTCCACGGGCTGGTGCTATCATGCCCAGAAGGCTTTGTGTAGTGTGATGGCAATTTCATCGATCAGAACTCTTAAAGAGGAAGTACAGAGACAAAATGGCATAATTACATTTATTTGCAAATAGAGAGACGCGTCAAATGCTTACAAACATAATCATCCGAGGTGTCTAACTTAATACATGAACAGTCATCAGTACTTACAGTGGAAAAAGGGGTATGGTAAGATGCTGCCCATCTGTCTTGTTGTCACATAGGTTTTACCCAAATGGTATCCTTCCTGCCATAATGTTTACTGTAGTGTTTACCTAAAGGGGCCAACTGACCTTACTTCCCCCCAAGGACCACATTCCTGAGAAACAAAGGCCTGGCACCCTTCTTGGTCTAGGCAGGAAATAGATGGTCAAAGTACCTAGTGGTGCTTTGATATTATACAGACGTGTGTGTCACAATCAAAGTAAAGATTTACATACCAGGCAATAGAAAGACAGACATTTCTCAAATATACCTTAGTTCAAAATTTCCAGAACAGTAGACTCAGACAAAAACTGACTATTGTGCATCGAAGTGTGGTAAACTAATTAATTAAACCCATTTTCAGTGAGTCATAATATATGGGAAACTATGAACAATGCTTTCCTACGCAAGGAAGACAAATTGCTATTCTTTATTTTCACAGTTCAATCCATCCAAAGTTAATTACTAACACACTAACACTGTGTCATCTTAAACAGTGGGCCCCATTCATGAAGCATTTTCAAGGTTGGAGCTCTGAAATACTTAGTCTCCTAACACTCATGTTTACCTCAAATGTTGCGTATTGATTGTACTTGTTAGCGTTAAGAAGTGACCACCCTGTCAGCGTGACAGGACTCAAGAGTACTCCCGTGTAGTCTATACACGACAGACCTCTGTCCTGAACTCACACCGAACTCTCTGAGTGTTAAGAAGTGACCACCCTGTCAGCGTGACAGGACTCAAGAGTACTCCCGTGTAGTCTAAACACGACAGACCTCTGTCCTGAACTCACACCGAACTCTCTGAGTGTTAAGAAGTGACCACCCTGTCAGCGTGACAGGACTCAAGAGTACTCCCGTGTAGTCTATACACGACAGACCTCTGTCCTGAACTCACACCGAACTCTCTGAGTGTTAAGAAGCGTTCGTGTGTTTTGTGACGAGCATTACCTTATGTACTCCGGGGACCTGGGAGTGATGACATTCTGTCGTGTGATGCAGTGGAACTTGTCTCCCCTTCTTGACTAGAACTCTCTTTGTAAAAGTGTTTGAGCTGGACTACAGTATCTTTGCTTATCAGGTGAAATCTGGTTTAGTAGATAGAACATCTCTTTATACACCCATGAATTATTAGAGCTCATGTTTTACCTGGTAAACACTCCACTCTTCTTTGCTGGTTTGTGCACACTGTCATCTCTAGTGATACTTTCGGATGGTGTGGGATGCTGGGATTTAAAGATGGCTAAGCAAAGTTATGGTCTTCCTCGGTTCCTGTGTTGATGGGATGATAATAACAGTTATTAAGGAAAATCCTAACACTCTTAACACTCTGGAGGATTTACATTTTAAAGATGCACACTATATCCCCCAAACTTCTCAAATGGGTTTCTAGTCTGTGCGTGCGGTTTAGCTCCAACTGTGCTACCCAATCTATTAACCTCCCACAATGTAATCTGACGGAGACTTTCCAGGCATCTGTTGCTAAACTCTCGGAGGAGGACTAAGTACTGTAGGCAGATAGAGATACGAGCTCAGGCCCTCTGCCAGATGTGGTTAGCGAAGACCTTCCAGCCTGCTCCCACTAGGCACACCGTTCTAAGGTGGACATTAGGGTAATATTTGGTTGAAACTTTGATCAATGAGATTTTAATGTTTAAGTACCTCCCTCAAAAGGATGCGTAGAAGTTAGTTGTATCCCCAATGTGTTTTCACAACAATTGAAACCGTCTGTTAGCACCAACAAAAAAATACACAGCCAAAGTTTTTGGCTTTGTTCCTCTAGATGTGTAAAGGTTTTTAGCCATTTTAGCCATTTAAAGACACAGCGTTTAAATACAGTATCAGATATTTAGTATGTATACTAAACAAATAGAAATGTATTTTAAAATAACTTTTATATTAGAATAATACAAGTCAAACCTTTTTGTAAATTTAACAGCTTTATCCCCAGTAGGCACTACCAGTGTTTGTAGGTGAACATGACAGTCATCCAACATCCATCGGCTAAGCCCAAATGTCACCCCTGACTTCTCTCTAGCTGTGGCTCTATAGGATTGGACAAGTAAAGTAAACTTACAAGCTGCTGATGGAAATTCACTCCCACTCTCTCCTCCTACTGCCTCTCTCTCTCGCAAAACTGTCAGAGCATGTTCCTTACATGCAAAATCTCCAAAATGTGGGTCGAGGGCTAGCAGGCGGGCTGAGAAGGCTGTGGTTTATGCAGCTTAATTACAGACCAAGGTAATCCTACAGGGCCCTGCCCACCCGCTCATCTCTTTCTGAAGCTGTCACACCCATCAGTCGTTGTAGGGAGCTTTTTTCGAATGATCTCATGTATGTACTATAACAATCCACAGGTTAGAGAAGATGTTGTTGCACAGTGTGAAATGGTCACAGGATATAGGCATACAAATGGAATTTTACTTAATACACTAAGAAACCTTCAGTTCCAAATCCGTTACAACTAAATTGCATGAACATAGTTACCATATCAGCTTCTTGGAACGCACTGAGATTCTCAAAAAATTTACTCTATTCCTGCTGATACACAATATCAAAGGTTTCTTGGCAGAGTCATGATATATATCTACTGCCTGCAGTACAGAGTTAACTTCTAGAACGGCTGAAGGCGTCACTCACGCATTTGCAGTTCAGCCGTCTAGTGCAGTCAAAACACAATCTGTTCTCCGTTGTTGAATTGGTTCAGCCGTCTCACCTGATTTCCTGATCGCCTCATCTCCCCGGTTGGCTGACAGTGTAGTGACCACAGCAGGCTGAGTCGCATGCAAGGATTCATATTTCCACACTACTGCTACACCATCTGTGTTGTCAGTAAATACAGGATCATATTATGGTAGATAATAGTAACACAGAGTTAGTAAGGAAAATAACGACGAGTTTATCATCACGTCCCAGTGTGTGAGGCCCAGAGACTACTATTGTTAAATTGTGAATGTGACAGCCAGGCTATCTTTTTCCATTTTCATGGTTCTGCTTGTTAGCGACTTCAGACAGTCAGAGTGAAGTGGACCATACAGCCATTCTTTGCCTGGTACTACATTAGTATGTGCTGTAGCCAACTTGTCCGACTGCTGTCGTTGTGCATTGGTTTGTTGAAAGCACAAACAGATGTGGAATCAGACTAACAATGTCCTGGGACTCCTTATGGTATATATCCTGGAGGGTTCCTAGGAAACATGAGTTGTCAATTGCTGATCACCTCCTCATCTCCCTTTCCAGGAACTCCAGGAAGGAGTTAAATGATATCCGGTTTGAGTTTACACCAGGTCGAGGTAAGAACTTCTGTATCAATGAGCTTATCTTCCTGATAATGTGTTTTTGTTGAAGTGTAGCAATTGGTACAAAATGCAGTAATTAACCTCTCACCTGGCTGTAAAGGTGTATGTTGCTCTTCTCATAGACACTGCCGATGGCGTTTCCCAGGAATTGTTCTCAGCTGGACTTGTCAATGGACACGATGTTGTTGTTGGTAAATGTCTCAATTTTTATGTACTGCAGGCCTTATTTAAACCTACTGTACATGTTCAACATATATTTTTCAGGCATTGGGCAAATACAGATATGTCAAATACTTAAAAGCTGTTTGGAGGTTATATGTTGGTTATATGTTAGTTATATGGAGGTTATATGTTAGTTTAGAGGTTATATGTTAGATTGGAGGTTATATGTTGGTTTGGAAGGTATATGTTAGATTGGAGGTTATATTTTGGTTTGGAGGGTGTATGTTGGTTTGGAGGGTGTATGTTGGTTTGGAGGGAATATTGGTTTGGAGGTTATGTTGGTTTGGAGGTTATATGTTACAACTATTTTACTAAATCAAACACTTTTTTTTTCTCAAAGGTGGCTTTTAGCCCAGGTATTTCTCTGGATGTACAGTGCGAGTTCATAACAGAATTCTCTGAATGGATTGATTAATGTTTTTAACAAAATTAAATAATAGCACTGTAATTACACTACTGTAAAGCTTTTAGTTTAGAGTAGCTTTAAATCATTATCAATAATATTGATGATATATAACATTGGCTTTTCAAAACAACATTGTTTTTAGGTGTGATCATTGCAAAATACATATTTCTAGATGCAGCAGTTCAGCTACAGTGCATTTGGAAATCATTCAGACCCCTTTACTTTGTCCATATTTTGTTAAGTTACAGCCTTATTCGAAAATCTGCACACAATACCCCATAATGACCAAGCAAAAACCAACACACACAGGCTAGTAGCTGAGCTATCCAAAGGATATTTGTACTAGTTGAAGTTGACATGTTTTAAGTATAATGCGTTTGATGGGTGAAAATGAAACATTACAGTAATCATGACTCTTGTAAATCTTACAATCCAATCATAATCCATAAGAAGTGGGAAATGCACTCAAAAGATCACATGTAGATTTGGCAATGTTAAAATATGGTAGCTATGTTGGCAAACAACACGCTGATCTGGCAGTACTATACATGGAGTGCATTACTGTGTACCACAAACATATATCTGGAGTTTTCCGTTTTTTTGGCAATTACATGCATGTCTCGAAAGTCAGGTTCAAAGCATGAGAGCAGTCTTGATTTATTCTTGATCTAGGACGGGAATGTGCAACATCCAAATGAACACCTACATTCTCTATTAATTACCTTTCAGTTGCTGATAACCTTCAGAAGATAGTAGATGATCCGACTACCTGCAAAGTGTTGACCTTTAAACTGGTGAGTGACCAGATGAGGGATGTCACAAAACCAAATGTCTGGAAATGGCCACGTGAAATAAGGGAGGGACGCTTAGATTGACTTCCACTACTGTCTGAAAATAGACAAACGTTATTCAAATCCCAAATGAATAGCGGTCCTAGAGAAAATCTGTGATGACAGGCGTATCGCATCACTAACTTTGTCCTCTAAGTGGAATACTGATGGTTGACGCTCCTAATCTGCGCATATGCTGCCCTGCGAGCACCCCGCTATGCGATTTAAATTGAATCCACACCAAGCGGAACAATGCAAATTCTCTCCAGAGGAGAATTAAGGAGCAATTATGGCAATCCCGGTGGACTTGCCGGAATGTTGGGGCTATTTTCTGGCTGCCTTTCAGAAGGCGTGGATGAGGTAAACAGCATCTGTGCGGTGGGTCACAGTTACATCACTGCTGGCCCTCTCTACCACATACGTCTATCAGCAGATGGTGAATGTCGCCCGAGACCTTCTGCGGTGCAGAACTGCATCGGAGGAGCCAGGCTGTGCAGTTGGCCAGTGGGTAAAGATATTGGACAAAGCACTTGCTCATTTCTATTTGTTAACACACTGCTCATGTCCAGGCAGCAGAAACGCACACCCAGCCACTTAACTCCAAATATCGACCAAAACAATGAATTATGTTGGCAGTCTCATGAAACACGTGGACAATGAGAATAGTTATCTTCACTTGGAGAACAATTTGTTACATTTGACCGAGTGGATTTATACCACAGGACTCGGTGAGCAGCTTTATGATCAAACTCAGCCAGTGGTTTGAGCAGCCACTGTGGGCATTGTGAGAGGAATCAGCACAGCCTATGGTCTCTTCTCTGTGTAGATCAGGCAGCTGAAACCCCAGACGCCGGGGAGAGGCTGAGCCCTGCTACATGCTTTGCTGTAAATGCCTGGAAGCAGACAAACATTGGGCCACTGACTCACGCTGTACCACTTCCAGGGGAATAGCAAAGTGAAATTGAGATATTGATTGCCTCTCAGGAACTCCACTTAAACCAATCTAAATTCGTGTTACCAGTAATAAGGCCTCCTTGTGGGGCAGCATAGGAGTATAAGTAGTTTGGAATTTTGCCTTAGAAATTCTTCACTCTCAGGTGAATTTGTCAATAAAATGAAATGAAAAACACAAGGTACATTTCTTTAGCTTTCGTAGAGCTTTCATGGAGTTATCCATACCTGTGACTGAATTGCAGAGAAAATTATTCAGTTTTTATTATTTTTATTTTTTTTTACATCAAAGCTTATTTAGTTTAACATGATAGGGAGGGTTGTGAGACCACTGGCTTTCAGTGGTTCTCCCTGTGCTACAATGCAAAATGTGTCATTGTCCACATACTTTTGAAGTTTACTGTACATTTTAAAAACTGTCACAGAACACTAATTACATTCCATTGATTTATATGTATGTGATTACATATTTTTGCTACAGTGATACATGCAGATTCCCGTACTGTATCAATTACTTTGAAATAGGAATGTCACGATACCAGAAATGTAGTAGTCGACACCAATACCAGCGAAATTCCAGGATTCTTGATACCCAATTCGATACCACGGTAAGAAAACTAAAACAAAACAATAAATCCCATGTACTTACGAAAAAAGCAGAGGCTACACACACACACACAAACACACACCTCTACTCGAAGTGCAAGCTTTAATTTAAATTTACTGATATGGTGACAGACCATTAGTCCGGAAATATTTATTTAAAACGCTAATGTTACATTTTGATGACAGATGACACAGACTGAAAGGTGAGGACCGTAGCCTACTACTACGAACTATGTTTACATATACATTACTCCAATCTCGTTTGGCCGCCTGGCCTCATAGCGACATTCTAGGCCTGGTTTAAGAGGTTAAGCCATTGCAAACGTCTTATGATAATAGTTGGCTAGGCTACACTGCAATGCCAGCTGTCCCAAACAAAAATAATGGTACCGTGTATTTCAGGATAAGGATAACAAGGAAAATACTTTGGATGCGTTAATGTAAAGTGAATTGAAACAGACTCACCTTAAATTCTTGAAATAAATCTGCATGTCTGTCTTTGAGGTGCCTTGCTAAGTTGGAAGTGTTTTTCCACCTTTAGTCTCGAAAGTTTGAAGGCACCGTTTGCTTACTGGTTTATGCGAATTTATTACCCCCCGATCATCCGCCGGAGATGCGGCTGCACTTGCCTCCCTTTGTCACGCTTCGGATCCCCAGTACCTATGGTACTGTACAAAAACGATTACAGTCATGTTTTCAGAATTTTGGCATCGACTTGGTACTGAAGTATCGGTTCTCGTGACATCCCTAGTTTGAAATGTTTTAAAATGTTTCATTTTGTCCCTTTAATTGTTTTATGTGACATGTAAGACTTTGTTAAGCCGACTGCACCGTTTAGGAGCCAATCCATAAGCGTTTCACTACGCCACTGATCACATCTACGCAACCATTTTGAAATATGAAAGTGATGTGGAGTGGACTACAGTATGTCACATTGGACCCTGTTGCATTTTATGAATTCATAGACGAAGTGAAGTAAAAGAAAAAATGTCCTGGTGCACTTTGCATCACTTAAGCTTTGCCAGAGACATGGTATAGTCGCCAACGTAATGAAGACTAACTCGATTTAGTTACTGTAAGCGCTATTACACTGCTGTCTCTGAGGAAATGAAACGGGTTCTATTATTAAATGGATAAATGACATGGTTCTGCATTGGCTGTCGGGACGTGCTGCTGACATTTTCCCAAACCTTTTTCATTAAAGTTTCATTGGCGAATCCTCTTTTAAGTATGTTTAATTCCTCCACTCAGTTCGTTCTTCATGGCCCTGCTACAATAGGACACATTTCTCCTGGGCTTTACATTTTCTTGGTTTTGAAGAATTTAAGAGGTCAAAATAGTATTATTAATCCTTTAAACTGTGGCTTACTACTTAAAGTGAATAATCAGTGACAAAACCAATAAAGATACAGCTCTTGATTGGGTGTTGGATTATGTCTGGTGATACCTCTTCTGATTATGTTTCCCCATCAGGTCTCTGGCTGTGATGACACAGAGAATCTGGATGATGTGAAGCTGGTCGGCTTTGCCCAGCTGAGCGTTAGCTGATGCCCTCCTCTTCGCGGTCACAGCAGGTGAGATGGAGGAGGCAGGTCTTAACAGACAGACAGACTGAAAAGCACCGCGCACACACCTTGCCCTTCTCCCACTGTCCCCTCCCCCCCTCGACGGCCCCAAAGCCGAGCTCCGTCGCAGCTCCGCTCAGCTAGCTCCTCCCCTGCCCCCGGCTCACTGCCCCCTCCACTCCTTACCGCCCCTCTCATGGGCACTCCAGGCCCCACAGAAGCCAGGCCCGGCGCACAAACCATGATTCAGCCCAGGAAACTAAAGATGTACTCTGGTGGTGATTGCTTGGGGAAAAGCAAAGTGGCTTAGGAGATGTTGTTGTTTTCCTTTTTTTTCATTATGTTACCTCTGCTTTAAGCGAAGCTCTTACTATTTATTCATTGAATAGAAAAGGCATTTTATTTGTTTCGCAGTGTTACTTTTTGCAGTAAAAATGTTTGCCTCTTCAGCTTCCTTTCACAGGCCACTCATTTTGAGATCAAGTTCCCCATACTTCTGTAGTCTCTGTTCAGAATGTACAATTTATTTAATTTGTAGAAGAAGCACATTTTCATGAAAACAGAATGAATGTTTCAACAGAATGATCTCTACGGTTTATAAATTAGCATAAACCAACACATTTAGGGGACCCATTTTTCGGTGAAAGTAAAGGACAGGTAAAACCTAGATGCTGCCGTCTGTAATTTGCTGCTTCTTCATACGACAGTGTTGATGCTTAAAAGATGCTAGAGGTGCCTTGTTCATTAATCTGTGCCTAAGAACGTAGGTAATGAGTGAGACCACAAACAGCAGAACTTGTTTATGTTCAATTGTTTGGACAATTCACAAAATTGCATATATTCCAGCATTGATACAACTCAATTATAGTATTTTCTCAAATCAATAGTTATCTTCTAAAGAAAAAGCTACAATGCACTTTTAGGCAGAGCACCCTACAAAACAATGCTTGGCCCGGGGAGACTCACGGTATAAACTGTAATGAGTATTTAACCTGTTTGTTATCTGACAACAATGGTCATTTGAACCGTAACACAAACCATAATCCTGTAATGTGCTTCATTTTATGTGTTTTCAGAAGCAAAATTAATTGATAAAATCTTTAAAAATTGTTACTTGCTCTGTCTTTCTGCACTACAACATATTTTTCCCTAAATATATTATTCTCTGAAATGTACTGTATAACAAAGCATCTGCGAACGAAACCCAAAGGCAACTATTGAAAGTTGATGAGCCATTTGTTTGTCCAAACAAGTACAGTAGCTCTAAATTATTTTCTAAAGTATTGAAGTGATGAATAAATATTAACTTGTACTAAATATTTTAAGAGGTAAGTTATTGTGTTTTCTATGTTCAAGTATGTGTACCATTTCCGCATATTATCCTTGTTCCCTTTCTGTAATCAGCCTATTAAAAATTTCAGCTAAGGAGCAACGAATAAAATAAAAATGCTATTATTAAATCAAATGTGATATTCTGGTAGTGATTTAACTGCTTATTGTCTTAAACATGTACTAACTTAGCTCAACAGACATTTATCACAATAGCCTTTTTTGGGGAGCTTTATTGTTGAAGTCATAACTGATCAAAGTCTGTAGCATCTACACGTCATGGTATTAACCGTTTAAAGTATGTAATACTGTCTGTCTTTACACATCAGGTAAAGGGTTTGTGAGCAATCAGTATATAAATTGAAAGCAATACTTGGAAGAAGAGATCATAATGAACACTTGTGGCACCATTTGATGAGCTTCCTTTGTAATTACACTGTGAATAATTACACTGGAAATTAAAACTTCACAAAAGAAGATTGCTTCAATTCTTCTACTGGCCTAGTGAATTGCCAAAAAGGTAAGTTTCTGCAATGTATGTAGAATGTTCTTACCATGACTAGGAAAAACTCTAGTTTTGGTGGTATGATCACTTTAAAGTGTGTTACACATATGTAACAGTGGGCTTTGGGTGATGTAAACCAATATGTGCATTGATTTTCTCATTTACAACATGTGTCAAAACGGAGATTGTGTCATTGTGCACAACCACGTCAAGGTCACTCCTTCCATATCCCAAGTGCAACTGTTTGGGGGAGACAATGAAACCATGAGGTGTCCTTTCAGCCAAACAATGCCTCCATTTATTAAAAACGGGATAAGGAATCTGGTAATGTCACCATTTGGCAGACACTGACACTTGTCAAGATGTCCTCCAAGTAAGGCTGGGCGATAATTCGGTAAATATCATTACTGAGTTTTTAAGTAGTTATAATGCTGCTCACCATTGTTATTTTATTTGCACTATTCCAATTTTCAGTTTTTGTTTTAGAGAATTGTATTATTAAAAGTTGTACAAAACAAAATCTGTTTTCTTTCTTGATTTCTTGCATTTAACTTTAAGCTTAAACTATATATTAAAAAAAGGGTTCTATTTTTTAAGATTATAATGGCAACAAAAATTTCAAAATAAATAAATCATCATTAATATTTATTGATGAAAAATCCTGAATATATCTTGATGTAAGTCTTGGCCCATATAGCCCAGCCCTACCTCCAAGTGAAATTATTTGGTATGTCAATTCAAGTGGCTGGATCCACTGAAAATCAACATTTTACAAATGCATACATGTACATTATATTGCTTGCTGGAAGAAATGTGTGGATGATACTTGAGTCTGTCCACAATAAAATTTTATGAACATGAAAATCCACACAAGCAGCTATATTTCTACAAATCAAATTTCCAAACTAAGGTTGTCAACGTGAATGCATTTTAGGGGTCAACAGAATAGGTTTCATTACTGTTCAAGTATGTATATTTTTTATGTAAAAAAACAAACATTGTATATCACAACAATCCTCTTCAGGATAGATATGGATGCTTTCACAGTCAAATGTCACAATAGCTTATAATACTAGACTTTAAAAAGCACTTGAAAATGGCCATAACCAAATATAATTATTTCCTGTTACTTTACATTACAATAGCAGTGCTTCAGTAAAGGCTGGTATGCCAAATACACAGGGTAATACATTCACTTGGGAATGTAAATAGTAGTTACACTGTAAGTTGACACTTGCACAAGATGATATTTATGTCTGTTGATAAAAGGTAGTGTTAATGAATCAGCTCTCTAAATACAGTATACAGTAATAGTAGCCAGGTTTATCAGATTCAGAAGCTTGTAGTATGACACATTTATTTACCTAAAATACACGTTAGGAATAGTTAGACATTTTGGAAATCAAGCCCTTTGTCTCCTTCCCCAGAGTCAAATTTACTCACAGATACAATTTTGTTTCTGCACTTAGTGAAGGAAGTTGCCAGCTGGTCTGCAATTGCTAACTAGTGCAATTGCTAAGTCGTGGCATGAAAGCTGTTCCTCTAGACTTTCGCTCCTTGCGTTGACTCATGTAACTAACTCTGTTTCTCTAACTCCCTTCATACAGAGACACAGTGCATGCAGACACACAGTGCTTTCGGAAAATATTCAGACACCTTCACTTTTCCCACATTTTGTTGTTATAGACTTTAATTTTTAAATATGTATTTTTTTCAATCAGCATACACACAATAACCCTTAATGACTTTTTGTGGAAATCTGGAAAACAAAATCAGAAATATCTCATACGTAGTCTTTATACCCTTTCTCATGACACTTAAAATTTAGCTCAGATGAATCCTGTTCTTTGATCATCTTTGAGATGTCTGTACAACGCGAGTCCACCTGAGCCAATTGCAATTGATTGGACATTATTTAGAGGCACAAACCTGTCTGTATAAGGTCCCACACTACACAGTGCCTGTTAGAGCAAAACCCTGGACATGAACTACAAAGAACTCTGCGTAGACATTTGAGATTTGTGCACATCTAGAGAAGGTCATAGAAATGTGCTAATGCATTGGACGTTCCCAGGACCACAGTGGGTTCTGTCATTTTGAAATGGAAGGAAACCGGAACCACCAAGACCTCCTACAGCTGGGTGTCTGGCCAAACAGTTGGGCTTTGGAGGGAGGTGACCAAGAAACCATTGGCCACTCTCACATCTCTGCAGAACTCCATCAATCAGGCATTTATGTTTCTGTGGCTAGATGGAAGCAGGTGACATGCCACCTTAGTAAACATGTCACCTGATGGACTCATAGCATGAAGAAAATGATTATTTGGTCTGATGAGACCAAAATCAAACTATTAGGACTGAATGTCAAGCCTCGTCTGTCCAAAGAAAAGGTGCCGCTTATCACTAGACTATCCCTACGGTGAAGTCTGGTGGTGGGAGCATCATGCTATGCTTCTCAGGGGACTGGTAGACTGGATTTAGGGAAGGATTAACAGAGCAAAATAAAGAGGAATACCTTGCTAGAGTAGCTTTGGTACAAGTCTGTGAATAGCCCAGTGGCCCAGCTGAAGTCAGGACTTTAACCCCATTGAACATCTGTGGGGAGACCTGAAGGTCACAGTTCAGTCACAGTCCCAATCCAATCTGACAGGGTTTAAGAGGATCTGCCAGCAATAATGGGAAGAACTGTGTACATCCAGTAGTGTAAAGCTGGTAGGGGCATACTCAAGAAGACTCAAAGCTTTGATCACTGCCGAAAGTGCTTCAAAAAAGTATTGAATAAAGGGTCTAAATACTTGTTACATGAGATATTTTATGAGGTGTTGTGTGTGTAGATAGATGTCCAAAAATAACTGTAATTAAATTAAATTGAGTCTCTAACACAACAAAGTGTGGAGAAAATTAAGGGGACGTTACAAAGGCACTGTACAAATGTTATTCATGAGTTTATCTTGGGAAGCAAATAAAGGCTTTCATTGCCAGAATCTCAAAGCAACCCCTTAAGAAAATTATTTGAGTGTAGAAATAATACATTACATGTAAATGTTTCCAAAATAAGCAGTTACATTTACATCAATATGTAAACAAAAAGTCCCAGGCAAATTCACATTTAGAACATTTGTTTCACTTACACATATAGTTTTTGTAATAGTGAACATCACTACCAATCGTGTACGTTGAGCAGAGATGTATTCATGTCTTATTAAATGGCATAAGAAAATAACCAGTAACATTCACACTTGGTCTACATTTTGCAGAGTATACTAAATGTTGTCCGTGCTGCAGCATTGTGGAATTTATTTCAATGAACTGTGTATTTTAGTTGATGAGCCTTAAGCCTGTTTGAGGGATAAGACATGTCTATGGGCAAAGCTTTGTCCAGCTGAACTAGTGTCCCCAAAACAGCATTAGGGTTTGGCATAAAGTGGATACAAATGTCTATTTTTCATTTAATAATATCTCCCTTGCTTGTAAATGTTACTTCAAAATGTTACATTTACAGAGTAATTGTTAATCAAAATGAGTTTGTGAAGTCATTGGTTGAAACCACTGATTGCAAAATGATTAGTAACACCACAGTATATTAAAATGTTTCCAACAAGAACATGCACTTCACAAGCCTCAGGCCTCCGAGAACATGCCTCTTCAGGCCCGCGAGAACATGCCTCCTCGGGCCTCAGAGAACATGCCTCCTCAGGCCTCCGAGGCTTGTGCTGTAATAGTGGCCTATTGAAAACTAATGCTGTCAGAAAATAAAGACATCTGAAACTTTAAGTAACTTTGTCAGAACACAGGGTTAAAAAGATAAAAATGAAAACAGAAGGGTCCAAGTTTTGAAGTCCTCAGGTGCTGCTATTTAGCATCTGAGGTGTTTCTTGCTGGACATGTCATTCCATATCCGATGCATTTCTTCTGGGGAGATCTGGTGGACAGTTATAACACGACGGTACCTGCACAGGCTGTAGGCCATCTTCCAGTGATTGAAGCCACTGTTCTGATAGGGGTGAATGCCCAGCTTCCGCAGACACAGCCCCACGTATACATCCTCCAGATGGAGCAGTCTGGTGTGCAGAGAGGTCTTATAGATGAGCTCTGCCACGTCCACTGAGAACACGTAACCCGTGCCCGAGCAGAACGGCGGGTACTTGGCTTCAGGGTACAGGTCTCGGGGCATGTACCACTTACTACGCATGTCTCTGATGGGACCTCCATTGATGACGTAGCCCGTGAAGTACCTCCTTTTGGGCTTGGTGGCGGGCTTCAGGAGCTTGTACACCAGATTGTCCATGTTGACAAAGATGTCACTGTCCGTCTTCATGACGTACTGGGCCTGGGAGCAGAAGGTAGCCACCCAGCGCATGCCCATCAGTGTCTTGAGAGTGAGGTTGTGGTACGAGTCTATGAAGTCCTCCACCACGATGTCGTGGAAGATCTGGCTCTCCTGCTCCACCATCTGGTTGAGGACCGGGTCCGTGTTGCGGCCCAACAGGAAGAGGGTGATGATGCGGATATCGCTGTAGGTGCTCTCATCTCCCCACGTCTCCCGAATGGCCTGCCTGGCGTCAAACTCTTTGTGCGTGGTGCTAATAAGGATGACCAGGAAGGGCGTGTTGGTCTCACATTTCTTAGGCTCGTTGATGACAAAGTCAAAGGCGTGTGGGTTCAGCGTTCGTGTGCGGATGTTGCTGAATGTGCCGTTCTTGAGGGTTTTCACAGTCTTCCGGATAGGCAAAGAAAGCTGCCCACTCACATAGGAGGACGTCGGGCGGGATAAACTCAAGTACCAAAGAGCACTTGCCCAGCAAACGACTGTCAACACGTACAAGCATGAGACCTTTGAAGGCATTCTGCCACATTTATATATATTTAATGCATTGAATCTTATAAGGCTTTCTGTCCATTAGCAGTGTTTCTTCTCGCAAGGCAGCATTATGCTGCAACAACGTGCTGCTTGACATCAATTGTCAGTAATGGATTGTTTTAGAGGCACGTGATGGGACGGTTGTTGTTTGCCTTTTAATGAAAATCCAATCTGAAACTGCACCGATTTGCTGTTTTTCTTCTTGACTTTTGTGTTTCTCCATTTACATCTGAAAACAAAAGATAGAAATAATATATTAACAACAGAACAAACGGAAAAGCTTTAAAAGGTTTGGAAAAAACAGCTCTCCCATCTCCTACATTCAATAATACATGTCTAAATGTCTAAAATCATGTCTAAAATCAGTACAATCAAACGTTCTAACCAACAGTAAGGTGCACCATGAAATACAATTGTAATGCAGAGCTGTATGAGTTCTTAAAAGTTCAGAAAGCTCAGGGAAATTGAAAAAGTCTATTGATCTTTTGGATAGCTTACTGAAGTGGATATAAAAAGTGGATATAAAAAGTCTACACACCCCTGTTAAAATACCAGGTTCTTGTGATGTAAAAGAATGAGACAAAGATAAATCATGTCAGAACTTTTCCACCTTTAATGTGACCTATAACATGAACATTCAAATTTGAGGGGGAAAAATAAAAAATATAAAACTCACAATAACCTGGTGGCATAAGTGTGCACACCCTTAAACTAATACTTTGTTGAAGCACCTTTTGATTTTATTACAGCACTCAGTCTTTTTGGGTAAGAGTCAATTAGCATGGCACATCTTAACGTGACAATATAAGCCCACTCTTTTTTGCAAAAGCACTCCAAATCCGTCAGATTGCGAGGACATCTCCTGTGCATAGCCCTCTTCAGATCACCCCACAGATGTTAAATTGGATTCAGGTCTGGGCTCTGGCTGGGCCATTCCAAAACGTTAATCTTTTTCTGGTGAAGCCATGCTTTTGTGGATTTGCATGTCTGCTTTGGGTTGTTGTTGTGCTCAAAGGTGAACTTTCTCTTCATCTTTCTAACGGATGCCTGAAGGTTTTGTGCCAAAATTGCCTGGTATTTGGAACTGTTCATAATTCCCTTCACCCTGACTAAGGCCCCAGTTCCAGCTGAAGAAAAACAGCCCAAAAACATGATGATGCCACCACCATGCTTCACTGTGCGTATGGTGTTCTTTGGGTGATGTGCAGTGTTGTTTTTGTGCCAAACATACCTTTTGGAATTATGGGCAAAAAGTTCAACCTTGGTTTCATCAGACCTTACCACATTTTCCCACGTGCTTTTGGGGGACTTGATGTTTGTTTGGTAAACTCTGAACACAGCCACATCCCCAGTTATAAAAGGGTGTGCACACTTATGCAACCAGGTTAAGGTTTTTATTTAAAAATATTCCCCCTCGAAGATTTCAGTTTGTTTTTCAATTGAATTGTTCACATTATTGGTCAGATTAAGAGTGGAAGAAGTTCTGACATGATTTATCGTTGTCTCATTCTTTTACATTACAAAAACCTGGCATTTGAACAGGGGTGGGTAGACTTTTTATATCCACTGTATATCAGAAGTGTTGAGGGATATATTCAGAGGGATTAGGAATACCGTCTGATTCTTTATCGCTAACACTCTGACTAATGCATTTAGTAAATGGTTAAACATTGCCAAAGTCAAATTATATTTTCTTCCCCTGAATTCTCACCAAGAGTGTATCTCCATTCACTGCATATATTAATGTCACTGAAACACAAACACCTTTTACATTAAATAACAGTTGTGCAGTAATACAGTTAACATTCTATTTGTATTAGTGGTAGTTATGAAACATGCTTTCTAATATCTAGGGTTTGTATAATTGGACAGTTACTGTCTAAGCCACAACATACTAAAACAAAGTGCATGTTGCTAAAGCTTTGGCTACAGACCGCCTACTTAGTATAGAGCTTACCCACTGGACAGAAAGCCCTTAGGCTTTATGAAACCCTACAATGACGGGCCAGGGTTAGTAAAAGGTTATACGGCTCAACTGCACACATCTCAACATTTTAATTGTATTAATGGAATGCACATTATAGAATAACACCACCCTCAGACTCCATGAGGGTGGCATGAGTGCCCAATGTCCTCTAGTGGAATCTGTGCTTACAGCCCAGCACTGTGCAGCTTGATTGGCATTCGCCAGAGAACACCAGATAATGTCTATGGCTATAACAGTAACAGAGTGACAGACATACACATTTTGAACGGGAATCTGTAGTACAAGAGCATATTAAAGTAATGACAATGAACTTGGCACAACACATTTTTAAGGCTTACGAAGGCAATTATTAGAATAGACTACTTCAAAATGATTGATGATTTTGTCCATCTGTCACTAAAAACATTTTCCAATCTAAATATTTCCAGTATTTCCAATCTTTTAAACAACTTGTCTCTTGTACATTTTATCCATTAACAGAGACACATCTACATAAGTTCGAAATACTAGTCAAATAATAATACATGTTTCCCCCAAAATGTATGCATGTGTTGGAAATACATTTACATTTAAATGTTGGTCATATTAAAATACATTTCAAAATGCCTAAAAACGACATCAGTTGGTAACTTGCACATGTATCCTAAAACAAAACACAAAAACTCCATGAAGTCAAATATAAAATCTGAAAATAGTTAACATTTTGTAGATTGTATTTGTCAATGCCAAAAAACTCCTAATTAAATCCATTTTGATTTAATGTTGTAATATAATGAAATGTGCAAGGGGGTGAATACTTTTGAGAGCCACTGTATATACACTGTTAAAAAAATGAAGGGACACTGTAACATCAAGTAATTTAAACTTCAGGGAGGAAGCATAAGTGATTGTGAATCAATGTCACCTGTTTTGCTGCAAATGAAAGTGACAACAGGTGCACTGGAGAGGCAAAAGCAAGACAAGCCCAAAAAAAGGAATGGTTTTCCAGGTGGCGGTAACAGACAGTTGTTCTCTCCTTATCCTAGCCGAATTATTCTTCTCTAGTTTTGCGTTTTGCTAGTGTGCTTGTAGCATGAGGCGGTACCTGCAGGCCATTCAGGTTGCATAAGTAGTCCAGCTTCTCGACTGCTCCTGTTGTGTCTCCCAGTACAGTCTCAAGAGCATGGAGGAGATACCAGGAGACAGGCCGTTACACGAAGAGAGATGGACAGGGCCGTAGAAGGGCATCAACCCAGCAGCACTGGTATCTGCTCCTTTGTGCGAGGAGGAACAGGAGAAGCACTGCCAGAGCCCTACAAAATGACATCCAGCGTGCTACTGGTGTGCATGTTTCTGACCAAACTGTCAGAAACAGAATCCATGAGGGTGGCATGAGGGCCCGACATCCTAGTGGGACCTGCGCTCACAGCCCAACACCGTGCAGCTTGATTGGCATTCATCAGAGAACACCAGAATTGGCAGGTTCACGCTGAGCAAATGTGACAGATGTGAAAGAGTCAGGAGAAGCCGTGGTGAACATTATCCAGCCTGCAACATCATCCAGCATAACCGGTTTGGTGGTGGGTCAGTGATGGTCTGGGGAGGCATATCCTTGGTGGGTTGCACAGACCTCCACGTGCTAGCCAATGGTACCCTTACTGCTGTTAGGTACCCTGAATGAAATCCTCAGACTTAACACTGGTGCAGTAGGCCCTGGGTTCCTCCTGGTGCAGGACAATGCCCGGCCTCATGTGGCCAGAGTGTGTAGGCAGTTCCTGGATGACGAAGGCATTGATGCTATTAACTGGCCCTCACGTTCCCCAGACCTGAATCCAATTGAGAACCTCTGGGATGTAATGTATTGGTGCATCCGACCCCACCTAGTAGTGCCACAGACAGTCCAGGAGCTCACTGATGCCCTGATCCAGGTCTGGGAGGAGATCACCCAGGACACCATCTGCCGTTTCATCAGGAGCATGCCCAGACGTTGTTGGGAGTACATACAGGCACGTGGGGGTCATATACACTACTGAGTCACATTATGAGTTGCTGTGATGAAATACACGCAAGTTGGAACAGCCTGTGATTTCAATTATTTACTTAGATTTTCGGTGTGATATTGAATTCAGCCTTCAGTCAGTTGATTTTGGTTTCCACTGACTGTTATTACGTCATTTTGTTCTCAACAAATCACACAGTGTACAGTAAAGATTTTGATCTTTACTGATCGAGACCCGATGTGTGATTTAAGTGTTCCATAAATTTTTTTGAGCAGTGTATTTTAATCCTGTATGGGAGAGAAAGAGTTCCAAGGAAGTAGCATGGTTTCCTGTAAATCTTTGCCTCAGACCGAGACATTACAGGCACATTGTTTATCACCCGAATATGCAACCTTGGCAAGTAACTGTTAATTGACACTGCTGTGAGCTGAGGACACATCCCTGCATGCTATTTATAACTATAAATGCTCTCTATGAGCCCCTGGTGATTTATACCACTAGTTATTCTCCATGGAAAAACAACCTAGGGTTAAAAAGTCCAGTTGGTATCAAACTGATTAAATGACCAATGTAAAAGTCAACAGCATGTCTATGGCTGTATGCAAATATGCACCTAGTGCTCTGTATTTACTAAATCAATTTAGATATCTAGCCTATTCATCGTGTTTGGGAACAGATTCCTATTTGTTTGCACATGTCGACAACAATGAATAATGCTCTACATTTAACTTGCATGGGCAAATTTACCATTAAAGATAACATCGGAGGTGAAGAAAACGACAGGTACCATCATGACAGTGATGGTGTTAGCCCTCTGTACCCATGCCCCAGAGAAGCTCTGGCTTGGCAGTGCTCTGCCTGACAGCTCTCTATGACAGAGTGATATGCTGGTGAAGGGGAACATTGCTCAGAAATAAGCTTTTCCCCTGGAGTGGACGAGGAGAATAATTCACTACTATCATGGTGCTATTACTGAGCCTTTTGAAATCTCACACCAATATAACAGCCTTATATCTTTCAGCCATTTAGAGATGTCAGATAGTATACTAGAGCTACTAGAATATGCTGTCCTTTTGTAGATCTATGCATAACACGTAAGTTGTACTGCAGCCATATTAGGGATGTTTTTAGGTTAGGCTGTCTCATTGCCATTCTATTTTGGATATTTTTTCAGACCCACACAGGACATAATAGGGAATAGCATGTCAATGCAAACCTGGATTGGTTTCATTCTGGCATGTCTGTCAGTATGATGGGTGAAACTGTGTATTCTGATAACATCTTGACATATAACTCAGAATTTAAACAGACAGAACCACCACCAGACAGACATATTAACCTGACTATATTACACTCCCATATACCGCCTGGATAAAATCATCTGGCCTCATGATATATTGCCAAAGCCATAAGTGGAAGATGTTGAGATTGTTTTGTAGTGCACAGTTGTATTCTACCAGAGGCAATGGAATAAATAGTATTTCAGAAATACATATATAGTTTTCTATTAAAGCTAGTCTGGGATTTAACAACTTGTTCAAACTAGAACAAATACCACATAGAAAGTACTGAAAAATGTTATGTTAATGTCAAAAAGAAGTATGTGTATTGTGAGAATAAAACAGACATTTTCAATAGATAGCAATAGTAAACATCATTGGATAGTGTTCATGTATAAAGTACTGTTCATGGTTCTTCGTCAATTTACCAACATTTTATTTTTTTTATCTGTCACCATTTGTAGAATCACAGACAGTATATATTTCCTTTTTGGCAACCATCCTGTCAGAATCCCTCTCAATGTCAGTCTATCTGTGTTCTGTAGCTACTGTACCTCCATTCTTTCCACAAAATCTTTCCTCATTCTCACCTTTCACTGTCAACAATACACTTTCCCTTTCGCCATCATCTCCCTGTCTCCCTCACTGTTGTTCTGTCCTCTAGTGTTCTTTTGTCACGATTCTGGGATTGCAATTCCTGAGATAGTCTTGAGAGAGCTAGATGAAGCAAAGCATCAGTCTAGTACACTGTGCGAGTGGTACAAACGGGTTATGTCCCTGTAAAGGCACACTGTCTTCTATTAACTGACTTCTTCATCTTGTTCACAATTCATATGTTCTCTATTAAATAAACTGGCCAAAGTCTTTGAGATGAAAATGTATTATTGGTTTCTGTTAGAAATTTCCACTCAAAATTGAAAGTCAACAGAAAATATTTGAATTATTTTCAGGCTGGAACGTCCATCTATTGTATAAAACATAATGACAGTAACCGTAATCTCTTGTTAGCTTAAACGTAACACGAAACAATGGA
Organism: Esox lucius; assembly: GCF_011004845.1. Taxonomy (NCBI): domain Eukaryota; kingdom Metazoa; phylum Chordata; class Actinopteri; order Esociformes; family Esocidae; genus Esox; species Esox lucius. The sequence goes on from NC_047584.1 coordinate 17,800,598, forward strand.
TGGTGACAGACAAAGACATTACAGTAGTGCTGCCTGCACTGCTCTCTCTCCCACACACATGCACAGTACTGATTAGTAAAAAATACATTTGGATTTGTCACTTTCCAATCCATTGTTCTACTAACTACATTTTATAATGGAGGACTCTGACAATCTTCATTGCGTGACAGCACATTTAGCTGGCAATTCATAAAACATAAACTCCTTTAGTATGTATTTAGATTGAACCATTTCAAAGGTGATATCTCATGAATTCCCAGCCATGCAAATCATTCATAACTAGATTTGCTTGGTTAAGATGCCACTATAAAATGCTGTGATAGACCTAAAAAGTTTAATTAATCTCTGTCTGAAGTTTGTAGAGTAGCATTAGTGGTTAAGCCATGAAAGAGTTACCAGCAAAGCGTATGAGTGACTACAGCCCATAGGCATTCAGGTGACTCAGTGTCCTTGTTTTCAAACACAACATTTGTGCAATTAAAGGCATCCATCCAAATTTAGGATGTCAAAATCAAATCCAACTTGAGTGAGAGACAGGAGCTTTTAGTTGCCATGGAAGCAGGAAATGAGGGATGGAGAGAGAGAGACAGACAGACAGACGAGAGACAGAGAGAGATAGGAAAAGAGAGAAACTACGCAATTCGAGGAATCTAATAAAACCAAAGCATCTTTGCTTCCATCAACACTACAGGTGTTAAGAGGACATAGCATTTCAAATAAATAATCAAATGGTTTGTACTGTAGATTCTCTGGCATTGTATATTTCCTGCTGAATGCATTTCCCACTTTTTTGCTGCTGCATGTTTGTCAGATCTGTGTTGGTGTCTTAGACTCTGTTTAGATTACTGTAGCGTGTTGCAGAGGCCTGGGCAGCCAGCCAGAACTTTGCAGGGCTATTACTTCAATCCATCTCCATAATGCTGGATGTCATGCAGAGCCGATTATAATGCCTGCCATATGACTGGACAGGCTGCTGACTGTCTGTCAGAGAGGACATTACAACAAAAAGCCTACTGACCTTATCTCTTTCCTTTTCAGACAGAGACACACACATTTCTTTCCGGAGCTTTAATCTACTGAACTTTGGTTTGAAATGTGGCTGGTGGGCTGCACCTCACAGTCGTGTGTGTGTGTGTGTGTGTGTGTGTATATATATGACAATTGTAGTGAAATGATTAGGCAAAGCAACACAAAAAGATCCAATTTACCATGATTTATTGTATAGCAAGGGGCAAAGCTGTGTAAGGAGCGCGGTACAAAGACAACCAATTCATCATAAAGTGACATGCCTTTCTCCGAGCCTGCAGGTGAAGCGTTTGGAAAAATTGCTATTATACGCTCCTGTGTACACAACAAGAAATTACTTGATTTATAGCTTCATGCTGATCTATGGACACTACTTTTAAATGTTTTTTCAATAACAACGTATCTGGCCTAATAGATGCTAGATTCTAGCTGATAGTAGCTGATCCACCCATTATTGGAAAAGGGACACCAAAATACACTTGACCACCTTTCTTTTCTCAGTCACTTTTCTCCTTCAGAAACAATATCTTGGAATGGAAAGACAGGTAAGTACTTTGTTGATCGAAACAGACTGTAAATTATGTACAAGACCGGTTTTCATGAGTGTATTTTTCAGCTCTTCCTCTATTTCCCATTCAACTACAAACGCTGTAAAGAGGTCAGTAGAACACAAGCAAAAACATTAGAAATGCCATGGGTGGAGGGAAGATGCCATTGGGGAAATATCCCAAATCTCCTCATTGCCCACAGCAAAATATGCCTACATTTGTGAGATTATTAGTGGGTGTATTTAACATTATATTCATGTTTAGCCTAGGGTGGGCCAGCTGTCTAAGCTGCTGTTCCAGTCCATATGTAATGCTTCTCTGTGGGTTCACATATGACCTACTGCCCTTTCAGGAAAAATAATTTCTTATATCTTTAACCATTTTCATCTCATATGTCTGAAAAATTGTATGTACTGTATAAAACTCAGAGTATGGCAATTACATCGATGTCAACCCTAATACATCTTCATACCATTGTCACCAATCAACTGGTTCACTATCACTTCCTTTAAACCTGAACTTCTGCAGCCGAAGCTGCCAAATTTAAACTTAAGTGACCACACCTGTGAGCCTGTTATAAAATAAATAATGATGTATTTGACGATTATCTGCTGTTAAATTTTTTGTTTTTTTTGCAGTACATTCTTTCTATCACCAGTGGTCTGCATTCCATGGAGCTCTTAATTGCATCTATTTATTGTACCAACCCGTTTCCAAAAAGATTGTGACGCTGTGTAAAATGCTAATATGAACAGATTACAATGATGTGCAAATCATTTATCCCTACCTTTAATTGCAAATAGTACAAAGACAGCATATCAAATGCTGAAACTGAGAAATATTATTGTTTTTGGGAGAATACACGCCCATTTTGACTTTGATGCCAGCAGGACGTTTCAAAAGGTTGGGACAGTGGCATGTTTACCACTGTGTTGCATCACCTCTTTTTTTTAACAATACTCTGTAAGCGTTTGGGAACTGAGACCAATTGCTATAAATTTTAAATTTAAATGTTTTCCTATTCTTGCTTGACAAAGGATTTCAGCTGCTCAACATTTTGGGTTCTCCTTTGTCATATTTTTCATTTCATAATGCGCCAAATGTTTTCAATGGGTGACAGGTCTGGGCTGCAGGCAGGCCAGTTTAGCACCTGGACTCTTTCTAGAGAGCCATGGCATTGTCTTGCTGAAATAAGCAGGGCCTACCCTGAAATAGACATCATCTGGATGGCAGCATATGTTGCTCCAAAACCTTTTTTTATCAGCATTAATGGTGTCTTCACAGATGTGCAATTCACCCATGCCATGTGCATTAATGCACCCCTATACATTTGCGGATACTGGCTTTTGAACTGTGCACTGATAAGAAGCTGGATGGTCCCTCTCTTCTTTAGTCTGGAGGACGCGGTGTCCATGATTCCCAAAAATTATTTCACCTTTGGATTCGTCAGACCAGGAGAGTTTTCCACTTCGCCTCAGACCATCTTAAATGAGCTCGGTCCCAGAGAAGGCAGTGTCGGTTCTGGATCTTGTTTATATATGGTTTCTGCATGGTAGAGTTTTAACTTGCATTTGTGGATGCAGTGATGTACTGTGTTCGCAAACAATGGTTTTTGGAAGTGTTCCTGAGCCCATGCAGTGATTTCAGAATCATGTCTGTTTTTAATGCTGTGCCGTCTGTGGGCCCGAAGATCACGGCCATCAAATACTGGTTTTCAGCCTCATCGCTTGAATACAGAGATTTCTCCGGATTCTCTGAATTTAGAAATTATATTATGTACGGTAGATTATGACATCCCCAAACTCTTTGCAATTTTACATTCAACTTCTGTAACTTCTGTAACTATCTGTAAAAGGCAAAATCATCTCAAGTTTCTGCTTTTTTGGAAAATAATTTAACTCTGTGGAAGGTTATACACTTCTATGTCTTTCCATCTTTCAGAGAACACATAGCCTCCCATTGATTATCCCTTGCTTATAATTCCTTGTGAGACTGGCTGTTGCTTTACATTTGCTAAACATCATACAGCTCCCCTGAAGTTTAATGACACACCATGAAGGTCTTTCTCAAGGTTGGATTCCTACAGCAATTCCCTTCCTTTATAAATTGTGTTGATAAATCATAGTGGCATGTGACATGGCTCTTTGTTTTCTCATGATAACACATAATTGAATTATTACTGGTATGAAATACTGATAGTGAGACAGCCAGGAAGAGAAGAGACGTGAGAAAATTGTTATGAGTTGACAATGTGGCGTGTTTTCAGTGAGCTTTTTCCTACCATTTGGGTGCATTTGTCCTACCATTATGGTACGTTTCTCCTGCCATTATAGTCCATTTGTCCTACCGTTATAATACATTTCTCCTGCCATTATAGTCCATTTGTCCTCCCATTATGGTGCATTTGTCCTACCATTGTGGTCTATTTGTTGCATCTTTGGGGTACATTTGTCCCACCATTGTGGTGCATTTGTCCTGCCATTAGAGTGCATTTGTCCTACCATTAGAGTGCTTTTGTCCTACCATTAGAGTACATTTGTCCTACCATTGTGGTGCATTTGTCCTGCCATTAGAGTGCATTTGTCCTACCATTAGAGTGCATTTGTCCTGACATTGTGGTGCATTTGTCCTACCAATATGGAGCATTTGTCCTACCATTAGAGTGCATTTGTCTTACCATTGTGGTGCATTTGTCCTACCATTAGAGTGCATTTGTCTTACCATTGTGGTGCATTTGCCCTACCATTAATGGGCATTTGTCCTGCCATTGTGTTGCATTTGTCCTGCCATTGTGGTCCATTTGTCCTACCACTGTGGTTTATTTGTCGCGTCTTTGGGGTACATTCGTCCTACCATTGGGGTTCAATTTTCCTACCATTGGGGTGCAACAGTCATATTTGTTGCAGTATCTAGTCAAAATATACATGCTAGAGTTTGAGGGCTAAGAAGTTTGTCATGCCAACCATAGACTGTATACAGTTACAGTACCAATTTAGCTTAATTTAGCTTGATAGAAAACGAGGACAGCAAACTTGACAGTTCCAATGCAGACAGACCTCGTGAAATCCATTCCAGGTGAGATGATTTGGTGTGGAAAACATTTCATAAATGTCGGAGAGCAGGAGGTGTCTCATAGAAAGTGGCATAGCTGTCAGTACTTGTAAGTTATTTGTGGAACTTTGGGCTGCAATTAGAATATTTAGTAGAGCCATTTAATGTAAATGGTACTGTAGCTTTATCTGTGTCTAAATGGGCTGTTCCGGCATGAAACAGTTCATTTCAAAAGTGCTGGAATACAGAGACAGTGTATATCAGTGCCTTTATAAAGTATTTAGGCCCCTTCACTTTCTCCACATTTAGTTTTATTATGGACTTAATTTGTAATAAATTACATCTATTATGTTTGCTATCAATCTACCCACACTACCTCATAATAAAAAAGCGAGAACAAATGTTTAGACATTGCCAATTTATTGAAAATAAAAATGTTAAATATGTACATAAGTATGTAGACCCTTCATTCAGTACTTTGTAGAAGTGCCTTTGGCAGCGATCACAGCTTGGAGTTTTCTTGTGTATGCATATACTAGCTTTGCACCCCTGCATTTGGGCAGTTTCTCCCATTGTTTCTTGCAGATCCTCTCAAGTTCTGTCAGATTGGCTGGTTTGTGTTGGTGACATAGGGTCTTCAGATCTCCCCACCAATGTTCAATGGGGTTTAAGCCCGGCTTTGGCTGGGTTAGTTCCAGGAGACTTGTGGACAAACATCTGGGACCTTATATAGACACAGCTCCGGAAAAAATTAAGAAACCACTGCACCTTTTTCTTTCCTTTCCAAAAAGTTGAAAAATAAAGTTTTGAGTGAGGAACAGAAGCGTTCAATTGCAGTGGTCTTTTAATTTTAACCCTTCTGTTCCTCACTCAAAACCTTCCTTTTTTACTTTTTTGGAAAGGAAAGAAAAAGGTGCAGTGGTTTCTTAATTTTTTCCGGAGCTGTATGTGTGTACTTTTCTAAATACTGATCAATCAATTGAATTTGCCACAGTTGGACTCCAACAAGTTCTAAAGACATCTCAAGGATGATCAAAGGACATAAATGCATCTGAACTCAATTTGGAGTGTAATGGCAATCTACAGTGTTTGACAGCTGTGAGCAGGAAAACTCTCTTTGAGACGGTTTAAAAGAAAATGTAGTTTGACTAAGCTTTCTACCTTGTAATGGTCTTAATTAATAAAATGTTGTCCTTAAATGAAATAAAATCCAACATACTATGTAAACATTTAAGAGTAATTCAATATTAATTTTGATGTTACTTAAGGGAGATTTTAATGTTATTAAAACAACTCCCATTATTAATACTGTTATTAATAGCCGAATACTAGGGCTTTACATTAAAATCCAGAATCGTAGTTTTTTTTAACTCAAGTGATACTAAAACAGCTGTGCATATGCTTGAACATTAATTAGAAAAAGGTAATAGCTTTTAAGGATAATATTGAACATGGTTTTGTTTGGAAATGATTAATTTACAAATATTAAAGTTGACCTTTCTAAGGAATTGCCCTCTGCCAGTTGGCATTCAACAATAAACAGAATGGTGATTTAATATTCTGTCATTACAATTTTCTGAAACATTAGGGATCCATACTTTTTTTTATATGTTTCAACTTTACTCCTTTTCAAAATGCACACCAGCCCTTAAATGGTACATTTACTTGCATGTAATCGTATTCTGCAGCAGCCTATGAAAGCTCTTAGACTTATCAACCAAACAATGATCTTTCTCAAAATAGGCCATCTTGGCAGCCAGTGGGATATTTTACATAGCAAAATCCAAACCAATTTCAATAATTTTAAGATATGCCATTGGTTAGTAAATTATACATAATTCTGAATTCCACCTTTCGATATTCCACTACATCTCTGGGTAACATGACAAATTCTCTGTTTTCTTCCATGCCTTCAGAGGAAGGGATTCAAACTAATGACATGCAGATACGCTGTGAATCAAACAGTGGGAATCAAATGATCCATATCCTTGCTTTGAAAAATGAAGCCTCCTCTGTTATTTGTAGCTCTATCACTGCAACATTAGGGAAATATATGCCAATTACATACACTATGGTATGCTTAAGTGGTTGATTTAAATTGAGTTCTGCAATTACAGCAAGGAAAACAAAAGAGAAAATGTATCAAGCATTTAACAAGAAAAGCCACATTGAGCTGAATGAAAACATTTGATAGATTGCAAAGGAATGAGAAAGAACAACAAGCTCATAAACTTAGCATCACTGCTATATTACTCTATACAGGGGGAATGCACAGGCAAGATTCATTTTGGAGAGAGGTTAAAAGCTGTGCTGAATCTTTAGCACACCTAATGCCCTGAGGTGAATTAGTCACATTTTGTTGAGGCTGGTACTCTCTTTGTTTCTGAAATGAAACACCTCTTTACGGTGCAAAAAGCTAGAAAAATAAATAAATAATACATAACAAGTCTGAATTAATAGCAAACACACAAACAGGCTGGTTATTGGGCTTCTAAGCAGTGCTTGAAGCAGAATGGAAATATTACCGGTACTAAGTGCCGGTACACTTTTTAGACACCGTATTCTATAAAAGGTGCCGGTGCTCAAGTAATAAAAAAAAAATATGTGTGAAAATTCTCTGAACCAGTGGGCACTAGTGGATTTCAACAAGTTTCTCTGTAATGAAGATAAAGATACTGTTAGTACACCAGGATCAATTTGCAGGTGGAAGGTTAACTGGAATCTCTCAAATGAAAAAGGAAAACAAGTGGGGAAATGTGTTACTTACAGACTGGGTTGCAAAAATTCCCACATGACTTCCACTCCTGCCAGAGACCTCTCAGCTGCTGTTTGCATGACTCAGAAGCTGGTTAGCCAAGTAAACTAAAGCCTAGGTCTCATGCAAGGTTGCTCTTCAGCTGTCAGGTTGCTCGCATGCAACCACCTCACAAATCAGGAGGGCGGAGACCATCCCCACAAATAGAGCATGGTCTCTTGAGAATACAGATAGGGCATCCCCACAAATAGAGCATGGTCTCTTGAGAATACAGCATCCAATGCAGAACCTGCCCAATCAAATATAGTTGGACATGTCATATGGAGATGACTGAATGAACGGAGCATGCCCATAACAACAACCATCAAAAGGCAGTTGTTTGGAAGCACCTTCCAGGTCAAGACAGGTCATCCATGAAAACAAGAGACTGAACTCATCGGAACTAGGTGTGAGAATTTACAACATACCTTTTAGTACTTGTATTTTTTTTATATTCCAAACTGTGCACAGAGCAAGGGCATGGCTGGGCATAATATACAAAGTTTGTTGGTGAGTTATATGACACCACACTGTGGATAAATTGTAATCCTCTTAAATCTCACAAAGGACTGGCAAATAGGATCCACTTTAAGTGGAATGAGTGGGGCTATTAAATTCCCTCCCCAACAGCATCACTTATTTAGCCCCGATGCCAGGCAGTACATGAAGCTTTCTAGGAGATCCTATCTAGGCCCACTTGGTGGGAAAGCTGTTGTTGCTAATTTTAAGCATGGCGCAGCAGAGGCTGTAAATAAATCATTAAGCATGTCTCAAACAATAAGGCTCATCTCTCAGACGACACAGTGAGTGGTGTGGAGATATGGCTTGTGGGAGTGGTGATGAGAATGGGAGAGAGAGGGAATCTGTCTGTCTAGAGAGATGAGTCAAAGATCCTAACTTCCAAGCCTGCAGGGAACCTATTATTTTAAAAGATTGTTTGTGACATACTATATCTCCTCCTTCTGTACTCCTTCCACCAGCAGTTTTCTCTGCTAAATTGTTACTGCCATTCCAAAAAAAAATCATTTTCTGAATATAATGTTGATGGTAAAGCTTTTCCAATGTGCATTTGAACTAGCAAAACTAGATATAATAGAGAAAACTATTAGAGCTATAAATAAGCAAATGTTTGAAAAATAAAAATCACCAAAATAAAAATAGAAAGGGAAAAAGTTCAAAAAATTAAATTGGATGGGGCACACACACACAGTTTATGTTTGAGCCACTCAGCATCAGAACAAAATGTGTAGAATTGCAGAAAATTAGCTTTAAAAGCACACGTTTTCTCTCAGCCCCATGGAAAATGTCTAGAATTGCAGAACATTAGTTTTGATATAGCAGCGTTTTGTCTCTGCTGCCAAGAGAAGGGACTCTAAAAGCATGCCATTAGCCAGGCCTACTACGCTAACTCTGCCGCCGCTGCTGAAAAAAATCCTAGGGGAAACATTGAGCAGCAATGAGCTGCTATGTGCAGAGCTTCTCACCAACACAGAGCTGTATACCTGCTGGGATGAGGCCAACAGTCAAACTGCAGAGATGGTGTTGCCCATTGGTCTTTGTTCTCTTCTCCCAGGGCATGTAGGGCCCAATAATGTACCAAGCCAAAGGAGGACACGTCATGGACATCCTATTTATTAAAAAATACACTACACCTTGACAGTATAGTGTGCCATTGTCTTACAAGTCCTCTACCTACTCCATCTCTCTCTCTTCTGTTTACCCTACATGGTCTTATAGCTGGGGAATATTTTTGTGGCACAAATAATACTTGTGACCATGGGGCTCCTGTGAAGGCTGGGTGCAGCTGTGTAGGCCATTGTACAGTAATGTGTCTGTGGTATGCACTGCTGGTTTGACAAGAGCTGCCCAGACTTCACTGAAGTGGAAATGACAAGCTGCTGAAGAAATTGTCATTGCCCAAAAGGCACTCTTTAACCTTATAAAGAAATACCTTTACTGTAGGACACCAGAGTTATTGAAACATAGTAAACATGCAAAGACATTAGGCTATTACCATTTCCTTGAATATAGATATGAAATCTCCCATTTAACAGTGATCGTTGATATAATATATATTTCACATGCACAGTTTAAATAAAAGTTTTTATAAAACCATATTAAGATGAAAACACTGATATTGATATTTATTTTCCTAAACCAACTCCTTCAGTACATAATGTTACTACAGTACTTTAAGAGAAACTGACCTTTTTTCACTATGTGGAACCATTTTCAATCCTCCTACCCCCTGCCTTCATCCCTATGGTAAAACCCAACAGCTCCTTAGAGGTAGGCCGAGATTTGGGAAATATCCGTTATAACGTGGTGAAAGCACAATGTCTACTATAAATGAGCCAAGGCTGACTTCTTCCTCATGGTAGATACAAAGTGTTAAGTTATCAACACACTGAGATTATGATAATCATTGGTAAGGAGGAGTTAGTTCTACAGAGTAGACTAGTTCTTTATGAATCAGCTTAATAGAGACTTTCCTTTCAGCTTTCAGTAAATCTGCTCCCAGCTTTCCTTGCTGTCCCCATAATTGCAATTTCTGAAATGTGGAAAAGGATCAAATTTAAATAAAGATAGGGAAGATGTTTTGCAAGCGTAGCCACCAGCCTTGCAAATTATCCCTAAAATGCAGTTATGCCACAGTGAGCAAATTTTCTCTGAGGTGTCAGGCCAGGAGTCACCGGCCAAAGTTGTATTACTTGTTATCTACAATATGGAAAATCATATGAGACAAACGCTGGTTTCAGAACTCCATCAAACTATGCTAATTATCCAAACCTCTGGAGTGAATGTACCATGACAGGAATTCATTGACCCTGGTGTCTGGGAGACACAAGCTGCTGTGATAAAAGCTCATGAATCACGTCTAAGAATGGTGCTGGTTCTACATAACAAGCAAAGCCTATTCTTTGGAGGGGAAAACATCCCAGTGTACCCAAACAACTACAGATGCTGTTGCAAATGAGTACAGGTCTCTTTTGAAATGTAATTGGCATAAAAGACATCTGCCAGCAGGTGACAGGCAGCTTTCAGATGAGGAGAAAATGGAATCGCTGGTTCTCTCTTTTCCGGCTTATTGATTGCTCGGTTAGCTTGTGGGACAGTACTTCTAACATCAAACTAGCACTACTATTGGTATTGTATTACAGATTCTGACTATTCTTGTAGTCTGTTTCAATAGGTGATGATTAGTGTTGGACATGAGTATGAGCTGATACAGAGAATTAAAGGCAGTGGACACAACATGCTTCTACTGTCTGTATTTGGAAAGGGGAAGATAATCTAGACACTGCATAAAGAATGCATTCACAAAAGGCTTATTAAAATACTGTTGTATCCATTCATTGTCCAGTTTGTGATGGTGTGATGTATTAGTATTCATGAATAGCATTTTATTGAGCCATTTGTTAATTGTCTTTTCAAGCTCAATTTCACTAATATGCATTAGCCTACCCACGGACCCAAAGCAAAATATCATGAGCTGAATGTTTGTCTAAATGAGCATGGCTAAAATTTGAGCAGGGAAATGTACATCATGGCCGAATGATTCTCTGTGCAATAACGCATCACAACTAGAAGGTTGTTGACAGATGTACACTATCAAGATAGTATGCAAATATTCATCTTTTAGGAAATGTCAAATTTATGAGAATCAGTCTTGAAATGCCAAGCAAACAGTGCTCTGAGTGACATTATAACCTAATCTGAAGACTGTGACTTTCCCACAAAAGAAATCAAGCAAAATCCTCATTTACCAAAAGTCCAGATTTTAGTATGCTATCCATTACTATATTTTTTTGTTTTACAAAATGTAAGGTTCAACATACATATTTCAGGTTCTAGTAAGGTATAATATTTGCCCTCAACTGGAAATCCATTTAATTGGTTGACTGTTAAAACCAAAAGACATTATCTTGAAACAGAGCAATAATGGAGATGTGCATACTTCTGCACGCTATATGCATGGTACAGTGTCACCATGCAGAGTAAAACCCTCTGGATCTCAGGGGAGGTCAATGAGTTCTAGGAGGCAGGTGCTGCCGAAGCCATGCGTCAGGGTGTGTTTTTAATCAGACAGCCCAGGTCATCTGCTACCCCTTCCTCTGTCCCCGTCCTACACACGAGCTGGAGCCCGTGAAAATGTGGGGGTGTTTGAGAAGAGATCCCTCCCACTAAACATGGAAGGGCACTGAGCAGATTGGCAGTCATTAATGCATCAGACAGTTCTTCTGCTGATTGGTACGCTGGTGTGTTTTCATCCTTTCATTCCTCACATCATCTGCCGTAGCAAATTCTAGAAAATGAATACAAAGACTTGTGTAATCCACTGTAGCAGTCTTTTACAGAGCAAACTGCTTACTAGTGCTTGTAAAACACTACCATGCAATCAATCAATCAACTGAGTTTAAGTGTATATAATGAATATGACAAAAGCTGTGAGGAAACAAACACTACTGAAGTGAGATAGATGTGTGTAGTAAAGTGGGGACAATCGCATTAGAATTCAGTTTTGAAAATGTTTGCTGGTCGCTACTTCCACAATAGCATGACTTCAAGGTGCATGAAAATAGAGACCTGAATCCCTCTGTGCCAAATTAATTACATTTTCAGAGTAAGGTTATAATGTTCATTCACTCATTCATTCAGTAAGCAGAGCAGAGCGAGGCCTGAGGGCTTTCACAGTAGGCAATGATCTTCTCAGCAGTTGTCTTAAACTGTTAATTATCTAACATTTTCAATATCCAATGATGTGCTTAGATAATTATAAAATCAAGTACACACACAGAGAGGAGATCTTTCTGTCTTACACTGCTTGCCATTGGTGAAAAATTTTTTACAGACATTGGTTCATCAAGAACAATACATCTGTATAAAACATGCAGAAAACAAACTAAAGACATTTAAATTACTTAAACCAATGATGTACTCCGGACAGTCAGCATTCAGAGGGAACCAAAACTTTCCAAAACAATGGTTGGAGGAAATGTACAGCAGATTCTGATAGCAAGGGTAAAAAAATAACATGATTAGTGCAGCCCTTACAGACTTAGTTCAAGACCAAATGCAGATTTATGATCCAGTCCCTAAAAAAACAGTGCTCAGAGGCCTTACAAGGGACCAGGGCCACATTACAGTGGGACAAACAGATGGTTTCTGATGGTTTCTGCTAGCTGCAGTTAGGTCAGGACTATAACTTCAGCCCAGCTTGATGGCTATAGTTTGAGACTGGAACAATAGTTCATCTGAGGTAGCTTTGCAAACTGTGAGGTCATTTTCAATTCCCTCCGTTCCTTACCATCATAATAGCTTTAATCAATGAGTCAAAAATACATTTCATGGACGTTGTTAACTCGAGGCAAGATCATGTATAAAAAAGGAATGTAATTAACAATTTAGAAACGGTTCATAGCTAACTGTGCAGGCCTGTGTGAAAAACATGGATTTTTTGTACCATTATTAGGGGACCAAGTACCGTAGGTACAGGTACCCAATTGTTTTTGTTGGTTTTATTATTAGGGGGCCAAGCAACCAAGTTGCTGGAACCCTTTTATGTTTCTACGTTTTATTATTATTATTATTCTCCAGGGTCATTTTCAGAGGTCCATAGCTCGGTCCCCTCTGGCTCAAAACACTCCAAACTTTGCCTGATTGTAGATGTAGATTGTAGATCATGGTACCCATACTCCTCATGGTGGCGCTGTAGCACTCAGTCGAAATTGGAAAAAGTGAAGCTCAGATCTCATGAACCGAATGTCGTAGAGACATGCAACCAAGTTCCAGATATACCCGTTCTCATGCTGACCAAAAAAGTCTCTTGGATCTTTCAAATTCGCCCCTTGGATTTTCCTCCATTTTGAATTTGGTGAAAAACACTTTAACGACATCTCCGAGACAGCTGAACAGATTTGCATGCCATTTGGTGTGAAGGACCTTTGAACCATTATCTTTAAAAGTTATATAAGGAAAGTTGATATCTCAAATAGTACAGCTGAAATCAGCGAATGAAATTGAGCTGGGCAGGTCTATGACTTTTGAAGTCCATTAATACCAAATGGAACATCAAACAGGTATGAAACGAAACAAACTCGTAAATGTTTCTGTCAGGAATGGACAGAAAAAAGTCCCATACAGAAATACCTCTTGGGGGCGCTATAAACATCACTGATGTTTCTCACAATTTTGCCGTTAACAAAAACACACTTAAACGACATCTCCTCCGAAACCACTGAACAGATTTGGTTGACACTCAGTGTAAAGGACCACTGGACCATTGTCTTCAAAAGTTATATAAGAAAAGTTGATATCTCAAAAAATATGGCCTCCATTTTACTTTTGTGAAAAACCCGTTAACGACATCTCCTCCGAGACTGCTGAATGGATTTGCATGCCATTTGGTGTGAAGGACCTTTGAACCATTATATTTAAAAGTTCTACAAGGAAAGTTGATATCTCAAAAAGGATGGCCGAAATCAGCGAATGAAATTGAGCTGGGCGGAGGGGTATCAAACTCTGACATCTCAACTCTTTGTTTCATAATCGTTTCTGGTACTGGTATGTGCAGCTAGATTTCTTTGCAACAGAAGCTGCTTGCGCGTGAGTTTTCCTGAAGCGAAGCATTATATCGCATAGAAAGGTGAGTTTGATTGAGCTAGTTAGCAACCTAATTTCTCACAATGTTGCACACAAGCAGGTAAAGCATACAGTGCCCACTCTCTCATTGATATAGTGAGCTAGTTCCTGTTTTAAATAAGGTTGATGGCAGATAACGACCAATCATCTTACAGCTGTTTTGTATGCGTTATTGTAGCTGCCTAATTTACTAATTGAGCTACATGAAGTTCGCTAGCTAGTTGATTAGTGCTGTGCTGGAGACCTACGCTATATACAGGTGCTGGTCATATAATTAGAATATTAACAAAAAGTTGATTTATTTCAGTAATTCCATTCAAAAAGTGAAACTTGTATATTATATGCATTCATTACACACAGACTGATATATTTCAAATGTATATTTCTTTTAATTGTGATGATTATAACTGACAACTAATGAAAACCCCAAATTCAGTATCTCAGAAAATTTGAATATTGTGAAAAGGTTCAATATTGAAGACACCTGGTGCCACACTCTAATCAGCTAATTAACTCAAAACACCTGCATAGGCCTTTAAATGGTCTCTCAGTCTAGTTCTGTAGGCTACACAATCATGGGGAAGACTGCTGACTTGACAGCTGCCCAAAAGACGACCATTGACACCTTGCACAAGGAGGGCAAGACACAAAAGGTCATTGCTAAAGAGGCTGGCTGTTCACAGAGCTCTGTGTCCAAGCACATTAATAGAGATGCGAAGAGAAGGAAAAGATGTGGTAGAAAAAAGTGTACAAGCAATAAGGATAACCGCACCCTGGAGAGGATTGTGAAACAAAACCCATTAAAAATGGGGGAGATTCACAAAGAGTGGAATGCAGCTGGAGTCAGTGCTTCAAGAACCACCACGCACAGACATATGCAACACATGGGTTTCAGCTGTCGCATTCCTTGTGTCAAGCCACTCTTGAACAAGACAGAAGCGTCTCGCCTGGGCTAAAGACTAAAAGGACTGGACTGCTGCTGAGTGGTCCAAAGTTATGTTCTCTGATGAAAGTAAATTTTGCATTTCCTTTGGAAATCAAGGTCCCAGACTCTGGAGGAAGAGAGGAGAAGCACAGAATCCACGTTGCTTGTAGTCCAGTGTAAATCTTCCACAGTCAGTGATGGTTTGAGGTGCCATGTAATCTGCTGGTGTTGGTCCACTGTGTTTTCTGAGGTCCAAGGTCAATGCAGCTGTCTACCAGGAAGTTTTAGAGCACTTCATGCTTCCTGCTGCTGACCAACTTTATGGAAATGCAGATTTCATTTTCCAACAGGACTTGGCACCTGTACACAATGCCAAAGCTACCAGTACCTGGTTTAAGGACCATGGTATCCCTGTTCTTAATTGGCCAGCAAACTCGCCTGACCTTAACCCTATAGAAAATCTATGGGGTATTGTGAAGAGGAAGATGCGATTCGCCAGACCCAACAATGCAGAAGAGCTGAAGGCCACTATCAGAGCAACCTCCATGCCACACCGCATTGCTGCAGTAATTCAGGCAAAAGGAGCCCCAACTAAGTATTGAGTGCTGTACATGCTCATACTTTTCATGTTCATACTTTTCAGTTGGCCAACATTTCTAAAAATCCTTTTTTTGTATTAGTCTTAAGTAATATTCAAATTTTTGGAGATTCTGAATTTGGGATTTTCATTAGTTGTCAGTTATAATCATCACAATTAAAAGAAAAAACACTTGAAATATATCAGTCTGTGTGGAATGAATGTATACATTATACAAGTTTCACTTTTTGAATAGAATTACTGAAATAAATCAACTTTTTGATGATATTCTAAATTATATGACCAGCACCTTTACAGCTAACAAAGCTGTTTTAAGACAGGCTATAGAGCACTCTTCTTGCATCAGTCTATATGAAATCATGTAAGAGATTGACGACCAATATTAAGATGTTTAAGGAGATTTATCAGAGGGTCTATCAGTTAAGTACCATGTTCTTTAATATTAAAAAAATTCACGCTGTAATGACGTTCTACATGTTTCACTATCATGGTAATTCAGCCTACATGACCTGGTACACCATGTCTCAGCAGGATATTCAATTGTGTACAATTTGAGAATTCAGGAGCTTTACAAAAATGTTTCACCCTCACTTAAAAAACAAAAGTTCCAACCCTGTATTTGACTAACTTAAATGTCAATGTTGCTTGGCTAGTTTAAAAATATTTTTTAACTATCTTTGCAAAAGTGTTTTCCATTTTCAGTGTGTAAATTTGCTAGGTGAATTCTGAAAGACATTAAGGGACGTTTTTACAACACCTCATCCTTAAATAATTCTAACCTACTTGTTTGGTACTAGCTTTTAGTTGTTTTTGATATCATTAAGTGATGTTCTAGTACCACATTAGCAATTTGGCATGATCACTCAAGGATAAGGTGTTTGAGTAATGGTTGTAGGAAATGAGGCCTGTGTAGATTTTATCAAAAATACTTAAATAGTAATGTTTTTACATCATTGATGTCCTGACTATACTTTGAAAAGTTGAATACCACGTTGGTGAATAATGTACTTTCAAAGCTGCAACATTTGTAAATTATTCCAAACTTTTGGCACCCAGTATATAACTTTTATTGTCCTGTTAGATTTCAGATCAATTCCATGGCTAAAATAAAGGTTTCCATAAAATGTATTTCAAATTGACTAACAATATTATTTGTTTTATAGATGCCATGCCAACCTGGATTTATGCTGAGTGTTTTGTGTGTGTCTGTGCATGTGTTCAAGTGGCTCTATAATTAGAGTGAAATTTAATTGTAAAGTTCTGTTTGATTCCCAATTGAGCCAAATGTTGTTGTGTCCTAGGGCAAGGCACTCTACCATATTTACTCCAGGAAAATGTACCTGGACTTATTTTAAGTCACTCTGGATAAGAGAATCTGTTAAATTACTAAAATGTATACTGTACATATTTTTTATATTAATGCATTTGAATTGTCTGTAAACACTATTATTTACAATCTTCAAAGTGGAGTAAAACAAATGGAAATTGATTCCTTTATTAGAAACTTGCTATATTGGCAATAAAAATGATTTGACATAACTACTCAGTTCTGGTAATGTTGTGATTGCTATTAATGTACAGAAGTAACTTTTCTAATTTATTAACTAAATTATCTAGCCCGGCTAGTTTTAATATTTTTAACTTTAAAATAGTAATTTCCATTTTTAATGGGTAGCTTAGAAAAATTAAGCTTTTCACTATACAAGATGTTCTGTGAGTGTGACACTCAACTATCTACTTTTATTACACTGATGCTGAGAATGTTTTTTTGTAATAATCTAAGCTATTCCACAATCAAAGTCAATTGACAATGTGTCATTAGGGTTTCAACAGTATGCCAAAATCCTATTGTTTGTTCCAGTTCACTAATATTATTCTTCTGGCAAATTCCTGTGAGTTAAAATGGTGTAAAGGTACCCAAATTAATATAGTAAAGCGTCAAGAAACACAACTTCTGGTGCAGTGGACATGCCAATCACCCTCATGGTGGCACAAGCCTGTGAAGTTGGACTTTTTGAAAGTTCACCACACCCATCCCTTTTGACCTAGTCTTGGAAATCAGTCCATAGATGTTTCTCCTCACTATGAACATTTTGCCACTGAGACCCAAAACATCGCCATCATGGATTATCAGCCATCTTAGTTATTTTGAAAAACACTTAAAACACTACTAATACGGCAGCAAATGACAAATCTTGATGTAGTTTGACATTTGGTATCTATGTATGAAGATCTAGAAGTGTTGTATGAACCATAAAGAAACTACATTGGGTCACCATTGGAGAGGAAGAAACATCCAACATTGAGTTACTGTTTGTAGACATCTTTTACCCTACATACCAAATTGCATAATTTTCATGCTAACTAAATGCTGAAAACCATTAAATGCTGCTTGCAGCTATAATTGAAGTTGGAAATGTAAAGACAATTGCTTAGTTACAGTAACCTATACATTCCAAAGGGCTTCAATGTTTCCTCTTGTCATTAATCGCTGCTTGCAGCGATTCTTTTGTAATGGTTCAGTTTTCCTGCACCTGAGAATTAAAATGACAGTGACTATGGGATTAAAATGCACTGTCCGATTCTGTGAATATTATAGCACTTTTTGTACATACCCTTCAATTTGCGGCAGTGGTTCTCAAACCTCTCTTCAGGCATCCCCAGCCATTCCATATACAACACATCAACTAATTATGTAGCTGATTACACAACTCCTTTTCCATCGCCTGCATTCAAACATTGAATTTATGCAACTAAAAAATAGCATTAACAATCAACAAAATGCAGGCTTTTCCTTGGTTCCAGAAATCCTTGTTTTTTTTTATGTTATTTGACATCAGAGCTACTGCACTTCAGTTCTACTCATCTTTGTACAAACCCGATTCCAAAAAAGTTGGGACACTGTACTATTGTGAATAAAAACAGAATACAATGACGTGGAAGTTTCAAATTTCAATATTTTATTCAGAATACAACATAGATGACATATCAAATGTTTAAACTGAGAAAATGTATCACTTTAAGGGAAAAATAAGTTGATTTTAATGGCATTTCATGGCATCAACACATCTCAAAAAAGTTGGGACAAGGCCATGTTTACCACTTTGTGCATCCCCTCTTCTTTTTATAACAGACTGCAAACGTCTGGGGACTGAGGAAACAAGTTGCTCAAGTTTATGAATAGGAATGTTGTCCTATTTTGTCTAATACAGGCTTCTAGTTGCTCAACTGTCTTAGGTCTTCTTTGTCGCACCTTCCTCTTTATGATGCGCCAAATGTTTTCTATGGGAGAAAGATCTGGACTGCTGGCTGGCCATTTCAGTACCCGGATCCTTCTTCTATGCAGCCATGACATTGTAATTGATGCAGTATGTGGTCTGGCATTGTCATGTTGGAAAATGCAAGGTCTTCCCTGAAAGAGACGACATCTGGATGGGAGCATATGTTGTTCTACAACTTGGATATAACTGTCTGCATTGATGGTGCCTTTCCAGATGTGTAGGCTGCCCATGACACACGCACTCATGCAACCCCATACCATCAGAGATGCAGGCTTCTGAACTGAGTGCTGATAAAACTTGGGTTGTCCTTGTCGTCTTTAGTCTGGATGACATGGCGTCCCAGTTTTCCAAAATGAACTTAAAATGTTGATTCATCTGACCACAGAACACTTTTCCACTTTGCCACAGTGGAAAATTATCCTTGGCCCAGAGAAAATGCCTGCGCTTCTGGATCCTGTTTAGATCTTATTTTTTGACCTATAGAGTTTTAGCCGGCAACGGCGAATGGCATGGTGGATTGTGTTCACCGACAATGTTTTCTGGAAGTATTCCTGAGCCCATGTTGTGATTTCCATTACAGTATCATTCCTGTATGTGATGCAGTGCCGTCTGAGGGCCCGAAGATCACGGGCATCCAGTATGATTTTCCGGCGTTGACCCTTATGCACAGAGATTGTTTGGATGATATTATGCACTGTAGATGATGATAACTTCAAACCCTTTGCAATTTTTCTTGGAGAAACTCCTTTCTGAAATTGCTCTACTATTTTTCGCCGCAGCATTGGGGGAACTGGTGATCCACTGCCCATCTTGACTTCTGAGAGACACTGCCACTCTGAGAGGCCCTTTTTATACCCAATCATGTTGCCAATTGACATAATAAGTTGGAAATTGGTCCTCCAGCTGTTCCTTATCTGTACATTTAACTTTTCCGGCCTCTTATTGCTACCTGTCCCAACTTTTTTGTAATGTGTAGCTCTCATGAAATCCAAAATGAGCCAATATTTGGCATGACATTACAAAATGTAATTTTGCACATTCAATATGTTATCTATATTCTATTTTGAATTAAATATAAGTTTATGAGATTTGTAAATTATTCCATTCCTGTTTTGCTCACAATTTGTACAGTGTCCCAACTTTTTTGGAATCAGGTTTGTATATGGAGCTACAAATCATCAATAATTAACCAGGTGTGTTAGTTCAGATGGATGCATTATTGGACAAATGTGCAGTAGGTTTTGGTTGTGAAATTAGATTATTTTGTACCCAATAGAAAATAATGGTAAATAATGTAATTTTCTTGCACATAAGAATATAATGACTTTCTGAACAGTTCCACTGATTTTCTTGATGTAAAGGGGTACCTCAAGGCTAAATTCTGGGACCTCTCCTGTTTACGCTATATACAGCTCCTGAAAAAAATGAGACCATTGCAGGTTTTCCTTTCTAAAAAAAGTCAAAAAGGAAGGTTTTGAGTGAGGAACAGAAGGGTTAAAAGTAAGAGACCACTGCAAATTGAACGCTTCTGTTCCTCACTCAAAACTTTCCTTTTCAACTTTTTGGAAAGGAAAGAAAAATGTGCAGTGGTCTCATATTTCTTTTCAGAGCCGTATTAAAAATGTTGGGAATACTGTAAAAAAGTTTAAAATGTGTGGACTGATGGTATAGTATTATATTCTACTGCTTATTCTGTAAAAAAAAAGATGTTTCTGTTTTACAAGCTCAAAAGAAATCACTCCAAATGTAAAACTAAAAATGACTTAAAACCTTGTGTGGTTACTAAGTTAAATGAAACTCCTTTTATTTTTTTATGCCCCACTAACATGGAATGAGCTTCAAGTAGAGCTCAAGCTCAAGAACCTTGTGTCATTTCCAGAGTTCAGAATGTTTCTGATTGTTTCTGTTGTTGATTAAAGTATTTGCTTTTATCTGTCAAATAAATTAATACATCAAAGGTAACCAGGAAATGAAGTAATATTTTCTGATTTGAAACAGAAAATTAAGGAATCATCTAAATTGCATAGTTGGAAGATCATACTTATTTACTGCATTACTATATAGTTTAACAAGAAATTTCTAGAACAGCAAAAACAAACAGAAATGACTGTCACGGTAATGCAAACATGAGAATAGATTCAGAATGTCACATCAGTGACTGTTCAATCTTATAACTTCAGCTAATATTAGTTCACATTTGCCAGACCCAAGTTTGGGAACCCCTTTCATAACTGGGTTGTGGTAAGGGTCTCTGCGACTTCCTCTGTTGCTTTAGTTCTTCCTCAGCTTCACCACTGAGTGCCACACACCACTATCTGTCGCACTAGAAGACAACTCTGTAAAGATAACGTATGAGAACTTGATATCTAATCCTGGACATGAAGTCAGGCTCCATTTGCATTTGCTTCATAATTCTTGCTGGTGAATATGGCCAAAGCCCTTCAACACATTACTGCAATAGAAGCCTCGGCAAGCAAATAAGCTAACATGATTAATGTATTAATTGTTAGGTCATTCTTCAGTGGGGTTTTGCATGTTTGGGAGGTGCCTGTGTAGAAGGCAGGTGTTGCGGTATAATAAAAAAATTGTCATTTGCTGGCATTTTGGAAAAACGCTGATAGCCGCATCTCTAGTTGCAGACTTCTATAGCCACTATCCTGTGGTCTGCCCAGCCCGACTCTGAGCAGGGGTAGTTTTTCAGGTCAGGCTCTTGGACTGTGTTGCAAGAGGGCATTCGACTTTCAAAAAAGGTCTTATAACAACATAAAAAGATAAGCAATCATCCAGTGAATTTCTACAGTAACCTTCATCCAATCCGTGTTGGCCAACAAAATTCACCCACTCCAGCTCATGAATATATCAGTCTTTAGAAGTGGAAACTAAACTACAATTTCAATTTTTTGACCGGAATTATGACAAAATAGAGATTGCACTGGTAACTGCTTTAACAACAATATTATTCACCATTCATTCTGGATTATCCTTTATGATTACATTCCAGGGGATTAATTTCAATCTGATTTATCACCTACAGTGAAATCATTTTTGAGGAGATGGTGTTAAACTGTTGGCCTATTTTAACTTTCTACCTGTGTATTTTAGGGCGGCCATTGTTGAATGTGATCCGCACATGCACAGAATCTTCAGAAAGCTCCAGGTATTAGTTTTTTCAGACTTAGACTGTGTTGATAAAAAAAAATGTTGGCTCTACAGCAGTTATATAGTTAGATTATCTTCTCACTTATAAACATCTGATCCTTAAAGAGCAACTTACCATAAAACAAAATTATTGGGCAGTGAATGGTCTATGCTGCATTGATTTATATCCGATATATTGATAATAGGTTAAAATGCAAGTGTAAATAGCAGAATATTGGTCAGTATCTTCTAACTCTGAGATTTGCAACGCATCCTGAATCCATTGGATCCCATCATGTCTACTTGCCTACTAACACAGGATAATAATGCTTAGGGAAAGTGTGTCATGCCCAGACAACCACAAGCGCTTATTATGCTCTTTGAAATCATTAGGCTGGACCTAGAACAGAACCTACAGATTAAATAAGACAACAAGTCGCCAATGTTAAATTATTCTCCCCTCACAAATTCGCAATTTGCAGTTATGGCCTCGCTTCATCTCTACAACTCCACAGCAGGTTGTGGAAAGTCAGAGATGGAGACGTGTCCTCTGACACAAGCCATACTGCTCCACTTACATTGCTCCATCAACCTGGAAGTACTTGCCGGCACACACACTTGGAGGAGAGCATATTCCCTGGCCAACAACCACGACTGAGCTTTGTTGCTGGGAGGAAATTACTTTACCAGTTAGCCACATGGGCAGAATGTCAGACAGAGCACACGCTTTACTCTGGTTCTTCCATAACCATAATCAAAAGGAATATTTAAGACGGGAGACAATGTAGCGACTACCATCTCATCAAAGAGAATATCAGTACGATACAACGTCCTCTCTGCCCAAGAAGATGGATTAAAACGAGCCACCAAAGCCGAGTTATCACACATCTGCCATGCGGCCTTAATGCATCATTATCATATCCTCTCCAATTAATTATCAGAGAAGAGTAAACCCACAGACCCGTGGACGGTGAACACGATGGCATACAGACAACAGACCAGGCAAAAGCAGAGGAATTGATGTGACCTGGCAAAGGTAGCCAATGACTAACGGACTGCTCATGTCGGTCAGCTCGGGTAGAGTGGCAGCCCCGGGATGGTGATGCATCGCCAGGCAGAACAAGAGCAGCGGCGGAACCTGGAAATGGCCGGGGAGGCCACTGAGGTTGCATTACCTATCGTTCCTCATCTCTGCACACTCCTGTGGTTCTCTAAGTGCCAGGCTGTGCATACAGCAAGGCCCGGTTCTGTTCGTCTCTGCTGTCACATACGTCCCTACAGCGATGGGACTGGTATTAATTTATGTATTATTATGCAGGGGATTCCAGCGTTTTTATCTCGTTATCTGACAGTCTGCAGTCTAGGACAACCCCTGCCACCATGAGATTACCCCTATCCTTCAGCCCGATGGCAAAAAACATCTCATCCCACTTTGGTATCGCTACAGCAGCAAGTACTGAACAAGCATGGAAAACTCCTGTGAGACAGGCCTATGCATGCTTGAGTATAAAGCAGTATGAAACTAAAGAAAACCATGACTCTATCAAATGAACATACCATACCGAAAGGAATTATACCTGTCTCATGATTAACAACATGAAATAGCAAATCATTATCTGTTTAACCCTTCAGAGCATTTATTAAATATGTGGTAAGGGTGGTGAACTGATGGTTTACCACTGAGAAGGTTACGAAGGGGACAGCTAGGAAACTGAGTGCAAGGGAATGCAACATTTATGATAAATGTATACAGTATCTCACTGAAGTGAGTACACCCCTCACATTTTTGTAAATATTTGAGTATATCTTTTAACTCTGAAGAAATGACACTTTGCTACAGTGTAAAGTAGTGAGTGTACAGCTTGTATAACAGTGTAAATTAGCTGACCCCTCAAAATAACACAACACACAGCCATTAACATCTAAACCGCTGGCAACCAAAGTGAGTACATCCCTAAGTGAAAATGTCCAAATTGGGCCCAAAGTGTCAAGATTTTGTGTGGCCACCATCATTTCAAATATTTACAAAAATGTGAGGGTTGTACTCACTTTTGTGAGATACTGTATATAATCTGACTCCATAGTGTTGGGAAATATACGCGATCGTAGTGACAAAATATGTAGACAGTTCTTAGTAAAGGTAGCACGTTCGTCACAAGCCAAACATTAAAAGGTCATGTGTTCAGCCTACACAAATCCTTAGTGCTTCACTTCAGTCAAGCACAGAAGTCAATTGATCACATAGGTGCATGTGCTTATATCAGTTATTGTAAGCGCCCATAAGGTGTAGGTCATTTATCACAAACCGTACATTAAAATGGCAGTTGCTCCTGGGGCTACACAGCATGAGACTAACCCAGGACTCAGGGATGACAAGTCAATGGCATGTGTTCTTGGGCCTATCCAGACTATCCAGGACACAGGGATGCCAAGTCTGGTCGTTTAGACATATTTATATGTGTGTAATTACCAGTAGCCCTATGAGCACAAGTATGAAGATGAACGAGGAATGCCGTTGTAATCTATAATTGTAATCTATAATAGTAATACCCTTTATTGAAATAAAGTAATAAAGTTACAGAATGCAGAACATAGTTACAGGACTTTGGGTAAATAGTAGGCTACAATACAACATGTTGGATGGTCTCTTTAACAAGAACAAACTCCTAAACAGGGCTACAACACATGTTGGGTGGCGTCTTTAATGAGAACAAACTAAAATCACTGTTTGAGATATGGCTATTTATCCTAAAAGCAGACATATCTAAAACACTCCCAACAATCATTAGCATTACTTTACCTTGGCAAACACAATGAACACAAAGGACAGGAACTGTCCCACTTAACCAATGCAAAATTACAGAATGGATTGCCGGCTGTTGTTGTCAGCCGTGCAACATGGACATCACACATCATAACATGCTACAACATTCTAAAGTATGATCCATATTCATCCCTTTGTGGGGAACAGGGGAAATCCAAACACTACAGATAAATGTCCACAATAGCATGCATTTAGTTACATTCCAGTTTACTCCGTGTTTTTCACCTCTCCAGATGAGCTCCGGAGGGTGGGGGCTGATTGCCCACACCAGGTGTTCCAGATCTTTATAGAAGCATATGTTATGCAGGACCCCTGACAAACATCACCATTGGTCTGTTGGAGACTTGGTGTGGCCAGACACTCCTCTTCATCAAATACACCTTCTCTCTTACTCAACAGATATTTCTCATTACACTACAAATACACATCAAATAGTTTTATACTATTACATATCAGGTTTGAAATTCATACAGAAATGTATAAAGGTACCAACAACATATTCTGCATTGTCTACATATAAGTGACTGTAGGTTTTCATAGAAACCTGTTGAATATTTGGTGTCGCATACTCAAGCAGAGAATTGGGAACCATTAAGAATTAGCTTAAAATGTGCAGTGTTATTATGGATCTCCAGCCTTGTTAGGATCTATTTGGCAATTTTATCACAGATTATCTGTAAGGCTACAGCTACCCAGAGTGTGCAGATGCTGCCCTTCACACAAGACATTACAACACTGGGTCTGTAGTCTTGTCTATGGCACAGGGATATTAATCACAATAGTACCCTGTGGCAAAAATCAAGAGACATATTAGGCACATGCCAGCCATTATATGTAAAGGGCAACAATGACTACAGGTGCATTTTAAAAATCATCTGTGGAAATGCAGGTATTTCTTTGACCATTTTCACTTCCCATGAGGGTTTGACTCACATACTGTAACACTATCAACTACTGAACTCTCTTAACTCACAACTGGTATGTTTTAAATTGAACCAAAGTAGGTAACTCATTGGTTTCTCAAATTACATATAAAGTGACTTAATTGTACTGACATGTTCGTTGTATGCTGCTGCAAGAGAGAAAATCTGGTCCAATCACATTACTTCACTGTCTGGTTTCTAGACTTATTTACAAGATGTGTGCCTGCAGCTTCTTGGAAGTGCTCCCCTTCTTGACCTTTTAGTTTCCCAACTCTGTAAAGTAAATATGCATTCAGTTTCAATTTGTTGTTGAGGCTAGGAATCAAAAACAAAACAGGCTTTTCCATTCTCATATGGGAAAACCTGCCATTTCTCCACTACCCTTTTCATGGAAACAGCTTTCACTTCTATAATTTATGGCAATGCTGTGAGGCAAACACAATTACAGTACGGGCCACTGCAAGTCAGTCTGTCAACTGCTCAGACCTTTTGTCTGCATTAATCACCAGGCTATGAAGATGGAACACTTTTGCTGTAAAAATGGCTTCTCCGCTTCCCTTTCCTTTCCTTCCCTCCACTGTCCACACCTCTCTAAATCACACCCTCTCATTTTAGCCCGGCTCTTTCAATTAAGTAATGTGAATAAAGTGTGGCCTAGGCTAGTCCAGTGTTCTACGTCGATGCCTTTGGCGCACATGTTCTTTCTACATGTACTGCTAACATGTACTGCTGTCAGGAAATACTCTGCCCTATCTTTTCCCACTATTGAATAAAGCATAAAATATCAAAAAAACACAAGTACAGATTATATACAAATACTCTAGACTTACTTTACATTATTGTACTTTTTAAAACATTGAATGACTATAAAATAAATAGTAAATATAATAAATGAATTATAATAGAAACGTGGGGACTGTTTAGAGAGTGTCTATATTAGGGGTCACTCAAATGCTCAATTAAATTTGCCCTCCAAATGCTTCTGTGCGGTTATGTGGGTGCTTGTGTGTGGGTATGTGTGTGTTGTCAGAGAGGTGATGGATCAGCATTGAGAGCTCTGGTGCTGCAGGGAATAGGACGGTGAGTCTGGAGCTCTGGGCCCGTTCCTCACTGTCACATTGCAGGGAGCTGACATAGGACATGTTTTCCTCTGGAGAAACCGTAGCTCCAACTAGGTTTCGGCTGCTGTGGAATAATGTAAGGACCAAGGTCCAAAGGCATTGCAGGGTAAAATGAGGTGATGCCGGCTGAAATGTAACCTTGCTTAAATTCAAAGCACTCTCGGTGAAACTTCACTTACAGGCCAAATCACAGTATGTGAAATAATACATGAGTAACAGTAAGGGACAGAAAAGGAGGCCTGAGGTTTGTTGGATGAAGAAAGTTGAAAAGATCTAACAAATTTTAGCAATCCAAAGCTTTGCAGTCCTAGTGACATAATTATGCATCTGGTATGGTTGTTAATGAACACATTCTCAGCGCAAGTAAGGTATTTCCCCAATGCACTTTGCGCAGCCAATAATGAAAACGTATAGTATAAAATACATGAGTTATGCTAATCATGTTCTTTCATTGGTCTTGATTTATAGGGAAAGTATTTAAGAGCAGATGGCCACAGCAATCATGGCCACTGCAAATAAAAGTCCTGAGGAAGTGAGATGGGACACATCCCAACTGGCAACACTATTGGTTATATTGCGGAAGAAATGTCCAGAGCTGACTCAGCCATATGCTGTACAATACAGGAGCATTTGGAGAAGGAACTGATGAGGGATGAGGCAGAGCCCCAGGGACAGCAAAAGGACTTTTTCTCCAACAACCCAACAACTTCGGCACCGCTTTCATTCATAACGGCCTTTAAGAGTGCATTGCTATGGGAAAGGTCTGACTTTTATATACATTTTCGAGATCATTTGAAAGCCAATCACCCCATTCATGGAGAAAAAACACTGCCAGCTAAAAGCTTTACTGTAAAGTCAATACTATCTGTACTATTGGTTGGTGGCACTACAAGCAACTGATTTATGTTCGGCACCAAACAGGTATGTCATAACGTCTGGAGCTTTGTTCAGCCTTCAAATCAGATGATGAATGGAAGGGGGAGGAAGCGTGGACACAGTAAATGCTGCATCCAAATCTATGTGTTTCATTCAATTGTTGCTCGGATAAGTGTAAAGTGGAATGTCTTCAAACCTCCCGAAATGAAGAACACAGTGACTCAGATGTTTAAGTGAGACTTTATTATACGTTTGTGATTTTAAATCTTACTTTGTTTATTACATGAATTACATTACTATTTTTTGTCTTAATCTTTGGGTGCTGCTCTTCAGAACTTCCCTGAGTTGTGAGACCCTCAACAGCAAAGGAGCAGATGCTGTTGATGACAATTATCCCTAATGATACACAAGCAACCTCAACAGTAAGGATGGGACACATCCAATCCGGGCCATTTCCTAAACACTGAAAAACTCCAGTCAGCAGCAATTTCCTCTTACTATTAGAATTACATCATGTGAGACGGTTTAGCTTTTATTGCCGTTTATTGCTTTCCAGACAAATGGACTTGACTCTTGGTTGACCTTACGGCGGTTGCTACAATTTAACACTTTTTCTTAATGGTGATAGAAACCTATGAATTATGCTTGGGATGTCAAGATTCATCGGCATTCATTATTACAGAAGTCTTTTACCCCATTAAGACATTTATTTCTAAAGAAAACATTATTTTAGTCACAGTGGGTTTTACAGTTGGCAAGTCAAATGTTACTAGCACAATGTTTGGCTAATAAATACTTAAAAATATGATAAATGGGTGTCCACTAAGAGCTGATGGAATACGTTAGTGAAGTCATAAGCAGTACTTACCCTGTAAAACACCTAATTTTCACCACCAGCAGCTCCTTTATAGTTTTTGTCCACCATAAACATTTTACTTCAGTGAATTTAATTTTAAGAGACTATCCATGTTTGCTATGGACTGGAACATTAAATGCCTAAAGCAGCATCATTCAGTAGCTGAATGAAAAACAATCTCTCTCACATCTACATGCCGGGCTACTGCCAACATGAATGAGCTCCAATAAACAGGAATCTGTCCATCATAAAATGCTTGGCTGCAAGTTCCTCATAAAAAACATTGACTTCTCATATAGGAATGTAAGACAGATGTTTGATTTAGCTTAGAGCAGAGAGAAGTAAAGATTTTTTTTCCTTCTCAGTCCTAAAGGGTTAGAAACAGGAGTATGTTTTACATGAGTAACTCCACAGCTTGCCTGCCCAGCCAGTCACTGCTATCAAGTACTGAGACTGAGAGCCCTGAAACTACTCTGGAGACACTATTTCTCTGAGAGCTTGCATATTGTGAATTAATTATAGTGCATTCAAATGATGATTATTTAAAATGCTGCAGCGTGTAGTTCTTCAGAACCTGTTTAATGAATTTGGACTTCAAGG
Organism: Esox lucius; assembly: GCF_011004845.1. Lineage (NCBI taxonomy): Eukaryota > Metazoa > Chordata > Actinopteri > Esociformes > Esocidae > Esox > Esox lucius. The sequence continues at coordinate 17,829,801 of NC_047584.1, forward strand.
ACAATCAGTCTAAAAAAACACCATTTGTTAGGACAGCACCACCAGTCTGATTACTATTGGTTGTAGTTCTCTATAGTGTATATATTCCTTCTTTACAGCAGTAACGAAAAAAAAAACTCAAATTAACCTTTAAACTAAAGTTGTTATTTTAGCTTTAGGCTAAAGGACACATTTGTGTACAGAAAAAATGTCTGTTAGCTAAAAGGACTCCCAGGGGCCTGTGTTAATGGTGCATATTCTTAATTACCCTCTATAAGTCAGACACAATTGATTGGTAATATTGATTGACTAATTAAAAAGAGGAGGGCTGTGGTAAAAAGGTAATTAATTAAGCCGTTCCGGTGGCTTCTTTAACTGAGCTTTACTGGGACTTGAGGAGAAACACTGCTACACAGAAGCCTACCATCACTGATTGGGCCACCACTCAATTGTCCTGACACCTTGTCTAGATGAAAGACAGAGAGGGAATTTGGCTATTCATACATTATAGGACTGAATCGAAACTGTGTGGACATGAACAGTCAAGTAGTTCATCGGTGGAATATTTCAAACAACTCCTATCTATATGCAATGTGGATGTTTCTCATTCATGTTTAGCAAATGTGGCCTTAATGACAATAATTATGGAAAAAACACCATAATTACAGGTGGAATTTGAATACCAAATGGCATATTCTTCAAAAGCTCACTGCAAATCTGAAATACACTGGTGACTGTGGTGACCTTTCATCATCTTCTCCAAGTTGAATTGATTACACTGTTTAACATTTTCATTCCAGAGTTTCATTGCCAGGCTTGTGAAGTAATGAGTTTGATATGTACAGAGCCACACAGACTGGGGTCAATAAATACAAAAATAAGAAGTGTTTTCAATTTGTACTGTGAATATTATTAAGCGCTATATAGAAACTAAAAGGTTGCTTCTGCTGTCAAATTATGAGAAACCTTTTATTCCTTTTTTTGGAACATACAGTGGGGAGAACAAGTATTTAATACACTGACAATTTTTCAGATTTTCCTACTTACAAAGCATGTAGAGGTCTGTCATTTTTATCATTGGTACACTTCAACTGTGAGAGATGGAATCTAAAACAAAAATCCAGAAAATCACATTGTATGATTTGTAAATAATTAATTTGCATTTTATTGCATGATATAAGTATTTGATCACCTACCAACCAGAAAGAATTCTAGCTCTCACAGACCTGTTAGTTTTTCTTTAAGAAGCCCTCCTGTTCTCCACTCATTACATGTATTAACTGCACCTATTTGAACTTGTTACCTGCATAAAAGACACCTGTCCACACACTCAATCAAACAAACTCCAACCTCTCCACAACATGGATTAAAATCCTACAGCACACGCAAGGTCCCCCTGCTCAAGCCAGCGAATGTGAGAAGGTCATGTGGTCTGATGAGACACATATAGAGCTTTTTGGTCTAAACTCCACTCGCCGTGTTTGGTGGAAGAAGAAGGATGAGTACAACCCCAAGAACACCATCTCAACCGTGAAGCATGGAGGTGGAAACATCATTCTTTGGGGAGGCTTTTCTGCAAAGGGGATAGAACGACTGCACCGTATTGAGGGGAGGATGGATGGGGCCATGTATAGCGAGATCTTGGCTAACAACCTCCTTCCCTCAGTAAGAGCATTGAAGATGGATCGTGGCTGGGTCTTCCAGCATGACAACGACCTGAAACACAAAGCCAGGGCAACTAGGGAGTGGCTCCGTAAGAAGCATCTCAAGGTCCTGGAGTGGCCTAGCAAGTCTCTAGACCTGAACCCAATAGAAAATCTTTGGAGGGAGCTGAAAGTCTGTATTGCCTAGCGACAGCCCCGAAACCTGAAGGATCTGGAGAAGGTCTGTATAGAGGAGTGGGCCAAAATCCCTGCTGTAGTGTGTGCAAACCTGGTCAAGAACTACAGGAAACTTATGATCTCTGTAATTGCAAACAAAGGTTTCTGTACCAAATATTAGGTTCTGCTTTTCTGATGTATCAAATACTTATGTCATACAATAAAATGCAATTACTTAAAAATCATGCAGTGTGATTTTCTGGATTTTTGTTTTTGATTCCGTCACTCACAGTTGAGTACCTATGATAAAAATTTGTAAGTGAGAAAACCTGCAAAATCGGCAGTGTATCAAATACTTGTTCTCCCCACTGTAAAAGGGTTCTATTTAGAACCAAAAATGGATCTTCAGGGAACAATAAAGAGTTATTATTTGTAGACTGCCAAAGATCCATTTTGGAACCCTAAACAGTTGAATGTATGCCTACTGTAAATCTAACAGCAAAGCAAAAGGTCAGTGAGTGGTCAAATAAAGATTATATTATTATCCTATTGTTCCAGGAGATTCAAAGAAAATACATGTACAACCAGGTTTCCAAAAAAGTTGAAAGTTGTGTAAAATGTAACAAATCAAAATGTTAAATTATTTTTGGGAATCTTGAAAACAGTGTCCTCCAGACTAAAGAGCGACCATTCAACATTTTATCAGTGCACAGTTCAAAAGCCAGCATCTGTGATGGTATGGGTGTGCATAAGTGCACATGGTTTGGGTGACTTGCACATCTGTGAAGGCACCATTAATGCTAAACAATATATACAGGTTTTGGAACAACATACGCTGCCATCCAGAAGACATCTTTTTCAGGGAAGGCCTTGCTTATTTTAACAAAACAATGCCAAATCACATTTTGCACGTATTACAACAGCATGGCTCCATAGTAAAAGAGCCTGGGTGCAAAACTGGGCTGCCTGCAGTCCAGACCTGTCACCCATTGAAAACATTTGGGACATTATGAAATAAAAAATATGACAAAGGAGACACCGAATTGTGGAGCAGTTGAAATCCTATATCAAAAATCTTTCATTTTCAGAACTTTGGTCTCCTCAGTTCCCAAATACTTACATAGTATTGTTAAAAGAATAGGTGATGCAACACAGTGGTAAACATCAAATTCAAAATGGGTATGTATTTTTCCAAAAAACAATAACATCTCTCAGTTTCAACATTTGATATGTTGTCTTTGTACCACCACATTTTCAATTATATAAGGATAAATGATTTGCACTGTGTATTGTTTGTATTTGCATTTTACACAGCGTCCCAACTTTTTTGTAAATGGGGTTGTACACTGATTCTTCTTTTTCCAGTGGACTAAATAGCTATTTGCACAAACAGGCAAATCAGAGCTCATTGCAGGTAAAATAGATAAAACCTAAAAAGTATTTCATTTTGTGAGGAATGCTAATAATTCCTAAATGCAAGTCAAAACCAAACTTTAACATGATCCTTCTCAGGCAAGATTTTTATATATACTTTATATTATTATTGGACCAGCACTGATCCATCACATTCCCTAGACTTTTCATTACTTTCCATTTTAGTAATTTAACAAGCATATCCGGAGCGACTTACAGTAGTTAATGCATACACTTTTGAAAATGCTTTTTTCTGTACTGAATCTCACTGTGGGACTCAAATCCACAACCGTACTCAAGCACACTAAAACTGAGCAGGATCATCACAAACACAGAACATTATTATTCTGTTTTCCACATAATAATAGGAAATAATGCACTGTGATTTAAGTTCAAAATGGTCAAAGAGTAATTGTCAAATGTCTTAAGGCTTAGCCAGACCATTGGTATAAGAAATGTAATTAATTATCATTAAAACTAAGACTTCATTAATTCAGCATGTTAATTACAGACCATTAGGCTTTTTAAGGCATCACCGCTAGTGGAAAAAGCTCATTACATCAATAATATGAATTATTTCAAAATGGGAAACTTTAATTGAGTTCAATGGGAGTCTCTGTTCAATGCCTAGTGGTAATTCCACTTCATTACAAAGTGAAGAGGAATGTGCATCCTGAATTTAAACTGATGCCAGCATATGAGTAACCTTTCCACTCTGTAGCACGGATGCAATAACATCACGATTTGAATGTCAGCTCTGCGTAAGTATTTGATCTTGGCCCATGTTATACAATGCTCATCATCAGGTGATTATAAATCATAATTGCAAGTATAGACTTAAGCCTAAGTTATTAATATAATATTGACAACTTGAATGAATAATACAATTTTGTCCAAATAGTTAATTGAAACAACTATCTACATGGTTTATTTTCCAAGCCTTGGCAGGAGCATATCACTTTTTTAGCCAACGTAAAATGTCAAGGTATTGATGCTGGCTCCTCTGTGGGATATTGGTATTCTAAACCCCTTAAAATGTCACATGGAATATTTTCTAATGAAACAGTGTTTCTGAGCTAATAAAGACATTTCGATGCTTGACGGCATTGACATTTACCTCACTACATGCAATGCACATCAAATCCACTCGTCAGTGTTGATATTTATTCACTTATGAATGGATATAACAAATAAGCTCGGCTGAATTTAATCTGACTTAAGACAGGTATTTCAAAAGCAATGTGTTTACTAATGGACTGATCCACCATCTTATCTGTCCTGATCTCAAATAGTATCATCCGGAGCTCCTGGGCTGCTGTGCTGTTTTAACATACTTATACTCTGATCATCAGTACATTGTTTTACAGGAAAGCTTTCTGTCAATAAAAATACATGGCATGACCAAATGAGGCAACATTGATTTGTTGGTTAATAGACATCAGCTGCAAATAAAGTTGTTATCCTAGAACCCTAGTTAAAATTAGTAATTTAAAATGTTTACTTAATGAGAATACCCTTCCTTCTTTCTAATCACATAACTGCAGACACAAACTCTTCCATGGATGTTTTTGTATTAATATGGGACACTAATAGTCAATATTATTTCTGAATGAGAAAACAGCAAAATAACTAGTCATGCCAGCATATCCATCACAGAGGTTGGACGGATTCCAGTCACAATTTATTAATATAATATAATATAGATTTATACATAATATTCCTATTATAATGGAACATTAGGCAATTTAATTAAACTTTTTCTGTATTTGACTTCACTGTGGGTTGTCACATACCAAAATAATTTGACAGAATAAAAAGTTAATAAAATCAACATGGGGGATAATTAGACAGTTTTATGTAGGCTATGATTGTTTGTAGAGACATAAGTTATAAATATTTTCCTTTGCAGATTGATAATTGAATGAATTCTCCATTGCTGTCATAGATAGAGAGAAACAGCTTTCTGTAATCGCTGCCACTGTTCAAATTGAAAAGAAGAAAGGTATTGATCAGAGATAGACCAGATCATGTTAGAAATCCCTTCAAATTTTGTCCCCACCTATAGTCTCAGGTTTAAATGTTTCAGCTTTTATTTTTCATATGAACAAGATACACAAGGTATGGATCAATCAACTTGTCATTTCCATCAGGTCAACAGGGCATACATTAGAGGGCTGAGGACACACCTCTGGGGGACCCCAGTGTTAAGAGTCCATGAGGAGGAGGTGTTGTTGCCAATTATTACAGCCTGAGGTCTGCCCATAAATAAAGTCCAATATAAAATTAGTAACCATGTAGTGACTTTGGAGGACACCATTTTGTTGAATGCTGAACAATATTCTATTAACTGTATTCTCACATGTTGCAGCTATGTGAATAGCAATGGAAATGGCATTGTCTGTTGATCTGTTGTGGTCAAATGAAAATTGAAGTGGGTCCAGATGTGGGATTTATCTCACATATGAAAGACTTCCTAAAGAACAACTTCATGCATGCAAATAACCTCAATTATTCGGTAGACAGTAACATTAGTGTATGAGGGACATTCATCATAATTACTGTACACACTGTGTGAGAGTGATGAGACTCTGATTTCCAAAAGCATTCAATTACAAAGTCTTCCCCTAACAGCTGATTGAATGTGCAATACATTACTGAGGTCCCAATTAATTTGTTGTTTATACAACTCTATTCAACAAACTCTGTTAAGCAAAACTAATTTCTCTGCATAGAATCACTGGCATATAGTAAACAGAAATGTAACCAGTAAATCTTGAAAAGGGTAAGAAGCATTGGCCCTTTTCATAATATTAATTTTACCCATAAATTCATTCTTTAGATCGCAGGGTCCTGGATGGTTGTGCACTAAGACAGACACTCAGACACCCAGTGAACATTTCTCTATGGTATTTTTGTCAGCTTTAGGTCTAACTTGAGAGAGAGTGGCAATGAGAAGAATGTCCATAATATATACATTTAATTTTCTATTCACACTAGCAAGGAAAACTCTCCATCTATTTGTTTTCAGATTCTGTGTATTCATGGAGCCGGAGACAGATTTCCTATGTCACTGCTCCACTCCAGGACACATTGAACATCATCTTTAGATCACAGGGAGTATCTGCTGCGATAGTCTCTTACGTTACCTTGAAAGTTGATCTACAACTATTGACATTTTCACATGTTTACACTTCTAAAAAATGTATCTCTAATGCAAATACAGCATTGTAGTGCAAAAACACTCTTATTTGCAACAATCACAGCATAAACATTACCCAAGTGTTTTTACCAGAAACATACCACAAATCTGATATGAATAGAGCATTGAAAGAAAAAAGATAGAGAGCAGAGCATTAGTAACCCTGGTTAGCAGTTTGTGGTGAGCCCAGACAACTGAGAGATGCCCTGTCATTGCAACCCTTGCTGTCACTACCAGGGGAAAAGCAGTAGGAGGACGAAGTCTGTGTTAACTCAGAGGAATTCTTCCATTCACACTCCAAAGCACCAGCAGGTCATATTCTGTCTGAGCGCCGGCAAAACCCAGGACTCTTTAGCCCTGTTAATATAGCTGATGGTGTCTTATTCGCAGATCCCCAAAAGGCCAATAGCAATCTAAGGCGCTATAGCCATAAACACTCAATGTAAGTGACAGGTGGTTAATGGTCATATATATTTTCAATGAGCCGTATGCCCCAGGTCAGAGGTAAATTGACCAATCATGAAACGATCACAGATCTCAGATTTTTCAAAACCAAAATGACGTGAAACTGACTGCATTTTACACCATTCCAGTTGGGACGCAGTAGCTTATTAAGGGGTCAGGGTTGGGTATGTGACTTACTAAATGTACTCGGTTACAGCAGCAAGTTATGTGCCAAAAACTGCAATCAGTAACATAACATTTGGATTTCCGAAACTCAGTAACATCATCTGATTATTTTCTATCTATTGCAAGATAAATCAACATTAGAGGGCTATTCAAGCTATTTCACTCATTAAAACCTTCTGAAACACATGCTGCTTGCCAGAGGAGTGTAGATGGTATGCTACTACCACAAACCTGTATATTACCTATGGCTTTGAATCCAAACTAGTATGTTCTTGCAGTGCATTTCTCACTGGCTGTCAACAAATCAAACATACTGATTGATAGGCAATTAATAGGCAATGTAGGCTACACTTGTTCAGCAGTGATCAGCGATGTGTGAGATCAGCAGTGTGATTCACCTCATGGCAGAACAGAAAGCCATATTGTACACTACTCCAGTGGTTTTCAAACGTTTTAGCCCACAACCCCAACCATTAAAATGCTCAACTATTGCGTCCCTCACTGCAAGCTCATGCGCACGTGAATGCTAATGTGAACACAGACACCTGAATCTACCCTGTGATTAAGCCAACTGGGGATGTAATTTCATACAACAATATATATAGAAATAAACGTGTTTAAAATCTGCAACATCACCTTAAAGTCAATACGTTCAGCAGCCAGTATCAGCTAGGTATACCTGGTTCTTCCTCTTGAACCGAAAGAAGCAAGTGGAATCATATGCCTCACCTGCATTCAGCGAAGGTTGTAGATATTTTCTTCCTAAGATATTGTCAAAATTACCCTGAAACATGTTGCATTTTCAGGCAGTGCAATATAACAGGTGTCCATATTTATACATAGCCAGTAGCCACTCAAGCAAGTTCTGTCGTAAATATGAAAATGATGAATGAATCCTTCATTGTTTTGACAAAGATGCATCCTCAGTAGACTGCTAAACTGTATTTTATTTGAATGGGATAATAGTCCCACTTCTGGACTACTGCAAGTCACTGTTGATAGGGCTCCCTGCTTGTGACAAACCCCTGCAAATGATCCAGAACACCACAGGCTGTCTGGTGTTAAGACTTCCCAAGTTCTCCCATGTCATCTTGTTCCTCTATACAATACACTGGCTTACAGTTAAAACTTGCTTCCACTATAAGACCCTGGTGTCTGCCTTTGGAGCAGCAAGGGGAACTTCCTCACCCTGCCTTCAGCCAATGTTTAAACCCTACATCCCTACCCAAGCTATTTGTTTTGCCACATCCCTTGATCGTCCCATCCCTGCAGTAGGACAGCTCTAACTCGGTCCAGTCAAAGCTCTTCATCATCCTGGCAGCCACCTCTTAGCTAAAACGGTGTTCCTGCTCATTTTCTAAAAGCGTATGACAACCTTGCTTTCTAAACAGTATCTAAAATCACACCAAGCTTTCAATGAAAAAAGTAATTGTTTACTTTTCTTAAATATGTGTAATCTGATTACAATATTTCTAATGTTAAGGTAACACATAACAGTTAAAACCATTCAGCCAAAGTCTCTGTGCTAATTACAGAAAATTAATGTTCTTGATAATAATACATTAAGCCTTTTTATAAGGGGGACATTGACAAACTGGAAAAATTTCTTTAATTCAACCTAAAAAAAAAATGGACAACAGCAAGCTAATATCTCAAAGCATATTCCCTCAAAGCAGTCACTGAGGAGATTAGTTTGAATAATATGGATAGTTTGAATTTGCAGCAGCTTGGCACTTGCTGTTGAGACATGTCATTAATACCCTAAATATGGCTGCTTTGAATGCCTGTGCACTGATGTAGGATCTGTATTTAACTGCCTTGTTTCAGGAAACGTACATAAAAATGCAAACTTGTAATGTTTTAAGTTTAAAAAAGGCTTCTAAAGTTGATCATTTTCAAAATGCCAGACTTGATTTGCCCTAATGTGTCAACAACTACATTTTAATGTATGTAATTATTCCCATATACTGTTCCAGCATGGTTATTTAACTGCTATGAGAAATTGGTCAAATTAAGATATGGTACCTGTAGTAGTAAAGACAGATTTCACCAGAGTTTACAGCAGTATGACATGTAAAGTGATGGATCGCACTGTGAGGGCTGCTAATAGCATACTACTGTGTGTGTGCATCTGTGTGTGCGCTTGTGTGTGCTTTTCTCTGCTAAGAGGCTACTCTTCATTCACAGCACTCTCCTTTCCAACACACACTGCTGGATGTGAGAGCTTGAATGGAAGCTGACAGGTTCTTTAGGCAATTAGGCACTCAAGTTCAAATTAACATCATTCTCAGTCCACTTCAGTGGCCTAGAAATTATTGACTGGACACTAAATAACATTTCCATTGTCCAATAGTGGGATCATATACATTTTGTAGCTATTTTTCTGTGCATAAACATACATTACCAACATTTCTTTCCAACATCCAGTACCAGTCAAAACCGCATGACCAATAGAAATCACTTCTAAGATAATATCAATTACAGGCATCTCAAAAGCTACAAGCATATCAGTACTTCATCTAAATGTTGTCCTGAAACGTTAGCTTCCTGGACGCTAATTATACACAGAAACAGATTACTGTGTATATGGTTTTGAATTCATAGAGCAGTATGGCAGCAGAAAGAGATACCACTGGGTCCTCTGTGAGCTTTGGGATACACAGTGATTAACCTTCAGCTTCAAAACATCCCCCCAAAAACCTGTCAGACATCATTAAGGCAAAGACGTTCTCCAGAATGGATGACATTAAACAAGCAGGAACATCATGTAGCCTATAGTCTATCCAGACGGTAACATAGTCTTACATCTGGTTCTACATCTAGGTTATCCTTTGCTGTTTTCATTTGCTAAAGCTTCATGCCATGTTGTGTTGCTCTCACTATCAAAGATATTCGGTACAGAAAATAATGACTAAAGCACAAGGTCACTGAGTAAACGTTAACATTGAACAAGCAAAGGTACCCCATTTGTCACCTACAACATGTTTACCTCTTTAGTTAATACTAGTGGCTTTAGACCACTTAAATGATTCCCTGAGGTCAGTGAAGAATTGTATTTAGGAAACTCTAAATTGCACTTAGGCTAAGCTGATAGTTCCGAGGTCTGGGTAACACCATTAGGTCCGCTTCTCACTGACCCTCCTCCCCCTAACCCTCTGACCTCCCGAGTCCCTGGATGACCTAAATACATTACAACCTGGTGAAAGCTGCAATAACAGACTGGCCTGCACAGTGTGAGGGGTATAGTGTGATCAAAACCCTTAGAGAAAAACCTCTCAACACTAACTCAACACTTCACTTGTTTACCTGTTATTAAGCCAGCCAAGTAAATTGAGAACCAAAACAAATTCTTAATGAAAACCTGGCCGAAGATGTACAATTGCAAGAGGACAAGACAACAAGGAATACAATCAACAATTAAAGACTGTATAAAAAGAAATAAACACCAAACATGAAATTACAATAAATTCTGCAAGATGTATACATCCACAGATAGGTTTACAGCAGGTGAATCGATCAGATAGCCGCTTGTTCAGTTTGTTTTTGTTGGAGTAGGGTGTGATGAAAGGGTCAAGCTGAAAGGTCTTTTGTAATTCACACATCATCAGTTTCACCCATCACACCAAGACATACATTCTAGCCTCTATCATTATAAATATTTGTGAAGAGATGCATGGACCTCGCGCCCTGGCCTCAGAGTCAGCTGTCCTCTGCTTTGAAGGGACAGCGTGTGTTAGTGTCCAGTGTCCCCTCCAATCTATATCTCCCCTGCAGTGTATTAGATCGTGTTATAGGCAAGACACACCTCAACATGGTCCATTAAATGATGAAGGGTCCTTTTTTACCCCATAGGCCAGCGAGATGTGACCTTACATTTCCGTGTGATATATTTCCCTATTAGGGCTATAGGATCTCTGGGACAAGGATTGACGTTCATTGATTGAAAGATAATTATTAACCTAGCTCTGGAGGGGAAATATTCCCTAATAAAGTTATCCCTCACAGAGAGACAGAAAAGCACCGACAGGAAGAGGTAGCTTAAGTGCCAGAACAGAGCACAAAGAGAGTGCAGTGGGAAAGTGTCTGGGTACATTTCAGTTCATTTAAAGTGGAACTGAAAGTGAAAAAATAAAGCGTTCTAGCTGCCTGTTTCTGAAGAAAGCTTAAGGGGTTGGAGAAATATAACCACTCTGACATTCCTAGTCAGAGCTATGGATGCAAGGACTGACTATCAATCCAAATTATAGTTTGAACCACGTAGTGTTGGTTTAGGTTTACTTTGCAGCAACTCCAGTTTGTACCTTTAATGCAAGAGTGCAATGAGTTCCATGATCGTATGAAACACTGAGATTGGATACTAAAAGAAACAAATGGGGTTATTGAAATGTGAGGCACACTCTCCGTTCTCTATGATTGGATGATTCCAGACAAATATCTAACTGCTATGCCAACATGATATCGTAGAAATCGTCGGTGCAATCTGAATTTGAAAACATCTGCTTCAAATAAAATAATGCATTATGAATATGCATTATGAACAAGATATTAATATATTGCATTCATTTATTGATGAATCGAGAAATATGTCAAGGGCATGATGAATAAGCGAATACATTGCATACAGTTTTTGGCTGGGCTATCAAGCCGCCTGGCTAATGTTTTTGTTTAAATGAAGCATCTTGAAACAATGCAATTTTTTTGTGTTGCCAATTCTTGATCTTTGAAGAACATCTTTTAAGTAGTCGCCTAGGGCAATTTCTTCAGGGATTCTGTGCTTGGATTGCACAAAGTTGTTACAGCAGGAAATAACAAATCGAACAGGAGTCCTGCATAAAGTCAAAGGTTTGTCAGTTCTCTAGTCATTCTATTTCTATGCTCCCTATTTGGTCTTGTCAGATGGGAGAGATCCAAGTGGATAACTTTTGAAAAACGACCACCTGAACATTTTGAGGAAACAGAGAAAGAAGGGGTGGGACAGAAGGCTTAGGGCAGAGGGCCTGTAATAGTCATGGCTGGCTACTATCCAGAACTTTGTATAATGACATTCCTGCTGCCCAGAGCTGCTGAGGCATCAACCAAGTGCCGCTAGAATAGAAGAGGCAGAGTCCAGTGACTATATGACTCATGGTCATTCAATGACTTGCGCTCTTCAAGACCACCAGCATCCCCATCATCTACCATCCTTTGACCAGCCTCCTATGCTCAAGCCTTCAACATGAACTTGAATCGCTGAATACATTTACACATACTCAGAATTGCACTTGGTGTAGTGGTACTGCTACTGATTGGCAACATTTAAGGATAGAGTTAATAAAATCTTTCCAAAGATGACATACAATTATTGTTAATAATACATAGTAATAATTATCAATGACATGACAATTAACTGAATAGATTGCATTCAGTGGAGGGAAGATAGCCTCACACTATGGACGTCTGGAGAAATGACAACTCCATTTATTCTCTAATTCCCTCCCTCTCCTCTCTCACCCTCAATACATTACATTCAGGCAAGTTTGTAAGATTCAGACTGACAAGACAGACACTTCCCTAATCTCACCCCCTCTGCTCCCTCTCTCTCCCTCTCTCTCTCTGTCTCATTTGCACCTATTAGTCAAGAGATCCCACTCAGTCAGATGGACAGACAGGGTTCAACCAGGAGGTGGACATTAGGTTACAGTTTGGGGTGGCAGTGTTGCATAGTAGTGAGCATCTGACTAGTGACCAAAATATTTCTAGATTGAATCAAGCATGGTGACAAGTCAGTTAACCCTAATTACTCCTAATGGCTATTACGGCATTGCGGAAAATAAGAAACGTGTTCTCAGTCATACTTATCTGGTATTAGTAGGGTAGGGTTTAGATTACAGGTTTAAGGTTGAGCCAGGAGTACAACTCCTATTAGGGTTAGGGTTGATAAGGGGAATGTGGAGGGTTGAGGAGTACATATCGGATTGTTCGGATCGTTTGTGTCCCGATGAATCCAAGCGTACCTGACCAGCCTAACTGTTCACAGTCACAACGTCCTTCAACATAACAAGGACTTTCCTCCACAGAAAGGGATTACCTAAAGGCCTTATATTTCCATTACACCCTGCGGACTGCAGCCGGGTTGGTTCTTTAGTCTCCACCAATACAGTTACATAAAAACACTGTTCTTATATATAAATACTTAGAGCTCAGATCACTGCAATGTATTTTACCTCCCTGCAATTTCAGAAAATGGCTTCATTGTGGGGGTTATGGGAGCAGTTCCAAAGATTTGAAAGGTTGTGGGACCGTCACGACCAAACACATTACATTAAGGCAATTCACTCAAAAGCATGTTTTTTACCTTCAATGGACAAAACAAGCTTGCAATTGTAGAAAAATAGCTTTATTCTGTTTTTATAAACTATTTGGGTCTTTCTGCTTCCTTGCCAACCTGCCTGAATTCCTCTCTGTCCGTATGCCTGCCTGCCTCTTGCTATCTGGCTATTGATCTGTCTGTCTCTGTCTGTCTATGACTAAATCTGTCTGTTTCTCTGTCTGTTTTGTCTGTAAGTCTGTTTGTTTCTCTGTCTGTCCATCTGTTTTACTGTCTGTCTGTGACTTACACACTACTTCTTAAATAAAGTGTATTCATGCAGGCATCCACATTTTAGGGCCCATTGGCAATGCAATTTATGTATGCAAAGGCTTCATATCCTTGAAGCATTTCTCTGTGTCAATAGTGAGGCCAATAGTGGAGTTTGTGTAGCAATCTAAGCTCCCCACACCAGACCACGCATGCACTCTGGCGATAGGGGTTCAAGCCAAAGGTCTGGGCCCTCCCGCCCGTCTCCCTCTGCACGGCCATCTCTGTAGCCTCCCCTTCCTGTTTTCCTGTCATTAAAATTAATAAAATATCCCCCAAAATATCTTTAAAAAATAATACAAATATTGAGGCTAGCCTTTATCCCATTCAATTTTATGTATCTACCCAGGCTTTCATGTGTTTGACAATTTTTTTGGGCTAATATTTCCTCTTTGAATTCAATGTATTTACATGAGCGTCATTAGATTTGATTCTTATCTATTTGCAAATTTGTACTGAATTGACGCTTTTATTCAGAAACCAGGCAGGCTATGCAACTGAATAAAGCAGATGGAAATATGTTTCTTGTGAACAGCAGATTGAATCTTCTGATCTACAGCAGGCATTTAATATATTGTGTAAGGCGTATGGAAACCATCCATTTCCATACTCATATGGAGCACCTATACACAGCCAGTGTCTGAAGGACCCAGCCAGGGGACACCTACTCACATGGAGCTTCTATGAAGAAAACCACAACTCCGAGCAAGAAATCTGTCCGAACAGAACAAAAACATTTAATCAGCAGAAATGATGGCGGCTAAGCTTCTTTCCTCCAATTGAAACCCAGTGTACATACATGGGGGGGAAAACGATTGGCTGAATTGTATTGCTCTGACTAATGACCGTTCAGGCTGACACCAGGGGGATGAATATTCCCTTTCTTTCCAATTGATCAACACCCTGCTCGTTCTCCACTGCCTGTTTCTACCAGGCCTTTCTTCCCCTGTCCATTAACACCATATCATAGTTAAGAGAAAAGAAGACAATTCCTCCCCTGATGAAAATGCCTTTGATCTCCCAAAAGCTGCTGCTGCCAATTTCCCTGTCCTGTGGTGCAGCCTCTTCCCCCACTGCAGGCAGTCCAACCTTCATCACTTCCCACCACTAGCAGGACTGCCTTTCTCCCCTGACTCTCTGTCTCCTTTGGTTTCTCTCTCTCACTTTTCCTTTGTCTCTTCCTCTCCCTTTTCAGCCTCTACTAACCAATATGGCCCTGATCCAGGCATCAAGACCCTACGTTAAGATGCTCTTTAATCTTGGCATGAAATGGCCTCCAATGGAGCTTGAAGATTCAATGCATTTACCTTCGCCTCCATCTTTGAAAATGCCACTATTATCTATTGTTAAGGGCCCAATGCTTATACTTCTGCCTCAGTATCACCGTTAATTGATGCAATTACTGGCCCGCCTTGAGAGAATAGCTGAAACTGGCAATGGTTATGATGACAAATAAACACTACACCACAGGGCCTGATGGACAACATACCCAGGCCATTAGCTCAAATGACAACATGCCGTTTGATCTTTGGACGTGTGGTTGTGTTCTCAAGTGATTAACACAGTGTAACAGTTGCAGTCCATATGTTTCAGATTACAACATAGACTCTAGCCTCGCACATAATTTAGGATTTTCTTTGGACGAACTTGTAAGGACAATCCATTACTCTCCACTACATTCTTCTGATGACAAGTCTACAGTCTCCCATAACAAATCAATAGCAACTCCAGGTCCCAGTTAATACCAATCATGCTCTCTCGTTAAACCGGACTAACTGGAGAACATTTATTCTTGCAGTTTGACAGTAAGAGGTCTTTGTGTGTGTTCTCGCCAGCCAGCCATCAATGCACACAAACCAAAAGCTGCTGACTAGCTGACCTTTTCTTCCCTCCAGTGTGAAATTGTCCTAGTGAGAGGTGTTGCCTCACAAATTCAGTGAACAAAAATCATTCTGCTCATGGGTCCTAATAATCTAAACTGCTCAAGTGAAAAGGGATAAATACTATGCATTCAACATCTATATGCAATGCTACTATGGGATACAACCGGAGAATAGGTGGCTTTTACTGCACCTCGCAAAACATGTCAAGTCACCGCAACAGAGGAGAACTGGAAGATAAACGATTGACAAACACGGGAGAGGAGTGATTATGTGGTGCCGGGACATCTTTCCCACATTTCCGCTGGCCGTATCAGCAATGAGTCTTACAATTATGACTGTACAAAAAGGTTTAAAGCAATCAAAAAGGTTTAAAGCTCCCACGCCACTGGATATTCTGTGTAGGTAACCACAACTGAGATGATGGCCCTAAAGGACATCATATGTCACCCAGGCAAAAACCTCTGTCATCTCTTCTGAACCATGCCAAGTGAATTTTCTGCAAAGTCAGCGACAAGCCTATGTATCAGCCACACGCTCATTGGGAATATCAATTACAGTACAGACTCTGGCGTGGCCAGGGAAAGGTCGCAGTCTGCTACAGAGTCACCTTCAGAGGCACAGTCATTCCTCTGGTACAGGTGGGCTCACTGCCATCAGAAGGTGCTTGGTGTGATCAGTATCATATGTCAACTGATGGAGACTGAAGAGTCTCAGACATCCTGTCGGCGGAGAAAACGGCCAAGGGCGGGCACTCGGTGGGCATGACGTTGCACCAGGTTTAGTCGGTCTGAAGGTGTAAAGAAGAGACAAACACGTTTCATTCATTCATCGTCATTTGGAATTGGTAAACAACGAGTGGACCTGTGAATACTTCCAGCCCTTTATAGCTATCGGACAATACCAATACGTTCCTGGAGGACACCATGAACGACTAAGAATTCTGAATATTTTTCAGTTTGGATTTCATTAATGAGTTACTTGAACCTGTCATTGACAAACTAACCAGGATTCCAGGACACCTCAAGCATGCTGCTTCCAACCAGAGAGAGTTTTGTTTCCTGTTATCAAAAGTTTCAAATAAAGCCAGCTGCCTCGAGCCTGCATCAAACAAATTGCTAAGGAAACAATTGGCCAGGCTTTAAAGCAAACACAACACCTTCGTCAACACAGCCCCTTGTTGAAAAAAAATATTTTTTCAGGCATTTCCTTGATTTATTTGACAGCTTTTGCTGGAAGTGCAGAGGGCCAGTTTCGAACCTATGCTGCAGCTCGTCACGTGAAGTGGCTTCAACTGCTGGATATACTGAGCCCTGCAGTCCCTCTGTCTAAGGTGGTAAAAGAAACTTCAACAGGGTCAAATTTACACAAGCCAGAGGGCAAGCTATACATAAGTTAATAATCCAAATGTCCTTGAGCCTTGAACAGGGAACATGAGAGTAAGATTATAGATGCCACAGAGAAAACCAAGCCCTGGCCCCCAGTGACAAGTTGACTGTGATTGGAAGAGCGTGTGCCTCTACTCTCATCTCTCCTGGGTTCCGGCAGCTCCGAACTCTGATCTGTTGTAAATCACAAGCTGTGTTACCGCAACACCTCCCAACAACAACCCGCAGCAACCACAGCTTGTACTTCTTAAAAGATATACAATGGGGAACTGTGTTCAAACTGTTTAATGTCAAACTGTGTTCAAGTGCTTAACTTCACAAGGACCAGCGATCCCCCAGTTACCAGGTGGTAGAGGGCCCGCGACGTTGTCAGGGAACAGGGATCCCACTGCAGCTCGTCTCAGATGCCTCATTAGGCCTCGCTGAGCACCCGGAACAACAACTACAGTACAGTTCATGAATTTAAGTGGTATCTTCATCTCAGAATGGAAAATATAGAAGAGCGCCATAAAATGGCCTGAGCTGAGCGGAAGAAAAGCTGTCCAGAAGTAGAATTTGCCTTACGGCTGTTTACTCCTAATAAGGGGTTGATGTGATGATGTTTCAGTTGAGTTGGGCACTGAGGCGTGTTATATAAAATATTTAGCTGAGCTCTGTCCTCAGACTCCTTCTATTGGAACTTTAGTGGCATGCAATTTAAATGAGGGGACCTAACTCCAGTGGGACTACCTCTCCTGTCAGATACAGAGCTAATTTACTCCATGACTTCACAAATGGCTCTTCTACGCTAGATGAGGGTTTGCTTCCCCCCCAAAAATGCCAGCTTAATTATGCATGTTTCAATTCTAACTAAACACACACAACTCCAGAACAGACATTGTGAGTTGTGGATAGTCAGAGTCATTGTTAACAGCACTTACAATGAACGTTACCTAACTTCACTTCACTTATTAGCTTGAGAACTATTGACCTTCAGGGATCGTGTCTATGTATCACTCATCTGAATTCACCAGCCAAATATGGTACAGTATGGTGTGTAAGAGTGTTCGAGAAAATGTCGATAAGTCTACAGACTTTAAGCAACAATGCAGGTGATACACCACAATAAAAAAGTGTATACCTCCAGTGTAAAGTTTCACTGAAAACGCCAACTCAATCCACAGCTGTTATAGGCTGTTCACAGTTACACAGTGGAAGATCAAAATTAACTGTGTATACTTGCTTCATGTTACAGAGGCGTTGTTTGCATACAACATTCATTTTGTACTAATGGTCAGGCAAAACATGAAACTGGCAGAGGGGTGCTGTCAACAGAGTTACTGGTTTCTTCAAATCCCACACTGACCTCCTGTGAAGCACTATGGCAAACAAACATGGCAGTAAAAACACATTATAATCAGTATGCTGGCCTAAATGTATCAGCATTAATATTCTAGATAAAAAGTATAAAATAGCTTCTTTTGCATTTTCTTTCTTTCTTTCAAAGGAAAACCCCACCACTGGTATTTTTTCTCTTATTTTTTTGTTGTTCTGTCTCTTAAAACTGTAGAGAACGCACAATTGTTATGGTTGTTTACACGGGGACAAAAGAAATCAACAGCCGAATCTGTTAAATAGATTTTTCATTTTTCATCTTCTCTTGAGATTAGACATAGTAAGTTTTGATGATTGACTGGAGCCATTTCCAAATTGAACCACTGGGAGGAGGAGAAAAGAAATCAGACTTACATTCAGTTTTCAGAGCATCAGGGCAGGGAAATTTCCTTTCTGAAGGAAACATGTGAAAATGTTGAGAATGTAGAGGATTACAACAAGTGAATATGTCTACTGTAGCTATGGTATATAAAACTCAGACACTTATGCAGATTCCTATAAGCAATGCGGTAGCATAAAGAAAGTATAATAAATAATAATAAATAATAAAGGAAATGATCAATTGTCATTATCATTGCCAGACCAATCAGTTTTAGATTAAAGCAACATGATTGCATAATTAAACTACTGACCTTTCAAATAAATTGAACTCTATTATCATTCTATTCAGGACTTAATCAACTGTGAAAACTGTTGATACCAGAGGTGGCTCTAGTTTGCACTTCTTCAATGGGAACACAGCAGGCACATACAAGAAGACCTATTCAGCTGTTAAGATTGGCAATGTGCCGATTGTGGTCCCACATCAGACCTTAAAACTAAATCAATCATTTATTTTTGAATAAAGAAATATTAGCCTTTCTCAAACGTCATAAATCTTGTTTGGAGATTGTGTGGTGCAAACCAGAGCATCTGTATTTTCACTCTTTTCCATTTCATGTGACGCAGATTCCTGAATTTAATCAAATGGTCAGCAGTACCGACAGAATACAGCATGCTTCCTTTGATAATTTCTGTTTGAGTCCATTCTTTCCCACTGGGATCCTTTAGAGGCAGGACTTCTATTCTGGGCTCTATCCTTAATGAGACAGCTGCTCTCTTTAGATGTGCATTCTAATGAGCCGGTAAGAAGCACACCTTTCATATTGTGTGCATCATTACTGTTGAGTCATTTTTTTTTAAATAGAACATTACATGTGCATATTTATATGACTACGATAGTGTAATGATAGTGTAAAATTATGTTAATTAAAGCGGGGGGGGGGGTTCAGAGAAAAAAAGAAATGTGATCATTCATACAGGGTGGCGGCTTCTTGGGAGTCTAACTCAAAAAAAGCAAAAGAGCTAAAAAGTCACAAGCTTCTTCAGTTGGATTCCCCAGCTTAATCCTTAACAGCCAGGCTGCAAGCACCGGACAGAGATTTACATGAATGAGTGTGCAGCGCAATGAGAAGAGCAAATCCTGTCTTTCACAGCCCATTATTGCGCACACACAAGGCTCGAGCAGCATGTCTAAAACGCCACCAGAAAGAACCCAGACTAAACAACAACATCTGTGTTTGTCTCATCAACCCCATCAAACAAGGCAATAATAGTTCCTCACCTGCTGTGCTTTTGTTATGAAACAGAATGCCTTTTTTTTTTGCATTGCTAATTTATTACAGTGGCTGGCAACACCTGATGTCCTTTCATCTTTTCACGGTTGGCTTTAGACCATCTCAAGTGCCCTGTCTACACCTGATGGCCCCCGATCTAGTCAAATAAACTCAAAATCTGATCACACTCAGCATGTACAGTAGTCTATGAAAGGAAGGAATATCAGAATGTGGACAAAATCCAGACAAAGAACAAATGTTACTGTAGAAGCATGTATAAAACGGGGCTATGGTCATGGGTTTTATTGAGTGTCATGTGCATGGTCATAAGGGAAATCAAGTCAACCCTCAGGACCTCAGAGACCTCAGAGACCTCAGGGCCCCTCCCATCTGGCAGCTGAGACAGAGGGAGGGAGACCCATAATGTCAATACTTTTGAATTCATTTCTTATGAACATTTGCACTACAGATGGATGGAATGCATTAACACAATTCTGTGGAAAATGGATTAGTTTATGTGCAACACGGTTTTCAATAATATTAGGAAATTGCTCAAATCGAAGGAAAACAAAGTTAGGTAAATAAAGATCAAAATGTCAGTTATTACGTTTTGCATGCTGTGGCTATAAAACACACAGTGTGTAGCGGCTTATCACATGATGCATTCAGACTCAGGATGACGTTTAACCCAAGGGAACAAGCAAAATAAAGTCTGCTCCAAGCTCTGATTACTGACGTTGAGTGTTGAGGCAGACAAGCAGCCGGGCTTTCTCACGGGTGACAACTGGCCTCCCTCACTTTGGAACACTTAGCGGCAACAACATCAATTTCACAATCAACGCCACATCTTTTGAATACAGCGGCACACAAGTGCAGTGTTTCAGCCAGTTAGCGGCTCATCTGTATGAGCCGCCTGCTCATCAGTATGCGCTGAGTGGAACACGAGCTGCTGGGGTTGTATGCTCTGGAGTTCCATTTGATTGCCGGCATTTCCTTCAGAGACCTTCAGTTAAAGACGGAAGAGACAAGTAATGAGGCCGGTGCAGGACGAGTGGAATGATAACAACAGGACGACTGTAAAGGCAGGATGCAGCAGTCACACCCACGGCTGACAGAGAGCCTAAGACGGTGTTTAGATGCCGGGATGTATTCCAAGGCCGTTTCTGGCGTGCACAGAGTTATTGGTTTGATTTTAAGACCACTCCTGCTTGCACACCTCCCAGTAAATTGTGATGCCCAATTCTGCAGCAGGGAGGTGTCAGAAATTGAGCGGGTAGAGAAACTGGCACAGGATTTGCTTTCCAACTCACGATGCAGCTGTCTGAACATTGATTGCACTCTCTGTGTGATGAGATATTGGGGCAGCTAAAGGGATAAATAAGTAAACGAAAGGAAGGACATTTCTTTCCATTTTTTTATGTTTGTAAATTGCCTAGGTAGATATACTGGAGCAATCTTTTGTGTTTCAAATAAAACTCTGTTTCCAAAAAAGTTGGGACATTGCATGAAATGCTAATAAAAACAGAATGCAATGATGTGCAAATCATTTATCCCTACATTTGATTGAAAATAGTACAAAAACAACATATGAAGTGTTGGAACTGAGAAATTTTTATTTTTTGGGAAAAATACATTTCTTTTTTTAATTTGATGCCAGCAACACATTTCAAAAAGTTGGGACAGGAGCATGTTAACTACTGTGTTGCAAATGAGGAGAATGACTGCTCTAGTTTTGAAAGTGAAAGTTTTTCCCATTCTTGCTTGATACAGGATTTCTGCTCAACAGACCTCTTTTTCATATATTTAATTTCACAATGAGCCAAATGTTTTCAATGGGTGACAGGTTCTGAACTGCAGCCAGGCTAGTTCAGCACCCGGACTATTTTACTACAGAGCCATGCTGTGGTAATACATGCAGAATGTGGTTTGGCATTGTCTTGCTGAAATAAGCAAGGCCCTCCCTGAAAAAGACATGGATGGCAGCATTTGTTGCTCCAAAACCTGTATATTTTGTTGAGCAATTATGGTGCATTCCCAGATGTGCAAATCACCCATGCCATATGCACTAATAACCCCTATACCATCACGGATGCTGGCTTTAGAACTGTGTGCTGATAACAAGCCGGATGGTCCCTATCCGCTTTGTCTGGAGGACGCGGCATCAATGATTCTGATTCGTCAGACCACAGGACAGTGTCCAACTTCACCTCAGTCCATCTTAAATGAGCTTTGGCCCAGAGATGGCGTTAACATTTCTGCATCTTGTTTATATCTGGTTTCTTCTTTGCATGATAAAGTTTTAACTTGCATTTGTGGATGCAGCAATGTACTGTGTTCATAGACAATGGATTTCGGAAGTGTTCCTGAAGCCCATGCAGTGATTTCCACTACAGATTCATAGTGTGTTTTTAATGCAGTGCCGCTGTTTTTAATGCAGTGCAGCCTGAGGGCTCGAAAATCCCGGCCATCCAATATTGGTTTTCGGCTTTGTGCTTTGTGTACAGAGATTTCTCCAGATTCTCTGAATCTTTTGAATATATTATGTACGATAGATGATGAGCTCCTCAAACTCTTTGCAATTTTACACTGAGAAACTTTATTCTTAAATTGTTGCACTATTTCCCCATGTAGTCTTCATCAGAGTGGTGAACCTCTCCCCATCATTACTTCTGAGAGAGTCATCCTCTCTTAGATGCTCTAATAATACCCAATCATGTTACTGACCTGTTGCCAATTAACCTAATTAGTTGTGAGATGTTGCACCAGTTCCAGTTTTTTGTTGCCTCTGTCCCAGCTTTTTTGAAACGTGTTGCGGGCATCAAATTCGAAGGAGGCATATATTTTCAACATTATAGTTTCAACATTTGATATGTTGTCTTTGTATTATTTTCTATTGAATATAGGCTTTAAATGCTATGCACATCATTGCATTCTGTTTTTCTTTACATTTTACTTAGAGTCCCACAGTTTTTGGAAACAGAGTTGTATTCAATTTTGCATATCTTTAAATCAACCATCATGCTGTTGAAGGCAGCAAGAATTGCAACTGTGCAATCAAGGTTCTCCCAATATCTGTAATTTCCACTTGTCAGACTTGATTATGCTTAATGAAGAATGTATCAAATGTCCATTAATTATAATCCACATACCAATTCACATATTCTGTTACTGCAGAATGATTTCCCTGCTATAACAAATTATGATGGATGCTTACAGGAACATTTTTAAAAGCCCTCTAACCACATTCTAAACAAGGCATCTTCACCTCAGTATAATTGCAATTCTCTATTTTCATTTTTAAAAACATACATGCACTAATATTTAAAAAACATGATTGAAATGAAAATATAAATAACAACCCTGTGCAGTGGGTCTGAGTAGCGCACAAGCCTGTGTAGCTGGGAGTCTAACTAAAGTGAAATCATTTCCTTTTGCATGATTAACTTTATGGTTAATCATGCAAAAGGAATAACACAGCAATGCAAAATACTATCTTAAATACAGATAAGCGGAAAACTAAGAAGATTATTTTCTAAAAACATTACGGTGTATACATAGTTCCTAGTCAAGTTTAAGGACCAACTATGGAATCAACATATGAGATCGGGGCTAATCAAAGTAGTGAATAGTGAACGTGCCTCATAAGCTCATACCGTCTTACACACTTTAGCATCACATTTTATGAACAATACGTTACAAACAACAACATCTGGAAAATCGAAAAGACATTCCAGTGGTTACTGGCAACATTCCTAATACGCGCGTTAAGGTCCGGAAACATGAAAGTACTGAAGATGTGCAACTGAAACTGATCTCAGTAAAGATAAATGTTTCGATGCATCCCACCCAAGCATAGCAAGCTAGTCTGAAACATGCTGAAATGTTCAGACCTGACAGTCTAAGAGGAGAACTGAGGGGTGGCTGGAATAGCCTCTATACATTATGTAGTTATAATAACAATGATTCTGTGGTCCACTTCACCAAGAGCTGTGGAACACCAACCTCCAAAATGACCATGCCAGTGGGGCTGGATCTGAGCTACCAAATCCCCCTCAGAGAAACCCAATTATAGCTCCAGTCTCTTCAGGAAGAAGCTTTAAATATACTGCACCTCCCAAAAGGAAGAGAGGAAGGCAACTCCTAAAGCACTGCAAAAATACACCTTCTTTCCAAAACACCAATCCAAGTACGGGTTGCGGAAAGGAAACCATTGGGGGAAGGAGACAATGGTGAAAAGGCTCAGGGCATTTAAACAAATCTCTAACAGAATGGCCTATTGGTAACCTGCTTAATGTGTATTCAATCTGACCAACCTACATCCTGTTGATTAATTTAAAGGTGGCAGATTTACAGATGCGGCAGAATATATTATATATACCCCTCTTATGTAATTCCCTTTTTTCTGTTGAAAATAATTAAGCATTAAATGAAAAGAAGACAATACCTATAGTCAACTATAGGTGAGGTTTGATGATCCTAGGTGATTCAATTTCTGGATGAAATGATAGTGGCCTTGAAATAAATAATGAAATGACAGTAGAAGATCAAGAAGTGTTTAAAAGTCCACTGTTTAACCCAATGTCCAAACACAGAGTCTACTGAAGGTTGTGGGTCTTCCAGCAAGTCAATGACCCCAAACACACATCAAAAAGCAACCAGAAATGGAGGAGATTATATTAATATTAATATGGTCATAGAATGTCCAGCAAAGGGTCTATATTTGAAACATATCCATAACCTATGGCAAAATCTGAAAACAGCAGTTGGAGGGCACCATTCATAAGACTTCAAGATGTTTTTGCTGATAAGTTGGACAGCTTGCTGGTAGAAAGTTACAGCACGCTTAGTGATGGCCTCAAAATGAATTTGTATGCAGCTATTTTGGCCAATGACTTTTCAATTATCTACTAGCTCAGAGGTGTCATTACATTTGTCCATGTCATTAATCTTTATGTTCTCAATTAAAACCGTTGACAAAAATAAAAGAAATTCTGCAATGTTGCAAATGCTATAATTTCATTAAGTGACTAATTATTCAATAACATTTTATTGTAATTCAAGTTTTTTTTTTATTCATAAAAAGTGTGTGTCTAGATATTATGCTACATTTCTAATTATATAATATATTATATAATGTAGTTAACCCCACAAGACCCACATCCCACATTCATATGTATGAATCCCTGTTTGTCCTCCTGGTACATCAGTTGTTACTGTATATGAACACATACAGCAGAATCAATTAACCCCGGGTTATTGAAGATACAATAAATACATCAATGTAAAGGAACTAGATTTAACACTAATTAAAACAGATCTAAATTACATAAGGAAATGAAAATCTAATATTTTTTGGATTTTTGAGTGTGTGTTTTCCTAGAGATTTGTAGGAGACGCTATCTGTGTTTTAGTTGTCCAGAGACTGTAAACATATTTTACGTAAATTTTTATTTGTAAATTTGATATGCGGGCATAACCAAAGCATTTCAAGTGTATTTGTGTACAAGAGTGTGAAATTTTCCCAAGCACCTGTGTCTCTGTGTCCGCCTGCAAAGATGCATGTTTTGTTGGTCCATGTGTGGCGAGAACGAGCGCGACATTTGACTTGTATCGATGTCATCGCTAAAGGCATTATGTAATCCAATCGAGTTGTGCACTAAGGAAGATGGATGAGGTGCCCAGCAGAATCTGTTAGATATCAAACCAATCCATTCTCAGAAGGAAATTGGACACCAAACACACCACATCAAGGCTGAGGCAGAGCACAGCCTACAGTACATGACTGACAGGGATGAAAAGACAAAGGGAGAAAATTGATCTTGTGAAATAGCAGCACCCATCTGGTGCAGACATCAAGAGGAATCACATATAGTAGAACAGAATAGATTCTTTGCTAAACTAATTCACCACATATTTGAGGTCACAAAGGCAAAAACCAAGGACTCAGCACATTCAACATTAATATGAGGCTGTGAGCGCCTGTTGAAAAGCATTGCGGTGATAACACTGACGAGAGACCTATTGGCTCTGAACTTGTAAGGGAACTGCACTCTGACAGAAGCACACGACTACGTGAATGAAAGTGATTGGAGTCAAAGGCTGACATTTTCATTTTCTTTGTAAATCTCTGAAGATTGTGCCAGTTTTGTATTGGTATAGTCAAACAAACACTGAGGAGGTATAGGCTACACGCCTTTGTATTGTTGCTGCCTATCACATTCTCATGGTTATGTTTCAAATAACAATCATTCCGGGTGAACGTGAGAAGAATAGTGTGGGAGGATGGCTCATCGACTCCTCATCAAAACAGTTTGGTACAAACACCGCGGTTGAAATAAACTTGTTTTAATTAAATATAGTGTATTATAAATCCAATATGTTATTTTGTTGTATTTTTTATTCCCTTTAATTCGTGTTTTTCTCGCCTACTAATTTTATGATGTCTAATTTGCGATTATTGCCTTGCCTCATTGCAACAACACTGTATGTTCAGGAGAGTTGAAGATCAAAGATCTCACCAGGTTGTTCAGATTTTTATACACTGCTTGCTCAACCACAAACAATTGTTTTGCACATATGCGGGAGCGGAGCGCATTTGAGCTAGACAAGCCCACATGTACCATGTTAAATAATCACATTTACAAACAAAAAAATAAGCCCTGGCAAATATCGCTATACTTAATGGAACCTACAACATCATCCCATTTTGTAGGTTAATAGGCTGCTTGAATGTCACTCACATATCAGCTTTGAAAATAACCTCATCATGTTTTGGCCATCGAGAAAAAGGCAAATGGTCAACAAGGAGGCTAAAGCACGTTCTGCCATTTCACAATAGCCTGTAATCTATCATTATAACTGCTTAAAATAATATTTTTTGCAGTTGAGTTTACTGTTTACTGAAGATGTGTTTGGTAGGCGGCAAATGGCCAATGCTGATGCACATATTAAGATCAGATCGGAACTAAGCAACAAAAGCGCTCACATGGCTTTGCAAGAAATCATGCAGCAAGTTTATATACTCTGGTGACACAAAAGAGCGTAGATTGACCACGTGTACTAAAAGTAGTCACCCCTTTTTGCGACATCAAAACAATACTGCAACAATGCAAGACTGACCAGCATTCTGTAACTAGCATCTTCATGAGGACTGTATTACGCTTTACTTACACTTCTCCCTCTCCATCCAGGTACTAGAGCTATACTGGGCCCATGGGAGTATCTTATTCCCAACATTAATTAACCATCAAAGGCAAATCCAAATTTGGATTTAAAATGGAGAAAAGTTGAAATGCTTTACTTTGCCAAAATGTACCTTTAAGTTCCAGTACGGCCAGGACAAGTAGTAAGTTATATGGATCAATCAAAGCCAGCTAATTTCTCCAAGGAGGTGTTAGTCTTTCATCCTGACTTCAGTAGGATCTAAAATCTGCTCTGGCAGAAGAAATGACATTTGGCCTCCGCTTCTGTGCACCTCAGACATTGGTCTTTAAGGGACAGATTCTTATGTTTGATCCCCCTATTCAATATTAGTTTTTTACTAAACCTATTTCAACATTGAGTCAATGCTGACAAGTATTGGTATTTGTTCCAGATTATCCTTGTTTTTAACAACATATCCAACTGGAATATAAAAATATCAAAACAACATATTTACACATTACAATATTATACAATGTATTATTATTCAACACATACAGAGGAAAAAACAAACACAATCTTAAGTAAAAAGGTTCCGTAACAGCTGTTAAACACTCCCTGGAGGTACTCATTTCTCAAATGTTAGTGAGTTTTGGAGATCAAGCCACACAAAAGATTCAAGAAAAACAAAAGGCAGTAAGCAACAAAGTGGAAATTGCAGGAAGCACTAGAGTTAGCTATCCATGTGCCTGGGTGAACTGAATTGTACTGAACCTATTGCTTGTAATAAAGTGTAATGCAGAATGACAAACTGCATCCAATGATTTCAGAAAAGTGGCAGCTGCATTCATATAGACTATATGGCCATAGGCTATAACTTGAATGAATGCTTACTGAACAATTTGTTTTTTGCTATACAACAAAATACAATGCTGTTTCCTCTAGAAGAAGTTTAATCTTGTATTTCCTAACTCATCAACATGATTGTTAGGGTCAGATATTTATAAGCGGTCACACAATACGAGGGCACCATTAAGTACGTAGTCTATGTATAAATCATAGATACTAGTATCAGTTCAACTTGGTCAAGTCAATAAAGGCAGATTGTAGCTCCCGAAAGATCTGGGTCAAATGGGGGCACATTACCATACACAACCGTGTCCTCTCTATGAATGTGAATGCTGTTTATGTAGACAATAGAAAGCACAGGCCCTAAATGTTATCCCTGTGGGACACCTGTGCTAGTACCAAGGAATACTGATTTAACACCACTCACAAGTCCTACATTGCATCATGTTTGTCAAAACTGCCAGTTCAGCGAACCACCCTGTGACTGGACCAGGCCAATGTGGGTTGTATTGGACTGGCCATGCTGCTGGCTTGGCTTGGACTCGGTGACTCTCTTGGACTGGATTAGCATGGAAATGGTGGTAAATACTGTAACTGCTATTGTAATTAATAAAATGGACTAGCTGTTTAATTCTCATGAGTGACTTTATGTTTTAAGTCATGATTATGCTTTTAAGAATCAGACATAACATGCAGAGAGAATTAGCTCATATCATGTATGCTACAGTTGTCCAAATGCAGAATAATATGCATGCATGGATGGATGGCCATTTGGGATGTATTGTGTGTGTGTGTGTGTGTGTGTGTGTGTGTTAGTGTTTCTGATTTAACTACATAATGCGGACAGGAATGTCCCCAAACTATAGTTAGATCAAAACATGATAAATTGGGACTTTTTATCAGTCCCCATTTTGAGAAATAAATTTTTCTGTGTTAAGTGTTCGGTTTAGGGCAAAACTAAAAATTAGGTTTAGGGTTAGAATTAGGGTTGGGGTTAAGCAATAATGGTTATGTTTAGGGATAGGAATTAGGCCTAGGTTATGTTTAGGCATACATGTTAGGTTATCCAGGTTAATGTTTGGGTTACGTTGAGGTTAAGGTTTATTGTTAGGGTAAAGATTAGTAGGGATTTTTCAGGGGCAATCAACTTTGGTGATTGCCGCATATAGATAGCTAGATAAAAGTATGTTTGTCTGTGTCTGTGTGTGCAGGCAGCAAAGCAGGTTTAATAAATACACCATTAAAATGACTCAACTACAATATAATATAATTTTACCAAATTGTCATCATGTATTGTACACAGACACAGTCTGTGTATACTACGTTACATGAAGTAGCTCCTACAACATTATACATTCAGTAAAAGCCTGAAATAGGCCTCCTAAGCATACATGTCTTTCAGTCTCCCCATCTGTGAAGAGATTATACATACACAGGGAGGGAGCTATGACAGACACCATGGTATGACATGAAAGTGCCAGAAGGAGAGCAAGAGCGCTAGAGCTATGAGAAGAAACATCTGTACACAGCTGAAAATGGAACTGAGATGGTCATGTGGCAGGCCAAAATCAGAAAGTATAACTTTTATTTTCAAGAGGATGAATGCTCTAATATAACTTTACTAGAAGCATGAGTGTAACAACAGCCTGTGAAAATATGGTCTTAAGTCCCCCCTTTACCAACTCAGGATTAATTAATAGTAATAGTAAAATACATTAATGCAAAATAAAATTATTCGTTTCATGATTAGAAAACATCTTCTAATATTTAGAATTTTGTCATCTAATGTTTTCAGTTGTTTTATTCCCAAACAAGAAAGTTTTTAATATGAGAAAATAGTGGGAAAAAGTGATAAGCTATTTTAGTCATGGACTGTTCATTTTGAAGCTGGCAAGTCCAATCATGGTCAAAAGAGTCTTTATTCTATAATAAGGGATGCCCAGTGCTGCACAGTTGAGCAGAAATCTTACATTACAACGCTTGCATTCAGCGGAGGGCACGGGAACACGCGGATACCAGAGCTACACCATAGACATTTAGGGGAGTCAAAGAACGAGATACCTCGAGACTGAACAGAAACGATTTGAACAATGAATAGTAGCCTCATAAGAGCTGACTGGCACCGGGAATGCAACCGTAAATATTGCAGTAAACTCATTTACATTGATATTTTAAACGGTAGTTAAATCCTCAGTACGGGCTGCAAAACATCAAATGAACGTGCCTCTAAAACAATGCAACAAACGATAGAAACGCAAACTGAGCCTACCTCTTCTACCGTCTTCATCCCATTCAGACGTCTGGTCCTGATGCGACAGCGGTGCCTTGATCAGCATCCTAACGCAAAAGTCGATATGTCTCGAGGAAGCATGATCGTACAGCATGGAGCTGAAGCTCATACGTTGACAAGAGACCCCTCCAATCAGAGAGTAATCCGATAGAGTAGTAGCCAATCCACATGAAATAAAGAAAGCTACTTTACATAGTGTAGCAAGGTCGAATGACGTTATAAGAGTATTTCCAGTCAGCTTTATTTTTAAAACGTGTTTTGCGAACTGCTGTCCAGTTCTCTCTAATAGTAACACAAGTAGGTTTGATCACGGGGGAAGTGTGACATTTATATGTATAGAATACATGTATACATTCCCACCAAGACTAAAAAATGAAAGCACATAAAGAAAATACAAATATTTACCTTGATTTTTTAACATAAAAACGTTGCAGAGCAAATCACCGTCAATTTCATTCCCTCTATCCGTACCCCAGTGGCAGCCTCCATTACAGAAGACTCGGCTCACACTGTGTTCATCCCCAGGCAGGATTAATGACACATAAATGCAGCCTGCCAGAATCAGGACAGGCATGCAGGACCGGCATGCTAGAAACTGCTCGAAACGCCAACTAGTCCATTATAAGTATTGAAGAGTATATATAAAATATTATAAAATAACATAGTTTAAATAAGGAAAGATGACTTCCAGGATGTATTTTCAATTGATAATTTTGATTGTGTTGATTTGATATTCCCATACCTGCTAATTGGTTGTCGACTAAACTAAAAACATGAAGAAAGCATGTATATCGTATACATTTTGTGCTCATACAAACAAAGCAGAAGTGTGGCCAAGTTGAAAGATAGAAACGGATTTGCACATTTGTGCTTGGAATGGATGGACTCCACCAGCGGAGTACGCACTGGAATCATGCCAAAGGTAGCGTAAGAGGATGACCGGCTGCTATGCCTATTTTAAACCATAGTTGCATGTACAGTATATTTTAAGGCTGAGATGTGCCGTCCACATGCCAAGTCTCATGAATATCTTGCCTTTCTTGATTCCTCATAACAATGATATATTTACAGATATATTTTAGTGTGAGTGACATAGCCTAAACACCTTGAACTTGTTTTCTGCACACCTAATGCAGTTTTTCAAAAGTTATCAACCCGGATGTGGCCTATCAGACCGGAATAGAAAAGGCACGAATTGCAAGGACGAATATTCGTGCTCTCTCTTATAACTTGCTCATTTTCAATAGAAATTATTCACGTGCGTATTATTATTGAAAAACTGGTGTCTGGCGTTTAGGTTTGACTATCAAATTAATCTAAATGGATAATGATAAATGTTTTATGACATTAAAACCTTTAATTCCTGCAAAGCATTTTCTGGAAAGGATTGAACCACATTGTCAACAGAGCATTTGTAAGTTGGCTAATATTCAAGAAATTAATTCATTTTATTATATGCATTATAAGAAATGTAAAACTGCAAATCAAGCACTTTCCTAGAGCAAACATTTCAGCTGTCTACAACCGCTGACATTTTCTAAATTACTAAGAAATACGAAATGAGGATGTATTGATTAGATGTCTTACCACTCAAGAGTTAATACTTGCTGGGAGCACCTTTTACAGCCTTTAGAGCTGTGAATCATTTCTAATAATTTTCGAACTTTCCACAACTATTCTGCAACATATTTCCATTGTTTATACCTGGACCACCCAGGAACACTAAACACATTGAAAAGCCATTTTGGTGAATTTTGGTATCTTTTGTTTTACAGTATTTGCAACTGTCTAGCAGGAAAAACAATCAACAACATTTCTTTTACTGCCCATTTTTTAAAAATCTACTAAAAATCATCCATTCTGTTTGCAAGAAGGCCATTAGGTTATAATGCAAAACAACTCTGTAAAGATGTTCACTTTGTGGCATGAGCTAAAAACAACAGGTTTGGGGCAAATCCAATACAACACAATGCAGTCTGAAACCCTCTTTATTTTCAAGAATTTTGGGGCAGCATCATGTTATGGGTTATATGTTTGTCATCAGCAGGAATAGATACATTTGTCAGGATCAATAGAAATATGAAAGGAGCAAAGCACAGAGAAAAGTTGAGAGAAAACTGTCCCCATTCTTCTGAAAACAATGGGGTATTTTCATTTTTCATTACACAATGTTCATGTCAGACACACCAAAATTTCTGAGCTTCAGCAATTTGCACACAATGGACAAATGTTGCCCTAAGAGTTGTGCAAATATGTTATCATTTTATTGAAAAGGATTCATAGCTTTAATGGTTGACAAATGTGGTTTCAGTAAGTAATAACTCTGGGGTGTGAAGGCATATGCAATCTATGTTTTGTTTTTATGAATACATTTTAAAACTCTGACCATGGTAGTAAAATGTAAACCCCTATTTAGGATGAATTACAAGGCCACAAAGTGTGAAGGGGTGTATAGACTTTCATTAACTACTGTAGCCTACATGAAAGTTTCTCTTTAGCAGAATGTTATTTGAGCTGTCTGGTGTTAAAGTACAGTATTACTCAGTTAGGTTGACGTATGTTCTGCTGCAGCAGCTTGAGTACACGAAAATCTAAATCTAGAAAAAAATCCAGAAATATATTAGCAAGTTTGTAAATTCTTCCGTAGTGAAATCACCTCTTGTAAAGCAATGTATTCAGGACTGAATACTGTATGATTGTTTAAAATTCATGCAAAATAAATGATCTGCGACTGATCAATTCAATGATTTTATTGCCCTTGGATCAACAATAAATTAAAAAGAGTTGTTAATTAACCAGCCTGACAGGATGAAAGAATCAGGATTTCTCTTGTAGAAAGTAGTTTAATCTAAAAAATCAAATGTGCATTGCAAAATATTTGCTCTTTAAAATAGGATACAAATGTCCAAAACAAACATGATTAATACCAATTAATAGGATATGTATACTGTATATATAGTATTATAAAGAAATTATTTCTAAAATAATGTTTACTAGGCGGCACACCAGGTGCTAGAAAAAGGTAAAGGTAAAAATGTTGATAAGTATGTTGAAAGTAAAAGCCAAGACAAAATAATGACTTTGTTTAAAAAGTACAATACGCTCTCCATGAACTGAAACTACTTGCTAGATTTTTTTGTTAGAGATCCATTGAAAACAAATGTCAGAGATTATTGTAAGCTAACATGATTAATGACTTCATTCCAAATCTAGAGGTAAGGTGTTAGGATTTCTGTTTCATTTCTAATCATAACAGTCCATGTTTCCATCTACTATCATACAGCTCTTGGGCTTTTCCTATGACCACTTCCCCGCACTTTCCAAAAAAATAAAAATTCACTCTCACCTGCCATAAATATACACACCTCTTCTGACACTTACTTCCTACTTTTTCATACCCACTATATTTGTACCATTCATTTCCTTTACCTCTGCTGCACTTTACTTTTTTTCTTTCGGTCCCAGACTTTTACCAATTTTAACTGTCTCTTTGGCCTCATAGGTTGCCTTACTATAGACTGGTTGATGATTCTTCTGTTTTCTGTGGCACATTATACATTTGTCTACCTGTCTTGGTGGTGGGAATACATTCTTTCAAAGTGGGCTCCTGGGAAAAGCTTTTCTGTGTTGTTGTTTGGGCGACTTTGGGGAATCGTCCTTAGGAGGCCATTGTGGTTTAGTCAGTTTTATATCAACCTCTACTCTAAAGGCTTTCTGTGGGGACTGGGCTTGGGGAGGCCACACAACAGATATCTTATTACTAATGTGTTTGTTATCATCAGCTGATCTCATTAATTCCTTTTCATGTATGTCCTTTTCTGTTGAGCTTATGCTGCTTTTTGAATACCTCCGGTTGAGTTGCCTTGATGAGGGGATGAGTCTGATACTTTCATTGGCATTCTTTTCATTGGTAACAGTTTGTCCAAATCCATTACCATAGTTCCCTTTAGACTTGAAGAGTTGTTTGTAGTGGGGCAAACAGTAAAAATGTCCATGGAGAGAGACATAGTTGCCAAGGCTGAAGGAGACAGAACAAATTAATATTCCACACAACAAAGGTAGATATTCATTCCACAAACATGTCCAACTAATATCTTCCTAATTTGCCAACATTACACAACAGAATAGTATGTTCTGCAACAAACTGTAAACACCTGTAAGCAAAAGAATTGAAGGACTGCCATTGAATTCACAGCCAAAAAAACACTTTGAATTCACCTTGGATTGGTATTTACTGTACCTTAATTTATTTCTGCAGTGCTCACAGCAGAAACAGGATTTATGGAATTTTTTTCTGTCCGCTATTAGAGCCTCCATCGGATAGACCCTCCTTCGACACACAGTGCAAAGCTCCGACTTGGGAACTCGAGTCTGCCAGGGAAAAGTGACCATCCTTATGGCTTTCTTCATCAATACATACCATGACTCATACAGTGTCTCACAAAAGGGAGTACACCCTTCACATTTCTGTAAATATTTGATTATATCTTTTCATGTGACAACACTGAAGAAATAACAGTTTGCTACAATGTAAAGTAGTGAGTGTACAGCTTGTATAACAGTGTAAATTTGCTGTCCCCTAGAAATAACACACAGCCATTACTGTCTAAACCGCTGGCAACAAAAGTAAGTACACCCCTAAGTGAAAATGTCCAAATTGGGCCCAATTAGCCATTTTCCCTCCCCAGGGTCATGTGACTCGTTAGTGTTAAAAGGTCTCAGGTGTGAATGGGGAGAAGGTGTGTTACATTTGGTCTTATCGCTCTCACAATCTCTCATACTGGTCACTGGAAGTTCAACATGGCACCTCATGGCAAAGAACTCTCTGAGGATCTGAAAAAAAGAATTGTTGGTCTACTTTAAGATGACCTCGGCTATATGAAGATTGCCAAGTCCCTCAAACTGAGCTGCAGCACGGTGGCCAAGACCATACAGCGGTATAACAGGACAGGTTCCACTCAGAACAGGCCTCGCCATGGTCGACCAAAGAAGTTGAGTGCACGTGCTCAGCTTCATATCCAGATATTGTCTTTGGGAAATAGACGTATGAGTGCTGCCAGCATTGCTGCAGAGATTGAAGGGATGGGGGGTCAGCCTGTCAGTGCTCAGACCATATGCCGCACACTGCATCAAATTGGTCTGCATGGCTATCATCCCAGAAGGAAGCCTCTTCTAAAGAAAGCCAGAAAACAGTTTGCTGAAGACAAGCAAACTAAGGACATGGATTACTGGAACCATATCCTGTGGTCTGATGAGACCAAGATAAACTTATTTGATTCAGATGGTGTCAAGTGTGTGTGGCGACAACCAGGTGAGGAGTACAAAGACAAGTGTGTCTTGCCTACAGTCAAGCATGGTGGTGGGAGTGTCATGGTCTGGGGCTGCATGAGTGCTGCTGGCACTGGGGAGCTACAGTTAATTGAGGGAACCATGTACTGTGATATATTCAAGCAGAGCATGATCCCCTCCCTTCGGAGACTGGGCCGCAGGGCAGTATTCCAACATGATAACGCCCCAAAAACACCTCCAAGATGACCACTGCCTTGCTAAAGAAGCTGAGGGTAAAGGTGATAGACTGGCCAAGCATGTCCCCAGACCTAAACCCATTGAGCATCTGTGGGGCATCCTCAAACGGAAGGTGGAGGAGCACAAGTTCTCTAACATCCACCAGCTCTGTGATGTTTTCATGGAGGAGTGGAAGAGGACTCCAGTGGCAACCTGTGAAGCTCTGGTGAACTCCATGCCCAAGAGGCATTTATGGAAAATAATTGGTGGCCACACAAAATATTGACACTTTGGGCCCAATTTTGACATTTTTACTTAGGGGTGTACTCCCTTTGTTGCCAGCAGTTTAGACATTAAGGGCTGTGTGTTTTGTTATTTTGAGGGGACAGCAAATGTACACTGTTATAAAAGCTGTACACTCACTACTTTACATTGTAGCAAGGAGTAAGTTTTTCAGTGTTGTCACATGAAAAGATATAATCAAATATTTACAAAAATGTGAGGGGTGTACTCACTTCTGTGAGATACTGTATATAAAGAAAGGTTATCAGGACATAAATGCATAACCATGCATAGTATGTGTTTATGCTTTGGATATGGATGCACTATATAAACACTTCAAAATATCATAATCATACCATTGGTGTAAGACAGAAATCTCCCATCTCAAACAGCATCTTCTGGTAGCAAAACGTATTGAACCCCACTTTGGTTCAAATATTTTATTACTGTAATTAAAATATATATATTCGAAATATGATCTTTATAATATTACTGTGGGTGAGAGATTCTATTCCCCCATGTGATTATAGCATGTCTAGGCCTTGTTCTTTTGTCATGTTTCATTCGTTGAAGCATTCGTTTTTTTTTCACTGGCATTAATCTCTATTCCCAGGAATGACAAATGTCAGTAAAATGTTATGTGATGAGTAAATTATTTAAGAGGGTAGTGAAATATAAAAAAGTGATGAATCAATTCCTTTGCCCATTATAAGCCAACAAAATAAATGCATATTTTTTATAACTTAATAATAATAACTTCATTTATCAACACCTCCCTTTTACTATTTTCTCAGGCCTAGAACTGTTGAATAATTTTCCTATTTCCTATTTTCCTCTTGAGACATTTTCCATTTTCCTCGTGCCATATTATAATTCGAAGGGTGTGTCTAAAACCATGCAGGAGATAGGTTGGTTGTATCTAACCATCAATGCTGAATACAGACTAGAGCAATAGAAAAAAATTTAATATACCAGTCTCCAGCTGTTGTGATGTACATTAATTAAAATTTGCTATGTGTGTTCAATTTATTTACATTTTTTACAGTCTATGGTTTTGACCCATAGCATACAAAGTACTGTTTTATTTGATAAACTATTTGACATTTTGTTTAACAGCTGTACTCAACAATGCTAGCAAAATTTGACGCATTGTTGTTTAGCTAGCCCACCGAAGTGGAACGTTAAAGAATTCTAGTGCAGGATATATTTTACCTGAAAATCTGTGAGTGTTACCGCGATATTGACGATATTTAATTTACATGCATAGGGGTTTTAAAATAAAAGTTTGTTTGAGTTTAAACTACAACTGCTAGTCTACTTCAAGTAACGAGTTGCAGTGCCGCAGAAGAAATTCTCCAAACGTCTCATGCGTTGTGGTCTTCGTTACCACGGTAACACATTGTCTTTGAAGGGGTCGCTAACAATGTTCCGAACGATCTTCTGTTCCAATATTTGAGTGTATGGCCCCGTAGTGACTAACGAACAATCACAATAAGTCAACAGTTAAAAGTCAAAATATAACGAAAATGGGAAATGTCTCATAGATACATTATCCAAATCTCAGATCGCACTACATACTACAAGTACGTTCTTCGCGGATGATGGTGAAGTACGCACTGTTTTGTATATAGTAAGCTTGTATGCCAGTATTGTGACCGGGTGGGACATACTACCTCGTCATAAAATTGCGCCTCAACATTAGATGAGGCACAAACTTTGCGTGGTCACGTATCCACACCACGCAAAGTTTGAATATTTAGCTAGACACCTTTAAGCATTGTGTTAAACAGACTAACGTTTCTTAAGTGTACTTCCATCACAAATAGCATCTATGAACTGGATGGCTTTTGCCACTGTCCGTTTTAACAGCTTATTAGCCAGTAATAGGCCTATTTATTTACTACTTGGAATAGTCATAAGAATTGAGCAATTTCTAGCGAGACTGAATATGAACTTTACAATGCCAAAGCTGTTTTATTTCATGGCACAGCAATGTTCGTTTTTTTTTCTTCATTTGTGAATGTCATTGATACAATAACTATCAATATAGGTGACGATAAGTGCATTTTTAGTCAAGTGAAAAGACGAATGGTGGAAACCCCTCCCTTTTTACTGCACAAGGGGTTGTGGTCTATATTAACCCAAAAAGCATGCACTGATGCGTACTTTGAAAAAAACTCCAGAAATAGTCACAATATAACTGCAAACAGTTGTATTTTAAGCTTACTATATAACGTAGCTCCTAAAGATCCTGATCAAATCCTAAAGCATACTTTTTTCTGTCTGTGGTGAGGATCGAACACTGGTCGCCTACAGAGCAGTCTGCATCTTTAACCACTAGGATACCTAACAAGGGGACGTCAGTCACTCACTCACTCACATTTGCTCTTGGCCGGCTCCGCTTACGTGGTCTGGCAAAAATTAAATATTTTTTCATTTATTTTGTTGGCTTATAGTAAGCAAAGGAAATAATTAAAAACTTTTTTATTTTACATTATCTTTTTATATAATTTACTCATCAAATATCTTTTACTGATATTTGTCATTCCTGGGATTCCATACTATTCAAATTAAAGCAAGCACAGTCAACATTAGGTCTGATTGAAAGTCAGAGAGGGCCTTTTTACATGCTATTATTTCCTGTTAGTTTCAAGTCCAGCCATGCAGGCAACACAACTCTCTTTACCAGTGACAACATTCTTCATTTGATGTGAGACAACATGGGATGTTCTCTCCTCTGAGACACTGTAGCCGAGACTCTTGAAAACACTTTCACTCTCTGTCCATGTTTTGTGGAAATCCCTCAGCAACTCTTCAGTGGTGGCCTCGTCAGGAGTTTCAGATGGTGTCACCTCAGAACCTTTTTTTTTAACCACGTCAGCATAAGAGAATGGGCCACTGTGGGATGTAATGCTCTGTGAGTGCTGTGAAACAGTTGTGCTGCTCGTTGATCCAACTGTCTTGTTGCCAAATTCATTGAAGCTCGAGGAATGCTCTGTGACTGACTTGGTTTCGCAGAACCCTGTTGGGTCTGCTGACATATTTTGAACTGCTTTTTGGGATGGCAGGGGCAAGATTGGGGGCAAGATATGTGGCTCTTGAGCGTAATCCTGCTTTGAAGTGTCTGTTTTATCTTCATTTTGGTTTGACTCCAGCTCCCCTTGTTCATTTTTCTCCCCTTTGCTATGAGGATTTTGCTCTCCTATTTCAAAAACATTTTTAATAGCCTTGATGTCAAATATTGACATTTCCTCATCTTGAGTTTCTGGGTCTCCCTCTGTGTATTCCGTTTCACTCCCAAGTCGTTCTCTCATTCTGATACGTTTCCTGACATAGACTTTCTCTTCTGGTGTTTCAAATTTGTTGACTAATCCAGACAAGTCCACCTTTGGAAGGTCCTCCTTCTCGTTCTCCTGGTTTTCTGGTTCAAGATCTTCTATGTCTGGACCCAAGCGCTCAGGGATATCAATAGGATCCTTTCGCACATAGGTCTTATTTGTTTTAGCTTTATGTGCCTCTTCAAAAAAATCTCTCTTGTCTCTTACAGATGTAGTTGTTGCTGATGAGTCTGTCAATTCAGATGTTTCCAATGCCTCAGAGGCAGCTAACCCCCACCTGTCATTCCACATAAATCCCACTGCTTCAGAGTTGCTCTCTGTGACCTGTCCAGTTGTGAGTCCAGTATGCTCCTTTATCTCTTGGTCATCTGTTTTAGATTCCATAATGGCTGGAACTAAGTAGTCCAGGATATCAGTGGGAACTTTTCGTACATTGGTCTTATTCATTTCAGCTTTTTGAGCATCTTCAAAAGACTCTCTTTTGTTTCTCACTGTTGATGAGTCTGACATAACTGAAGCTTCTATCAATTCTTCATGAGTTGACTCTGCAGATCCCTTTAATTCAGAATTGCTATCTGTGACCTTTTCAGATGTGCTTTTTGTTGACTCCTTACCCTCTTGGTTTGTTGTTTCAGCCTCCTTCATGTCTGTGCCCAAGCTCTCAGGGATGTTGATGGGATCTTTTCGCATATAGATCTTATTTACTTCAGCTTTTTGAGATTCTTCAAAAAAAAAACTATTGTCCTTCATTGAAGAAGTCACTATTGAAGGGTTTGGCATTTCCGAATCTTTAATGACTTTATCATTTGTTTGATGGAATGACTGTGTGACCTTCACATCAGCCTTTTGAGCCTCTTCAGATTTTTTTAGTTTTTTTTGTTTTTTGTGTTTTTTGGTAGTAACCATTATTGTGTCTGATGCTCCTGAACTTTCCTTAGTTTGTCCCTCAATTTTAATCTGTCGATGGAATGATGCAGGGGATTCCACAATCTCTGATTTCTTTTCTGTGACTTGAATAGGAAGTTGAACCGGAGGAGGGGTCACACCACGGGAAAGCTTGGCTGTAGTATCTTTCAGCCGCACTAAGTTCTCTGCCCTGGAGAAGGTGGGAGAAGGTGTAGCCCTACGGATGTGTGATGTAGGAGTTTCCGATTTGCGAGGTGGAGGTGTAGGGGGAGTGGTTGGTCTGTGCATTGGGATAGGTGATGGGGTTATTCTATGAGGAGAGTCTGTTTTCCGGGTAGATTCAATGGTAATAAAGGTGGGTGAGGGAGAGCGCATCCTTAGTAAGGGTGAAGGTGAGCCCATCAATTTTAAACCACGGTCTTGGTTTTTACCCTCATGGGATGTATTTTTGCTCTCTACAACTTTCTTTTGGCTTTCAACTTTTGAAGAGCCAATACTTATCTTACGTATTCTTTGAGTTGCACCGGCAACAATAATCTTTTCTGAAGTGGCTTCACACTCATGTTTTTCTAAAGTAGTTTGGGTACACTCTAAACACATCAGCTTTGCCATTGCTAATTTTTTCAAATATGAAACAATTTCTGTAAGCTTTGATATATTATGCTCAACTGCAGTTCCCTCAAGATAAGTCTTCTCCTCAGGACCAATAAGCCACTCTGGAATAGTATTCAGTAGTGTCTTCACAGACTTAGAATCAATTTTTCCTGAAGATCCCTCTAACTCAGTTATCTGTGAGATTAACTTCTCAACATGTTTTCGTTTTTGAGAATCCTCTGTGCTCTTTGTTGAAGGGTGTGCATGTTCTTTTTGTGCTGACTTGCTTGTCATTTTTACACTTTCCACTTTCACTGTGACATTTTGGTTTTCCTCATTTGGTTTCTCTTGAATTGGTTGGTTTCCTATCAACTCTTTCTTGTTTTGAGATGTGATGACCCGCTTTTCAACTTTAACTGTTCCTTGTTGATGGATACTTTGATTCATTTTGCTTTCAACTCTGCTATCAGCACTAATCACTTCCTTATTTACTGGAATGTGTTCTGTTTCATGGGCGTTGTGTGGCTGCTCTACAATAATCTCCTGACTTTGATTGGAACATTCAGAAACAGATTTAGCTGATTCAGAGGTGGCAGCTGCATCTTTAGCTTTAGACTTCTTCTTCTTCTTCTTTTTTGCCGATGTCGGAGTTGCTTTTTGGTTATCTTTAGTAGCAGGAGCTTTAAGACTGTCCTCGTTTACTTTGATGCTATTCTCTGCATGTTTTTGGCCACTAGAAACATTTACCTTAATAATTTCCTTTACTTCAACCTTTAAATCTTTCCCCTGTGAAATGTTTTCCTTCTTAGTTTCATCTGGCTGTTTTAAGTCTTTAACTTCTACTTGCGTTTCTTGACCTTTGGCCTTCTTCTTGTTACTGGTTTTGATATTGGTTTTGTTGGTTACCGTATCTACTTTCATTGGTTGATTAGAAACCTTCTCAGGCAATGCAGAAATGTCATAATTTATTTTGTCTTCTAATGGTAATTTAACTGCATTAATATTTTTTTCTGGGGTGACCTTGTCTGTTTTAATAGGCTGGTCAGGAGCTTTCTCAGATCCTTGGGATGCAGATTGATCTTTGTTCTTTTTGTCTTCAGATTTATGGGAACCTTTCGTTTTTAGATTATTTTTGTCCTTCTTTATGTCAATTTCTGTATCTTCAAACTTTTTAGCTTCACTGGTTGTAATTTGGACATGAGACTTAATTTGGTGGTTTTTGATCTCTTTCTTGACATTTGTTTTTGTATCATCCATTTGTTTAGCATCATTGTTAGAAATATTTTCTTGAGAGTTAATTTTGAGATTTCTTTCACCTGATTTTTTATTTTCAATCTTTTTATCATCAATGGTTGAGATCTGGACTTCAGAGCTACTTACAGTCAAATGTGACTGCTTGGTGGATGTGGAAATTACCTGCTGTTTAGATGCAGTAACTGTTTGTTGTTTTGTAGAAGAAACAGTGGTCTGGTTCTGAGCAGATAGTACTTTGGATTTCTGATTAGAGACAATATGTTGTTTAATTGATGAAATATCAGCCGATTCAGGATAATTTTGCTCATTTAAAGCAGATATCAAACAAGTATCTGAAAAGTTGGCCTGATTCAATAAACCAGATGATAGTGCGTCTGGCTTGACAGACCTTCCAGCTGTATCTTCAGTGGAACCAAATGGCATGCTCTTTTTTGATTGCTCCCCATTTTTTTCCTCAGAGGAAAGCATTTCAATGGCAGCACTGATTGACTCATGCAGGAAAACAGGACCTGGTGTAGCAGGGGGTGTACTATCTTCTATTTGTTTTCTGTACTTTTCTTCTGCTTTTATTAATGGAGTTGTAAATTTAGAGGATTTCATGAGAGGAGGAGGAGAAGGTGGAGGAGTAAATCTTATAGGAGCAACATACACTTTCTTTAAAGGTCGTGGTGATTCTGGTGGTTTGGGGATTTCAGGCAGAACTGTTTTTGATGAAGACAATGTTGACTCACTTGAAATTGTGTTGATTTCCATCACAGATGTGTTGGCTGTGGTTACATGCTTCTCAGAGGTTTCCTGTTGAATTTTCAGACTTGGCTCAAGTTTCGAGACCTGGTGCAATGCAGGCCCTTTCACCTTTTTGACAGTCATTTTTGTGGCTTTGGATGGTGATAGATGGGGTGTCTGGAATGGCATAGAGTCCAGTTCATGCTGGGGGGGTGGGGGTGGAAGGAAGTCATGTGGTGGTGGAGGGGAAGGGAAGTGAAGAGGTTCAGAATCAACAGGTGGTGGGGGTGGAGTTGGGGGAGGAGGAAGATCCAAGTCCAGCCTATTTATAGAGGAGGCTGGGGTTAGGGATGATTGGTCATCACATGGTGGAGGTGGCGGAGGGAGAGACAGTTCAGACTCGGACAATGTCCTTTTTGGGGAATGAACAGTTGTTTTTACTTTGGTTTTGTCTAGTCTTATCATGCCCTTGCGACTTGAATTGAGGTTTCGGAACTTAGTCTCCAAAGTTTTAATACCGTGGCTTTGAGTGATGGTTGTGTGC
The DNA here is from genome assembly GCF_011004845.1 of Esox lucius. Taxonomy (NCBI): domain Eukaryota; kingdom Metazoa; phylum Chordata; class Actinopteri; order Esociformes; family Esocidae; genus Esox; species Esox lucius. Next base: position 17,873,123 of record NC_047584.1, read on the forward strand.
TGCAATACTGTCTTTGATTGTTGAGTCGCCTGGGATTCTGATGTGATTGAGGTTTCAGTTGAAAGGGATTGATTCTCTTGTTTTGTGCTCTCAGTTTCCAACAAATTAGCAGTCTTTATTTTCTGTATGTTCCTTTGTGCTTCAGTGCTTTGAGTCTTATTTTGAAGTGTCTCACACTCAGATTTGGTTACAACAGAATATTCATGGCTTCCTTGCTGTGAACGCAATGGAGATCTCACAGAAACTTTGACCTTTCTAGCTCCCACTCTGATTTTAGGAGCTGCACGCTGTGCTGACTCAAGCAAGGATTTGATGGTGCCTTTAACGTCACCTTTTATGACATCCTCTTTCTCAGGTTGAGTCTGCTCTTCCACTGTTTCATTCACCTCATGTGTCCCATAGAGTGACTTAATGGACATTTTCACATCACCCTCAAAGCTAGGTCTCCGCGTCATTCTTGGAGAAGCTGGTGGTTCCAATAAGAGTTGAATAGTGCCTCTCACATTTCCATGAACATCTATTTCCTGTTGGCATGTCCTGCTGTCATTAGAAGCATCTTGCAAGCATTGCTTGGCTGAATAAATGTTACCCTTTACAATCTCTTCCTTCTCGATCTCCCTGACTTTTTGCTTTGCCTCCTCCAGGGATTTCAATGTACCTTTGATGTCTCCAGGGACTAAATCTTCAATGACAGTTTCAACTTTGGAGGTTTCAGATTTTTCCAGCGATCTCAGTGCCCCTTTGATGTTGCCTCTGACAATCTCAGGCTTTTCCATCTCCTTGGGCTGTCTTTGGGCCAACTCAAGGTGCCTTCTGGCTTTGTGAATGTTACCTCTTACCACCTCTTCTTTCTCAACAACCACTGTCTGATTGACAGACTGAGAGAGGGAGTTTATAGCTGCTTTTAAATCACCCCTCACAATTTCCTCTTTCTGTAGGCCACCCAGTGAGACTGTAGGTTCACTCATGAAGACCTTTACCGTGTTGTGAACATCTCCTCGAACTATGTCCTCTTCCCCTACTGTACGGTCAATTTGCACTTGATTACTGCCAAGAATAAGTTTTGTCCCCTTAATATCCCCTCTAATAATTTCTTCTTTCTCTAGCTTTTCAGGTGGAGTCTCATCTGGATCTACCTGGAGCTGTTTGAGGTAGTCGAGGGCCCCAGATTCAATGCATGTTGAGTAGAAGTTTACGTTTCCTTTTTCTGTCTCTTCCACCGTTATCTTGATCTGCTCTTGATTTTCTGGGTTGGATAGTTTTTGGAGAGCATTCCTAATATTGCCTTTGACTATATCTTCTTTTTCTACTCCGATGTCCTCTTTTTTATGTAGAAGAGAATATATAGTCATTTGTACATCACCCTTCTCATCCTCTTGAAGGAGTATACCACGTTTAGCAGATTCTCCATCCTTGAGAAGATTGTTGACAGCTTCCTGTATATCACCTCTTAATATTTCCTCCTTTTCTACATTGACACCCCTCTCTTGGTTGAACAGTTGTTGCACTGTTGTACTGATGTTGCCCTTCTCCTCTGATTCTACAATTACCCCCCTCTGAATTGTTTCCCGACTGTTCAGAAGATTCATCATAATGTTGTTCAGATCTCCCCTGATGATTTCTTCTTTTTGGATCTCTGGAGCCTCTTTATTCATTAGCTGATATTTCGCCATTCTAACATCCCCAATTTCATCTGCTTCAATTAGTATTCCTTTTGAATTGACCATTTTCTGGCTATAAAGTTCCTCAAGAGTTCCTTTGATACTTTTACCAAGTATTTCAGACTTTTCAACACGGTTCTCATTGAAGTCGTGGAAAGGAGTTGTTTCAAACAGCCATGTTGTTGTCTTTACGTCGGCTTTGGGGATCTCCTCTTGAACAGTTACTATATCATCGTCATCGATCTCTTTTATATGGTCAAGAGGATTCTGTTCAAAGAGCCACACGGATTGTCTGACATCTCCTTTTACCACCTCTTCTTTCATGACGGTTTCTATTAAATTATCTTCACTCTGGCTGCGTATTTTATCCATTGTTTGAGTTTCAAACATCCACTTTGCTGTCCTGACATCACCTTTTTGGATTTCACTCACATTAACAGTTCGCACAGTCTTCTGTGACAGCTCATCTGATTCAAACAGCTGTTTATTCATTCTAACATCTCCTCCTTGAATATCTTCAACAGTTTTAACTGATATTTTAATGTCATCTGCAATCTTATCAAGAGGATGCGTTTCAAATCTCCACTTTGCTGAAGTCACATCTCCTTTCTGAACATCCTCCTGAGTGACAGATTTGATTACATAAACCTCCTCTGTGTCCCTGATAGCATCAAGAGGCTTGGTTTCAAACAACCACCTGGAGCCAATAACATCACCCTTTAAAATCTCCTCGCTTGTGACAGTGGTGACCTCATGATAATTACCTTCTTTGTCTTGAATGGCATACAGAGGTTGAGTTTCAAACATCATTGTGTAGTTTCTCACGTCCCCTTTCTCTACCTCATCACAGGTGATCTTCTGCAACTTTGTAATATCAGCCTCTGTCTCTGAGGAAACCTGTTGGATTTTATCTAAAGAGTAGGTCTCAAAAATGAAACGGCCTTTGTCCACATTACCTCCTTGTACATCCATCACAGTGCGGGTGTCCAGCGTCTCTTCCTCTGTATAATTCATGGCATCTATGGCCTGGTTCTCAAAAAGCCATTTGCAGTTCACCACATTTCCTTTCTGGATGTCCTCTGATTGTGTAGTTTTGAGCCTTTGCATGAACTCATCAGATGTTGAGGTCATGATATCAGAGGACTGGTTCTCAAAAATATACTTCATTCTGTTCACATCTCCTGACTGAATGTCTATCTCAGTAACCCTCTTATAGCTCTCATCATCCCCTGTGATGTTCTCTAGATTCTCTGTCTCAAACAGAAAACGAGCCATTCGTACATCTTTCCCCTGGACATCTTCTTGATTCACTGTGCATGTTTGTAGAACATTTTCAGCGTCATCTCGGATAGTGTCAAGCGCCTGTGTTTCAAACAGCCATGTGCAGGTTTTTACATCTCCTTTTTGTATCTCCTCACTCTCATTTTCACTTCTAAACACAGCCTTCTCATATGGGACATTCTTTAGTTTAGTCTCGAATAACCACTTACCAGTTTTAACATCACCTTTTACAATCTCAACACTTTCTCTAGTTGTAGTTTCCTCATCATCAATATTGCTGAAGTATTTAATGGCATCAAGAGGCTGTGTTTCAAAAAGCCATTTGGCTGTTTTAACATCACCAGACTCAATTTCCTCTTTGGATATTCCTTTAATAATTTGGTAATTTGTGATACTTTCATCAAACTGGTCAATGGGGCGTGTTTCAAACATCCACTTGCAGCTTGTCACATCACCCTTGACAACTTCTTCTCGGCGCACTGTTTTCACCTCATGGTAATGGCCAGAGCTGTCTTGCATGGCATACATGGGTGTAGTCTCAAACAGATGTTTGTTAGATTGCACAGAGCCACATGTTACACCCTCCACAAGTATCCTTTGCGATTCACTACACCTTGACAAGTCTGTGGATTCAAATATTTGCTTGTAGTTTGAGACATCGACTTTATCAATGTCTTCCAGGTTAACAGTTCGAAATACTTCCTTTTTTTCCTCTTGAATGTGCTCCAGGGGTTGACTTTCAAAAACCCACTTCTGGTGTCTCACATCCCCCTTCTCTTCATCAAGTCTCACCATTTTTTGTAGTTTTCCAACTTCAGCAAATTCTTTTACATTGTCAGCTGGAACGGTTTCAAAGTAATTTCTTGCTGATCTTACATTACCTCTGACTATTTCTTCCTTAGACAAGGCTCTAGCATTTGAGTCATCTTTTAAAGTATCCATTGGCTGAGTCTCAAATACCATGCAGTTTTTACGGACATCAGCGTTGTAGCTTACACCTTCCTCCTCAGTAAGATTTGTGATGTTCACAGTACGAATGAGCTCCTTCTTCTCATCTCTTATGTTCTCCAGAGGTTCATTCTCAAACTTCCATTTTTGGTGTCTTACATCACCCTTCTCTTCTTCAGCTGCACTTAACTTTTTGAGCTTCCCTACTTCATTGAGATCCTTTAAAGTTGCATTGGGACAAGTCTCAAAGAAGTGTCTTGCAGATCTAACATTACCTCCAATAACTTCTTCGACAGTCTCAGGTTTAACATTTGAATAATCTTTCAGAGAATCCATTGGCTGAGTTTCAAACACTAAGCAATGTTTTCGAACATCAGCTCCGATTATCTCTTCCTTAGGCAGTGTAGAGCTTTCCCATTCATCTTCATTAATGGAATCTAAGGTCTTTGTCTCAAATAACCATCTACCCCGATAAACATCTCCTTTGTAGTTGTCTTCCATTGACAGGCTACATATAAGTTTAACTGGGGTAGATGGTTGATTAGTTATATCTAGGGCTTGGGTATCAAAAAGCCAGGTTGATGTTTTAGTGTCCCCCTTCTCAGTCTCCACTTTGCGTATAGATGTTATCTCCAACATCTGGCCTGACTGTCCCATGAGGACACACATGAACTGAGTCTCAAATGTGCTTGTGATTGTCTTCAGTTCTCCCTTTATTTCCTCAAGCACTGACCTCAGACTCAGGAGGTGACTGTCATCAATGGTCTCGGTATGACCTAACGTTTCCATATACTGTGATTCCAGCATGTATATGGTTGAGCTGCCATCTTCCTGGGTAAACATTATCTCTTTGGTTAGCTCCTCATCTCCATGCATTTTGTTCAGGGTCTCCATGGGTTGGTTTTCAAACAACCACGCTGCTGCACGGACATCTCCTTTGTCCAACTTATAATTTTTTTTTCTAGATTCACTTGAATCTATGTTGTTGGATCCCAATGCATCAATTGGCTTTGTCTCAAACATCCAAGCTTTGCTTCTCACATCACTACCAACAATGATTTCCTGTTCCAAGTTTTTGTTGTCATTGTCATCTGAGACATTATCTTTGATGGCATCTAGAGGTTTGTTCTCGAACATCCAGCGCATTGATTGAACCTCTCCTCTGAGGATCTCATCCCATTCTAAGTATTCCTCTTCTGGGCTAATGCAGTCATTGGGACTGCTGCCATTATCCTCATATATATATCTGGTCTCCCCTGTGATCTCCTCTTGACTGTCTTGTTGAGTGTTCTCAAACTCATCAGCATCGCTATACATCTCTAAGTTCTTTCGAACCTCGGGATGGATATGCTTGTAAAGACGTTTCAACTCATATTGGCTTCTCTGCTTGGAGTATTCTTGTTTACTGAGTGGACGTTTTGATGGGTAAGCTGATTCCGGAGGCTCAGGTGAGTAAAAGCACTCTACTGGCATATCTGGACTTTCTGATTGGACATTGAGTAAATCTGGTGGTGGAGGTGGAAAATACTCTAAATCTTCTGGAGGTGGCGGAGGAAAACATTCAGTATCTTCATAGTTAACATCAACAGCAGATGTGTCCTCTATCGGTTTAGTAGTAGATGTTTCAGAAATCTCATTGGATGAAACCGTCTGTATCTCGCTTGATGAGACATTCTTTATATCACTTGTTGAGACCTTTTTTTGTGATACATTTGAGATCCACTGAGCCCTATTGATGTCAGCTCGCCCAATCTTTTTGAGAAGAAAATAATTATTGGGGTCATTAGAGGTCCCTGACATTTTCAAAAAACTAAATGTAATTCAAAACGTATATTGTGTTTAGCATGCCAGCTCTTCACTATTTGTCAATATTATTATTAACTGAGGGAATGGTACCCAATTGGTTTGGTGAGATTGAAGAAAAGATGAGAGAATCTTACAGCGTATAACACATTTAACCTAACTGTTTCACCATTACCATTTAAAGGCTGGATTTGGGTTAAATTGCCAAAATAATACTATACTGTCCAACTGATCAATGCACCGTTGTAATATGATATTTAATTCTTAACCCTTTCTTTATCAATCAAACATTTTGGCTACACGTATCGTTTCTTATTAAGCTACACACCTTCCGTAAAAAAGATTAATCTTTTGAAAATAAAGTATACAAATACTGAAGGGATAAGGGCACTAGCTTCAGCATACCCCTACTCTGGATTTGTGTTGGAGTAATTGATCAACAACATTGATGAACCACCAAAGGCACACCCATTGTTTGTTTTCAAATTGACAAAGAGGCAGAGATGGATTGTTTTTGTATGCCCCAAGTCAGCCTTATTTTGGAATGGGATAAAAAGCACAAGTGTTTTGAACAGTAACCCAAGCCAAAATTATAAAATATGTGTTGATCAAAATGGGTATGGATTTAAGACCAGCATTTTAATTAACCATGTCTAATTACTTTCATGAGTTTGCTGGGAGCTGCTTCCTCAATGGTTCGCTCAAAGTGATCTCTCAACTCCTTGGTGGTAAGTCTGGGAAGGTCTTCGTCTAAAAGTGAAACAAGCAAGCAGGCAAAACAATTTACTCTTAGAAATGTTGCATATTTCTAATGAAAAATCCACAGTAGATGAATAATCAAGCTTAAACCGTAGTGTTTCTCTACATGGGGGGCTAAAACAGGGAATAGTTACCTTGCTTGATTGATATTATTTATATATGATTTACTGTCCAAATAATCTAAAGAACTACTGTTGCCTAGGCTTGATTAATTCTCAGTGGTTCTGTCTGTTCATTACACATTGTGTTGTAACAGTCTATGCACTCAATAATCTGTGTAGCCTACAGTATAGTTTACTTAATGAGGATTAATGACCATTCAAATATTAATTAATCCATGATACCAGCTACTTATATTAGCCCAACCTTTAAATTCTAGAATGTTTTTTGCCTTCCATGTGGTGAAGCACTAGGTCAGTGTTTGATTGTGCATCTATTGTGGATTTGTTTCATCAATACTCCAAAAATATAAAGAGCTTACTATAGTAACATCCTACCTGTTCCTTCATTTTGGTTTTCATAACTAGAGGCAAAGTTGTGTTCTTCATGTGTGACCTGCATCAGAATGATACATCAATAAGACAAAAAACACCTGCCATTAACTGAAGACAGTATCAAGTTGTTCAGAACTAGATTTCCGCCCGTACACTGTGGCCAATAAACTCTTCTGATAAGAAAAATCTTTCAGATTCTTAATACCTACTGCACCAATGCTTTAATGTTGTGAGTTAATACACATTCATCTAGATCTGAACGTACCTGTTCATCCTGATGGAAGATAGCTCGCTGAGAAGTTGGGATGACTTCTCTAGAACTGCTCCTCACTGCCACCTCTGAGTTCAATTGCATTTCCTGAGAAATGGAAGACATTGGCTGTGACACACACACATTGACAGCGAGTGGCAGTGTGTATAATGAATGCTCAAACAGCATCAGATAGTGTGTGCATTTCTAAGAACAACATAGGATAGAAGCTTGATAATTAGATGGCTTACTGCAGTCAAATTACTTTAATCCAAGACAGAGGAAGGATGACAGACAGGGGGACCATTCCATGGATGTCTCATCTTAATCCCACACAGTAGCTGTCACCATGCACACAGGGACAAAGACATGCTTTTGTTTCAAGCCCCTTTGTACCATTCCAGCTAAGGATTTCAAGCTATAGAAACTGGCAATTATAGCAGTAGCACTGTGAGTGGGAAATCCACAGGTTTCAACAGAAAGATGGCCTACAGCGATCTTTTATCTCCATTTCTACATTGGCGGGCGGTGTCTGGCAGCACTGGCCAAATTAAATCTCACATCTGCAACTGAAAGCTTTATATTGTTTTTGTTTGTGGACAAAGTGGGTCAGGTAAGGAGCACATGGTGTCAAAATGTTTTCATGATGTCCGAGGGGGAAAAACGTTTGTTGATTGCTTAAAATAACTGATGTTTTTTTCGTTGTTGTAATATTCACGCGGATGGGGGCTGTTTCACCATAAAGGATTCAAGCTTGTGTTTTGGTGATGAAAACCGATGTAGCAAAGGGGGCATCTCCTCAGGCTCTTGAATCATTCAATGTTCACCCAGATTTGATATCCCCTCGGCATGGGAAGTCATGCGGGCAAGAAATAATGCAGGCACAGTGGTGCGAATGGATGGAAGGATGGATGCTGGGCTAGAATTAAACCAGCTTAGTTACATACTACATCTGCACGCTTCTCCATGCATCTCATGCCTGACTTCAGCCAGCTTTAATTACAGTACCTGCACAGCTCTGTGTTGGAAGTGGAACTGGGTGACGTTGTGTGATGTTGCAGTTTCCTGGGTTTCAAATTGTGCTCTGACGCTGGCGAGCCCCCCAGGCACGGAGCAGATCTCAGTCTCTTCCATGACCTAATGAACCAGTTTCACATCATTAGCTGCTACCTGGGATCATACGGATGCCTAATTAGCCTATTTAGCTTGGGTTTCATTGCAGGCTCACAGAGAGACAGGAGCAGCCATTACTAAGAATGCAGTGTTTTCACACATACAGACACGCAGACACCCACGCACATAAAACATTTTTTTATGTAGGCGTCCTGACAGTATGTGGCATTTTGTTTACACATTGCCACAGCAATCTTTCTAGTTGCTTGCTTTTTGGGTGGTGCATGACAGCATGCTACCCAGGCCGATTGTTGTTTTGCCCACCCTGCAGAGTCGAGCTGACAGCTTTGAGGTCCAAAACATGACTAATGGGATCCTGCAGGGGGCACAGATAGCCCATTGTGTTGCCTGTCTACACCTTTTTCCACTCTAAAATCCCCATGAGAAGAGTCATGTTTCTGTGGGTCTGCGGGGCCACTGAAGTCTCTCACTAGTCAGCTGTCGTGGCATCACACTAATATAGCACCACGAAGCCATCGGAGGTTCTCAAAACAATAACACAACTCTGACTCTGCATGACTACGACTGCTGGAAAACGTGGCGATAATTACAGTGGGTATAGAAAAGAAACACCCCCCTTTAAAATGATCACATTTTGTTGCTTTGCAGCCTGAAATGAAAATGGACAAAAACTTTTTTTTGTTTTATTTAGTTGTATTTACAACTTATAACATCCAGGTTAAAGATATAATACCAACTTGTCAGAAAAAAAGATTACAAATTAAAAAACAGAATCACTGAGTTGGAAAAATAATCACCCCCCTCCTAAAAATTATTTGTAAACCCAACCAGGTGTTGTTAATCACCTTCTCAATAGCACACAAAGCCAATTGACTTTCAACTGTGATCAGCTGTGGTCATTTTGATTAGCTCAGCATGAAACAAGCTTTTCCTGAAGCATTTCAGTCCTTGGTAGTGCAACTGAAGAAAACAATCAACTATGGGTGGCAAGGCATTGTCAAAAGATCTCCGGGATAAAGTTGTGGACAGGCACAAGTCAGGAGATGGATAAAATAATATATCAAAGGCTTTATCAGTGCCTAGAAGCACAGTGAAGTCTATTATTAAGAAGTGGAAGGTATTTGGTACAACACAGACCCTCCCTGGGTCAGGACGTCGCTCCAAACTGGATGAAAGAACCAGGAGGAAACTGGTCAGAGAGGCTACCAAGAGGCCTACAGCAACTCTGAAGCAGTTGCAGGAATTCATGACAAAGAGTGGTCATTGTGTGCATCTGACAACAATATCACAAATTCTCCACAAATGTAGCTTGTATGGGAGGGTTGCAAGAAAAAAGCCACTCCTCAAGAAAGGCCACATACAGTCACGACTGAGCTTTCCCAAAACGCACCTTGAAGATTCTAAGGCCAGGTGGAAAAAGGTGTTATGGTCAGATGAGACTAAAATTGAATTATTTGTCCTCAACGCCAAGCAATATGTCTGGCGAAAATCCAATACAGCTCACCATCCAAATCACACCATTCCTACAGTAAAGCATGGAGGTGGTAATATCATGTTATGGGGTTGTTTCTCTGCAGCAGGGACTGGAGCACTTGTCAGGATTGAAGGAAAAATGGATGGGGCAAAATACTGTCAAATTCTTGAGTAAAATCTGCTGTTCTCTGCCAGAAAGTTGTCAATGGGAAGAAGATTTACCTTCCAACATGACAATGACCCAAAGCACACAGCAAAACTGACCACACACAGTGGTTGAAGGAGAAAAAGGTGAATGTCCTTGCATGGCCTAGTCAGAGCCTGGACTTAAACCCCATTGAAAATCTGTGGAATGACTTGAAGACAGCAGTCCACAAACGGTCACCATCAAATTTAGCTGAACTTGAGCAGTTCTGCAAAGAAGAGTGGTCAAATATTGCAACGTCTAGATGTGCAAAGTCAGTAGAGACATATCCCAACAGACTAAAGGGTGTAATTAAAGCAAAAGGTGGTTCAACAAAATACTGACACAGGGGGGTGATCCTTTTTCCAACTCAGTGATTATGTTATTGTATTTTTTTATGACGTTGGTGTTATATCTTTCACTTGGATGTTATAAGTTGCACTGAGTAAATACAGCTGAATGAAACAAAAGCTGTGTCTGCCTTCATTTCAGGCTGCAAAGCAACTAAATGTGATTATTTTAAAGGGGGGGTGATTCTTTTCTATACTCACTGTATCTACGTTAAACACCTTGATTATGCATTAAAATGTGCAATGAATGACCTAGAATTACTCAGCTACTCAGTGTAAAACCCCATGGTGTCACGTGTGCACTGACAGGGTTAACCGGGTGATGTTGAATGTTATGAATGGATTCAACGCTTGCCCTACAATTTCACTTGTTACCCCTTCATCCCTTTCTTTCAAATCAGTTAGTACAGCATTCAGCTAATTAATAAAACATGTCTGCCTACCCCACTGGAGAAGCTGGTGTCCTCCTTGGGTACAGCTGCACGCTGGTACATAACTAGTGTTTCCTGTTGTCAGTGGGTGGGGGTAGTGGGTCGTGTCAGTGGGTCCTGCCAATGAGATCTGCGTCTTCAGAGAGAATCCTGTTCCTCTGGGTTCACAGCTTCCTCAGGAAGTCCTAACTTGGTTGTTACACCTGCGCTGCCAGCAGCTAAGGAAACATGAGGACATTCATTACAACATTTCATCACAGCCTACGTTACACACAATTGTCACAGCTAGACTGTAATAAGTAAGTCATTTACAGTACCCAGCTATTATATTATATGACCACTGAGGTGCACATAGGAGACAATTATCAACAGTGCATATACCAGGTGATTTGCATAGAGTTGCACAATATCAAAACCTCCCCGTCCTTACAAGTTAAAATAGGAGACATACTGTAGGTTGAAGAGAAACAGATGTATTTTGTAGCCATGATTAATTGTATTACAAGTTTGCAATCACAGCAAAAGGGCACCTTTTATTTATTGATATTTAGCTGAGGCTGTAATCTGAAAGCAGGTGCAGGGGAAAGTCATAAGAACAACAAGCCAAACTCAGGGTGTATAAAAAGTCACATTTCAGAAGACCAAGGTATTGCATACAACCCATATAAGGCAATAACAAGATCCATTAACTCTTAGCGTGAGGCACTGAGCCTCTAAACACACAACATCATGACAATAAGTGACAAGAACGGGGAAACAGAGGGATACATACACATGATTGTTGTGCACTCTTATAAATCCACATAAGAGACAGCAATTGTAGTTCAAATACAGTTTTATTTCATTAGCAAATTAACAAAAGTCATAAATGTACCAGGAACAGCGTAGAACAGCTTCCCCTGGCTTACGGCCATATTGTGAACAGTGAACCACGCTTGAATGTTCCTTTTATATATTTCTAATCAACCAATGATGAATCACTTGTTAGCATACTCACTTTCTTTAACAGTTGACAGATCATTTAACCTTACAGCGACTATACACAACAATAATGATTAGGGGAATGGAAATCAGGTGTGAGTAGTGTGGAAGACCAGACAGTCCAAGAGGAGACGGTGAATAGGACGTTGGGTTGATGACCAGGGGTTTCAATGGGAGGTCAGGAAAGGGGCGTTGTGTCGATGGCAGCTAGAAGGCCGGCAAGACAGAGCGCCGAAATGGGACAAAAGAGGAGGCAGTCGTGGCAGAATTTATACAGAATATTCTTAAGATATAATGTATGCTAGCTTTACATTCCATACTACCAAATGTAATTTTTTTCCTACATATTACCAAAGGTTTATTACTATTAAAGAGCTGCATGTCTTCCAAGCTTTAGTGACAGTGTACTATTCCTCTCTCCTGTAATCAACAACATGGCATGGATAGTGGATGAATTGTAACCATTTCCTATAGGGCAAAAGCACACATCCAGCATAATGTGAATTTACAATGATGATTCCTTTGAGGGTATGCAGGTGCTCTGGCAAATGAAACTGTCCCTTTCTGACACAGTAGCAAAATTCATATCGACAAAATCCCTCCCAGTAGATGGAAAACAGTGGGTGAATGCGGATGTGTAGTATGTTTGTGTGCGCTAAAACATGATTCTGGAAATGAGTCTTTAACACTTTGGACTGTTAACAGCCCCACAAAGTGCCTTGGGGCTGAGCGAGCATGGTCACAATTCTATGTAATAGGGACAGCTCCAATGAACTCAGCTCTAGTTTTTAGGGAAATATGATATCGGGTCTGGTTTTAGGCTAGTATGGAGGCTTCATCTCATTGAGGGCACTAAGGACGACTTGGGGTTTGTGGAACATACACTATCAAAGGATGGTATAGCATGGCTTTGGAATCACACAGGGGAGACAGATTAAGAGGAACTTTCTAATTCACTATCATCTCAGGTTTTTAGTTGGCAAGCATTGTAAGGCTGAGTGGGCATTAATCAAATTAAAAACAGATTGGACATGCATTAGCCAAAGTGAGGTCTGTGAACAACTGCAAATGGTTAATTTATCAAACTGAATCAAAAACTCTGAATCCTGTCAGCAAAAAAGACAACCAGGTTTGAGATTATATTTAACCATACAGTACATATTGTAGTATGATTTATGACAGCAAAGCACATATTGAATCATTCAATTTCAACTGTGTTCGTAGCTTTAAAATTCAGCAAATTTCTCAGTCAATGGAAACTGAAAAATAAACACTCCAGAGTATCTGACAGCCTTTGCAGCAACACATAAAATGTAGTTTGTCTTGATGTTATCGCTTTGCGAGTCTATAAACATTTGATCACCGAAGAGGACAATGAGAACATGCATAGATGCATGAATTGTCCTGCTGATGATGGATGCTGTTGATAAGTACAACATCATAGAACTGTTTGGACATAACGGTCTCTGGACATCTATTTTGGCCTGTAGGCCTGACTGGCATGCTTGTGTAAATCTATCAGCCTGTCAAGAGGAATAGGGACATTCATTGCCACTTCCCAAAATAAAATAGGTTTCATCTACTCCAAAACCATAAATCCAGGTAGCTTCAACATACCTGACGCCACAGGAAAAGGTTTCTTATATCAGATATAAGACAGTCTCGTCTCTATGATTGCCTTTTGCAATTGGAGGCCGGCCATAATGTTTGTTAATGATGTCTGAAAATGTAAGGTCTAGAAATGTGTCAACAATCTTAGGATATCTTGTGACATGTTATGTTCAGTTGAAGTCTCACATAACAGGAAAGTGAAGTAATCTAGGCGCCACCTACCTGCAAAAATAAATCAGCCCTATTTTAAACGTTGGTAGAGTCAGATTTCTCAGTCAGAGCTGGAGACAAACTGTGAGGATTTTTAAAGATTAACTCAGTTAGAGGATACTGACACTACCCTGGTTTGGGCTTCACTTGAAAACAAATATTTGGTACAGCAGTCGAGTGGCATCTGAGGTTATAACAATGTTCTGTGACTTTAATATTTGCCATTCAAAATTCTCATTTGTCTACTGCTGCAATTTCCTTGGGTTTTCAGAGACATTGGCCTTGCTTTTGGAATGCATCAGAGCTCAAAAGCTATACTGAACTAAACTGTACTCTATGACATCAGTGCTACTGCTATTTGCAATTACAAGACCAGGAATGATAGTTGGTCTAGTCAATGAGGAACAAATTGAGTATTTGCCAGAGAAAAATGCAGGTCATATTACTTATTAGCTTACTGTTCCAATTCAAAATGTTCAATTACAGTATTAAGGGCCTTTAGATAGTTCTTACTTAACCTGCCAAGCATATTATTCCAGGACCGAGGGCCTCCATAACAATGTCTGCTCTGCAAGAACTAAAATAAGGCCTTACAGCACAAAAACAAAACCTTCTCCATCAGCTCTATGTATAAAATATCATAACTGAATACTGAGATAGAATAACCACAAGAAACCTCAAATCTGCAAATTACACTTTTACTTTAAATATGCATTTTACAGTTTTGCTTGCTAATATATTAATGATGTAAATAAATTGACCAATTTATTAACACACAATGTATTGAGAGAAAAAAGCCCACAAAACTTAAGAGTAGGAAATGGAGCGATCAATAAATTGCATTTTTATAGCTTATTTATAATTATGTACTGTATTCAAAGACTACGAAACCAGGACATGTCTCTCAGAGACGCTTTGTCACCTACCAGGTCTGTGAAGAATAGAAAAATAAAGCAAATTCGATTAGAATCCCACAAGGCCACTGAAACCCCCCCGGCCTGCAGGGTGTCTTCAAGTCAAATCCTGTTTGGTATTGGAGACCAGCTCCAGCAGTACGTGATTACCTCTGTCCAACAAGCAGACAGTGACAGCAGATTTTATTTTAGACCCCCCCGCCCCCTTGTAAAAAGATGGACTGGAGTTTCTTTTTTTAGAGGGAGAGAACCTTCCATGTCACAGCAATGTACATACATCCTATAGGCCATTCACCTTAACAGACTCCTCTTCCATCAAATCAGATCACTTCAGTTTCTTCATCACTGATTCCATCATGGGTCACTGTCCACTTTGTAACTACAGCTGTCATAAGGTATCTTTATTTTCTATAACCACACACATTCGGTTATGCACATTATCTAACTCTTCAGATGTTTCTTCAGTCTCAAATGGCTGCAAACGGCGCGAGCTGCTGTATCTTAGGGAACTACTGGCCCTTAAAAACGGCAAGAGTTAATGTTAGAGGAGAACGGCCCACGTGACACGTCATCCAGTGGTTTGGTATGGGGGAAGTGATGATTTACCGCTAAAGGCAGACATTGCAGGAGAAACCAAAGGTCCAGAGAGGCCTGCCACTCTCTCCCTTGCACTCCCTCATCCTCTTTGGTCCAGCTGAAGAACAGGGGCGCCAGGCTGACTCTGGTATTCCCTGAAGGTCAGGGATGTGTGTGGAGGCCCCCCCAGCCTGTGTAACCCAAACCCTCCTACAGCTTGTGTAACCCACACCTTCCTACAGCCTGTGTAACCCACACTTTCCTCTTTATATGACACCTGCCCTTCACGAACACGTCTGCCGCATTTTCACCGACGCTGCTCAGAAACCTAAGATCTCCGAACACAACCCTCAGATGATTCTTGATCATGAACACGGCCTGAATTAATGAGATACATTCATTTTCGTGGCTTGGCTAAATGTTCCAACAGCAAGTAAAATGTGTCTACTCTCAAAGGGAGGGAGGTGCCAAACTGGGAGTGAATTATCATTAAATCTCAGTTAATGACAGGAACAGTCAATGGGTATACATTCAGCCAGCATTCATTCTTTTATGTTATTTTCATAAAAGCCCTTTTTATTCTGCTTGCCTTTAGTCCTTTCTGATCTATTAAAGAGGGGCGAGTCATGCAGAGCACTGGAGAGGAGGCAGCAGCAACCTCAGAACTGGTTTTCCATTCCCCACCAGTGGAGCCCATCGGGCAGACCCATCCCCATCCCCTTACAGGAGATAAGAAGTGACTTCCATGAGACACTTAGAGCATTTACATATCACTGAACACATACCAAGCGTGCCAAAATAGACAAAAGACCCAGTCCCAGCACAGTAGGCCTCGGCACCATGGCAGAAGAGCCATGCTGTCTTCTATACTGCCCCCAGACATGCTAAAGAAATGCTTCTATGACTTAATGTTTCTGTACAGACAGCTTTAGAGTAAATTGCAGTATGACATGACCCAAGTCACACATACTCTATGCTACAATACAACCTTGGATTGTCTAAGTCTCTATTAAGATTAGCCAACCAGTAAAGACAAATAAACACTACTTAGCATATGCAACCCCTCATTCTGTCTAAAAAGGTCTCAAGAGAAACTACAATATCTGTTAAAAATTTTTTCTTTTAGCCAATATAATAATTTTTCTATTGACTGGTTGACTGCCAAGAAGACAGTGTACAGCATCAAAATAAATTAATGGCTTTTGAGAGGAGCTAGAAAGAAATTCATAAGGGACACTTGACAAATCTCCCAAAAGGGAGACAAGAAAGATTTTTTACTGCAAATATCTAGAGTAAACAGTAGATCTGGCATGTTGTAATAGTGCAAAATAAACGGTAGATCTAGCATACTATGAAAGTGTAAAAAACTGTAGATGTATCATGCTGTAACAGTGTAAGGAAAACAGTAGATCTAGCATGCTGTAATAGTGAAAAATAAACAGCAAATCTAACATGCTGTAACAGTGAAAAGTAAACAGTAGATATAGCACACTGTAATAGCGAAAAGTTATCAGTAGATCTGCCATGCAGTAAAAGCGTAAAGCAAACTCTTGCAGTTGTGCAGATGCTGTTTGACTGTATGAAAGTGAATTCTTGCATTGCACTCATCTCAATATCTGCAGTGATGTTTTTGTCACTGTTATTTTGCGGAGCCTACCAACTTTAAGACGTCACTTGTGTTTATGTCCATGTTAGGCTTGTTGCTTTCTGCTTCGGTGTTGCATTTTGATGTCATTGATGTATTTCCTTTATGAAAAGAACCTTGTACTGGCCACAGTTACTTTAATTTTAAATCTTATATTTTAGCTTAATTGAATTGATGAATATGTGTGAATATTTTTCTTCATGTTTCTGCTCCAAGAAAAACAAGAAAGAATGCATACATTGCACAGTAGCCTGTGTTGGCTATAGCCAACCGAAAACCCCAGTTAATAAATGTACAGTATTGCTCTTCAAAATATTCCTTGTGTTTAAAGCAGAATATTAACCGGCTGAGAGGTACCAGAGTGAAATCAATTGCAACTGGATATGCATCAGTCCAGTATCCATATTTGCTAAGTTACATTTAATGCTCTGGAATTAAAAATTAGCCTGCTTAAGGATATCAAATAATGATCAAGGAGTAAACATTTTAGTGGATAGAATCAATAAATGAATGTCACATAAAAAAATGAATAATTTTTAAACAAAAATGAATTTTATCTGTGAACCTGGTAGAAAGTTGTTTGAACAATTCAGTATTTTGTTTGAATGACTTACACCATTACTTAACCTGCCAAGCAAGTAGGTCCACTATTGAAAAAATATGTATTGTGTTTATCCCCACTAGATCAAAATGTGAACCAATCAACTGTATACATTTTTCTGTCAGATCAAAACATGCATGAACCATGAACTGTCATGGTGCGGTGAGCAGCAGTTTGTTTCTCAGTTTCCATATTTCACGAACACATCCCGGACTGTCACGTTTCCAATCTTCCACACTAGTTCCCAATCTAGCTAATTTGTATGTGTATGTATGTTTCCCCTCTGCTCCCCACATTGTGGCTCATTGTTCTTGTCATGTTTGGATGTTGTGTGTGTTGCCGTTGTTGGTAAGTACTTGTTCCATTGCATATTGTCGTTTTTGCTGCTATAGTCAGCCCTTTGCTTTTGTGTGTTTTGTGCTCTGTGTTTGTTTATTTCTTGTCTATTAAAGACTCCACACCGACTACACCTGCCTGCACCTGGTTCCTTGCTCTTGCAACACTGCACTACACCACCTTTTGTGACATGAACAGACATTGACATTAATCCTGGAGATAAACATTGTTTTTTGCAAACACATGATCATTTCTGGACTGGATCCGGAGTCATAAAAAAAATCTAGTGTTTCTCCACTCCAAGGATTAATCTACAGATAAATGTTTCAACCGATATTATAAAAAAAAGTTTTGAGAAAGCCCCACCTTTGTTTATCTTTCAATCATCAATGTAATAGAATGCTTGTGAAACTATTTGACTAGAAGGGAGAGGGGGGGCGAGTCAAGCACCCCAAACAGAAACAGGTTCAACATAGACTCTCATTGGCATGTGCACGCAGTTTAAATAACATGATTAAACAGCATGTTGGATATAAAAAGTCTACACAACCCTGTTAAAATGCCAGGTTCTTGTGATGTAAAAGAATGAGACAAAGATAAATCATGTCAGAACATTTTCCATCTTTAATGTGACCTATATAAAAAAAAGAAAAACAAACTGAAATCTTTGAGGGGGAAAAATAAAAAACTCACAATAACTTAGTTGCATAAGTGTGCACACCCTTAAACTAATACTTTGTTGAAGCACCTTTTGATTTTATTACTCAGTCTTTTTGGGTAGGAGTCTATTAGCATGGCACATATATTTGCCCACTCTACTTTGCAAAAGCGCTCCAAATCTGATTGCGTGGACATCTCCTGTGCACAGCCCTCTTCAGATCACCCCACAGATGTTCAATTGGATTCAGGTCTGGGTTCTGGCTGGGCCATTCTAAAATGTTACTCATCTTCTTGTGAAGCCATTCTTTTGTGGATTTGGATGTGTGCTTTGGGTCGTTGTCGTGCTGAAAGGTGAACTTTCTCTTCATCTTCCGCTTTCTAACGGACGCCTGAAGTTTTTGTGCCAAATTTGCCTCTGATGCTTTGGAAGCTCTCTGCGGACCATGGCTTTTGCTCTGAGATGCAATTAAGAAAATGTCAGGAAAATCCTACTAGAACAACTGAACTTTATTTGTGATTAATCAGAGTCACTTTAAATGATGGCAGGTGTGTAATGACTTCTATTTAACATGAGTTTGAATGTGATTGGTTAATTCTGAACACAGCCACATGCCCAGTTATTAGAGGGTGTGCACATTTATGCAACCAGGTTATTGTAAGGTTTTTATTTTTCATTTTTCCCCCCTTGAAGATTTCAGTTTGTTTTTCAATTGAATTGTTCACATTACAGGTCACATTAAAAGTGGAAAAAGTTCTGACATGATATGTCTTTGTCTCATTCTGTACATCACAAAAATCTGGCATTTTCACAAGGGTGTGTAGACTTTTTATATCCACTGTGTATATATATATAAAAAAACACTTTTTATTAAAACACTTACAACCCAAATAAATTACTTTACTTTGATGTACTGTACTGTGTATGTGGCTGACCTCAGTGGTCAAGCCTGACTAGCGGCCTCCTGGTGGTTTAGGATAACAAGAACTAAAGGCACCAGCCTGTTTATCATTTGTCTGTATTTTTGTACGTGTGATAATGCAGTCCCAGTGGGCTCTTTCCTAGTAAACTATTTGCTTCGGCTCAGGGTTATGTGTATTAATTGATTCACTTTTATAATGTGTAACTTCACAGAATGTTCTCTCAACATTCCAAAACATCTGTAACATTAGATTTCCAGGTAAATTGATGACTGTGTATAAGTAATGCAATTAAATGCTAGCACAACAAAATGCGAGAGCAACGTACTGGGATAAGGCACATGTTTTGTACAGATACAGTGTATCATTTTGAGCAATAGGTTGCGGTGTTTGTGTACTGAAAACATTTGCCTCAAGCTAATGAATGTTCTGAGTAGCTGGGTTTGTTGTCACTGATATCCTCTAACCAAGAAACCTTTTCTTTGACAAACAGGCAGCTGCCATTAAAGTATGTCAGGAAAGGAACGCAAGAAATTGTGAGCATACAGTCCGTAGCATGTGATAAATAAAACATTTATGACAACAGATTTCCTTATTGATGTCATGCAATGAATATGTATGCGTTGTTTATTTTTTGACTCAAAGCAGAGAGCACAATATCCATCTTTTTGTTTGCTGGAAAATGTTCTTCCTGTAGGTCAAATTAAATATTTAGCTAAAGGCTCTATAATTACTCTTGCATTCCCTGGTCTGAAAATATTTGAATAGATTACAGAACATTCATTGCACCCACAACATATTGTTCCAAATTTGAGCTATTACATTACTAGATTCTAAAGTTCAATATTCTTCACCTGATATACAACAAGGGGGTAAAAACAAAACATAGGAAGTATTTATTCAGAATTAAGATCAACTCCCCTTTCCCATTATAGATGTTTCTAATTTTACACAAGTGCAAAGGCTTAGTAAATTTTGTTGTTGTGAAAGTACTGTACATACTATTGTATTTACTATAGGGCTGTCCTCTTCACCTTGACCCTCTATTGACTAAGTGAGAAGTTTGATGTCTCGACGTTTTGGGATTTGACAATGATGAATGTGGCCAGATTCAAGTGTCCGTGAGCTAGGGTGCACACAAGTGACCTAGTGGAATACAGACTAGGATAGTCCTCCTCCAACCATCCAGTCAGAGTGTTACAGTAGAGCTACCGGAAATCTCAGCTGACTGTTTTTACGTAGCACTTCACTCTAAGGAGCATTATTTAATTTCATTTAGATGCCCTTTTCCATTCACATTCATGACAGAAACATAACAGGCTGACAGACCTTAGCGAAGGGTACAACACAAGCAGTGCATTAACTTTGCCAAAATGATAGAGGTTAATGGAACTCTACCAAAATGTTCCTTGTGGGATACGTGGTATCAGTCAAACTATCGGATGATAAGAGAACACGATAAAATTCTAGATGCCTTGCCATTTCATGTCCCATATCTCATAGTACAGCACCTCACAACACTGTGATGTACCCCACCGTGGCATCATATCTGCCTCCCCGTCTGTCTGCCTGTCTGTCTGTCTACCTTCCTGTCTGTCTGTCTTTCTGTCTGCCAGACTGTCCTGCAGTGTTCAGTCAACTGAGGAGCCCTGCCAACAACGGTGAGGCATGTCTAAAGCCAGAGTTAAAGCAGCTCTTTTGCTGCAGCGATATACTGTACTTCGCAGAAGGTGTAGGAGGCGACTAAAACCAGTCTGGGAGGGAGGCCAAGGGTGGACACGGGCAGTGAAATCCCTTTCTGAAGTGTCAGCTGTGGGCACTCTGTATTAGGCTGAAGTGGCAGTGATGGGCATTGCTGATTCCTGACATGAGGGTCAGTTGTACACCAACAGATGGTGTTGTCTCTGGATCCCTGGAATTGATATGTGCATCTAATTTCCTGCTTAGACATTATCTGTCTTATGCAGGATCATTACTCACTTTACACAAACCAAGATATGGAATGAGGTGACATTCAGTTACAGCAACAATCCTTTGTTATTACTGTAATCTACAGTTGATATTTGTTACAATATAGTATAGTCACTTAATTTGATGCATCTTATCACAGGGCTAATTAAGTCTGGGGAAATGATGTGTAATTCTCCAATGATTAAACCAAGCAGGGAAG
The DNA here is from genome assembly GCF_011004845.1 of Esox lucius. Classification (NCBI taxonomy): domain Eukaryota; kingdom Metazoa; phylum Chordata; class Actinopteri; order Esociformes; family Esocidae; genus Esox; species Esox lucius. Next base: position 17,894,513 of record NC_047584.1, read on the forward strand.
ACTTAGATTACGTTTGCAGTGCTGTTTTTGAATGTCAGGGGAACATTAACATTCAGAAGAAATACATTCAGAAATAAAAGTTTTTTAGTGATGCATTAAACAAACAAATGGGTTTTTATGAGCTAGAATATAATTTTGTGTTGCAGTCGTAACATGGCTATTGCTGAGGAAAATGCTGCATGATGCATATTCTGTTACATTTATAATTTGATATGCATCGAACTGTAAGCCTAACAAAAAGTATAAGAATAATAATAAAAAGCCAAAAATAGATTTAATCTAGGTTTTACCTGAATAATACCTCATGGTTTTAAATTATTCAATTGTAAAAAAATTAAGTAGATTTGGTTTGCTGGTGTTAAAATTGGGTTTTTGGTGATATACAGGTAGGATATATAATATTGAACAGTGCATTACAAAAGGAAAATAACTGTAGTGCTTCTTTCAGGCAAATTAGATTGCACCAGACGTATATCAGACAAAGACTTTTGTATTTGCAATTTTTCTTAACTTTATCAGAACTGTCTTTGCACTATAAATGATAGCATGTTGTGCTTTTGCTAAAGGTCTACTATACATACGGCCCTAAATCCCAAGGAACAAAATTACAACCTGTATACTGAAGTATCTAGTTTAAACAACTTAATATCATGTTTGAATGGCTTAGTATCTTGTTTTCCAACATAGTATGTCATTTAAAAGACTGCATCTAACATTTTGCATGCATTTGTGTTGCAAAATTAATCTACACATACAGTGGATATAAAAGGTCTCCAAACCCCTGTTAAAATGCCAGGTTTTTGTGATGTAAAAGAATGAGACAAAGATAAATCCTATAAATAAAAACCTTACAATAACCTGGTTGCATAAGTGTGCACACTCTCTTATAACCGGGGATGTGGCTGTGTTGACTTTCAAGTGCCTAAGACTTTTGTACAGTATTGTCTTGCACTTGACTTTGACTTGTATATCAATTTCACATTCCAATAACTGTCCAAATGATCAATACCAATACAACCCCATTTCCAAAATAGTTTGGACACTGTGTAAAATGCAAATAAAACAGAATGCAATGATGTGCAAATCATTTATCCTTGTATTTAATTGAAAATAGTACAAAGACAACCAATCAAATGTTGAAACTTTTTTTGTTTGGAAAAATACATGCCCATTTCTAATTTGATGCCAGCAACACACTCAGTTGAGACAGGGATGTTTACCACTATATTGCATCACTTCTTTTAACAATACTCTGTAAGCATTTGGGAAGTGAGGAGACCAATTCCTGTTGTTTTGGATGTGAAATGTTTTCTCTTTCTTGATATAGGATTTCAGCTGTACAACAGGTCGGGGTCTACTTTGTCGTACTTTTCATTTCATAATGCGCCAAATGTTTTCAATGGGTGACAGGTCTGGACTGCAGGCAGGCTAGTTTAGCACCCGGTCTCTTTTACTATGGAGCCATGCTCTAGTAATCCATGCAGAATGTGGTTTGACATTGTCTTGTTGAAATAATTTTCTTCCCTGAAAAGGTCTCAGTATGGCAGCATATGTTGCTCCAAAACCTGCATGTATTGTTCAGTGTTAATGATGCCTTCACAGACTTGCGAGACACACTAATGCACCCCCATACCATCACAGATGCTGGCTTTTGAACTGTGCACTGATTACAAGCCAGATGGTCCCACTCCTCTTTAGCCTGCAGGACGTGGCGTCCATGATTCCCAAAAATAATTTCATATTTTGATTCTGCAGACCACAGGACGATGTTCCACTTCGCCTGGTAAATGAGCTTGGGCCCAGAGAAGGCGGTGGCATTTCTGGATTTTGTTCATATATTGTTTCTTATTTGCATGGTAACTTGCATTTGTGGATGTAGCGACAGACTGTGCTCACAGAAAATGGTTTTCAGAAGTGTTCCTGAACCCATGCAGTGATTTCCACTAGCGAATCGTGTATGTTTTTAATGCACTGGCCTTGTCCCTTGCTTACAGAGATTTTTTCGGATTATGATGTTATGTAGTTAACTCTTGGCAATTTTATACTGGGAAACGTTATTCTTAAATTGTTGCACTATTTGCCTGCACAGTCTTTTATACTGTGAACCCCTCCCCATCTTTACTTCTGAAAGACTATACCCAATCATGTTGCCAATTAACCTAATTAGTCTTTTGTTGCCCATGGCCCAGCTTTTTTGAAACATGTTGCTGGCATCAAATTCAATGTGGGCATGTATTTTACAAGAAACAATAACATTTCTTAGTTTCAACATTTGATATGTTGTACTATATTCTATTGAAGGTAAGGTTTAAATGATTTGCACATCATTGAATTTTGTTTTTCTATACATTTTACACAGCGTCTCAACTGTTTTGGAAACAGGGTTGTACATAAATATATCTTTGATAGATTCTAATTATACATTAGCTTTTACATTCCCTGTATATTTTGCATCCAGTCCATTCAAACATGACATCTTAGGATGTTCTTGAGTTGAGAAGTTCAAAATGGGATCTAATAATTCCAAAGATATTTAATTTAAAATAACATTTCATTAGTTTCTGAAATGTAATCATCTTAATGTTACATGTAAAACATAGGTTATGCTCTAATATTTCTGGTTTACTGGGAAGGTGCTAGAAAAATCATTTTTATCGGTTTAGTTAATGTACTATATAGAGGACAAAGGCCTCATTCAATGACTTAAAAGCTTAAATATAATGTTTTGTTGAATAAGGGGGCCCTAGCACACAACTTTAAAGCATACTAAATACTTTGTTTGTCCCAAATGGCACCCTGTTTCAACAGCACAATGATTTGACTAAGAACAGAACAATACTCACACTGGTGCTTTGTTTCTCCAACCTACAGGTGTTCTACAGGACAGGCCAGTCTTGCATGTCCCTTCAGAGAGAGGACCTGCAATGTATTTTCTAGTGCAGCCAGAGAGAGATGGGGGCGAGGATAACCGAGGAGAGATGATGACAGTGCTTTCCGTGCTCCCCGCCTTATAATCAAATCCTGCAGCACCATGAGCTTTTTGCATAAATGTATTTGTTCAAATCAGATTTAGATGAATTCCCCAAACATTCCATGCATGACTTGCTGCGAGTAATGTCAGGGTTGACAACATCAATGTCCCATAAAGCACAAAAACATTTCACTTCAACAGACCGGAGGCAGCTGGGTCCTAATGGCTATAACCGACATCACATAATAAAATATACCTTTGGTTCGCCTTTGGTTTGCCTTTTTGCATGAAAGCTTTTAGGGGACGCTGTGAGTATGTATTTCTAGCTGCTAATCATCGCAATAGGGCACAGAAATACCTCTCTTTTGTTTTCAAAATTATTTGCAAACCAAACATGCGTCTGATGGTGTTTACCAATAGGCTCTCTGGGGGATTTGGTAGGTAATGCGGAGGCAGACAAAGCCAAAACTATCTAACAACAGGCACAGCACCGGCAACTCAAACACTGCCTCCCTGGAATCCAAACCCTGGAAGATCAGCAATGCTAAACAGTCAGTGAGAAGAAACAAGGAATTGAAAGAAGCTCTCCTCAGAAGGAGCCTCCCTCTGGATCAAATTATTGCCTCCCTGAGAACGTCTGGTTTCCCTCTAACGTAGCTCAACAAGACCCTTGGATATTATATATCCCACACTGCAGGTTATAGCAACAGAGATATTTCCCTATTAATGCATTATGTTGTCTTGCGGCAAGGTTAAATCAAATCTTTATGTGCTAAGCAGAAAATTGTCTTGCTATGATTTTTTGTACTGAAGTATCAATATAGACGTGTGCTGCATTTGATGGGAGGATTAAACGTGTAGTGGAGTTTAGGGTCTTGGTGTCTGGGACAAGTCAATTTTCCAAGTTTGCCTCAGGTATATTTAGGTCGCTGACAGAGTTGGGTCACTGTAGATTTCCCACATGTCTTTTAGTTGTGGCTTGCAGAAAAACAAAAATAAATCAGTATTTACAAAGGTAAATAGCAATGAACTAAATGGAATTAATTAATTAGTCCTAAAATATTACTATAACATTCTGCTTTACTACACAGACAAATAACACAGTGCTTTCCCAACTGAACAATCAACATGGCGCCTCTTCTATATGACCTCATACATAAGCCAAAGGCTGTCAACCAGTCCTGGGGAAAACCACCATGCATCAAACATGTCAGTTTTTAGGGGTGTGCCTATAGATTTCCAGTTGTGATTACCCAGATCAACGAGACAGATTGAAATGTAAACGGCTGCGGTAGACTGTTTGGTGGCACAGATGTGTAAGAAGCAGCATGCAGCTCTATCTATTCCTCCCAGCTTGGCACGGCCAGTCTTTGGGGGAAGCGTCATTTTTGAAAAAGCTGATAGAGGCAGCTCATGTGTGACTGTGTTATGGAGGATTGTTCAATTTAAATTCCTGGTCTTTCTCTCTCTGGGCTCATCATTTTGTGCATAACTGCCTTGCATGATTGCTTTCTGGATGGAAGCCTTCTCTGTTACGAGTCTATGCTGCTGATAGTGTCAACTTTCTGTGTGGTCATTTTCAATTATTACAGTAAAACAGACAAAAGAAAGAAAGTCTTCTGAATATCACAGCAGAAGACATTAAAGGGGTAGATCAAGATTAAAAAAATATACAGAGGTTATATTTATCTTTGTGCTGAGAGTCTGATGAATTTGTGGATACTATTTACGTCACTCCGTTCAGTTCCAAGAAAGTTGCCAGCTAGTGTTCAGGCAATTGCTAACTTTAGTAAACAAAAATATAAACAGAAAATGTAAAGTGTTGGTTCCATGTTTCATGCAAGATCTCAGAAATGTTTCATATACACAAATGTTTATTTCTCTCATGTGATATCCATAGATTTTGGCTTAATTATTTAAATTCTATTAACTAATTTGCTTATATGAACTGTTACTTATATTTGTTATCAAAGTAGCATTAGCGCACTAACTTGGATGTATACACGAACAAGCAGTATGCTAGCTGTTCCTGTAGATGTACAGGCATTGCTCAGATGCTAGCTTGCATAAAACTCTAAATTCCTTCATACTGGATGCTGTCATTAGCCCTTTATAAGTTCATCAGACTCCAGAACAGTAGATAATGGGCTACAGTGCAAAAATGTACTCCTTTAATTACATATTTCGTTTGATTAACTAGCCCCAAGCATTGATATTTTTGTCCATATAGATTCTACACTAAAAACTGTGAGCAATGTAACATTTTTCCCACCATCTATGCTTTGTTTATCCACTACGCAGCAGACACTCAATTCACCCACCAGTCTTCTGGCCTTTGATGCTCAGGGGGAGGTTGTCCTCTAGAACAAATCACCAGAGCCTCTTGGAGCAGTCAGCAGCCAGCCCACTCAGGAACAGGCAGCCAGGCATGCTTAGCTACCTGTCAAGACTCCACACAGTCAGGCTCGAAACCATCCTCCCTGTGCCGGGTCAGTGCCGGACTGAGGCAGCAGTGCTTTGTCTCTGACGTGAGACAAGTGTTGTGTGTGTGTGTAAGCGTGTGTGTGTGTTTGTTGAGGTAATGTGCTCCAGCTGTAAACAGTGTGACCATCCTGATGACTGGAGAGATGTGCAGCCAGCACAGATGAGGTTTGTCAGGGGGCCAGGCTATCGTGGCGTAGGTATTGAAGCTACAGACACTGCTCTGACACGGTCTCAGACACTACAGGCTGAATGCTGCACTGAATAGGCTTCTAAAGCTTATCCACTATTCAGGCATGGGAGAAGGGAGTCAAACTGGGCTTATGGGATTGTCAGAGTGGATGTCTGAAAACTGTTTGTGGTCGTTGGTGCTAAAACACCTAATGTAAATAAAATAACAAAAGACTGTCACTGTAATCAAGGCCAATAAGTTATGTTGTTAATGAAACCTACATGGGAATATTTGGGCTGTACAGGATTTTGGTTATATAGAGACAGGAAGAGGTTGTGTCTGTGTGATTTGAAGTCAGGGTGTAGTGTGATGGCAATTCCATTGATTGACACACTTGAAGGAGTAATAACAGTGACAAAATGATCTTGGCACAATTTAACCATTTGTTATTATTTGCAAATAAGAGAGACGCGTCAAACGCTTACAAACATAATCATCCGAGGAGTCTCTAACTTAATACATGAACAGTCCATATTTATTACAGTTAAAAGGGGTGTGGTAAGTTGTTGCCCATCTGTCTCATGTCACATAGGTTTTTACCCAAAGGGCGGGCTGTCCCCCCACCTTTTCCTTCCTGCCATAATGTTTACTGTAATGTTTACCTAAAGGGGCCAACTGACCTTACTTCCCCCCAAGGACCACATTCCTAAGGAACAGAAAGGACTGACACCCTTCTTTGTCTAGGCAGGAGGACATGGCCCAAATACCTAATAATCCTCTGATATTATACAGACATGTGTCAAAATCAAAGTAAAGGTTTACATACCAGCCAATGGAAAGACAGACATTTCTCAAATGTACCTCAGTTCAAAATTTCCATAACAGTAGACAGGTTTAAGACTGAGTAATTAAAATGCACTAGTAACTAAATATAAGCTGACACACACCAGTTATATGTATTCAAAAGAACATAATTTGGCAAAAATCACAATTAGTGGAGGATCTCCAGCAATAGTACCTAGACCTCCACGAAACGGAACATTCAATTAGACCATCCTTGTAATACTTCACTGCCACTATGACTTTGACACAGTTAGAACCAGAACCAACAAAACCCCTGACAACACGTCACTGGCCGTTCATACCAGCTACCATTTGTGAAAAGCTCTCTATTTTACTAAGACATTGTATGGAATACAGTTGTGTTTGAACTCTTATGAAAGATCCACCACGTCATCTTGGAATATACATCAACAAATTAAGAATACATATGGTGCAAGAGAATCCTTGTCAACATACATTCTGCTGCCTAAGTTATGTACTCTCACTGACTGTTCATTTGACTTAAGTTAGCTATCAAACTTCCTCACATGGCCAACACAGTTGTTAGTCTCAGGGATTAGATTGCTTAATTAATGCTGTATCGTCTCTGTAGGGCAAAGGACAGTATGTTCAGCAAACCATGATTATTATAGTTGACAATTAAAAGCTGGATTGTGATGGAGGTCTGTGATTGAAGTGAAGACATGACTTTCTGTTGGAATAATTCATGCCAATGCAGACAGCATATACTTCTCTCTCCAAGGATGCCTGGATCTCATGAGGACATGGGTGGATTAACAATTCTAATTTGGGGGAAATTTAGCAACACATAATACTCCTTTGCTTGAAAGAAACACATTTCAGTTTGACAATGTGAGGAATGACCCATTTGGATTCTCAAAGGCAGGCAACCAGGCAACATAGGAAATGGAAAAGGGTGGAATTATGTATAATTCAGAGTAGAGCTGTAAGGCTGGATGAGGCTGGAAGAGGCTGAAGGACAAAGTAGCTAGCTGCTGTGTTCTTCATAGATACTGTAAATCATAAGAGGGATTCAGCACACCTGAGAAAGAAAGATCTGGTCAGTAAGAAAGCATCCCCCACCTCAATTAAATCTCTGGGCAGTTTTAAATTGAATTTTTTAAAAAACTACACTAGCAGATTTTGGGGAGGAGGATGACTTCTTAGCATGATTGAAATGACATTGAATAATCTGACACGCAGTGTCATTAGAATGGTTTCCCTCTTCTGTCACTCTGTCTTACCACCCGTTGTGATATACTGTAGTTAAGAAGGTATTTGTTAATTAGTATCACGTCTTATGCTTAATGTGTGACAGGACATGTAATAAGAAGTAGTTTTTTTGAAGATAAGGTATTTGATTAGGCACATCATTATAATTCAATATCAGGTATGGCCGTGCCTCCTAGTTATGTTAAAAGAGACATGACAGATGTATGGCTGTTCTGAGTGTCCATGTCTTCACACACAAACACAGCCATCCATCATCACTTTTACACCATCAAGTATCTGTGAAATAATAACCCATCACTTCACCTGATCTATTACAAGTTTGTATCCTTACTTTATCACAAAAGTTATGGCCCAGCTCCCCTCAGGAGCAGCACTAAAGATAATGTTAAACCTAGGAAGATCATAACAAATGTGACAAATCCAGCCTAACGAGATGCCACACTGAGGAAACAATTGACGTGTAGGCTGAGAGATGACAAATATCTCAAGATATGTACTTCAACTTCAAAGACCTATGACCGAAAATATCTTAAGGTGTGAAATAGGCTGCCAAAGCAGCGGCTGACAAGGAGACACAGGACATGTTAGGATGAGTAGAGTGCAACATCCACATTCATGGCAACAGCATATATATTTAGCCTGTGCTTGTCACAGTCCCGCCTGACATCCAATCTCAAACCCCCAAAGCAATGTTGGAAACTCCAAAATAAATCTAAAAATAAATGTCTCAAGTGACAAAAGAGCCAGGATACATGAGGGTTGACCCACATTCCTGTTGGTAAATTATGTAAAAATGTTTGTCAATAGCCAACAATGGTATATATATATATATACACACACACACACACACATTTCCCTCAGTATAGTTCACAGTACAACTTTGGCTGATGCACTGCTGCTAGATCTGTAAAGGTATGTGTCTAATTCATTGGGGGAGTGTTTCTTGAAATGACTGTACAGACAGTGCATGAAACAACTATTTCTCAGGAGGCCATATCTGGGAGAGTATTGCTATGACAAAACCAACCAACATGCTCTATAAATTCCAGTCAGGGACTCACATGTCTGAGGGATTCTCTGACAGAAATAACACGAGACTGCATTATATTTAACAAGAATCCTATTATTGTTAACGTATTCATACAGTCCAACTATCTTGACAATAAAGAGTTACACATTTTTTATTGGAAGAATATTGGGATTCTAACACCCCTCCACAACATAAGCAAAACAACCAACAAACCTGAATGTATTTGACTGATCTATCAACTTCAACAAAACAACAAAACTTCTGTACGTCATATTGAGACAAACAGTTTGCAAGCGCTCAATTTAAACAGTCTTTAAAGAAGGAAGACCAAACCATAGAAAGACAATCTCTTAGGTGATAGTAGAAACAGTTAAGAGTGTATAGAGTGTTGGCTGCCACCCTGTGGTAGAGTCAAGCCATTACACTATATTTAAGCCAAATAAGATATAAACAATACCAGCCAAAATCTTTTGACTGGTACAAAATCAAATGGCAAATGTATGAATTTTATCGCACAACACCATGGAGTGTACACCTTAGAGGTCACCTTCAGGTTTTAGCCATGGTCGGGATCAGTCAAAGTCATATTCAAACACAAATATTGGAAAGAAGCTATTGTGTGCACTCCCATTTAGCTGCTGTAAACAATGAAGAGCATTTATTGATTATACGATTGCCATTTACTCTCTAATATCCATTAGAAGAAGACAGTAGTAATTATTAATGTCTTGCTATTGGACTTCCTTTACCAAGAAAATATGTTATTGTATTTTTCACAGCTGAACTAATTATGTTATATCTGCACCATTATATAAACTTTATTTCATAAATCACGCAGGTTTATTGTAAAACAAAGAAGCCCAATTGCCTTGCATTACCATGTTAACAGAGGGAGCCTGAAATATATAAAGTTATGCTGTGACTTTGTCCCAGGGAGAGGTACACAAACGGCAGTGACAAAGAACATACTGACAGTTGTAATTGGCATTTGAAATCCTTAATCTACAGTATGCTGTGTCATGATGAGTTCAGTCACAACAACACAATTTGCTCTAATATAATTGCCATCAGTGTTACTCACACCGCGTGAGACATGTTCATTATGCAAAGCAGGTCACCTTGTAGCAAAAAAAGTATACAGCAATAATCTGAGTCTAGGATAAAAGTGAAGAAATACAAACAGACAGCAAGGAGAGATACAATGTTGACCATACAAATAATGAACCAAGACCATTAACACTCATTAAAACTCTACTTAAAATACAGGGAACGACTAACACTGTTATTCAAGATAGATATATATATATATATATATATATATATATATATATATAGATATATATATATATATATATATATAATATTAGACACCAACAGAAGTGGTAGAAGCTCCTCCCAGAGATTCAGACATGCCAGATCAGTCCTTGACACACAGTGTGAATGCCCTGGGCTTTCTAACCCCCAGTCAATGTGAGCCATGCTGACACAATGAGCTCTTGTTTTATAGGGGAAGTTTGGATTAGTTGGTGTACGTTTTGGTCAGGGCAACATTTGGCAACTGTGAGGTTGGCTTTAGTCAGTCATCATCTTGCCCTATCTGAGTGTAGAACAAATTAAGACAAATCTAATCCACTCATTGCCTCCTGTTCACAATCCACAAAGCTAGTCAAAGCCTGGCCTAAATTTCCCTTGGTCTCCGTCAGCCCTTACTAACCAAACTGTTTACTAATGAGAGGTAAGATTCACACAATGCTGAAAGAATCTGAAAGTCTTGGGTCACATTTTTAAATGGGCATATTGTGAATGAAGTATCATGCGTTCTTCATAAAGACCAGCTCACTTGGAGCATGTTTACTTAATTACAGGCTGTGGTTCATAGTAAACAGGGTTCCAGGGTGGCTGGTGTAAATCAGTGGAGATCGTGTTTTGTGTGTCAATCTTTGGCATTTAATTTAAGGAAATATACTATATTTCTCAACTGAATCAACAAACCAGACAACCAAGTTACCAAAGTGTAGACTAGCCTCCAAGAGCATGTTAACCAAACATCCCTAATAAGCTACAGTGGAATCAGAATTGTTCACTTCAAATAATGGAGCCATGAAAGTGAAATAATTCAATAATTGAATAGCTTTCATAATTCATAATAAATGAGACAGATGGTAGGCTATTTTACCTGTGTATCTCACTAGTGTTTCTAGCCAACTGTATTTAAAATGCAATGTAAGATTATCAAATCCTTCTTGACATTTGTAGGTGAGGCAGTCCTTGAATTTTTTATTTAATCCTATATAGCTCAGTTTGTAGCCGATAGTTCTAGCAGATGAAACATTAAGGAGGCTATCATGTTTGCTGATGTAATATGACATAAAGACCTGGGCTGTATCTCAGCAGCAGCAGGTCTATTACTCACATGACACATTTTTATACATTTATTTTGTATTTCAGCAACGAGTGAGAACCTGAAATTGAGACATATTCATTCATTTTCTTTTGAAGTGCATTTTAAAATGAGTGCATTTTAATTAGGCTTCTTCTAGAGGATTAACCATTTCTCAGGTAATGCATTTCTACATGACGGTCTAAATAATATATCTCCATCTCCAGGATGGATTGAATGCATGAATAAATTGATATCACTAGTAAAGGGCATTTACTTAGGTAAGTGTGATGTGCTTGCTAGTCCTAAATCATTTATGGAATAATAGTAGTAGTGATAGATAGTGACACAGTAGTGATTTTACATTTTAATAATTCAGCTGATGCCCTTACAGTATCCAGTGAGACTTACATTACTGATTGCCTACATGGAATACACATATTACTAAAATAAAAATATAGTTATGGGGAGTAGAAGGGATAATTCATCAGTTAGAAACTGGGGATGATAATCTGGCCATGATGATGACCAGAGGACATCTTTCACCAGGACACCAGGGTTAACAGCTGTACTCTTACTATAAGTGCCACCAGACCTTTAGTGACCACAGAAAGTCGGGACAACAGTTTAATGTCCCACCTGAAAGACTGCACTCTACACAGTGTCCCTACACTGCACTGTGACATTGGGATTTGATCTTTGAACCGAAATACCTTATAGGAAGATGGTAGTTGTAATACTAGTAGTAGTAGTAATAGTGTTTCAATTTTCTATATTTTCGAATCATGGAGTGATTAGGGTGATTATACATACATCATGGAGTCATTAGGGTGATTATATACTGTATATCATGGAGTCATTATGGTGATTATAGCCCACACATTTAATGCAACTTTGGTATCTCGTATTATGAGTTTGTAAAACAGTGTGTGCAAACACTCCATTAGGGTGGGAATAGTATCAATCTAGACAAGTATTTGTCGTATTTGAGAGCTTTTGTCTAGATTCTTGAATCTTTGGAAAATGATCTTGTGCATTTTTATCTGAGTACTGTATTTTGATACGTAAATCAATCAGGCACACAGTGATATTTGACATGGATGCTAAAATGAGTTGTGCTGTTCTTTTTGTTGATTTCTCAAAAGCTTTTAAAACTGTTGATCATTCCAAATTGCTGAAAACTTTGTCTCTGACAAAATAACTTGGTTTAAAAATTGTCAGATGCATTATCCAGGCTATAATTATAGATGGTTATATCAGAATTTCTTAAAATATTTACATTAGTTTTTATGCAGATGATACATTCAATAAAGACAATATATTCAAGTTTAATGGTGCAAGACTAGTTACAACCAGAAGTTTTCCCATTCAAATTGATGGCCTCTGAAATGACTGGGATTTATGAAAATAAGGCCTGTTTTAAAGTGATTTTGGTATCTGTCACATTTAAGATATGGCCCAACAGGTGGGAGCGGATGGTGCTATACTGTAAACTATAAAGAAGTATAAACGATACCTGAAGTAATTTACAGTCTTTACAGCCTGTCCACGATACCTAACTATTACCAAAATCTGATATGCAAATAGTTATTTGATAGCATCCAATAACAACATACTCACAGTTCATTGATATTCTGAAGGATTCTTCTGTCTCCCTTATATCCTTGTTGACTTGGAGTTCCACCCTAACCAGTCCATCACAGGTCCTAGCCACATTTGGCATGGAGTGACAGAATGTTTGTGGGTTTCACTCACTTACCCAGGTCCATCTCTTGATTGAATTTCCATTGTTGTGAAATTCAATCAGCCTGGACCACATGCAGGCTACATGCAGAGGTAAGGGGAGGACACCGGTATGGACAACCCACAGGGTTCCACTTTCAATGGAGTCTGAGAGGTGCCTTTCAACAGTTGTAACAGACAAGCTTTGAACACTTGTTGCAACACATAACATGCTGTACTTTCAATGTCAACGTTTTAACGTGAGCACAACGTACCTGTGAGCGTGAGTATACAATTCCAGCGTTTCTTCTTTCGGTAATCTCAAAACGTAGACTGTGCTTGCTGAAGAGAGGTATCATACTTACGCACAACCATAACAGATGTCGCCGAAATGTAACAGTGACTGAGGGACACCGGATATCCTTCTTTCACTGGAGACGGATGCATAATTCAGTGTAGGCCAGAGCAGTATGTCATGCAGAAGTGAATTCTCTACCCATTCAGACTGCTCATGTTACACACCTTGGAGGTAGCTAGACCAAAGACCATTAAGACACCGCTTTATGCAAACTACACAATAGCTAAATACAGAACAGACATGTATCCAAATATCATTGCTGTCATTATGGTTTCAATTTGGAAATAAATGTAACCAAATTGTTTTGTCATACAAAAAATGAACACACTGGGTATTGAAATAAGTGATGTGCCGGGGGCTAAATTAATAAACACTGCTACAGTGCCAAGAAAGTGTTCTAGATTAGTGCTAATAGTTATGCCAAAACAAAGCTCAGTCACTATGAATAAAATGATGATGAGGAAAATACCAAAGGCTAAATGTATTTTAAAACTACCGATCATTTCACTGAATGGCACACAGTAGTAGAACAGACATGCTTTTTATGTTTAGGTGACAGGAGAAACAGGGCCCTTTTGCATAAAACATAACATTATATCATAGTATTCTGGTAGTAATGATAAGTAGATATTCACACAATTTACACATTAGTGATTGTGTCATGAAATACATTTTACACAATTCCTATATCAAACGAAAGACAATAATGCTTGCTTGAGTGCCCATGTAAATTAGTTATAACTGAATCACAGTGCAAGGAGAATGCGAAGAGTGAAATTGGCAATAAAGTGTTTCTCTACTACAGAGACTTGTTCATCTAATAATGTGTATGAAAATGACACATTCAATCTAAGCAGGTCAATGACAGCGGTTCTTATATTTCAATAATTCCCTAATGGTTTCCCCTCATTCAAAACATCTCTGGCTACCCTATTCTTCCAGTTGAACAACATCAATTTACATAATATAATCATTTAGGCTAGTTGGTAATACACAAATAGTCAAAACAAATTGGATGTTAATTGGTAATTTATAGTGAATGATAAGCATAATCTCCACCCAGGCCTCTTGGAAATTAAATTCTCTATAAAAAATTGACCAGGTAGCTGCACAGCAAAATAGGTTGATGTATTATCACTGCATAATGAATGAGTACCATAACACTGAATGTCTACCCACCCCTGTGCTTTGTAAGCTACTAGCATCATCTACTGTTCTTTTTGAGAAGCACATCCTAAAGCTTTTTGAGAAGCACACCCTTCAACTGCATTGTAGAATGCTGGTATTATAGAGCCATTACCTTCAATACAGGCATGGACTTAAGACTGATCATACATCTCTGTCGTGGGAACGTTTTTCCAATCACAGTAGTTGTTCTTAATCTTCATTTTAAAACACAGCCTATGGTCATTACTTTTCTCCTTGGTTAAAGGTCAAATACATACATCTTTATCCGCTTTTAATGAGACCTATAATGTGAACAATTCAATTGAAAAACAAACGGAAATCTTCGAGGGGGAAAAATGTAAAATAAAAACCTTAACCTGGTTGCATAAGTGTGCACACCCTCTTATAACTGGGGATGTGGCTGTGTCCAGAATTTACCAATCACATTCAAACTCATGTTAAATAGAAGTCATTACACACCTGCCATCATTTAAAGTGACTCTGATTAATAACACATAAAGTTAAGTCGTTCTAGTAAGATTTTCCTGACATTTTCTTAATTGCATCTCAGAGCAAAAGCCATGGTCCGCAGAGAGCTTTCAAAGCATCAGAGGGATCTCATTTGGTCTGATGAAACCAAGGTTGAACTTTTTGGCCATAATTCCAAAAGGTATGTTTCGCAAAAAAACAACACTACACATCACCCAAAGAACACTATACGCACAGTGAAGCATGGTGGTGGCAGCATCATGCTTTTGGGCTGTTTTTGTTCAGCTGGAACAAAACGTATGGTCAGGGTGGAGGGAATTATGAACAGTACCAGGCAATTTTGGCACAAAACCTTCAGGCGTCCGTCAGAAAGATGAAGTTCACTTTTCAGCACAACAACGACCCAAAGCACACACCCAAATCCACAAAAGCATGGCTTCACCAGAAGAAGATTAACGTTTTGGAATGGCCCAGCCAGAGCCCAGACCTGAATCCAATTAAACATCTGTGGGGTGATCTGAAGAGGGCTGTGTACAGGAGATGTCCTCGCAATCTGACAGATTTGGAGCTATTTTGCAAAGAAGAGCAGGCAAATATTGCCACATCAAGATCTGCCATGCTAAAAGACTCCTACCCAAAAAGACTGAGTGCTGAAATAAAATCAAAAGGTGCTTCAAAAAAGTATTCGTTTATGGGTGTGCAAACTAAAAGAAATATTTTTCCCCCTCAAAGATTTCAGTTTTTCAACTGAATTGTTCACATTATAGGTCATATTAAAATGGAAAAAGTTGTGACATGATTTAACTTTGTCTCATTCTTTTACATCACAAGAACCTGGCATTTTAACAGGGGTGTGCAGACTTTTTATCTCCACTGTAGCAGTTTGGTATTTGACCTGTCTTCACACCTCTGACAAAGTAATGTGAGTTCACTTTGGCCTCCACTAGATGACAGTGTAGGTTACTTCTGTAATCTGCCAGTGTCAGCAAAACCTCTGCAACGTCAAACACACAATTGATTTAGATTATAAAGTAAAATGTGCATCTATGTAAATACAACCCACATGTTTCTGTCAAGAAGGTAACTTACTGAGCATTAATAATTTTTACAAAGACGTTGACCCACGTTGATTGACTTGTAAAGTGTGTTGCCTTTTAATAGAGTTGGAATTTAATCTCTTTTCCCTTCACATTAAGTCTAACAATCACATTAATTTCTGCCTTCAGGGGACCAGGTTGACTTCAGGAAATACCCCACACCTCTCCCCTAATTGAGTGCTCAGCTGTGACTCAGTCATTCAAACTCCCAGGGGGAGCATCAGTTCCCACAGTCTCAGGTGGGATGACAACATCCCTGCAAACACCAAAAAAGCCCACCAGCCAATTTACCAATTTGGCAGCTGTTAAGTCTAAACAAATCTCACAGTTATAGCCTACCTGGTTTAGCATTACACATTAACACAATAAGTCTATCCTCTTCATCAAATGTTTACTTTAAAATAGATTTTAGACTAAATGTTGGCTACTTCTAGCAGCACCAATATTTCGGGTGTGTGCAAATGTACCTCATACAGGTGACTTTGATTCTGAAATCAGTGTGGTATTTGAAAGCTTTCTCTCACCAGTTGATTAAGTTTACATATTATCTACACAGTTTCAGGTGTGATATGGTGTTAAGATAAATATAGGACATGAACAGAAACACGTTTTTAAACATTGGAAACACTGCCATGTTGTTCTGAGTCTTGCAGAAAACCACAATAGTGTCACTTTCAGATGTCAGACGCTCCTCCCCCGTCTACACTCACCGATTACTTTGGGATTCTACAGTACTTGAATGTGCTGGTGACCGCCTAGCGCCGGTAATCGTTCATGGCCAATATCTCTGATAGTTTAAATGAGACCATTCAACTTTGACGATGTGTCTCACTTCTTAAACATCAAATATTTTCTTATAAAAGCATCGTGTATTATTACATCAATACAAGACTACCAACATAATTTAAATATATTACGTATATTAAATTACCTCGTTGTCGTTAATGTAACTGAATCTCATTGAAGACACAGGATATGGATCCGGAAGTGTGACGTTGAAACGCGTCACATTCATGCACCAAAGATGATGGATAATAAAAGGTTTTCACTTATAACAGTGGTGAAGGAGGTTAGTTCTGGTCTGCTTAACGGGGTGGTTCTCGAGTTGCTATAAAGCAGTCAATGGAATTAGACCAAAGCAATGGAAATTACTTTGTAAACGCATCATCGGGAAATTACACAACTAAATTAGCGTACATGCTAGATCATTGTTTGTATTCGTATGTAAACTAAGTTGAGTCGTGAAAATCACGATTCATTTAAGATAACTATTGTAAATACTTTTACCTGTGCAACGTTATATAGTGAAACGGCAAACTATCCACATGTATAACAACCCGCCATGTTATGTCATCAAGATCAGCTAAAATCACGATTTATACTACCTAACTCTTCTAAATACTTTATGTTATTCATTGAAACTAACTATTTCCACATTGGATGCAGATCTGGGCCTTTTGCGAACCGCTATAATTTTTCAAAACATCCCATTTTAGGATGGCTGTGTAATATGTTTTATATTTGTGCATAATATACAAGTATAATAACTACAATATCTCAGTCAGCCATTTCATTTCAAGTTTGAATGCAGTGGTTTTGGTGACATGGTACATCGGCAGACTAAAGACGTACAATTTTCGGGGACCCGTTTTGGCTCAACTGCGCCACTTATACAGTGGCCAAAAATCGCGGAAAGCATTTTTAAATAACTACACTGTGGTTAAATAAATCATGACGGTTTTGACGAATATCCACATTGCTACATAGAGTTTATTTAAAAAGCGTAGATTACGTTGTCCTTCTATCCCCAATGGTCTCGTTACGTTGACCTCTTTACCTAGTCCGCTTAGTTCATTGACTTCCGTTGAACCAGTAGTTGGATATCTTGCTTCCTCTTCCTTCTCTGGCTCACCATTGTTCCACGAGCAGCCGGAAGAGCTGCATATGAATGTGCACTGTGGATGCGACAACTGTGCCGGCTTGGCACATCTTAATTGAAACGCACACCTAAATGATGTATTACTGCAATACTGGAACTTTTTTTATGAATGGACTGAATGTAATTCTTTAAGGAAAACGTATAACTTGTATGCTAAATCAGGCTATTCAGAGGGAGGGACGTCATTAAATCAGTCTATATAGGCTGAACAACGAAATGAATGGTAAGTGCCGCAACTCGAGCGTAATTATCCTTATTAAACAATATGTCATTTAGTTAAATCAATTGAAGTTGTCATTGAAGTTGTGAGTGTCTTTGTATTGTTGCTGAAATATTACTGCCTTTAGATGTCATAATTTATTAGCTTCTTAATAGAGCATTTGAAAATGATCAGTGTTTATTTTGGGGTATAAAATGTTTTTTAGTTTTTTTTTTATCCACTCAGGTTAATATTGTATCCATATTTGGTTGAGTCTATGTGAATGTGTCGGTTTGACAGATAGTCAGACACAGAGAGAAAGATTGTTATATGTACACGTGAACACAAGGGACTAAAAGGTTCCTATGCAGAGCAGTGGGATCTGGCAGAGGGTGAGGCTGGCTCCCTGCAGAGTCCTCCTGGAGAACATGCAGCTGTGTCAGGAAGAGTGCACTCTACTTCTGCATCCTCTGGGAGAGCTCCCTCTCCCTAACTCTCAGGGTAACTGCAGAAATAACACAGCAAATCGTCTCTTACCATGATTTTAATTATCAGCGTAAGCTACTGTACATTTATTTTGAATACAAGAGCTTGCTTACAATTCTAAGCTGAGGAGTGTATACTTAAAAGAAGACCGCATGATTTCATCATAGCAATAAGGAAAACATTTCCAATGTGTTCAATATTCAAGGTCCAATGCAGCTGTTTACATAGAAATATCATATCATTTCTAAGTAACAATAATTAAAATAAAATAGTCAAAAAGAAATAACATTTTGTTAAGTCATGGGGAAGGTCTAAATAGGGAAGGGATAAAGAACTGTTGGAAGAGATGTTTGGAACTATTTCTTATTTAAAGGCTCAATATATGTACGTATATTTGTATGAGTAGAATACAAAGGCTGCTTTTATGTGCTAAATGAATTATCAGAAACACCGAGTTCCCTATGGGAGATTTCATTTAAACAACACTCCAAATTGTAATTACTAGTGTGAAAACCTTTGTTGCCTGATTTTCTGACTGACAAATAATAACAAAAAACGACAACCATCTGACCATCTGTAGTTAGTCTTTACCACCATCAAAGTTAAACAAGCCAGTTAACTTTATTATGCACCCTATTAGCAAATAAGCCAAAGGCAAACAAAAAATCTAACTATTTGAACAAATGGTCCGACTTCAAATGCACTTGAACACAAATCATTTAAAATGTACTATTAGCAGCATTTAAAGTCAGCAGTAATCTTTGTGCATTTGGAATGTTTGTTTGAATGTGTAATTGCTTGGGTTGACTTTTCAATGGCTAATTGAAATGGGTTAGATATCATAGCTGATCTACTTGGACGTCAGTGTTGGCAGCAGCTGGGGATACAAGTGGCACTGAGTATGACACTGTGTCTCTTTATCCAGCACTCCCCTCTTTGTTGTGCCTCAACCGTTGTCTTTTGTCGAACAGGAAGGAGCCACTGAGGCAGCACTGTACAGCCCCATGCTCTCTCTCTCTCTCTCTCTCTCTCTCTCTCTCTCTCTCTCTCACTTTCACACACACACACACACATACACACACTCAAACTGATTCCAGCAAAATGATTGAGATCTGTAAGGCAAGAGCTGGGCTCCACCTCTTATCTGGGCTGTGTGTTTCTTCCTCCCCAATCCATCTGTTTGTCAATCTAGTCTGTCAGCAGGCTGTCCTTGTGGGAAGGAATAGTAATTAATTAGAACATTTGACATAGTTGGACATTGAAACATTCACTAAATGTATTTACTGGGTGCTAGGCTGGTCAATTTGAATAACTGAATCTGCCGTGCATTGTCATTACGTGCTCTAGCGCAGATGGGCTCTGTAGCATTGAATGTGGTCCGTTGACGACTCACAGGGAAGGTGGAAAGGCTTTTTTAAAAGATAAAGGTACAGAGTGGTATCTCGCCGCATGAGTCTGGCGCGGGTGAGTAGTCTTCACACAGTGGTTCACGTTCAGAGCCGAATCAATTTGGCTTCCTTTTGTGTGGGAATGACTTGACCTGCAGCTACATTCACACTGATTTGTAAAACAGGGAAAAAGGTCAGGCAAGAAGATTGTTTTGGGGTGAGAGTCACTGATGCTTTAGATCACCATGTTTTGGATCAGTTAGAATGTTTTGCTCCGTGCAAAGCATGTCCTTGGCCTAGACATTGACTGTTTACTTTTCAGGGAACCCGACTGATAGGACATTCTTCTCTTTAATGAATGCCTCAAAACATTAGTAATGTAAAACTACTTAAAAAAAAAAAAAAAAATATATATATATATATATATATATATATATATATATATATATATATATATATATATATATATATATATATATATATATATATATATATATATATATATAATGCTGCCAGAGTTAGTCATTTACTAAAGTTACTTTTTCATAATTTGAGTGTACACATTCTTTTCCCACTGTGGTTAGTTACATTGTCTGAAAGCAGTCAAATACAAATCAAATACATCCTAAAATCATCCATCTATTCAGATAAAACTATAGTGGTAAAAAGTAAGTGGACATTGATTGAATTGAGCTTTCTCAATTGTTCTAATTTTGCTTTTACAAAAGCAATATTCTTGTATTATTTTTTAAAACAATACATCTTGACTAATTTGCAGTAATTACAGCTAGTCCATTTTACTATACATTTTGTAAATTGTTTTAAAGTCTAGAAATATTGAACGAGGGAGCACAAATATCAAGTCATCATGAAGAGAAGAATCGTCTCTTATCTCAATGTTTCTGATGTGAATATAGTCCTTGAGGGTTTGGTCTGGCTCAAGGTTTAGGAACTGGCTCCGAGAGATGTTGCCATGCCATTTAATTGGAATGTGCTTTCTGTCTCCAGCTTATTATGGGTTGACATGAAATGTGTTTTTGATTTTCAGCTTAATAAGCTTGAAAAGATGGTTGTACATAAGGTAGCCAATCTTTTGTAGTTTGTTTGTGTCAGTGGAAAGTAATGACTTGCATCTGATATGCGCAGTTGGAGTCTGCATGAACAAATTGCCCTGGAATCCTGCAATTCTGTACTGTATGTTAATAAGTTTGAATGTCATAGACACAGTTCTATAACTATGCTACCTATCCATTTGGATGTTATTCTTTGGTAATGGCCTACGTATCTTTCAAGGGATGTATTTATTTGGTTGTGAATTTTTGACAGCGATTTCTTTTGATTTCAAGGGAAATCACAAGCACCTCTTTTCTCACTCCTTTGAGTCAGGGGATGTTGCCTTTCTCTGAATAAATTCTCAACAAAAGTTTCCCATCACGCAGTTAAACTGCTCGTTATGTCTGCCATCACTATGGAAACTGGTTTTAATGCAGGGGGAAACTCGTTGCTGAAATGTCTAACATTGTGGTATATCGTTTCCTATATTCTCTCATTAGTCAGAAAAATATGCAATACCATAATTGTATTGGGTAAATTTAAGTCAGGTGTTGATTAGAATCATCCAGTGAGCATAACTATTGTATAACCCCGTTTCCAAAGTCGGCATGCTGCGTAAAATGTAAGGAAAAATAGAATGCTATGTGCAAATAATGTAACCCCTATATTCAAGAAAAAATAGTACAAAGACCATATATCAAATATTGAAACTGAGTCTTTTTATTGTTTCTTGAAAAAAATCCACACAGTCTTTTCACTCTGTGAAAGACTGCGAGGGCAAGTAGCGCAACAATGTAAGAATAAAGTTTCTTAACGTAAAATTGCAAAGAGTTTGGGGATCTCATCGTCTATGTTATTTAATATCATTAAATGATTCTGAATATCCAGAGAAATCTCTGTATGAAAGGGACAAGGCTGAAAACCAATATTAAATGGCCATGATCTTCAGGCCCTCATTAAAAACAGACACTGCATTAAAAACAGACACGATTCTGTAGTTGACATCAATGCATGGGCTCAGGAACACTTCCGGAAACCATTGTCTGTGGACACTGTACAGTAGTCGCTGCATCCACAAATGCAAGTTAAAACTCTACCATGCAAAGAAGAAACCATACATAAACAAGATCCAGAACCGCCGCTGCCTTCTCTGGGCCCAAGCTCATTTTAGATGGACTGAGGTGAAGTGGAAAACTGTCCTGACAAATCAAAATTTGAAAAATGTTTTGGGAATCATGGATGCCCTAAAGATGACTAAAGAGGAGAGGGACTATGCGGCTTGTTATTAGTGCACAGTTCAAAAACTGCATCCGTGATGGTATGGGGGTGCATTAGTGCACATGGCATTGGTGACTTGCTCGTCTGTGAAGGCATCATTAATGCTGAACAATATATACAGGTTTTGGAGCAACATGCGCTGCTATCCAAACATCTTTTTCAGGGAAGGCCTTGCTTATTTCAGTAAGACAATGCCAAACCAAATTCTGCATGTATTACAACAGCATAGCTGTCCAGGTCCAGGTGCAGTCCAGACCTGTCACCCATGAAATGAGTGACAGGTATTATGAAATGAAAAATAAAACAAAGGAGACCCGAACTGTTGAACAACTGCAATCCTATATTCCTAGCAAGAATGGGAATACATTTCACTTTAAAAACTATAGCAATGGTCTCAGTTCCCAAACGCTTACAGAGTATTTTGATGCAACACAGTGGTTAGCATGCCCCTGTCCCAAGTTTTTTTAAACGTGTTGCTGGGATCAAATTCAAAATGGGCAAGTATTTTTCCAAAAACAAAAACAATTCTCAGTTTCAACATTTAAAATGTTTTATTTGTACTATTTTAAAATAAATATGGGGATAAATTATTTTTTATTTGCATTTTGCACAGCGTCACAACTTATTTGGAAATGGGGTTTTACATGACAAACTAATGTTACATACTTCTGCATTAAACATCATGTACTGATTCAAATGTGTCTCATATTCTGGCAAAAAAAGAAAATTATGAGTAAATGACACAATGTTTCTTACATTGATATGGATTTGTGTGATGATGATGATGATTCTATTTTCATTTGTGAAATGACTTGCAGGAGTCTGTATCCATTAGGATGAAGTTTGCTAATCAGGCCAATTTTGGCCTCTGAAATGTGAGCTATATTACCTTGCTTTGTGACTTTTCCCTTATAACATAACTAATGTTGTGCATCCAAATGCTTGAAGATCTCAACAGATACTATACTGTAAATCTATAAATAATAAGGATGTCTGCCTAACGTGGACCCACAACCCCCTGGCTCTCTCCGCTTGTATGAGAGATGAAAGCATCCCTGTCTCTGTGAGGTGCTTGGCAGCTCTGTCTCTGCCAGAGCTGGGGCTTCTGCTAACTTTTAGGTGGCATGGGAAAATGCAGTCATAAATAAAATATGCTTTTATGAATAATTCAGCTGAGCATTGTGATTGACAACAAGGGTGAAAGTACCTGATTATGCCTCCACAGTGTGTGACTTGAATTACACCAGAAACATGACCAACTGAGTATGTTGGTAAAGATTTAAGCCTCTGTAAACTGTTCCGTGTACTCTCTACTAATTATGGCAGACAAAATTGATTGATATATACTGTTTTTGATAGATAATGTTTTTCAGACTAATAACAGTTGAGTTCCTATGCTGTTTATAGAAAGGATCAAATAAAAACACAGTAATTTCCGCTTTTGTCTTGTAGTAACATCATCTGCAGGCTATTGCGCACAGAGCATATGAGCCTGAAACAACAACCATTTGAATTTGGCCTTAGTGGAATGATCTTGTAATTCATTGGGAGTGACTCTATTGAGTGAATTATTTTGATTTTGGCTAGTCAAAGGCATGGCTTCAAATGGAACAATATTTCTGACATAATGTAAACAACCACTTGCCCATTGAATCCAGTCACTTCAAATAACAAGAAACATGCACAGCAGCAAAACGCCTATTGCAAAAAAAAAAAATGCAATGTTCTTTGAATAAGCTAGCTAGCTACCTTGGTAACAGAATTTTATCACAATGTTTTATTTTAAGCAAGAACTGCCTTGTTCTGCCCCGAGTCATTGCAGTTATCTCTCGAGACAATTCAGCTGTGCTGTGTGCTCAGCTGTCCCAGAAAAATGTTACAATATAGCAAATGGTGCATGGTTGCACAAGATACATGAAAACCAATGCCGATCATGCTGGGAATTTCTTATTCAACTTTATTAATGACTAATGAAGGCCAATATTAATTTATTGTTCCATCATAGTTTCTGTGATTTGTGTCTTGGAAGGAAATTAGTCTTTTAGTGAGACTGTAATGATTTTATTAATAGATAAATTATGTAATTCCTAAAATGATACCTAAAACAACAAAGTTTGACACCTACCAAGCAAAACCATCCTAATTATGTTCACAGCATAAAGCATTTTTTATTTCCCCATCATTGTATTGTAAGAACAATGTCAACATCCCCCTTAGCAACTCATATTATTGGCAGTTGTTTGTTTACTGTCAAAATTATGACACGGAACAGTTTGATATAACGGCACCCCAAAACACCTACTGCTTGGTGTTAGGCTCATTCAACCCTGGACCTGCATTGATAATAGAGAGTGCTGGCGTTTCCTCTATTGTTCTGCACAGAGGAGGAGATAGATCAATGGGCCTGTGCTAGCTTCGGGAGGGAGGGAGGGAGCGAGCTCGTGTACAGAGTGCTGAGCAGTGGGCTGGTCTGACTCCCTCCTTCCTCTCCTCCTTTCATGTGTGGAGCTGTCTACAGCCTCAGGCAACAGCAAGTTAACAAATGTACAGAGCGCATGCGAAAGCCTGATTTGCATAAAACTGTAGATGTACTACATTTCCTTAAATGGATTCCTTTGTGTTTAATTGGTGCACTGTTCCTTGTGCATGCGACTTTCCAATTGTCACTAAGCTGCCTAAACAACGTCAATATCCTCTTGGACTCTGTTGTTCTCCTTTTGATTTTAGTTGACCATGTGTAAAATCTGTAGATTTTTTGTCTTTTGTTATAGAAGGTTGCAAAACATTGAATTATTTGAATGTTTGTCCACATCCCGAATGAGTTATTTGTGTTGTGAGCATTTAGCAAAATTGCTATGAATCCAATGTGTTTTTGTCTTTAGATTCATGTTTTAATGGTCACGTGTTTGTCTCTCAGTATTATCTGTGAGGACCGAGGCATAATTCTGCACATTCTGACTTTCCTGAATGTATATATTGAAATATATACATACATACATACATTTTTGTGGGGTGGGAGGGCTTCAGTAACCACATTTCCCCCAGGGACAGAGGGATGCATATTAAGGTGATCATTCTGTTATGAAAGAGAGAGAGCGAGCGGGCAAGCGAGAGATGATACTACTACTACTACTGGAGAGTCCCCTTTGACCCACTCACCAAACATATTCCTCAGTGGCCTTTCCATGTATAATTTAGGAGGTTGGCTGCTCTCTAAACAGTGCCATTGAATGTGGAATACATAAGTGTTATATTTACGTTTTCTCTGCCACATGCTTGGTTGCAGGGACCTCCGTCGACATCATCTGCAGATATATAATCACCCAGACTGCAGCTCCTCCTCTGAGAGCCCAGCTGAGACCAGGCATGCTATCTCAAGGTTGCTGTTTATGGTTGCGTCTGACACCAGTGATTTATGAGGTTAAGCCCAACCTCGTACTACTAACGTGGCAGTGGATCTTTAGCGGTGTAGGTTTCTTCGTCTTCTGTGCCCAATCTCACCGCATGGCTTCAATGGCCCCTGTCGCCCAGACAGTCTGGCTGTTGGCTCAGGACTGTTTCTCCCATGTCACAGAAATCCAGCCAGTGATCTGGATTGTGTAGATGTTTGCGCTGCACTGCACAGTGTTTAGTGCTTTCGGGAACGAGACTGGCCTTATTGAGGGGTTGGCTAAAGCTGCCAAGGTCCTCGCCCGAGGTTTCGGGGCGAGTCCCATATAGCCCGTTTCCCATAGGGCTCCAATTAAAAAGCAGTGCAGTGAAGGAAACAGGGTGCCATTTGGGAGGCCGGCTGTGGTGTCTCAAGTCTGCCTCATTCCCTTGTCTCTAGCTTCACAATAATCAGGAGTTCCCTGCTCCTCCCTGTGACCATGTTTCTTGTGCAAAAGCATCAACAGTATCACCACTGCTGCGCCATCAAAGGATCCAGTCTGTGAATATGCTTTCTAATAGATTATGAGAACACATGAAATAAGGGCTTCTGCTTGTTCAGCCCCCGGTTAGTAGAAAATGTTCTGCAAGATCTACGGGGCTGAGATGTGTAGGTAGAATTTAAAAAAGAAAGAAAAAAATGAGAAACAATGTAGGTGGAGACAGATATATCCGATATGATCATAGCCACAGCTCAGACAATCCACACACAGTGTCTGCTCAAAGACTGAAAATAATTATACAGGTATGGCTACTCTGTTGAGCCCTTTGTTTATGATGAACAACAGGTATGTGTTTGTGAAGGAACTGTGTACTCAAGGTCAGCATAATGATCGTTCACCATATGCATGACATAAATGGGTTAGATCTGGGATATCTATTTCAAACGATTTCCTTTGTTGTGTTTCCTAGTTCCTGTTGTGTTCACTGAGCATTCTGTGTTAGACGAGTCATTAGCATATGACCTCAATACCACTGCACAGCCCTGTCACACTTTTTTATGATCATTGACTGATTCTCAAGTATTTGCTATGTATCTTTTCATACCTGTTGTCACTCTTTGCTTAATGGAAATCATAAAGCCAAGTCAGGCATAGATATAGGACATGAGCAGTGGTGTGTGTAGCAAAATGCCATCCCTCCAGCTCATGGTTAGCATTTTTACATAACAGTGCTGCCAATGTGATACTCAGAGGGGAGGAACCAGGGAATATAGATTAGCTAGCCTACTGTATTCAAGTTTGAACAAGGATCAGATATCTTCTTTAAAGGATTGTGAGGGGAAGGTAACTGCATATTAAAATGTTATTCTTACTACTACAGTCTTTTGCTGTGGCATATCCATCTTTATTCATTAAGTTTCATGATTTCATATAGCTCACATAGTTTTAAAAAGATGGACGACTGCTTTCTGGTGGTAATAACTGGGGAAATTTTTTTTAGCAACTTCGTTGCTAGTGGGGAACAAAATAAAATCTACCATGTTTTGATGTAATTCACTTTTTTGTCAGGAGACAGAACCTTCCACAACTAAATGTTAGTTTATAGTTAGCTATAAACTTTTAGTTGCTGGAGGAAGGAAATATCTTTTCAGCACTTCTAATTTTGAATACAACACCAATCTTTTGCTTATTATGAGCAGTAATATTGGCAAAACGTGAACATAGCTGCAATCAGATTTAACGTTATTAGTTATATTCATAACAAAGGGGTTCCCCCCTCTTTCGCTAATTCAATCAGGGTTTCCTACTAGAAAGTCTTCAATTAACGTTCATTTCATCAATCAAAATGGGGAATTTATAAACCTAGAAAATGGAGCATAAATTGGAAAAACTAGTAGCGATGATGCCCGTCACGGTATGACATGATGGCCGCAGTACATTTTCCTCAGTTTTCTATTCATAATGGTCATAAGAACATAATGAATTAACTCACTTATCCTAAAAAAAAGAAAGATATTATAAGATAAAAAATGGTTGGATGACTTAATGACTGTTGGATCGTTGGATGACTTAATATATATAGTAAGCAGTGGCAGAGCTTAGCGTTCTCTCCCATGGGAGCGAACCATAACCTTACTCCTCTGAGTGGCAGACATATCTACCTTCCATTTTAATGTTTTGTTACTGAATTTTCCACTCTTCAGATGTTTAGCGAACGAGCTGAAAAAATCTGACGTTATACCCAGTATTGCCAGATTCACCGACAATATAGGCTCAATCACCCGTGGACTCCACATAAAAACCGCATACTGTCATTAAAAATAGCCCAATTATTTATGAAACTGGCCCATCTGGCAACGCTGGCTACACTCCCACGGTCACAGATTGGTTGATCATGCAGTACAAATGCATTATGGAATCATAAAAAATATAGATGTTTATCACTTCAATGTCAACTAAATAGTATGTAGCAAATGAATCATTAAATCATCAATCAATTTTATTTTATTATGCTTGTTATTACTTTTTTCAACCATAGGATGAACTTCTTGGGGGCTCCTGTGATTGGCTGCCATGGGTGCCGAGCACCCACCACACCCATTAAAGCCCATTAGAGAATGAAATATTCAGTTATTATTTAGGTGTCTGAATGAATTGCATAGATTGGATAAGCTTATATATGTTTATACAAACAATTATATCTGGCGTTTCAGGACTACTGAACGTTCAGGAATTGCTGAAAAATCTTCCAGGAACATAAATGCAACCTAAAAGTGACTTTCGTCACGGGGTAGGCTACTGAACCTACCACCCGGGGTGACCTTCATTGTATAATAACGTTACGACATTATTCAAAAAATATTTAAACTTTTTTACTTTTCTGTGGAGAAAGAAAGTTCAAGCAGCGTGATTTTTTTCCATTGGCTAATTCTTGACATATTCCAAGATATTAATGTATAAAACATCTCAATATTTGGAAGAAGTACCTGAAAGATATCAGCCCTTTTCTCATTTATGGCAGCAGTATGCCATCAACAACACAGCATATGTTTGGCACTAACCTGTCGTCATTGACGTATCCTGTGTAATTAGAGCATTGCTGAAATAATTACATTAAGCATTCATGCCTTCTGATACTTACTGTCCAGCTTAAGATGATTCACTCCTAATATTGTGTTCTGGAGCTACAGATCACTATCAATATGCATAACCTTTGGGCTTGTTCACAGTGTTCACAGTGGCCTGCGTTCTGTATGTTAATCACTTATGCCAATGTAGGCAGATGACATTAAAACAGATTGACTTTGACCCAAGCTGCATACGCGATATATGAAAACCTTCTTCAGGACATACACAGCTTCATAGATGACATGGAATAACAAATGGTAACAAGTTAGATCCACTGAAGCTTGGTGTCAACAGAGGAATTTTCCGACGCCCTGTGCCAAATTACTCAAGCACTGTAACCACCTTAACGGTTCATATGGAAGAGCTGTAGTTCAAAAGTGACCCAGCTCACTGTAGATTCTGTATTGGTCTGCCTGTGAGTTCATCCTGTGCCAGGACTTGATTTAGGCTTCTTGTCACAGCAGAGCAGAGGATAAGACCTGGGGGGAGGAGAGGAAAGAGCAGTGGGAGGGCAGCGGCTTTGTGGAGGTTCACCAGGTTCACTGAGGACACTGGAGTAGTACACTGCTGCCCCGGCCTGAGAGGGATGACAGTTGTGTTTTAATGGCTCATCAATAAAACAATGTCATTCTATTCCTGTCACACATAACATGGCACAGTGCTGAAAAAAACATGCTTCAAACACTAGCCGCCCACTATAAATAGGGATTGTTAAATGCACTGGGGATTTATACAGTATGCAATGTGTGTTAGGCACCTTCAGAATGTGTTACACGTGTTGAAATGCCCATTTTGTCAGCGGAGGAGTGAATAGAATTTGTTTGTGTGTGTGATGCCTTTTACTGACATTGGTTGTAACTCCGGTTCTGTATGGTTTGTTGTAACTCTGGCTCTGTGTGGTTTGTTGTAACTCTGGCTCTGTATGGTTTGTTGTAACTCTGGCTCTGTGTGGTTTGTTGTAACTCCGGTTCTGTATGGTTTGTTGTAACTCTGGCTCTGTATGGTTTGTTGTAACTCTGGCTCTGTGTGGTTTGTTGTAACTCTGGCTCTGTGTGGTTTGTTGTAACTCCGGTTCTGTATGGTTTGTTGTAACTCTGGCTCTGTGTGGTTTGTTGTAACTCTGGCTCTGTATGGTTTGTTGTAACTCTGGCTCTGTGTGGTTTGTTGTAACTCCGGTTCTGTATGGTTTGTTGTAACTCTGGCTCTGTATGGTTTGTTGTAACTCTGGCTCTGTGTGGTTTGTTGTAACTCTGGCTCTGTATGGTTTCTTATAACTCTGGCTCTGTATGCTTTCTTGTAACTCTGGCTTTGTATGGGTTCTTGTAACTCTGGCTCTGTATGGGTTCTTGTAACTCTGGCTCTGTATGCTTTCTTGTAACTCTGGCTTTGTATGGGTTCTTGTAACTCTGGCTTTGTATGGGTTCTTGTAACTCTGGCTCTGTATGGGTTCTTGTAACTCTGGCTCTGTATGCAGTCAGCCACAATAGTTATTTTACTAGGCTCCTGACAGACACTGCTCCAGCTTTGCTTCTATTTCCCTGCTGGCTGGGAGGCAGTAGACTAAGCCAAAAGAAGGCAGTCGATTAAACCGAAACTGTAGGAGGATGTGCAGGGCTTCTAATGTTGATTCATTCTCCAATTGATTGTGAGAATTATATCATGTCTCTTTGATTCAACAGGCCGTGGCCTCACTTACACTTGCTATGACTTCCTGTGATGGGAAGTGGTTCTAATCACTTCACTGGCATGGGACAACTATTTACATAGATTGGCTCCTCTCTATGCTGTAGTATTCACTGGGATGTGAGAGTCCTTTGGTTTAGTTTGGTATATTTATTAACTTGAATGATATTGTATGTGATTATTCTATACAGGTATATGTAAATTTGCCCATGGTTAGAGAACTTTTAGAACAGCAGCACAATGCCTTCATGCTGCATCTGTCAATTCTTGGAGGTTTTGCTTCACAATTTGGTGTTACGAACAACGCAATAGTTTCTCCTGTGGTTTTAAGCCTTGTGCCCATTAATCTGACTGGGTTATTGTGCTGTCTGAAACTGAATGTCTCTTTTCCTCTCTCTGCTCCCCCCCCCCCATCTCTCTAACTCCCTCCCTCTCTGGCTCATGCTGGTAAAAATATCTGCAGACAGCAGGAGCACAGGCACGACTGACTCTCTCTCTCTCTCTCAGACATCCCACCCATGTGATCTCGCAGGCTGCCTCCCTCCGCTCCAGTCAGGCTCCAGCCTTTCAGTCGGCAGCAGCTAATGAGTCTTTGTGTGGCTAGGGTGAATTAGAGAGGGAGAGAGAGAGGAGAGAGAAGGGGGGAGGAAGGAGAGTGAGGTTTGAAGAGAGGGCGCCTATCGTCATTTAACAATAAAGCATATGGTACGGGCCATAGCAGTCGGGGGAGGCTTGGAAATTTACAAGTCTACGCGTGCCTCCCTACCTCCCGTCCGTCTCTCAACCCCCCCTCCCCCGTCCATCTCTCAACTCCCCCCCCATCTCTCAACCCCCCCCCCCATCTCTCAACCCCCCCCCCCCATCTCTCAACCCCCCCCCCCCCCCACGACCACTAGGGTCGCAGGAAGTCAGTGGACTAAAGCAAAATGGGAGCCTTTCATTTATCATGTTGCACCTCTGTTGGGTGCTTCATTTAGATTCTCCTCTCAAGTGTCACTGTGAGGGGGGGGGGGGGGGGGGCGGGTGGGGGGGGGTTCAGAGGAGCCGGAAAACACGCCAGTGGACACAGGTCAGTGGCTTGGTTCAGCGGTCACACGATGCACTGTTTTGCATTCTCTTACAGGGATGAGTGATGTCATCACCTGCTACCGAGGCGCTGGGCTTGTTGGTGTTACTCGGGACGGGAGCTTTCGTTGAGACCCTCTCCATAACCCAGCCGCAGTGCGAGGATTGTGTGTCACCTGTGTGTGCAGTGATTTGCGGGGGGGGGGGCATTGTTCCGTTCCAGTCCTGGCGTGACTGTTCCACAGAGGGCTGTGGATGCAGACCATAAAGGACTTCAGTTGATTTGTACAGTGCATGTACCGTATGTGCCCGGTGAAGCCAGCCCGGGGAGGGGCATTGCAAGCTGGGCTTTTGCTGCATTATTTTGCCCAGTGTGCATCGAGGTGTATTCCTAACCTAGCCGCGCTTAGTTGGACGGAGCGCAACACTGGAGGAGACAAAGGAGTGCGTGCCGCTACAGAACTCTGCTCTCGGACTTTCGCTTCTGTACGCCCTAAAGTAGTTTAGTCCGCTTGTCTTAGCCACCGTGTTGCACATGATGTCATGCCTATTTACCGTGTCAAGGCAATGCCACTTCTGGGCGACATGGACAAAAATCCTCACCGCGATAAATCTTCTGAGTGGATGCAATAACGACGACTACATATATCAACATTATTTTATTTCCCTTTAAACTATTAATAGTCGTACTGTCGTAGCCGTCACTTATCCAGTGAACATTTACCCAGATGAGTGAACTTAATTCCCTACTCCACATTTCTGTAGTCTAATGTAGGCTACAATTCATGGAAACAAACTTAGCCGTGAAAAGCTTGCACTACGTGGTCTGTGTGGTTGGTTGTCAATGACTTTTGCAGTATCGACCAAGCTGTTACCCAGTCCAGATGGATTGGTTCATTTTAGGAAAGTGACACTGTACTGTCAAAGGAGACCTACTGTATAGTCATTCATACTAATCAGTGGATTTAAATGCATTTAAAAAAATCTGTTTTAAGAAGATTTTTATAATAATCAATTTATCTTCATTATTCTCAGCTTGGGCGATTGCCTCAAATTGATGTTCTTCTTGCTTGTATTAAGGTGTTGTTAAATGTAATGCCACTAGAGTTTTTTTTCTTTCTACTACGATACAACCCAGACATGGGCTGGAGGAGAATCACTTTCAGATGTGAAATCACTATTTATGCTAGTAGGGCCTATATTAGTATCTCCATGGAAACCACTTTGTCTATCAAAGCATAGTGCAGCATCCGCTGAGGGCTAAGAATACGAATGGATTTCAACAATGGGGAACTAATTATAATGATTACAAAAAAGACTTGCATTGTATGGGCCATCCCATGTGTATAATAAAATCCCAATTTTTATGATTTTGTATTTATCTTAAATAACAGGAAGGATTGTCCAACTGCCCATTTGGACACCTGTAGAAAAGCTTCTAATGCTTTTTTATTCGGTGTGTGTATATATATCAGATATACTGATGGCAATTGTGAAAATGCATTAGATGTATTTTGTGATTAGATATATATTCTGTAAAATACATTCTGAAAAGATACTGCAAAAGCATTTCATATAAAGCATTTTCACAGCTGTTTTGTCTTCTCGAGACCTGACACACACTTAAGGCTGCCTTGTTAGGATGAGGAATCATTAGGGTCAATAGCTATTATGGACTTACACATATTTTTTTGTTCACGGTATGTACAGTTTGTTGAAACTCATAAAAAGAATAGCGGCTCCAGTCCACAGTATATTTGAACAAGTGGTCTGCACAGCCAATGACGCAACCTTAACATCTTTACATTATGATTTTTCATCAAGAAATAACACTGCATGTAATATTTTCCTCCGTTTTGTTGGTGATGATTATAGTTTGGATGTCCTCCAGGTGAAAGCAGGCCCATGTCACAGCCCAACCACAGACAATGAAGTGGTCATTTAGCAGCAGTGTGATTCCTCTCCCTGTTCCACCACTGGACACGGCCCAAATGGAATTCCATTCCCTATATACTTTAGTGGTACACTAGTGCCATTTGAGATGAATGCATGAAGTAGTGCACAATATAGGGAATAGTGTGCCATTTGGGATGTAGCCATGTCTCTGAGCTGGCAGCAGCAGTATTTGCACGGGTTGATAGCAGAGAGTGACTAGATGAAACCGCATCGCTCTCTGAATGGAACTCCCCCACAAGCTGTTCAGACTGATACTGGGGCAGAGCTGAACACTTTCTGTTCAGACTGATTCTGGGACTGGGGCAGAGCTGAACACTTTCTGTTCAGACTGATTCTGGGACTGGGCAGAGCTGAACACTTTTTGTTCAGACTGATTCTGGGACTGGGGCAGTTCTGAACACTTTCTGTTCTGACTGATTCTGGGACTGGGGCAGAGCTGAACACTTTCTGTCCAGACTGATTCTGGGACTGGGGCAGAGCTGAACACTTTCTGTTTAGACTGATACAGGGACTGGAGTGAAGCTCAGCACTTTTTCTGTTCCGACTGATACTGGGGCTGAATACTGTTTCTTTATGTCCGTGAGGAGACGAGGGAAGAGTCAGAGACTCTCCGACTGTTATGCTCTTGCTTTGCTATCTGTATGTATGCTAATGGGATTATTTGTGTTTAAGTCAATGACATCCAAACTGTCATGTAGTAAAAGGGTCAACAAAATGGACTTGTTGTGGCATACATTAGGCAAACATTAGGGAAATGTTGGACAATTCAGCCACTGCTGTTTTCAGCGATGGGGGAAAACAGTTATATATCTGGATATTTTTTTGTGCTATCATTTTGAATAACATTGCAATAATGCAGTCCGTTGTTAGTTGGCTGTGCCTGCAACAAAACGAATAGATGAAAAATTTTATTGTTCTTTTATGACTTTTCCTTTTGTAGTGTAAAAAAGGAGTCAAATAATTAACTTTTATTTAAATGAAATTAGAGTTGTTTGGCGAGTCTTTGGCGGGGTTCGTTGTGTTTTTGTTTTGTGGTTTCTGCACTTCTCTAGCCTGTCTGTGTATTTTCTAATATTTTTTTCATATTCTGTTTGCATTTGTAGTGGTC
This sequence comes from Esox lucius, assembly GCF_011004845.1. Taxonomy (NCBI): domain Eukaryota; kingdom Metazoa; phylum Chordata; class Actinopteri; order Esociformes; family Esocidae; genus Esox; species Esox lucius. The sequence goes on from NC_047584.1 coordinate 17,929,111, forward strand.
ATTTCTCATGATTCTCCCTAGTCCCTCTGTTACAGACATGTTGAGCCATATGTAAAGAACGTTGAATCTGAACAGAATCACTATATGGAATCGCAACGCATACACAATCAGGAGAATCTCAAACCGGCACCAACATATCGTGGTAGTATCAGATTGTGAGGTCCCTGGCATTTCTCGGCCCTAAAATGTTTGCATAATAACACGTAGATAAATGGACATGAAATATGGAAAAGATTATTGGTGGAGAAGAGGAATAAAGTAGCCCTATTTCCACAACCTCGTTCGTTGTCTCTGTGTAGCTGACTGGTGAGCCTGGTATTGCTTTCATTTGTTTAATTACACCATCAGTCAGAGTTTAATGGCTGTCACTGGTGCCTGCTCTCCGCTAGCCTCTAGTGAAGTGGTCTGTTGTGTACTGGCAGGCAGGGCTGTGGCATAAATGGGACTCTATTCCCTATATAGTGCGCCTCTTTAGACCAGGGCCCTGTATGGGGAATAGGAGTTCCATTTGGGATGTAACCCTGGCCTTTTCCCTGTCTCCCTGAGTAGCTAGCTACGACTCTGACCCTTTTATAAACCCAGCAGCCCCTGACCGCCCTCACCTTGCTCCCCCGGGCAGGTTGGAAAATGTTTTTACAGATAGTATAATCACGTCACTCCTAATTCCCTCCTAAACACTACAAACTGTCTTCACAGTCATCAAGTCCCAGATTGTAAGAGCTCCAGGGGGTACATAATGTGCATCATTACACAAAAAAAAGGAAATCACTTTTAGATTGTGCATGCGTCTCATGCATGCACACACAAGCACACATTCAGACATTTAAATTCACTGTGTAATCCAGAACTAGTAAACCTGTTGTGAGGCCTTTTATTTCCCCTGAGATGTTAATTAATTAAGTTTGAATCGAGTGGATATTTTCAATCAGTTGCTAATAGGAGGCATGCATTGTTTTTTTCCACAGCAATTAAATACAGTTGTGTAATGTTTTTACTTTTACTATTCTGCCACGGGGAGACTTGCTCAGGGCATCTTATGTCCTTTAATTTTCAGCCCATAATGTTCTTTTGTGATAAAAATATTACTTGAGTGGAACATCGGTCAGGCAGTCAGAGGAAACATCCTCACTCCGCTGTCCCTTTTATTTTTGTGGTCATAAACGTTTTCATTCTTTGAGGTAGATGTAGCATGCAATTAGCAGCCTTTCGTCTGGCATTCAAGCTCCTTTGAGGCCGGGTATTCAATTGTCTGGGGAGGAATGGAGAGGTGGTGGCGGGGGAAGCTGGCCAGCAGGAGCGGGTGTTGTGTTCCAGGGCTCACTGGTAATTGACTGTGTTAACTGCAGAGACCGGCCCGCGGGGCATTAGCCGGGCATTAAATAACATCTTCCCTTTCTTCCCGGTGTTGGCTATTGTGCAGGTGCAGCAGTGGAGACTGAGAGGAGAGCGATGAGCGGTATACTGAAAAGGAAGTTTGATGAGGTGGAGGCGTCCTCCTCGCCCTGTTCCTCCTTGCGGGAGTCTGATGACGAGGTCTCCTGCAGCGAGAGCGGGGACAGCAGTGACAGTGTCAACCCCTCAGCCTCAGGCCCCTTCACCCGTGAGTCACCTGGCTCACACACACACACACAGACAGGAACCTAGACACGGCTAAGTTTTATTGTTCATATTCTCCTTCAGTGAAATATATTTTATGAACCATATGTACCATTCAGATTTAAATTCATCGTAATTGTTTAATCTATGATGGGTGTTGACTGATGGCTTAACAACAAAAAAAAATATTGTGATTGTGTTATTTTGAATGTGGAAGCACAATACAACCCCAGCTGAAGATAAAAGAATAAAAAGGGGGAACACTGCAAGGCATTGTGTGTGCTGAACTAGCAACTAGTAACCATACCAAATTGGGAATAAAGTATTTAAATATGCTTAGCATAATCTACATATTTTTGTGAAGCATTTAATGTATTTAAGTTGTATTAGTATTTTATTGGAATTTAAATATAATAAGTAAATGTACAGTACACATTTCTTTGGAATAAAATGGATTTTAAATGCAGTCTGTCATATTCTCTGCTAGATGCTAATACCACTGCTAATACCGCTATTAATGTATTTAAGTTGACATAAAATTAATTAATTTGCCATTATATTTCCAATTTAAATCATCTTATTCACAGTATATTTTAACATTAAAATAGTTGTGCTTGATTAGAGATGCCTGTATAGACTGAGCTTGACAGTTGGTGCAGGACTGTGGTGGCTGTGGTTTGAGAACCAACCCATCGCTATAATAAAAGAAGAAGAAGAATGGCTGCAGAACAGTCTATCACTGGGAGTCCCATTAGCAGGCAGGAACAGGACAGCGCGGTACAGCCAGATGAATGAGCCGATGCTTTCTGTTTCTCTAGCTGCTAGCAATGTGCAAACAATTGGTGTGTCTGTCAGGCTCTCGTAGAAGGCCTTGGTTGAGTACATCTGCTCACTTTCACATCTGCTTTTCAGAAACACAGTTAGTTTGTCAGGCACCTCTGATTCATCCGGTACCGTTGGGGAAGAAAAGGGACCTGTGTTCTTGAAAACCTGCATTTTTCTCTATAGGCAGATTTTATGTTATTGGAGAGAAACCTTTAAAGAAACTGGTTGATTGTCGGTGCTGGTTCCTCTGGTGACAGATCTATGCTGAGTTCAATGTCAGACAGCAACAGTAACTTAGCCCTGGTTCATTGTAGGTGTGAGTGACAGGGCTCAGAGCTGGTATGGTTGTGTGTGTGTGTGTGTGTGTGGTTGTGTCACCATGCTGCTGTTTCCCTCGGCTCCTGAGCCTTCTATCAGCTATTGCAGATAAAGGCAACCAGGAGGACATTACTGTAAGGGGATCTAGCGCTAGTCTGCACCATGCAGCCCAGCGCACAGCTCCCTCAGCTTTTCTCCATTAAAGGGGCGTCACAGCATGTCAGGCTCGGAGCTGAGATGTCTAGCAGTGCTGCCTGGAGAATCCTATATCGGGTAACATACTGCTCTGTGGTGTTGGAAACAATGCAGTGCCTTTCTCCCTGTGTTATTCTTTTTAGCGGAGCGTCTATAAGATTTAGAAAAAGGCTTCTTACACAGTCTCTTTTAGTTCAGTCCTACGTGGTTGTATCCACCCTCAGAGGTAGTAGCTCAGAAAAGAAGAAACAAGAAGTGATACTGAAATACATGTTACATTTGCAAGCGTGAAAATGCATTTAATTCCATTCTTCTTGCGTATAAGCGCATGGGTTGTCCACATTTTTAGAAAATGAAGCCGAAATCTCAATCGACAAGCCCAGGCTGGTGCTGCAATGCGAGTAGTACATGTAGTGTCCTTATGGCACAAGGTGAAGAACTGCTGGAACCAGGTGGTTCCTATTTGTCCTGTTTGTCTGACAAGAAATGAGCACTGGGAAAGCTGTGCTCAGCCACTTCAGATACAGGCCGGGGGGGCCATTCTTTATGTTCTGTCTTGGCTTTCCTTCTTCGCCAGTGTCTTGCCATCCCTCCTTCCCTCTCTCCCTCCTACCCTCCCTTTCATAGAACGACCCTTAAAAAGCCATCTACTGTTGGAGAGGCCATATGGAAGTAACGGGGTGATGAAACACTGGGTTGAATCAGAGGAATGTCCCTGTTGTCCAAATGATGGCTGAGTGAGGGATGGCTGAGTGAGGGATGGCTGAGTGAGGGATGGCTGAGTGAGGGATGGCTGAGTGAGGGATGGCTGAGTGAGGGATGGCTGAGTGAGGGATGGCTGAGTGAGGGATGGCTGAGTGAGGGATGGCTGAGTGAGTGATGGCTGAGTGTGTGATGGCTGAGTGTGTGATGGCTGAGTGTGTGATGGCTGAGTGTGTGATGGCTGAGTGTGTGATGGCTGAGTGTGTGATGGCTGAGTGTGTGATGGCTGAGTGTGTGATGGCTGAGTGTTCACAAAAAGTCCAATAAGAATTGACATTGTAATCATGCAGATAGTAAGCAAGACAGCTTTTTATATTGTCATTTTGTAAAGCTACACCTCTGCGAGCATAGGTGTGAGTCAAAACACTTTCCCATCCACAGTACATTAAACGATTCAGACTGAAATGAGTGCTTTTTCTTGACTCTCCTTGTTCACGTACGCTGTGAAGAGGGTTATATCTAGATATTTCCTCCTATCTGTGATTTTCCACAAGCTCTTTTATGATTGGACATGTTGCAGTGCTTTCTTCAACACAGAACGGGTTCATCTTCCATCTATGTGTGAACAAATAGCCCTGCTTTCCCCATTATTCATGTATGAGGAAGCAACCTATCCTTGCTTTTCAAAATTCATCACATCGTCTTCTGCTGTTTTTTTTTTTTTGTGACTGCAGCGGATTCCATCCTGAAGAGGGAAAAGCGTGTGAGGACAAGAAGGGTGCATTTTGAGAATGTGACGGTGTACTACTTCAGCCGGCGCCAGGGCTTCACCAGTGTGCCCAGTCAGGGGGGCAGTACTCTGGGCATGTCCAATAGACACAGCTGTGTCAGGCAGTACTCCCTGGGAGAGTTTTCCCTGGAGCAGGAGAGGATCCATCGAGACATGCTCCGAGACCATCTGAAGGAGGAGAAACTCAACTCAATTAAGCTGAAGGTATCACCAAAACCGAGGCTACGGAATAACTAAAAAGCCGTGTACGTTTTAGACATATTCGGTGATAGATATACAGCTCCGGAAAAAATTAAGAGACCCCTGCACCTTTTTCTTTCCTTTCCAAAAAAGTCGAAAAGGAAGGTTTTGAGAGAGGAACACAAGGGTTAAAATTAAGAGACCACTGCAAATTGAACGCTTCTGATCCTAACTCAAAACTTTCCTTTTCAGCATTTTTGAAAAGGAAAGAAAAAGGTGCAGTGGTCTCTTAATTTTTTCCGGAGCTGTAAAATGCCTTCAGAAAGTATTAATGAATGAATACTTAATTCATAGTTAATAAAAAAAAAAATGCCTTCAATCTACATAAAATAATAACATTTTATTTTAAATAAAAACACGTTTTTTAAATTTGTGCCAATCTATGGAGAAAAAAAAAGAATAACTAATGTACATAAATATTCAGACTTTTTATTCATACTTTGTAGAAGCAGCTTTGGCAGAGATCACAACTTTGAGTCTTTGCACACCTCGATTTGGACAGTTCTACCCGGTAGATCCTCTCAAGCTCCGTCAGATTGGATGGGGAGCATCGGTGAACTGCAGTCTTCTTCTGGGCCGCTTAAAGACCTTTGCAGACTTTTCCCGAAGCCAGTGGTAACAGATGAGTCTTGCCCCACTCTGAGGTTCTGTGCCCTCAGGATCAGGTTTTCTTTTGTCCTGACCTTGCTGCTGAAAAGCATCCCCATAGCATGATTCTGCCACCATGATACATCATCGTAGGGATGGTATTTGCCAGGTGATGAGCTGTAGTTTGTTGATGCTCCCACACAGGGAATCCAATCGAATTTGCCACAGATGGATTAGAGATGTTCTAGAGCAGTGTTTCCCAATCCTGGTCATCGGGACCCAAAGGGGTGCATGTTTTAGTTTTTTGCCCTAACACTTACACACCTGATTCAAATGTTGCCCTACCACTTACACACTTGATTGATGTAATGAACCTATCATCAAGTCTTTAATTTGGATCAAGTGTGTGAATGCTTGGGCAAAAACAAAAACATGCACCCCTTTGGGTCCTGAGGACCAGGATTTGGAAACACTGTTCTAGAGACATCTCGTGGATAATAAAAGGACACAGGATTCCTCTGAGCTCAATTTCAAGTTTCATTGCAAAGGTTCTGAATACTTACGTGCATTAGATATTGAAGTTTTTTATTTTCAATATATTTGCACACATTTCTAAACTCTTTTTGCTTTGTCATATGGGACAATGGGTTTAGATTAAGGGCAAAAAAATTAAGTATGTAACACAAAATGTGTAGAAAGGGAAGGGATCTGAATACGTCCCAAAGACTCTGTATATTTTATAAATACAGAACGTCACATGCTTTCAATTCCTGACGCCGTCTCCTCTTCCAAGAAGCAGCATGTAATTGGTTTCAGCTGGTTGCTTACTCTTGAAACGGGACTGAATTGAATCCCCTTTCGCTTGTTTTTAGCTGACCAAGAATGGCACAGTGGAGTCTGAGGAGGCCAACTCACTCACGGCGGAGGACATCTCTGACGACGACATTGACCTGGACAACACAGAGGTAGACGAGTACTTCTTCCTGCAGCCCCTGACCACAAAGAAGCGGCGGGCTCTGCTGCGGACCTCGGGGGTGAAGAAGATTGACGTGGAGGAGAAGCACGAGCTACGGGCCATCCGGGTGTCCAGGGAGGACTGTGGCTGTGACTGCCGAGTGTTCTGTGACCCTGAGACCTGTGCGTGCAGCGTAGCAGGAATCAAGTGCCAGGTAAATCCCCTGGAAGTCTGGCCAAGACATACTGCATTATGCCTTCATATTGACGGTGATGTATCACTCTTGTCTGCTTTGGAAATGAGTCTATATATGGCTTTACTGTTGTGGCATATGGACTTCAACAGTAGGGTGATTAACCATTCAAATGTTCAAGATGCTATATATCACAACTGTGTCAAAAACTTTCACTCTGCCCTTGCTCATTTAAAGGTCACTGATTAATTAAGGTCACTGATTTGTCAGGGACCCCTATTACCTGGATGTCTAGGTCTAAACTGGACACACTGAAAGTTGTGTCTTTCTGTCTGAATGTTAGAGTCACCCGCTGTACTTGGTCTGAATTAGCCTCTGGTAAACAGGAGAGCTGGAAAAGTATTTTGTCCTTTAAGTATCGGAGTTGAGTAGTCCTACACTTGGCCCTCGGTGGTTTGAGTTTGACAACCCTGCTGCATTTGAAAGCTCTGTAGCCATAAAATGTTCTTTGGTCATTTTCAGTAGCTTATCTGATACCACCAGAGGATTACATTAATCAGTGCTTAGATCACTAGGGGGTCCCCAACCCTACTTACTGTCTGTTATTATAGACGAATACACCAGCTGCAATGTAGCTATTTTCTCTTGTTATTTCAGTATCTGACAGGAACTCAATTAGCCCATGTCAAATTGTCACTGTCAGTCACTCTCAGATATCACATGTCATAGCAAAGGTGTGGATTTGCCGGTAATTTGCTTTAAAACTGCACATTTTTCTTTCATTCCCATTCACAATTGCATTACACAATTGCATTTAGGAAGAACAGAAATTATTGATAACAGGAGATAAGTGGTGGATTTTTATATTTAATCTGGTTTTGGGCCCCCGAAAAGCTAATAAGCCAATAAATGACAATATGATGATATAAAACCCACTGTGGTCCGATCTGCAGGTGGACCGCATGTCTTTTCCCTGTGGATGCACCAAGGAGGGCTGTAACAACACGGCCGGCAGGGTGGAGTTCAACCCCATACGTGTGCGCACCCACTTCCTGCACACCATCATGAAGTTGGAGTTGGAGAAGAGCCGTGAGCAACAGCAGGCCTCCCCTGCCAACAGTTACCATGGTGAAAGCAACGGCCACGGCAACCCGTTGGTCCAGAGCCAGCGCAGTCTAGAATACTCTCTCTCAGACCCAATAGTCCAACAGTCTGCCATCATGCAACTCCAGTCAGCCGACGACATGGACGGGACTCTGGATGACGAAGATGAGGACGAGGAGGACGAGGAAGAGAATGAAGAGGACGAGGAGGATGAGGAAGACAGTAGCAGTATATGCAGCAGACTGTCTGACTCCAGCACCCAGAGCTTGGCCAACAGTGACTCTGAGGAAGAGGAAGAAGAAGAGGATGACGAAGAGGAGGAGGACAAAGTAGAGAACTTTGAGAATGGAGTGGCCGCAACGCCCGTCTCCCACACGGAGGTCGTCCCCCTGTCCTCAGTGCTGTGTTACTCTGACGGCACAGCGCCGCACCACAACCACGCCAATGGGAACTCTTTTTTACCCAGCTCCCCGGCAGAGTATTACCAGCTGGAGAACCCTGGTGCAGTTGCCTCGGCCAACGGGACGACCAGCCAACCCAGCCAAACCTACGGAGAGGCCTCGTCGTTCCCGCACTCCGCCAGCACCTGTAACGGGTCCGTGGTGCAAGCATCGTTCAACACGACAGGGCCGTACACAGACTCTCCCCACCGGGATGCGGAACCGTACGCCAGCCAATGCTTCACCCTGACCAATGGCACGGCAGCCGCTACCACCATGGGCTGCTGCTCACCTGACCTCGACAACAACGCGGTCCGATCTAAAGGAGCGTTCCCTGAGCAGGCCGCGGGCCTCAGCCAGTTCCACAACCACCTGAACAACAAGAGCTCCCTGGAAGGCTGGGGTGGTAATGGGAAGTGTTTTGTTGCAGAGCAGCCAAAGGAAGTGTCTATTGCTAATGGTCTGTCTGATGGGCCTTCTCTAGTAGAAAGTACAATGATCACTCCATTAGCAGAGAATCTCCCACAGGTTACGCCAGTTTAGTGGTCATTGCTCACCTGCCTGTTTAGGCTTCATATTGGTCTTTTCCAAATGAACATGGCTGACCAAGTGTTATTTATGGAGATTTCCATTGCCTTTAATGGGAACAAAACTTTCCAAATCATTTTCAAGACCATACATAGTAATTTGACATTATTTAGCCACACTTTCCTTAACTGACAAACATTTCTAATGAACCACCTGATCTCTAGTAGTATTCTTAACTGCAATCTGGAGGCAGTCGACAAAAACTGAAAATCTGTAAGCCTGTGCAATGTATCTTGTAATTTCAAAGGTAAAGTTTTAAGCGGATATTGTGAATGGAAATTTTACATGTCTATGTGTCAAATGTGCAAAAATGGAATTGTCACAGTTTATTTATTTGTTCTGAAATGTGTATAGCTATAAATGTTTTGATAATTATAAATGCATGTTATTTTGGGGCTTTCGATGGCATTCATCAGAATTGACTGTGTGGCCAATTTGGGTTTATAAAAATGTGTATCAATGTACTGTACAAACCTTACTATTGTGTTGTCACTTGTAATCCATGCTTTTATATTGTTTGGAAAAGCTTGAAAAAGGATAGAATTTGTAATTATTACTGGTTTATAATGCCAATAAGCATAATTTCATCTAAATTATCAAAATGATTCACAGCTGTTTGCACTTTTGTAAATGTGTATACAGGGAAATACTAATGTAGCACTTTGACTTGCATCTCTGAAATACCATATACAACTGTCAAATCTATGGAAGCAACAGGAACATAGTATAATAAATATTTTATGGACCTCAGTTTAAATAAATAATTAAAGCTACAGTACATGAATAAAAGCCAGGGATAATGTTGGTATTGCTGAGTTGGATGAGAAATTATTTCAAAGATCTATTTATATCAACATTCCATTCTCTCATGACAAATGACAGAAAACACACGAAGAGATATTAAAGACATCAACGTTCTTTAAATTATTTAAGTGTGAAGTGCAATAGTAAGAGGAAATATGGGGCCTGAAATGTTGGACAAACTATCACTACGTTTCACAGTAAGCAGCGTCTGTTTCTTGCATGACGCGCAGAAAGCAGTTATTCTCCACCGGGAAAAAGTTGCACAATCAAAGGTTAAACTCGGCCTATGATTTCTGTCCGAACCAGTTGAAAGAATCACTTAAAACCCAGAGACGCTGGAAAGGATAACTGAACCGGTCATATGAAATAACTTAGGAAGGAATGCTATTGAAGGGAATGCTCCAGATATGCATTGTTTCAACTATAATCCTTTCCCTTACCTTAGAGCGGCTACTGCTGCATGTAGCCCCATAGTCTGCTAAACCAGCAGTGTGTATTCATCCAACATGATCATACTCTCCTTTGTATTATTACCACTTGATTTGTGATTCTGCTTCTAACTGAAACACAAAGTAATAATGTTATTTGATCTCAGTGGCAAAGTGTATCCAGCTGTCAGGCAATCAGTGCTACTGTATCAGTATGGCCCATACAGTATCAGTGCCAAAGCATTCATGAACAGGCAAGATAGTGACATTGCATCCAGTTGAATAACCCTGCTGTGTTTATTATTTTCCGTATTTATTATGAATGATGTTGAAATGTGTATTTATTGTGGTTTACGGAACAGTCTGTATTGAATAAAATGTTTCTGTCTTAAATTTAGCTTGTTTCATGATGGTTGTGAATTGTACAGCTCCATGTGCCTGATTTCATTATGTTAGTTACTATGTTTGATTTTGTGAAACTGAGTACTTTTTGCACAAAATGGTATAAATGTTTCAATGTATATTTTGGTTTCTAAACATGAACATTTGGTTCACTTTCTGTTGGGTTTATGGCTTAAAAAAAAAAAGACTTTTAAATAAAATAAAAGAAGCCCAATGCCAATCTTTTCATATGTTTAATTATTTTAGCTTGAAAAAGTAGTTCTGTAAAAAACAAAAAAATCTGCACACTATAAATTGTTATACAAGGAATGCCCAGTAAAGGGGATGATGAATTCTGCTGTGTACAGCGCCCTCTTCTGTTTAATATAAGTGGCAATGCACCAACCAAGGAATGGCAATCATTATACAGAGATCCTTTTACAAGTTTCCAAATGGCACATAAGGGCATGCGGTTCAAATTTGTTGACAGACAAGAAAATTGCCATCTCCATCCATTTTTCAGACGGACATTCAATATTCCACAAAATTCTAAATTTCCATTTTCAGTCAACATTCTTAGGATGTGTATAAACTGACCAACATCCTGGCATCAAAACACTGACATGTGTGATAATAGCAGCTCTTCATGTCTACATAATCAGAACCAAAAACTACAATCATACATTCCACATTGTAAACCAAACTGAACGGTTAAGCTTTTTAGATACCAACATGCCTAAATGTTGCATTTCCCACAAAGATGATACCAAAAAAGTTTAATGCATTTTATTCTGAAGGCAATAACTGTTAAAAATAAAACACAAAAAAAAACGAATCTAGGCATGTTAGAATTACACATCATTAAGTACCGTTGTAGAAACTACTAACAACTCAAAGTACCTTTTAAGATATAATGTGTAAACTTAAAATCATTCCCTAACACCCTGATGTCTAAAATATTAGTTTATTAGATTTGTTGTATAAAAAAAAAGTTACCAGGACCTAAAAGAATCACACCATTCTTATAAAGAGACCACAAAGCAAGAAAAAACTAACTTTCCCAAAACTGTATTCCGGCAGTCCGTAGAAATGTTGTGTCCTTGGAATTGTTTGAAAACTGACCAGAAAGGTAAAAAGTACACTAACGGTAAACATTACCCAGTCACCAATGGAAAGCAAAATCGAAGATGATGCTGGACAATCATGAATTACAGGCGCTAAATAACACAGTACCGCATGACTCAAGCACTTGGTTAAATGCCACATTAGATACATAAAATAGCAATAAGTCACTGTAATAATTCTCAATCAGTTTGTGAGAAAAACCAGCTGGATGATCAGACCCTCTGGCGGTGGTAAAGGAGAATCTATGCCTCTTCCTATCACATGACATGATGTAATTACTTTCATAATAATAAGAGGCAATAGTGGTACATATTGAATACCACATAATACAAAACGTTTATTTTAGGAGAAAATAAACCCTTGACAAGTCTTTGGTGCATAAAATCAGAGTTAATCAGTTTGTGCTAGAAGCACATGCACTGTTGCGTTGTATTTTTCGTTCTTGGTTTTCACATATTTTCATAAATTATTCAGTGTGGGCAATAAAGAACAAGTCTTTGTATTTAAATAAAATGTTACGTTGATTATCCGCAGGAGCAGGACAGAGGAAAAAAGGCAATTGAATAGTGGAATTTTTCAAAATATCCTTTCTTCATTCAGCTTCAATCTAAAGTCTCTTCACAGTCCAATGTACTGCCTTAAACTGGCTTGAATGACAAAAAAGTATTCCTTATTTAACCTCAATCATTATAAAAAAGGAATGCAAGAATAATAAACCATAAAGTCTTCAGTAACAGCTCAAATGCTTCCTTCCCGAGGTCGCAAATTCACCTCAAAATACAAAACTTTCCAGCAGTAGTTCTTCTACATAGAAAAATAAATAAAAATTCAATTTGATAAAATGTACCCCAATTGCTATTTGCTCTAACAGTCCTGCCAAGGCACAGATCGTCCAAGGTTTGAACAAGTTCTAATGTTCCTAGAATGTCCAGGCACAGATCGTCAACAGGTGACCAGGTCCAAGTTGATCCTGTCCTCAGACGAAGAGCCACAGTTGGTATCGGTCTGAGGGGTTGCAGGCCACCAAGGAGGGGTGCTCGTGACGGGCACTGAGGCACAGGTTCCATCCTGGTATGTAGAACAACTGGTTCTACACATAGAGGAGACACATTAAGGCTGAATTTTCACAGGCAACCATTTTCGGATTTTGAACATCAGATAATCTCTGAAAACTGATGGTAAAAGACCTAATGTGACTGGGCAAAAGATCAATTGGTGGATAAAATGTCTGGCAGACACATTCTGATCTGTAAATCAATTACTCAAGAGATCTTACGTTACTGGTCAAAAGACTCATTGATGGGAAATGATCAGAATTGTTGCCCGTGTAAACACATCACACAACCTAATATTTTACCATGGGCTGCATAACATCCATCGAACGGATGAAGATAATGGACGCAAACCAGGCATCAATGTCTCCAGTAAGCCACCATTTACATTAAAAAGGATGAACCCCAACATTTCAAGTCTTCACCTTGAAAGCTTATTAGAAACAGAAAGGGGATCTTTGCTCTCACCTCCTTTAACTCCCACTTCTGTTCTGCTCCTACAAATGTGCTGCGGCCTTTATACTGGCAGTCCTCCAGCTTCACAGCTCCACCCGTCCCATGCAAACACAGCTCCTTTTGAATGTTGTGGCGAATCTCGTGATGGGTCGAGTACTCAAAATACTTATGGATCACAATTTTTTTTTAAATAAAAAACACCATTAGTCATCCCCTCGAATTAGAAAGTGACAAAGTGCTTATATTCTTCCTAAGTGAACCCGTCCCTTCTTCCCCAGCCCTCTGACCTGGTTTCCTCCGAGGCCGTGGCAGGGATACATGATGAGCGGTTTCCCCCCTTCGTTGTTCTCTCCTGCATCCAGACATGAGTCTTTACCCATGTTCTTCACCTGATGACATATGGAAATGGGGTTTCAGTAACACACAAGCTGTTCAAACAAGCTCAGTCGTCTCCCGCCTTGAGGCGGCTGGGAGCTACTCGCTCTCCCCTGGCCTGGCCTGGCCTGGAGCCCTCCTCTGAGCCCTCTGGAGATGCTGGTGGAAACCCAGTGGCCAGACATAGCGCTCTGTGGTCTGGAAAGAGGCCAGGGGAGGGGATGAGGGAGGGGTGGTGAAGGGGACGTGAGGCCTTACCGAGCCAAAATGGAGCGGGTTGAGATCGGGCATGAAGACCTCTGGATACACGTTCTTCAAATACCAGGAGAAGCTCTTGCACTGCAGTCGCTCCCGGAGGTCCACGCGCCGCCCGACGTCTCCAAAGGCCCTCTGTGGAAACAATTCCAGGCTGCAGCCATTAAACGTTCCTCCTCATTACTCATGTTGCCCAAGCTTTGAACTGGGAGGAGAGCCTCCGTTACCACTTCCCCACAGCCCGTCTAGAGCAGCAGCTCCGTGGTTGATAGGTGACGGATCGGAGACAGCACCATGTATGGCAGACTTTCAGTCAAGCCGATCTTGTTTCAAGTAATTGGCACTCACAACAAAAGTTTTGCGCACACACACACACACACACGACAACAGAGCCAAAATACCATTGAAGATTATGAACCTCCAGGTGTTGAAATGCCTGACTTTTCCTGTCTTTGCTTCATTTAAATTCATTCAAGGAATCAAACTGATGCTCAACTTCACAAAAGAATGCAGAGCAGACAGTGCTGAGTCAGTTGTGTACCTATTGCCTGTACACACACTTCCAGGTCTACAGCAACAAGACCATTTAAGATAGATAATAGTGCAGACACTGTTAACAGCCGTGTGTGACGATAAATAACAGTAGCTGTTCTCATTGAAGCGGGTAGAGACACAAGCTGTTTGAAGACAGCAGGAGAGCCTCTTGGCCCAGTGCATTGGGAGGTACAAAACAAGTCAACCTCAGGGAGAGGTTACGCCATTGAGATGAGAGAAGCCTGGTGTGTGTTGGGTAGCAGCCACACTGCAAACCCATGTCATTTAGCAGATCACTTCATCCCCAGGGCTCTCCTTTTTGCCTGTTAACAACTCCAAACGACTAATGGCCTCAAGCACAGCAGAAGGTTTCCTCAAGTGGATAATGGATTTCTCTCAGTTGCCAAGGATATTATTCATTTCTATTATTCTGCAGAACACACTGAGCTACTTCTACACAGTAAATACTACGGACCTTGGAGCATATGTTCGGCGCGGAGAATATGTTTGCACACGTGACAGAGTTCAGACTTTATCCAGACTAACCCCAACCAGCAGAAGGCCCAGGCCCAGCAGAAGGCCCAGGCCCAGCAGAAGGCCCAGGCCCAGCAGAAGGCCCAGGCCCAGCAGAAGGCCCAGGCCCAGCAGAAGGCCCAGGCCCAGCAGAAGGCCCAGGCCCAGCAGAGGCTTCCCAAACTTGTCCTACAAATGGGGTGACCAGTGGTCTGCAGAACATTCTCTGTGTGATAATGACAGAGGGAAAGCGTTCCAGAGCAAACTGCTACAGAGAAAACACTGGACTAACATCCACGTCCTATTATTAGTAAGGTGTCAGCCTGCTTAACGGAACAATAAAACAATTCCACCGGGAAATACTACATACATCTTTAGCCAGCTGGGCAGCCTGCTGGTTGCGTCGGTAGAAGATTTCCTTGTAGTCGTCCATCCAGACTTCTGCCAGCCGTACCTGGTTGCGCGCAATCACCTGGGTGCCTTTCGGGAAGGTGTGGGGGCTCTTGGTGCGGAACACATGACCCACAATGGAGCATGGGATGATTTCCAGCTGACCCCCACACTGCCACACCTTAGAAACGGCAGACAAAGGCCACACGCCCAAGGCTGTTAGAATTAGCTGACTCCACAGTAACCAGTTCTACCGCTCAACACAAAGAAAGAGAATGAATCACAGGCTGCAGCAGCTATAAAACAGTAATTGAGGATGTCTAGTGAGCTAGGCAAGGGAATCCTCTCATACTCTGAAAGACATTTCAATATTCTCCCCGCCCCAGATTTCCATTTCTTCATCGTAGCTTCCAATAAGGTAGAAGTAGTCTTTGGAGATTGAGAACAGTCCCCCGGCAAATGTTGGTGTCCTATAAAAGCCAAATAAATCCAATTCATATTTTCAGTTATTTGATAAATGTTAGACCATTCACAATGTGTATCGAGGCATGTGCTTGGTATAGCCCCAAAAGTAGGTAATCACACAGTTCTTCTCACTTGATCGGATAAGTCTCATCTTTTCTTCTCTGTTTCTCGTGGTCTGGTAGACTCTCCCAGCCAAAGGACAGTCCCCAGTCAAAGTTACCACGGTTGTGGTTCTGTCCATATGGCGAGGGCTTCATGAACTCAAAGGTGTTAAGGTCAATGGTGGTGATATCAGGACTCACTACTGCAGTGTAGTTCTCCGCTATACGAGCCAGTAAAGGCTCTAGCCAACCATTGAAACATTCACCTGTTGGAACAGACATTCACTGTCATCAACAGATCCACAAAATAACAGCACTTGAAATGTCAAAGCACAAGACTAGCAAGTAACAACAACACTGCAGTATAAAAGCATCCATATACCAAACACGCTTTAAAAGTACACTTGCTTTTAAATCACCAATAGAGTAAACAACTAAATTAAAATGATATTTAGCCAGGCGAACAGGGAGCAGACACCATATATAAACTCAAAATGGTTTGAGGCATTCCTGTTAACCAGTAAACAGGTGTGTCTGAAATGCTGAGCTGTACCAGGCTGATGACTCAGGGGTTTGAGGTCAGTGCTGTACTATGTGTGTGTGTGTGTGTGTGTGTGTGTGTGTGTGTGGTGGAGGGGGTATGGTTGTTCTGTGTGCGTGTCTGCCGTTTGTGTACTAACAGTGAGCATCGAGGAAGGTGAGAATGTCTCCAGTGGCCACAGAGGCCCCAAGAAGCCGAGCAGTGATTAGGCCCTTTCTCTCGCGCTGGCGCACCACGCGCACAATGTGCAGCCGCTTCAAATACTCATCCAGCTCTTCCTTTAAGGCATCTGTAAATAGACATTAACATACAACGTTAAGCCCTTTGCATTAAGCCCTCCGCATTAAGCCCTTCATGTGATGAATTTCAGCAGACTATTACAGCTCCAAATTGACAGATCTCTCTAGCAAGACAAAGCATTCACCAATCAGGGTTTAATTTCTTAAAAGTAGGTCCTGTAGTGTCCAAGATATAGCATGAGACAAACAAATGGACAGACTGATTCATAGTGTTTGGCTTGGTGTTATCCCACACAGTAATATAGAGAGGGGTCAAATACAAGGAGTATGCCAAACACAAGGAGGTGATCAGGTAATAAAGTAGATGTGGCCTCGTTACATCTTTTGCTCAGACTCCTGCCTCTGTGACACCGTATCTGAGAAAGTTGACCTTTCTACCTCTACTTGGCCTCCCAATATGGAAGCCTACACTTCAACAGTGAAGAAAAGCAAAGAGCAAAAGAGTATAAGAGAGAGAATAAGATAGGAAGAGAAAGACAAGAAAGAGAGGGGTGTCTGGTTTTTATCCCCACCGTGGCTAGCTGCCAAGTATGCCAGACCAGTTCCTAACCCATCATCCTATCTAGCCACAGAAATAGTTTTCAGTACCGAGATCTAAAACTGTCCGCTATTACTAACAAACAACAAGGGCTTTTGAGTGTCATTTTATTCCACGTTCCCTGCTTCCTCACCTTGCCTTCTCACAGCCAGGGCCTGTTTACAAGAGCAAAGTCGTTTCACCACCACAGACTAGCTAGCCTCTCTCAGGAAAAGTATTCACTAGCTGGGCTGCTTCCTGCTATAACCTCCCTTTCACAGGGCTCCAGCCGGCACATTTCATAGCACACCAGCGGGCCGCCCAGCAGGCTGCTCGGCTGAAATCAAATCCAAATGGAAACGGGGTGGTCCAGCCGCCGGCACGGCTGGCCAGGATCTTTACCATCCACGCTGGCGTCGTCCACCAGGATGATCTCCTTCAGGAAGATGGCAGGGGAGGTGTGGAGGACGCTGTACACTGTCCTCAGCAGAGTGCTCCAGCCTTCGTTGTGAAACACAATAATCACGCTGGTGGTCAGCAGAGGGGGGCAACGCTTGAAGGTCTGCTCGATACACCTGCGAAATAGAAGCAGAAAGCAACAACACCGTGGTGTCTTTAATGGCCCGGGGAGGTCTATTCAGGACTGTGGTCGAGACATCTGAAGTCTTCCCTTGAAGGGGCGTCCATTTCGTTTGTGTCACTGGGTTGTGAACTCCCTTTGAAATGCCAACCGCATCAGACGCATTCTGAATCTGTGTAATTTACCACAAAAGAAATAATAGGAACGTGGACAGCAGTGTTTAATTAGCCAAACAAAACTCTGTTTTTTCTTGACCCAGCCACAGTTGTTGGGCACAGATGATGAAACAATGTTTCAGACAGAAACACTGAGCCTGTGGTTAGAGTGAAATTTTCCTCAATAACTTGAAAGGAAATATCAAAGGCTTGTTTGGGCTTAAAACCATCGTGTCTGTAGGAGACACTATACACCAATGTTATCTCTTTACTTCTGTGGTTGTTCAGTATTTGACTTTGGTTGCATGCAGAGCCACAGAGACAAGACAAAGGTATATAGAAACTGAATACCTCTACAAAGAAACTGTTAATACTGAACACCACCAGATGGTGCTGCTATTTGATGAAGAGAAACTCCAGTTATGATGTTATCATAGGGTGTTTTCCAAGATCATCTATTTTGACAGAATGTTATCATAAAAGGCCCACCAACACCAAGACTCCCAGGACAAGATGGTTTAAACCAAAGCCTCAGGTACAGCAACGATACATTCCAGAGCATGTACATGTAAAACAAAGGTGGCAGCTACCACAAGCACACACAAAAACAACTTATAGTTAACACTTGAGAGATGACATACTCTGGTGGTCTGGTGTCAGGGCCCAGGTCACGGCTAAGAGAGATGCGGTCGCTGGCGTAGAGATTGAAGCAGTGTTTCTCCTCTCCATGCTCCTTCTCCTTCTGTTCAGCAGGGCTCAGATGGTCTGTGTGAAAGGGCTTCCCAGAGGCCCCGGGGCCATTGGGGTCCTGAGGTGGACGCTCCAGTGCCGGCCTGAGCTCGGCAGCCGTGTAGGTCCCTGACAAACAGGAGAAGTCCCCGGCAGTCTCATGCTTTCGCACTGGGGCTTTGATCTGCATCTTTGGCATGGCATCTCTGAAGTTATTTACAGCACCCATCACCATGCCAAGTACGGCATCCCGTTTGACAGCCATCTCCTTCAGCCAGGGCTCCTCTTCGGAAGGACTTTGGTTAACTACCTCCCGTTGTATAAGGAACAAAAATGTGACAAAAATAAGCGCCACGATCACCAGTTTTAAGGGATGTAATCGCCTTCGTAGAATTCTGCGAAGACCACTCATTCTTCTGGAGCAATGTGGGGATGATTGCTTTGAGACAGTACTTCACCCAACACAGAGTCAGCTGCCAGGAGGTAACCTTAAAAGGTAGGAATATGGTAAATGTATCAAAATAAACATGGGCAATAAGCAGGATAATATAACTGAGTCTCACATGCATGGAAAAATATTTTCTTCAAAGCTGACAACTTACTCTGTTCAAGATGTCCTTATGAAATTTCAAGTATGTTATTGTTTGATTCCAATATTCTGCCCATTAAGAGAGAATGTTTACAACAGTCTATTAAAAGAAAGGACAGATCAGGCTACTATATGTAAATGTAAATGGCAAAGCATTACAGATTGACAGTAATTTCGGGAAAATGATACGACTTACCAAGACGTTACATAATAAGAATAGGAACTGCACTGCAAATTACTCATAAAAGTCCATCAAATGATTCCAATCATACCGAAAATCCGGCTCGAAATATCCAGAATTGTCATAGACTGTCAAACAAAATCCAGAGTAATTGTTGCCAAAAAGAAAGCGTCGGCACAGTACTAGAGCCTTTCTCAATCTCGGCAAAGTACTTCCGTCTCGTTGGATTCAGGTGCGCTCCTTTCAGGTAGAGGGTGGAACCCTGTGTTTGACACGCGTGCGTAGAGCGGATCTCCCTATATCAACCCCCCCGAAGTCATGCAATTATTTGGGAAACATTACCAAGTAGCAGGCATTTTTACAACACATAATGAACGTGACATTTAGCAAATAAAGTATTGTTGTATCAGCAAAAATTACTTTGATTTACTTACAGCTAAAAGTAAGCCTCCCTCGTGCCCCGAATTTGGTCAAATAAATTAAAAAGCGTTCTCTTGCGGAGTCACTTTGTCTGAGGCAATATTGGAAATGGTCTAGGCTACTCTGCGGGACACGTCTGATCTAATAGTGTCAATTCTGAAAATAATAGGATTTGTTCAGCCACCCATTCATTGAAACTGTTGCTGGGTTACAAACAGCGGAGGAACGTATCCTATACCTCTCTCAGAGCCACCGCATCCAATCAGACTATATGAAGAATAACAGGAGGTCGCATACAGAGGATGGGTATACCCTTAAGAAATAAGTGAGGATACACCTAAATACATTTCCCACATAGATCTTAAAGATATATTTTGGGCAAAAAGAAATTTATAGTTGTGCTAAAATTGATCGAACTGTTTCAAATGGCCAAAAATTCAACCAAAGCCGTTATAAGTATCATACTGTACAAATAACTTAACAGCTCACTAAAAGCATTACACGACAAGTTTAAAGTTGCAATTTACATTAGAATCCGTAAAAACGTCTGTTTTTATTTCCAGCCTGAAGAGAAGTTATGACAAAAAATCTGCCACTCACCGAACATTAGATCCTCATAGACATATCCCACCATATTCCCGCTTGCCAAGTAACCCCTGGCAGATGGTATTCATAAAGTGTTCGATGCTTGAGGGGGTAAAGAAAAGACGTGGACATGGTAGGCATTCGAAGGAGGAAGACTCCCGTGCCCAGTTAGTCTTGACAAGTAGGATCAACGAGTGACACAATTCACCGCGACTGTTCTCTTTCTTCCCCTCTCCTTCTTGGTACAATTAGTACACAGTACATGCTCACTGAGTCCTGGAATCATAGTTGCAATAGTCAAACAGAAGAACAGCAAGTCTCTTATATTACCATAGCTACCAAAAATTTAATAAAGATATGTTCTAACTGTAAAATTTTCATTTTAGATTTGTCATGTAATAGTTAACAAAATACGCTTCACATTTCCCTTGTGTGTTGCAATAATCTTACTAATTTCATTGGTTAATTGCCATAATGTACATGGCATTTTTATTACGCAAACAAATGCTACTGAAAAGAAACTCCCTTGAAAGACAAGTTATGGGTCATTCCTTGTACCTCACTTTAAAGTGGGAGTCAACTTCAATCTCTTAATGGGAGGGTGTTTTCCTAGTTCCCAACTCCCAGACTGGTAATGTCCTTCATTAAAAAGTAACAACCATGTCATAAAAAAACTAATTATCAACTGAGTGGGTGATACTTTAATATCTACATCCCGTGGTACTGGAAGCTTATATGTATTCTTAACCTGGAAATAATAACTTAGTACTCATGTCTCTAACATCACCCTATTCTCTATGTAGTGCTCAACTTTTCACCAGAGCCGAATGGGATGTAGCTGGTATCCGCTTTGCTATAAAATGACTACATGTTAATAAGGTGTACAATTAATATTTATAAGATGGAACTCATTGACATTTGTTGCACAGCAATGTATCTTTATTGAGTGTTGCCACAAAGCCACAGTTATTTTTTAATTGTAAGACAAACATATCATAACAATAGTGTTTACACTGCAGTAACTATTATGAAAAGTCCCATCTCTCATCCCCATGGTAATAACACACGAATAGTCAAAGACAATAAAACAAGTTAAAAAAATAGACCCACGCACAAACACACATTTCTGTTATGACCGCAAAGCTGCCCGAGCTTTGTCCAGTATGTCTTTCCTCATCCTTGGATAGTTGGGATGAGCATCCAAAACCTAAATAAAACATGAATGTCATCAACAGAGTGGAACATTAACAAATCCATGTTTACCCAAATCTTATATGAACATAAACAAAACAGTTCGACTTACCTTATGACAGACATCTATGGCATCAACATACCTCTTTGCTTTCAAGTAGTTGAAAGCAAGCTTGTATCCTGGACAAACACATGCATGAATGTACTGTGGTATATTTACATGATTTAATATTTAAATGGCAGCATGCACTAGATGTCCCAGACCTTACCTATGGTGGGGTTTGTTTGATTGCCATATTTCCAGGCCATTTCATAGTTCAGCGCTGCATCCCGGAATGCCTGCTCCTTCTCCATAATGTAACCCATGTATTCATATGCTTTACAGCATGACTGTGTAAATTAACGACCGTTAATCAATGTGCTACACCAAAGTGATTGTGTTTTTGATTAAGAGCATTACAGGATTTCTCAGTTGAACAGCTGGATAATGGAATGATTGTAATTTGATGTTTGTTCGAGTGCCGACCTTGTTGTGACGAAGACACCTCTTCAAGAGGTCGCTGGCCATGTCGTATTTCCCTGACTGTATGTAGATGTCGGCCAGCAGCAGCCAGCTCTTCTCAAACTCATCAGCGTCAACGATGCTCCAGTTCATCTTAGCTATCCGCTTCAGCTGGTTCCTGGCTCGAGGGGTTTGTTTCAGAATCATGTAGGCTGTGGCCATGGCTAGCAGTGCAGGCACATGGTCCTTCTAAGTTAAAAGGAAGCCCTGGTTAGGCGTTGCTCTACAGGCCACTTAACAGTTTGCTGAACCTCTATTGAGCAGACAGCCGGATCTAAAAATGCTAATGAGACCGTTTCCTTGTCATCAAACAGAAATGTCTCAATAGATAAGATGTTAAGAACACCTCCAAAGTCAACATCAATAAAGAGCAAAGCCAAAAGAAAACCCCTGAGATGAAACATTTTGCTATAGTGAGGTTAAATTTGCTCTAAGGGTGTGTGTGTGTGTGTGTGGGTGTGTGACCACTCATGTACACCATCTGGAGTTGACTTACCTCATTGTTTGCAATCTCTGTGAAAACATTCAGGGCTTTCTCAACATTGGCTTTCTGTTTGGTGGCCAGAAAGCAGTAATTCTCCAGGATCCGTAGTTGGATGTGCCCACTGGCCGTCTGGGGCTTTAACTCCTTCAGGAGCTTCTCTGCTGTCCTCACAGCAAGCTGCTCTGACTCCTGCTTCTCAGTGGAGTTCCTGAGCATAGATAACAACGGCAATAAAAGAGCAACTGCATCCACGACAACTTGAGTCAGATAAATGAGCAAGCATATACAGTGGATATAAAAAGTCTACACACCCCTGTTAAAATGCCAGGTTTTTTGATGTAAAAGAATGAGACAAAGATAAATCATGTCACAACCTTTTCAATTTTTAATGTGACCAATAATGTGAACAATTCAACTGAAAAACAAACTGAAATCTTCGAGGGGGAAAGGTGAAAAATAAAAACCTTACAATAACCTGGTTGCATAAGTGTGCACACTCTCTTATAACTGGGGATATGGCGGTGTTCAGAATTAACCACATCACATTCAAACTCATGTTAAATAGAATTCATTACACACCTGCCATCATTTAAAGTGACTCTGATTAATTACAAATAAAGTTAAGTTCTAGTAGGATTTTCCTGAAATGTACTTATTTGCATCTCAGAACAAAAGCCATGGTCTGCAGAGAGCTTCCAAAGCATCAGAGGGATATCAATGTTGAAAGATGTCAGTCAGGAGAAGGGTACAAAATAATTTCCAAAGCATAAGAAATACCATGGAACACAGTGAAGACAGTCATCATCAATGGAGTAAATATGGCACAACATAGACTTTACCAAAAACTGGACATCCCTCCAAAATTGATGAAAAAACAAGAAGAAAAATGGTCAGGGAGGCTTCCAAGAGGCCTATAGCAACATTAAAGTAATTTCTGGCAAGTACTGGCTGTGTGCAACATGTGACAACAATCTCCCGTATTCTTCATATGAATGGGCTATGGGGTAGGGTGGCAAGACGGAAGCCTTTTCTTACAAAGAAAAACATCCAAGCCCGGCTGAAGTTTGCAAAAACAAACATCAAGTCTCCCAAAAGCACGTGGGATAATGTGTTTCCTGTGCTGATGAAACCAAGGTTGAACTTTTTGGCCATAATTCCAAAAGGTGTTTGGCGCAAAAACAACAATGCATATCACCCAAATAACACCATACCCACAGTGAAGCATCGTGGTGGCAGCATCATGCTTTGGGGCTGTTTTTCTTCAGCTGGAATCGGGGCCTTAGTCAGGGTGGAGGGAATTATGAAAAGTTCCAAAAACCAGGCAATTTTGGCACAAAACCTTCAGGCATCCATTAGAAAGATGAAGATGAAGAAGTTCACCTTTCAGCACGACAACGACCCAAAACACACATCCAAATCCACAAAAGCATGGCTTCACCAGAAGAAGATTAACGTTTTGGAATGGCCCAGCCAGAGCCCAGAGTGACCTGAATCCAATTGAACATCTGTGGGGTGATCTGAAGAGGGCTGTGAACAGGAGATCACAATCTGACAGATTTGGAGCACTTTTGCAAAGAAGAGTGGGCAAATATTGCCACGTCAAGATGTGCCATGCTAATGGACTCCTACCCAAAAAGACTGAGTGCTGTAATAAAATTAAAAGGTGCTTCAACAAAGATTAGTTTAAGGGTGTGCACAATTATGCAACCAGGTTATTGTGAGTTTTTTATTTTTTATTTTCCCCCCTCAAAGATTTCAGTTTGTTTTTCAATTGAATTGTTCACATTATAGGTCACATTAAAGGTGGAAAAGGTTCTGACATGATTTATCTTTGTCTCATTCTTTTACAACAAGAACATGACATTTTAACAGGGGTGTGTAGACTTTTTATTTCCACTGTAGGTGGACGTAATGGATACATAAAGGACACAACTGGACATATTGGACATCATTATTTGTGTTTAAGCTAAGAAATACACTATTATTACAGTAATAATAACAATAATTAAAAAAACACAGCATAGCTAGTATTCTGCTGTTCCATGACATTACTTTTAGAGCCCGTCACTCACCCAATGTCACCATCTAGGTTTTCAAAGACTTCTCCACCCATAGTGTCATTGTCCGGGTTCAGGCAGATCTCAATCATGTTGTACACGGCATTCTGACCCCATTCATTGTCTTTACGAGCCTTGTTGAAGTGTCGCAATCCATCATTGGGTTCACCTGTATACCTGGGCACCAAACACAACTCTCTTATTAGAAAGACAGCATTCCAGAGAAATGGACTTGCATTCAATTCATGTTTTTAACAAACTAACCACAGATAAAGTCCTTTGCAGTAGTTAAAGCCAGGGTCAAACTTGGCTCTGGAGGAATGTTTTTCAGCCATCTCCAGAAACCTGGGAACTTCCTCAGGCTTTCCAGCTCTCCTCAGTAGGTCGATTAAACGTGACAGTGTTGGGTAGTTGTCTGACGCGAACAGATGGGAAATGCATTACTTTGCGTCCGCGGGAGGTCAAATCAGCAGTGCGTATTTACATAAAAGTTCTTAGGTGCTCTGACGTCTCCATTTACATTGCATTTAAATGTATTCCGACCTAAGAGAAACAGGAGCCTGTCACACCTGGTTTGCGCTCCAGTAGTTGCTGGAAGTGGAAAACAGCCTGCTCATAGTCCTGCTTCCTGAACATCAGGTCGGCCATCATCTACATGGAAACAGAGAAGTTAATGATGTTTTCCAATCTGGTTTTTATGCAGGACTAGAAATAGATGGCTCATAAACAGAACTAACCAGCGTTGCGTCTTCATTGACCAGATCGCTCTTCAGGAGGACACTGCACTGCTGTTGGCAGCCATCCACGTCATCTAGACTGAGGTACAACCGCGCAAGCTCCAGCATCACCTGACAGCAACAAGGGCATTCCAAATGAAGCTTTCCTAACAGACTACCTTTCAACATTGTAATGTCCTTTTCTCGTGAGCACATGTAGAACTATATCTGGCTGGCATGAGAAAACGCATTCAGTCACAACAAACAAAAATGTGTTCACTATCATATTCCAATCTAACAGATGAGACAAACTACTGTCACAAGCAAATTAGCAACTGGTAAAACCCAGAGAAGGCGACAGACAGGGATGCTAGGGCTTAAAAATATACAGCTGCAGTGAGCACAGACTGAAGGCTTGATTCAGCCACACCGACCTTGCTGTCACTCTCACAATAGACAAGCGCTTCTTTGTAGAACTTCACAGCTCTCTCGTAGCCCCTAATACTCGTGTAGTGTTTAGCGATCTCGGCACAGATCTCTGCAGCGAGCTGCTTCTGCGCAGGGACAGCGTCTGGCTGCTCCAACTGCACCCGCTTCAGCACCTTGGCCTGCACGTCCCTGGCCTAGAGCACAGCGCACGGCTCAGTGAAGGGCATAGGTGAGAGATGGCGGTGTCCTGAGTTACGCACATATCTTGGGAGACTCGATTTAGTTTAATCGGTAGAAAATCGCAATAATGTAAATGTAATTGTAATACTTACTCGCTGCAAAGACAGTAAAGCGTCGTCATTTTTGTCTACCTTGCCTTGGATCTTGGCCAACAGGACCAGATAGCGACAATCATTGGTCAGTGCTGACAGCTCATTCACTAGGCAAAAACCACAAACGGTGTATAGTGAGAAGCTCTAAATAATCAAATGTATTATCCCTGTTATTCATGAACAACAACGTAAAATCCTATTAAAAAAGTTCTAAATTGTAGCATTAACCTGGATTTACCTGGATCATGGGCGAGAGCATCTTGTAAAACTTTTTCACACCTCTCGTACTGTCTCATCTTCATTAGCAGTTCAGCCAGGTCATAACAGAGGAAGTTCTGCTGCTCAGTCTTCAGAGCAGCTTCGTAGTAAGTAATTGCCTGTGAATAACAGTGGTGCATCATACAAATACTGACTAGTACAGATTACTGTAGCTGATCTTTCAATGCTGTGTCTTTACATGTCCTTCACACTGGACACTTTTGCAAGTCAAAAACTTGCCTATTTATTACACTGAAATGTGGGGATAAGGACTGCAGATCCTTGAGATGCTTTTATAACGGTAAAATAAGTAAACTTGAAGTGGCAGTCATTATGGAGAGGAGTCAGAGTAGCTTCCAATTAGAATGAAAACCTTAGTGTAATTGTGAGTCTTGACAAGAGCTTTCCCAATCTTGCTGGCCAGAGCTCCATCTTTGGGGTTTTTCTTCAGAGCCTGTTCATAAATCTCAATGGCTTTCTCTGGCTGTGAATAAACAGACGGGACTTAGTGAAGTAAATAAAGATACAAGGCACAGATAAGTTTGTTGACTATCTTTATAAATATTTACTTGAGTGCATAAAAAATTGCATACTAGTATTTCCTGTGAACAAACTACTCAAAAAGAGCCCAACATTGCCTGTTTTGGTAACAACAGAATATATTACATTCCATTTTACATATTTCAATAGGTATACTACATTACATTATATATTACAGTACAATAGGTATATTGCATTCCATTATATATTACAGTACAATAGGTATATTGCATTCCATTTTATATATTACAATAGGTGTATTACATTCCATTTTATACCTACCTCTTGGATATTCACATAAGCATCTCCAAGTAAAAGATATGTATGAGGGCTGGGCAGCTTCTCCACCAATTCTCTGATGAAAGAGGAAAAAGATTGTGTTGCATCTCATTCCAGACATAACAATACCACATTACACTGACACACGTCTGCTCTGCCCTGAGATTCACTCATTCTTAATGGCTTCCCAGCGGTGTCTCTGGGTAGAAATTCCTGTCAACACGAGCACAATATCAGAGATGAAGGGAAGGGCCTTGGGCGCACAGTCTTCCTGGATGAGTGGATACAGTTGAACCTTTCCCCTTCATTTGCTGTAAACTTGTGGCCTGAATACTGTTTTGGGCTGACTGCTGTTATTGCATGGATGGGTGGGTTAATACAGAAATGGGCAATGTTTTTGGTGCACTGGATTAAATACATAGACTCTAGTAGTAAAAAACTATTTGTCAGCCTATTAGTTTGTGTGCTAACCATAAGGTCAGACCCATGATGTTCGGTTATTCCTCACCTATAACAGCTGGCATACAGCCGCTTCTCCTTCCTGTGATTCAGGTAGATGTCGGCCATCTTCTCCTTGGCCTGTATATAGTAGGGCTGCTCCGGGGTGATGTTTCTGAGCATGCTCAGTGCCAGCTCGGTGTCACCACGCAACAGTGCCAGGTCAGCGTTGGCGATGGTGACACACAGCTCCTCCGGAGTGCCCGAGAACTCGTTGATGGCGTCCTGCATCACTTTGGCCGCTTCGTGCTGGAACGTCAAAGCCATTCATCAGGCTGAATTCACTCAACAACATAATAGAGAGGAAAATGAGACAACCGTATAAACGCAACCTGAACAACCAACCAAACCTATGAGGATCCGCACGCAATGAAATACATTCTCATTGCCCCCAATGTATATTTAATGAGATCCTAAAAGAAGGTTCCCAGGACGGCGAGCATGGGTCACGTTGCGTGTTCGTTCGCTGAGCGCGTGTTTGTTCGCCAAGCGGGCGTTCCATCCACGTTCCCTCACCTGTTCTCCGTTGAGCCAGAGGGCCTCAGCGAGTTCCAGGAACACAGGCACACAGTCAGCAGGGCTCAGCTCCACCTTCTTGTTCTTGGACTTGGCTGAGCCGCCAAGCCTGCGGACCCCCGGCAGCATCATGGCAATCTGCAGGGTCTGGATGGCCTCCTGGAGTTGCCCTGTCTTTTTCTGGGTCTGGGCCTTGATGAGGTGATACATGGGGTGCTCTCGAACCTGGCAGAGAGCATCCCGCCCGGTTATCCAAGGACGCAGGGGAGGGGGGATTCCCATAATACTCCCGATCTAGTATCACATTCATCTGGTAATCTGCCCTCACCTCAAAGTTGTGGCTGAGGCAGAGCTCCAGGGACTGTGAGGAGAGTTTGAAGTTGCCCTGTGAGAGGTGGATCTGGGCCATGAGCAGGTGGGCCTCGGCGTGGGACGGACACTGGTCCAGGCAGTGTTGGAGGCTGCTCTGAGCCGAGTCAATGTCACCTAAAAAGAATCAGAGTCGCCAGTGAACCCGAGAATGGTTGTCGTCCATGTTGAGAACGACTTGGCAGGAAAACAGATAACAATTACACGCAACACAGTTCAAACGTACCTGACTGAAACCTGACTTTGGCCAATAGGAAGACACCTTGTATGAGTCCAGGTACTATCTTGACCACAGTCTCCAACACAGAGGCACATTGTTGGAGCTGAGGGGCGGGAGGCTGGCCCTGGGCTGGAGGCTATCACACAGTAACAATGGTTATCTCTCTAGGCTTAGACCAAGTCCACAATATATCTGTGCCAGATGCTGATAATCAGACGGGACTTTCAGAAAGTTCTGTGTTGTTTTTTAATCCCAGACAGGTATCAATAATTACTAGAATCCTAGAGTCAATCCTTCTAACATTCTATCCTAATCTCATCTACATACCCTAATATCCATTGTTTCTACTCTGTCTGAATACAGCGTAAGAATATGGATTGACAAAATGGATCCCTAGACAGACCTTAGCAGGACAGAGTCCTATGTATTCTTTGACGATCTCCAGCAGGAAGTCGGGGTTGAGCTTCTCAAAGTAATCCACCCCTAGTGGCAGGCCCTGCAGTGCGGAGAAGTGGGTGTCCACGGCATCGTTCAAAAGGTTAGTAACCTCGTCCTGTGGCCTGCGTTTCTTCACACCCAGCACGGCGCGCAGGTACAGCAGCTCCTGACAGACAGAAGACAGACAGCCAAGAGGGTCACCAGGTTCGCTCTACTTTCAGCTCAGTCGAGCCTGCTCTAAGACAACATGGTTTGTAGACCAGGGTATAGCAGACAGCATGTCTTAAATGGCACATTTAGTGCACTACGTTGACAAGAGCAGTATGGGCCTTTAAAGTGCTCTATAAAGGCCATAGTATGCCATTTGCAATGTATCCACAGTTGAATCTGAAAGCAGGCAAGGTCCCCTGGCGTGACCCCACTCTCAGAGGGTGCCTCAGGGAGAGTGGAATAAGCAGACCAAAAAAATAATCTCACTTGGGTATAATAAACACTGTACTTGTGGGATATAAGAGAAATATGAGCACATCCCTATTTGTTTTGTATTACTACTACTACTACTACTTCTACTACTACTACTTCTACTAAATATCCATGGGACAAGCTGTAGCCACTGTAAAAAGGTTGTGGAAACACAGCAAAAGGCAAATATTGATAAAGAACTACCATTATCGAAACAAAAAGCTGTCCAAAATGCAACAAGGGTTTGCTTGATAGTAAAGATAAACATCAAAACTACAGCCCTGTTTCCAAAAAAGTCTGAACGCTGCGTAAAATGCAAACAAAAACAGAATGCAATGATGTGCAATCCATAAATCCCTATATTTAACAATATTTTACAAAGAGTCTATATCAAATTATGAAACTGAGAAAAGTGATTGTTTTTGGAAAAATACATGGCCATTTTGAATTTGATGCCAGCAACACATTTCAAAAAAGTTGGGACAGGGTCATGTTTACCTCTGTGTTGCATCACCTCTTCTTTTAACAATTCTCTGTAAGCGTTTGGGCACTGAGAAGACCAATTGCTGTAGTTTTAAAAGTGGAATGTATTCTTGACAAATTCTTGCTTGCTTGACAAAGTTCGGAGTCTCCTTGGTCGTATTTTTCATTTCATAATGCACCAAATATTTTCAATGGGTGACAGGTCTGGACTGCAGGCAGGCCAGTTTAGCACCCAGACTCTTTTACTACAGAGCCATGCTGTTATAATACACGCATAATGTGGTTTGGCATTGTCTTGCTGAAATAAGCAAGGCCTTCCCTGAAAAAGATGTTGTCTGGATTGCAGCATATGTTTCCCCAAAGAACATTACTCTTCAATTGTTGCACTATTTGCCTGCGCTGTTTTACACCTCCCCATCCTCACATCTGACAGACCCATCCTCTCTGGAATGATCTTTTAATATCCAATCATGTTAAGGACCTGTTGCCAATTGACATAATTAGTTGTGTGATATTCCACCAGGTTTAGTTTTAAGCATTACACATCTTTTCCAGTCTTTTGTTCCCTCTTTCCCACCCATTTTGAAACATCAAATTCAAAGTGGGCATATATTTTTCAAGAAACAATAAAATTAGACATTTGACGTGTTGTCTTTGTACTATTTTCTATTGAATATAGGGCTTAAAAGATTTGCACATCATTGCATTCTGTTTTTCTATACATTTTACACAGCATCAACTTTGTTTGGAAACGGGGTTGTTGAGGGAATCTAATTACTTTGGCTAGGCCTTTGGACCAGATTGAACAGAGCAATATTGCTCTAACAGCCTTACCCCTGATTTCCCGATAGACTGTTGTATCTCAGTGAGGAACTCCAGCTGTTGCTCTGCATCTTCTAAGCGTCCTTCAATCAGCTGGCACCGGATAATCCCTGGAGATACAGGGCACAGGTTTCAGATGACATTTTAATAACATTGATTCATTTCTTAATTGATAATCATTCTTTAATAATGTTAAACAATGATGTGGGGGATTGACAAAAGGTTTTCAAAAGTAAAATGTGAATTCACCTTTAAACATGTGGTATTGTCTTTTTTATTTAATTTTTTTATTTTGGAATAAGATTCCATGTATATTTCTGTGAAAATGTAAATCAGTGCAACACTAGAATTTGCTATATTCATTATTTTCTCTACCTTCTCTACCTGAATTCGATACATTTTCTGTTTTTTGGGAAATGTCTTAGAAGTTTCCGTAAAAACGTCTAAACACAAACTATTTTGTTGTTAATAGAAAGATTTGGGAATGCATAAAAGAAAATGCTGTGAAATGCTATGACACCATGCTGTGAAATGCTATGATACCATGCTAAGACACCATGCTATGACACCATGCTGTGAAATGCTATGACACAAGGTTCAAAGGGGAGCTCTGTAATTAAAACAACAAAAAAGCAGCAATTTTTCAAGTCAACAGCTATGAATATAACCCATCTCAAATGAAGACAGAACTAAGGATGTTATGATCGACTTTTAGATTGCCAGCATCAATCCCAAATTGTCCTTTTTTTATTTCAGTGGGCTGTGTTTGACATCAATATGGAAGAAATCTTAAAACATATACATAGGCATACATCCGCATGGTAAATATTTTCTGGCAGGTACATGGAAAACTATAATAATTAATTCGTCTACTGACATTTCTACTGAATTTTACATGCAAATGGAGTTTAGTTCCCTATTGATGACAAGTCTTAAATGATGGAGAGCTATAGTTTATTTAAACAGCTTCATTAAATGAAGGTAAATGCATCATCTCATTAAATATTTTCTGCAGATTAGCCTATGCTATTGACTTATACATGTCATCCTGCAGCTTGGAGTGTCAACAAACAGCATCTGATCCTACTTACTGACTAGGAGGGACTATTTCATGCATTTTCCATTCGGTTGTAGCCCCAAGCACAGAGGAGGTTGGAGAACTGGGGGTTCTGGCCCATTTCCACACCTGAACATAGCTATTTAGAAAGCAGCTTGAAAACATTAACTAATAAGCAAGTGGTTAGGCCTGTAAGCTATAGGTAACATGTAAGACAGCTAAGAAGTCTTCGACCTTCTTTTAAATTGCAATTTGCATCAAGTGAACACATGGAATTGTTTCAAGATGGAGATACATACACCACTTAACAATTTGATATGGGATTTGAGTGCCTATGTGGAAACCCCCCTTCAAACCAAATATCTCTGACTGTGAACATCATAGCTAAAATTAAGTAGATAAAGTAGCCTGCTCATTTGTGAAACAGACGTTTTTTGCGAAAGTCTTTCTCCTGAACTTTTAACTTAGACAATATACTGCAAAATGGGGAGTTCTTGCAAAGCTATACATGAGGACTTTGTCTAGGTGGATTCAAGAATGCAGACTAAAATAGCTATAGCAATTATGCTTTATCATAATAATCTAGCAAGCATAAAACTCGTTTTTATTCAGGGTAATCTGTATTATGGTTAAGATAATCCCAGTTATCAAAATGGATAATATGTAGTTTAAATTCTCCTAAACTGCCTCTTAGTAATTCTATCACTACGAGTATCTTGTCCTCTTTTCTGTTAACCTGATTTTGCTAATAAGATGGGATCATCAGTCTTGAGCTAAATACAAGCAGAACTGATACAAACGGTTGGTTGTATCATTACACATGGAGAAAAATGACTAAAGTCACATTGTCAAACATGGCATTTTATTTTGCATCATATGGATGTTTTTCAAATTTAAAGAGTATTTGAAGTATTTCAAAGATAACTATTATTTTCTACTTAAATATTTGGACAGTATGTTATGTCATAATTGCAGCCCTTGTACATGTATGCCAAAGTTACAAATTTGCATGTATTTTGTGTGAAATACCAATTCAAAACTGAAATATCATAATTGTCATAGCTCACTCCATTCCTGTTTTAACACTTTGTACAATCACCTTTGGCAGTACTTACAGGTGCTGGTCATATAATTAGAATATCATCAGAAAGTTGATTTATTTCAGTAATTCCATTCAAAAAGTGAAACTTGTATAATGTATACATTCATTCCACTCAGACTGATATATTTTAAGTGTTTTTTCTTTTAATTGTGATGATTATAACTGACAACTAATGAAAACCCCAAATTCAGTATCTCCAAAAATGAGAATAATATATTTTGAAATGTTGGCTGACTGAAAAGTATGAACATGAAAAGTATGAGCATGTACAGCACTCAGTACTTAGTTGGGGGTCCTTTTGCCTGAATTACTGCAGCAATGCGGTGTGGCATGGAGGTGATCAGTCTGTGGCACTGCTCAGGTGTTATGAGAGCCCAGGTTGCTCTGATAGTGGCCTTCAGCTCTTCTGCATTGTTGGGTCTGGCGAATCGCATCTTCCTCTTCACAATACCCCATAGATTTTCTATAGGGTTAAGGTCAAGCGAATTTGCTGGCCAAGAACAGGGATAACAGTATCCTTAAACCAGGTCCTGGTAGCTTTGGCACTGTGTGCTGGTGCCAAGTCCTGTTGGAAAATGAAATCTGCTTCTCCATAAAGTTGGTCAGCAGCAGGAAGCATGAAGTGCTCTAAAACTTCCTGGTAGACGGCTGCGTTGACCTTGGACCTCAGAAAACACAGTGGACCAACACCAGCAGATGACATGGCACCTCAAACCATCCCTGACTGTGGAAACTTTACACTGGACTTCAAGCAACATGGATTCTGTGCCTCTCCTCTCTTCTTCCAGATTCTGGGACCTTGATTTACTTTAATCAGAGAACATAACTTTGGACCACTCAGCAGCAGTCCAGTCCTTTTAGTCTTTAGCCCAGGCGAGACGCTTCTGTCTTGTTCAAGAGTGGTTTGACACAAGGAATGCGACAGCTGAAACCCATGTCTTGCATATGTCTGTGCGTGGTGGTTCTTGAAGCACTGACTCCAGCTGCAGTCCACTCTTTGTGAATCTCCCCCACATTTTTGAATGGGTTTTATTTCACAATCCTCTCCAGGGTGCGGTTATCCCTATTGCTTGTACACTTTCTTTCTACCACATCTTTTCCTTCCCTTCGCCTCTCTATTAATGTGCCTGGACACAGAGCTCTGTGAACAGCCAGCCTCTTTAGCAATGACCTTTTGTGTCTTGCCCTCCTTGTGCAAGGTGTCAATGGTCGTCTTTTGGGCAGCTGTCAAGTCAGCAGTCTTCCCCATGATTTTGTAGCCTACAGAACTAGACTGAGAGACCATTTAAAGGCCTTTGCAGGTGTTTTTTAATTAGCTGATTAGAGTGTGGCACCAGGTGTCTTCAATATTGAACCTTTTCACAATATTCAAATTTTCTGAGATACTGAATTTGGGGTTTTCATTTGTTGTCAGTTATAATCATCACAATTACAAAAATCAAAACTCTCACCTGTCAATGCTGAGACACTTGTTTCGTCCAAAGTCATGGCAGTCTTGTACCACTTCAAAGCCTCTTTGATTCGTCCCAGCAGGACCAACTGGTAGCCCAGCTCTGTTGCCAGATCAGAATCCCCCTGGGCTTGGGAAAAGGCTCGGTCCACCATGTTGTGGGTCTGCTGAATCACTTTTTCATTTCTTCCACACTAATCAATCATAACATTAATGAAGTGTAAGTCTGGGTGTATACTGCATGCTAACCAGACATGAAATTACAAAAAGTTAAGGGTTTCCATATAAGGCAAGTTCATCATAAAACATTAAATAAAGGGGGAATTATGAATACAGTGTTGCATAAGCCAAATTGAGCTGGGCAATCTGAAAATACAAGACAACAGTAATATATGAAATCCATCTTACCACTCGTGTGAAGGCCAAGGACATCTTGTAAAAAAGCTCTGGGCTGTGAGGTTCTTGTGCGTCCAAATTGCTGACCAGGTTTGAGAGCTGGTTTGCTGACTAATAAAAAGTAAAAAGGGTTGACCGCTTGAACTGATTTTACAACAGGTTGTAGTGCAGTGTGTTTCTCAGGTTTACTAAACTGTGAGGTGATTACCTCCGCAATGTCCCCCTCTCGACATAAAGAGTGAAGAGCAAGCATTCTCAGGGCTGCTAGGTTGTTTTTGTCCCTCTGCAAGAGCCTGAAATGGGATAGAAACATTTGAAATATGGTGTTGTTTGAGGATGTCCTTCATGATGGCTTACATGCCTGACAAGAGGAAAGGGAGAGAATACAACGTATGGAAGAACGCCCACTCGGACAATGAGAAATGAGAGAAAGAGCCGGAATGCATGTGTCCTTTCCTGTTCACAGTGCTCCGGCCCAATGGCTCGGTCACGGCTCGGTTCCCTTAGAAACTGGACACACCTGAGTGATCCTCCTTTCTGCAGTTCACAGAACCTGGAAGAGTGCATCCTGACAAACGTGTGGCTCTAGCGCTTCAGCTCAAAGGCCTTTTTATGTTCCCTTGCTCTGGCCTGGGTCCAGAGGGCGAGCAGTCAGGAACAATGGCTCAGTCATTATGCCACTGGTTCCAGGCACCACGCTCCGTTTTCATTTGCACTTGAATACGGTGCCACTTGCAAAGGCTGACTGTCTCTTTCTTAATTTGGCTGCCTCTGATTGACCAAATCTAGCAATGAACGTGTTTATTTGATGCAAACAAATCTTTTCAAACTTGAAGATTCATGGCTGCTATTACTGACAATATCATTATATGATCAATGGAACAAGGAATGCAAAGGCACCTCTATAAGGGGGTGCTTTACCTCTGTGCTGCATCTATAGTTTGCTCCCAGTCCTGCAGGGCTAGAAGAAGAGTCATTTTCTTGATAAAGGCAGGGAGGAACCCAGGGAAACTAACAATCACTTGGTTGACTGTCTCCAAAGCGCCAGAATAATTCTGACGATACTCATAGTAATGTGCCTGAAAAAGACATTTTATCACACAATTTATGGATTTGATTTAAGAGCAGGACATAGACAATCCAGAACTATGGTGAAAATCATTGAGGCATACCAGCTAAGAGCAACATGAAGTATGTCACAGAGACCTAAATGGTGTCTCCAATATCTTAACGTCTTTCCCATTGTCCTTGAAGTAGAACTACTCTTTACAACACATTCAACACACATTCAAGCCCTTCTTACCTTTCCCATCAGAGAGAAAACTTCTGCTTTCTCTCTCAGGCCTTCATCAAAGTATTTCCCAGCCTTCTTGGCATATGAATCCTTACCAGAAGTCAGATCTATCCAGCCTTTAAGTATAATACCCTTAATAACAGGCACAGAAAAGTTATAAAATGACAGACCAAATGGTACATTGATTTCTACAATAGTCCACTCAGAGGTTCAGAAAATGTTTTCAAATAAAATTACAGTATCACGTAGTGTCCCAGAGTACCATAAGAGTAATTGCTTCGCATTGTTTTGAGAGGTCTCAAAACAAAGCTGTTCCTATAATTTGACAGAAACACAGGAAAAAAATGTACTTCTCTGGAACCGTTGGAGATTTTGATCATCCTCTCAACGTATTCTCTTGCTTTGTCATTGCGTCCCAGAAGCCAGAGGAACATTCCCGCATAGTACAGGCCCTTAGGTGTTGCACTTTTGCGGTCTTCTTTTACCTTGGCATCGAGTTCCTGAATGACATCTCGATCTGCAATCCACACAAATAACTTTAGCTAATATATTCCCAACTAGAATAATACCCAAATACAAATTAAAGCATGTTGGTTTACCTGGGTTTGGCCTCTTCTTTTCAGCATAAACCAGAGCCATAAATGTGCAGAGAGACACATCTCGTCTATCTTTTATTGTCTCCAACTCATGGATAGCTTCTGGAATTTGATCTAAAATGTAACATATTCATTATATATTATACAGATAGCCCTCTTTTTATTGTATTATTTCAACACATAAATGTAGCTTTTTTTTTTTTTACCTTGCATCAGTGTGCCATAGGCATGGAAAAAGCTGAAGATTGGATCATTAAATTTTCTCTGTGCCGTAGCTGCAGCATTTAAAACATGATTGAAATACTTTTCGTGGCAATAGTAGTAGATCAAGGCCTGGAAACAAAAAACCAAAATATGAAAGACAGAGTTCTGTACAGCTTTGAGGAAATGGCTTCATGAAACTAATGCTTGGAATTTATATATTTTGTTTTTCTCTATAGCAATGACTTTGGTGGTTGTTTATGTAAGCCATACCTACTAACATTGTAGTTGTTTTTGTCTATGTATTTTTTTTAAATGTTTTTTGTATGTTGCAAACTGTTGCTAGGTTGCCCCAGAGAAATATGCCTAATAAATGACTAACCTGAATTAATGGAAATATGTATAAAATGGTCAACGTCACTATATGGTCAGAAATATTCGAGTTATGCTTCTTGGAAAGTTCCATTGAAAGTTTGCCAGTGTTACTGAAATTAGGTTGCATTATGTAACATTAACCTTTGCTAATAAAGAAGCACATTCAAAACCTCCAGAACTAGGTAGCTTCCCCCTTATTCTAAGAAAATGAACCAATCCGTATATTTAGCATGCATGTCATCAAAAAACAGGGGTAGAAATATTGAACTGTGGCGTTCGAAAAGAAGAAATGAAGCAGTAGGCACCACTTCATTCTACATTTTAAATGAAGTAAACAGGCTACACTGTGGATACATTGTGATGCATTCAGGGCATAGTGAAATTGGCTACAGACTGTACAGAGCAGTGCAACACGTCAACTTACCAACGTTGATTCCTCATCCTCCAATTCTGCCATGACAATATTTCACTAATTGCAGTATTAAGGTATATGATAAATGCTTTTACTAAATACTGTAGAACGATGTACTCTCTAAGGGAAATAGAAACAGTTTCTAGCTAAAATGTTTTCGCCATCTTGAAAACAAGTAGCGTCTTTCGTTCACTTGACAACCACCGCCGCCATCTTCAAAAAGTACAGGAAGTTAAAAACCAGATGTAACACTAACGTTTCACAAGGTGGCGCAATAACCACGCTGAATATAAAATATTCTCCTTCCCACGCGATTGCTTTGGTGATTTTGTTCAATTACTTTGAAAAGTTGCTTAAAGCATCTTTAGCTTTGGTTCAGGGCGATTATGTCGAATTTTTACTTTATTTTTATCATTATACTTTTTACTCCCTCTAATGTTTCCAAATTGTGTACAGTTTCTTGGAAAACATGACACAATGTCACGGAAGGTCACTAAATTAATCTTCCGATTGTGTAGTATGCTTGAAACATTATTCTACTATGAATATACCAGGTTTTGCTTGATAGTAAGTAGAAATGCGGAAATCACCATTTATTATTTAGTTCATTGTAAAATATCGTTTTATTACGTAGCCTACTGTGGCCTTAAGCTTTTGATGTTTAGAGATGATACGATAATTTGTTCTTTCAAAATGACATCCTAGTCTATTAAACTAAAAACACTACGTGCAATATACCGAAATCTTTAGGAAGGATATTAATTAACAGGTAGGCTGTTAATTAATCTTCGTATGTCGATAATTTATGGTTCAGGTTAATAGGTTATGTAGCCTACAAATCAGGCTCTAGCTAAACGCAACGCCCACTGAATTACTTCTTGGCAATGTGGATCTGAACCGATCTCAAAACCTCCAGAAGAACAACTCCATGCGGAAAACGATTAGTCCCGGAAACCATCAATCGGTAACGGCCAGAGCAATACACATGGGTGAGGCTAAACAGAAATGTCTGGAAAACACATTGATAATGTAAGCCTATGTGGCACTTCGACTGGTGGGAATGTACGAACTATTTCCCCCATTTAGTCTGTTTAGTCATCATGATGAGCGTTTCACAGCTATTTATACTAGATTGAAACATCATTGTTCTTATTTAAATGTGTAAAAGGGCCGACTGTGCCTTTAGATGAAAAGCCGTTGGGGCGACTGGCATTTTTGCCAGCAATGTCTGGAGAAGAAGAAGCATTGTCAGCCAGGATTTCCACTTCCTGAATCAATTTAGAGTTATGAGACAAGTTATACAGTTGGATACTGAGAAATTGGGGATTGAATTAAAAGGATAACATACTGTTGAATGCACTTATTTTTAAGAAATAATGTTTATTTCAATGGACGAGGGAGAAATACATTAGTATTTGTATTGTAGGATTAGTCACCATCTGGATGTCAGTGTCTGTAACATGTTAATTAGCTAACCAACAAAAGCTGGTGTAAATTACCTGGGCTACATTGTTGTATTGAGGTGCCTCCCACACTGTTGTTTTTAGTGTTTGTGATTTTCACAGAAAACTCTCAAGTCCCAAACACATTTCAAGTCATTGCAGAGGTTTCTAGAAGTAACTATGGAATTGGGATTATTAGGAGAACTGACTCCACTGAATCAATGAACCAAATCTGAAGTTGCCTCATTGACTCAGCTGAACACCATACATCATCAGTATGTTGACCTATGTGTGTAGACTCACTCAAAAAGCCTTTGTATTAATTATAGAAGTGATCCTATTGCTTATGGCTTTGTTTTGTACAATACCCTTCATGCTGATCTCTCCTATCTGACTGAAATGTGGTCAGGCATGAAAACGAGTAGTTGGTTATTGCATTGTTTTCAATCATCAGTGCAACTTCTAAAGATACATTTTCATAAATGCCACCAGTTAGATGACAAAATATAACAAATAAATGACATTTTGGTGTAAAACACATTAGTACAGTGTTTTTCATCGGGGTGTTAACTGTTTTGAAAACGTGGATTCTGCATGGACAAAAGTGTTGAGGTGGTCGAGAAAAAATGTGTAACATGATACATGCTCATGGTGTTTATGAACGTTCCCATTCAAAATGAGATGTCTTTCCATGTCCTCGAAATTGTGATCTCATTTAAAAACTGTCCACTAGGGGCAACAGTGTGTAATGCAGTGATGTAGGGTGCAGCTTGTTAGGGCGTTGGGAATGGCTGCTAGGCAGACATTTAACTGGTGCTTAAACAAGAATCAACTTCCCTTATGCTCCATGGTTTTTGATTTTCCTTTTCAGTTTTATTCTCAATTCGTGCAAATTCTTTGTCACTCTTTAAATTGTTTGGGAATAGGCCTATTTAGGTCTAATAACGTGTTGATCATTTAGGCTCCATAGCAATTTACAGTCAGTGGATTTAACTAAAGTAGATAAACAAACACAACACCATCATAGCTGGCAAAAAATAAAACAGTTACTGAGAACGTTGATTTGTCCTTACAAATGTATTTTTCATGTTACAAAGCCTGAGAGGACAGGCCAACAAAAAGATCAAAATAGTTATTCAGCCATCGGTGACTGGCTGCTATTCATAGGGGTGAAATCTGTATCCCACAGGATACTTGAAATTATTATGTCTATGATGACAGTCATAGCACGCTGGACAAACTCCCTTGTCCCCATTAGTTTCTTTCGCGTACGATGGAAATATATTCACATCCATTCAGTGATAATTGGTGGTTCAGTGTTACACAACACATACACTGACTGTGTAATCAAAACCCCTTGATGTCTGGGCAGCACTGACTCCATGGTAGCGGCGTCCGGTGCCCAGTGTGAATGGGGCACAGGCAGCTGTCCCAAGGGAGACCTTTCCATCCATTGTCAGATACTATTTAACACAAGCACTGACACATAATCATTACTCTCTGCAGCACACATCAATGGAAGAGTAAATCAGGTTGCTATTTAGCTCTGAGCATGGGCAACTGTGGTAAATGGCTATGCGACCCTTTAGCATATGTTCCCCTTTAACGTAGTACCCACTTCATTGTGACCTTACGGGAATTGCCGGTAACAATTACTGATCTTTAAAGTCTGAATTAGATATGCACACCCGTGCACATAAATGGAGGTGTGAATGTTTTTCTTTAACTAAATATTTGTAGAAATGCCCTCATAAACACACCTGAATAGAAATGGTGTACCCGTTATTGTGAAATCTTACTGTGAGAAAAAGCAGGATGTTGTACTTTAGCTCCTAAAAAGAACACATTAGAAAACCTGTTAGAAGATACGGCCTGTGAATGGGAAGTGGCGGGTATCCTGACCACTTCCATTGCGGTTTCTCTTTCTAATATGCTACTTATTGACGAAGCGTCCCACTCAATAACATGCATAGCACTTTTGGCTAATGTACAATTTTATGATGCTGTTTTACGACCAACCCTTCATGAATCATTTTAAACTAAAATACTTTATCATATAGTCCTATTAATTAACATTGCAGTGGGTTGATTTAGATTTTTTTGGTGTAATTTGGGGAAGGACATGCATTACATCTCCATTGTGTCAGTCTGGAGTTGCAAGCATAATATCTGACTATTACTAACCATGTTTGTTGATAGTAGCCTTAATGAAGCATATTATCCCGCAGGTGGGTACAATCAGGCACCATTACTTGAGGCTCATGACATTGGGTATCCCAGATAACCAGGCTGACATAATTGTTATGCACTCATGTCTTCATGTCTGCTTAAGTGTTTAGTCAGCATTTTTTGGGAGTTGGTGGACTCCAATCATTATCTATAGCTAATGGGAATCTCTTCCCTGTCAAGAAGACAAATCTATCCATATATACACCAATGAGCCAAACATAATGTCCACTCACAGGTGAAGCGAATAACAT
Source organism: Esox lucius (assembly GCF_011004845.1). Lineage (NCBI taxonomy): Eukaryota > Metazoa > Chordata > Actinopteri > Esociformes > Esocidae > Esox > Esox lucius. The sequence goes on from NC_047584.1 coordinate 17,970,581, forward strand.
TGATCATCTCCTAATAAGGACACATATCTAAGTCTGGCTAGATGGGGTGCTCCCGGTCAGCAGTGGTGAGTACCTTCCGACAGTGGTCCGAGGAGGCACAAACCGGCGACAGGGTGTTGGGCGCCCAAGGCTCATCTACGCACGAGAACAACGAAGGCTATCGCATCTGGTCCAAACCGACAGAAGGTCCACTGTGGCACAAGTCACAGACCATTTTAATGATGGTTATGGGAGGAGTGTCTTACAACACACAATGGATCGCACCCTAAATTGTTTAGCGCCATGCGGAGGACCTACAGCGTATTAGGCAGGTGGTTGTAATGTTTTGGCTCATCAGTGTATTAGTGTAAGTAAATATTATTTTAATGTAGTGTGCCTCTTTTGAGACATCGGTATGTCTTCACTACCATATTCTGTTCTCATACACAGATGGCCAGGATCACAGAAAACTCGGTTGGGTTTGCCCTCCAGATAGATTGGCATTTTGACATGTGGCCATGTGACGGAGGTGGGGGTGGGGGGAGGAGGGGGGGGGGGGTTGCCAGGGCACAGAGTAACAAGGAACTAGCTGATCAGTCACACACAGGAGCTCTGATGTCAGGTTGCTGGGCAACTGGCAAGGAGAATCTACAACATGACTCCTCATTTTAATGGCCCACCAATAAGAGCTTCCAAAACCTTGACACTGTTTTCATCAGGGGGGCTTTGTGATCCGTTTAGGCATGGAATAGATTTAGTAACACTCTGCCCCTAGTCTAGGGACCAGCCTATTTAGCCAAACGTTAAAGCATGACATGGAGTTGAATGACAGCTTAACAGACTGGTTTGCCCATAATCCTCTCATTGACAATGAACAATGCAGCTGTAACATAGATCCTAGAAGTGCATTTGAATTTGATGCATTTTCTAATGCATTGCCCCATCCACTGTTGTGACAAAAAAGCTTTTTCTGAGCTGACATGAGAATTAATAAAAATAAAAGCGAATGCATGAAAATGCAAGCCTTATTGTTGCATGTCTTACAAAGCCAGGCCGATACAAAGTCCACTCAATGAAATCCCAAGGATTGGCTTTGTGCATACTTACTGTACAATCACTTCAATTGAGAAATGGATTGACAGTGCTAATCAACACGTTGCTACAGTCTTCCTGTTCACTGCGATGATCCAGAAAGATCAGCCCCAGGTGAAAGCCATGCAGTGTTTGGGCTTGAATCAATTATTCATCGAATATTCCACCCACTCAAGATTTGAATTGCCTCCAACAGCAGTAACAGTTGAACCACTCAGAAAGCAGATTATTCCATCCTGACAAGATTTTGTATTGTTATGCTACCAAATAAGAACCCCAAAAATACTGTAACTCAATAGACCGGAAACAAATGATTCTGCAAACAAACTTCTGAAAGACATTCGAGGGGAGGGGGCACGGGGGATTGGGTGTCCACTGAATGCTGTCAAACAACATAATCGTGTTCTAAAAGACAACCACCATAAGTGCCCCAGAAAACGCTGAATAAAATACTGAACGTACGCACACCAATGTAGGAAAGGGATAAACCAGAAGAACCAAAGCATTCTATAGTCTGGGATTAAAGAACTGCAGGTCGGCTTGTCTCTTTCCAGCATTTAGCCTAGTTTCTTTCCAGGTAAAACCTTTGAAAATGTAATCTTCACTTTTTCTCATACGCAGACTATGGTATTGAGTTGTTCTATAGGCCTGCTCATTTGTGTCCAGTGTTTAAACCAGAGAAAAATATATATTTTTAAATCCCACAAACAGAAAATTGCTTGAGAATTAGGTTTTGTACTGGACAAACAGAATTGAACAGAAGGTTGAGCTGGCCAAGTAGTCAATCTACTCACATTACTATTTTATATTACTGATATACACCTACACTATCTTGTTGTTGAGGATTTACTCGCACCATTCCTAAACAGAAACCCTGCTTATTAACCTACTTAAGTAATTACGTTTTTTAAAAGGAAATCTATATTACTCATAGGTACAGTGGATATAAAAATCTACACACCCCTGTTAAAATGCCAGGTTTTTGTGATGTAAAACAATGAGAAAGATAAATCATCATTCCACTTTTAATGTGACCTATCATGTGAACAAATCAATTGAAAAACAGAAATCTTCGAGGGGGAAAAATTTAAAATAAAAACCTTACAATAACCTGGTTGCATAAGTGTGCACACCCTCTTATTACTGGGGAAGTGGCTGTGTTCAGAAATAACCAATCACATTCAAACTTATGTTAAATAGAAGTCATTACACACCTGCCATCATTTAAAGTGACTCTGATTAATCACAAATAAAGTTCAGCTGTTGTAATAAGATGTTCCTGACATTTTCTTAGTTGCATCTCAGAGCAAAAGCCATGGTCCGCAGAGAGCTTCCAAAGCATCAGAGGGATCTCATTGTTGAAAGATATCAGTCAGGAGAAGGGGAAAAAAGAATTTCCAAAGCATTAGATATACCATGGAACACAGTGAAGACAGTCATCATAAAATGGAGAAAATATGGCACAACAGAGACATTACCAAGAACTAGACGTCCCTCCAAAATTTATGAAAAGACAAGAAGAATACTGGTCAGGGAGGCTTCCAAGAGGCCTACAGCAACATTAAAGGAACTGCAGGAATTACTGGCAAGTACTGGCTGTGTGCTATGGGTAAGGGTGGCAAGACAGAAGCCTTTTCTTGCAAAGAAAAACATCCAAACCCGGCTGAAATTTGCAAAAACAAACACCAGGTCACCGAAAAGCACATGGGAAAATGTGTTCTGGTCTGATGAAACCAAGGTTGAACTTTTTGGCCATAATTCCAAAAGGTATGTTTAGCGCAAAAAACAACACTGCATATCACCCAAAGAACACCATACCCACAGTGAAGCATGGTGGTGGCAGCATCATGCTTTGGGGCTGTTTTTCTTCAGCTGGAATGGGGGCCTTAGTCAGGGTGGAGGGAACTATGAACAGTACCAGGCAATTTTGGCACAAAACCTTCAGGCATCCATTAGAAAGATGAAGAGGAAGTTCAACTTTCAGCACAACAACCAACCAAAGCACACATCCAAATCCACAAAAGCATGGCTTCACCAGAAGAAGATTAACATTTTGTAATGGCCCAGCCAGAGACCTGAATCCAATTGAACATCTGTGGGGTGATCTAAAGAGGGCTGTGAACAGGAGATGTCTTCGCAATCTGACAGATTTGGACTGCTTTTGCAAAGAAGAGATGTGCCATGCTAAAAGACTCAAAAAGACAGTGCTGTAATAAAATCAAATGGTGCTTCAACAAAGTGTTAGTTGTATTATTGTTTTTTTTCCTCAAAGATTTGTTTGTTTTTCATTTGAATTGTTCATGTTATAGGTCACATTAAAGGTGGAAAAGGTTCTGAAATTATTTATCTTTGTCTCATTCTTTTACATCACAAATTTTAACAGGTGTGTGAATTTTAACAGGTGACTTTTATATCCACTTTATGTGGATAGTTGATGTGATGTGGCCTTTTTGTGGTTCTGAGCGTCAAACACAAATATACACAATTTCAATTTATCAAAAAAACTTTTTATATGTTCAGAACATGAATTTTTTCAAAAAAAATTTAACCAAACATGAAAAAGCCAATGCATGTTTCATAAAGTTTAAACTTGAATAAAACTAAGGAAAAGATATGCAACACTCCTCAATGAAGTACAGAATGATAACAGATGTTTATTTGTGAAGTTGATATTTTCCAAGTCCAGGCTTAATGTTTTGAGTCAGCTCTGATCAAAAAGATGTTTTCCCAGAAATGTATATCATATGGTGTGACACTATATTGTTATATTTAAACAGGCAATTGTTTATAGACCCTTGGGGAGGAGAGGTCCTTGTTCAACCAGGAAGTACTGAAAACACCTCAGTAGGACATGGAAGGGTTATAATGTGAGTTGTCGCTTGTAATTTTTTCAATAAATCAAATATTTTTGTCACTCCCACTTCAGTACTCTTTCCCAGTGTCTTTTAGTGTGATGCTTTTCACGTAAAAATACCGAAGATAAATAACTTTTTTGTCATTATTTCTTTTAAATCAATGTTACCATGTTGCAGTGGGAATGCTGCTAGGATGCTAGCGCATAACCACAAGACCCAATCTTTGGGTGCATGAAACCTCATATGGTGTGACACTTCTTATGATCCATTTGTCACACCAAAATGTATTTTCCTATAGCCTTGAATGCCTTGCTAATCCAAGTGTTATTTTCTTTTAACTTACCTCTCGCAGTCAAAGTAGGCTATTATTTTATATTAGGGCCCATTGAAGAAGACTGTACCTAAATCATTTGTTTATATGACTGATTTGCTTAAGGGTAGTTATGAGTAATCAATACTTTCCAGTAGTTAATATTCAACTGACTTAACTGTAAACAATTACTTGTGATACTATTCTTTATTAGTGTGTTACGCACTACAAATATGGTTCTTGACTAGTCCTGTGTCCAATAACCAAGTGCTATACAATGTTTAGTGGCACAATGTTTCACACCATTGTGTAATTGTTCCTAGGACAGTTTGTATTGATAAATCATAATCTCAATGGAACACATGTAAAATAGTATCAACAAGAGACACAAGCATTTTGATTAAAAACAGGGTTTGTCGGAATTGAAAGAATGACTTGACTTGTCTGCTTGATGATTAAGAAAAATAATACAAAATGTAATGAATTTTCACAAGGAAATGCTGAATTTCAAGATAGTAATGATAAATAATAAGATAAAGTGAGTTTCTTAAGAAAAATATACCCCATTTCCATATACAGTAACTTTCATGTCACATCATATGATTCTGATTCCATTACTAAATCTTAAAGCCCACCAATATCTGAAATAAACAAAACCTATTTTTCAGGCTTATCTGTCAACCACCCATGCATATATGTAATTTCAAGTATTGTGTCATAGAAATCTGAAAAGACTGGGCAGTTACTTTAAATATCTGCTGGAGCAGAACAAGTGAAAGACATTCTGATTAACAACAAGGTAACCGCCATAATGGAAACATACACTAACCAATCAACTGAGTCTAACTAACAACTTGGGGAGCTCTGATATCCAATAACTAGATTATTCCTAGTAGCAATTGTTCCAATGGACTGCACTAGGAAATGCCCAGGTGATTCTTATTAGGGATCCTATTAGCATATTTTAGGTTTCAAAAGCTTGTAGCAAAATCCAGTTAATTAACAATATCCAGTGATTTTTTTTTCCCCAGAGATCAAATTTTCTGTTTTGCAAGTCCAATCGTGTCTCATGAACAAGCCTCTAAGTCCTGAATCCTACAAGCCACAAATCCTAATTTTGTATTTGGAGTCCTAATGTTAATAACTATGTTTAATGCTAAATTCAATAAAATGTTGTCTCCTAGGTGGGCCAAATATCTCTCAAATAATAGTCAAACATCCAAGATTTTTTTGATGAGGCATTTGCTTTTGACACTTCCTCTTTGCAATCCCTAGTGAAAGAAAGAGTGAGAAAGTGTTCTCCAATCAGAAGTTGTTCAGCGTTAAGTGCTCATTAGAGTTTGGCATGATAAATGATCACTTAAAGAAATTCGTCCAGTCTGCATCTGAAGTGGGACTAATGCTGATTGTGGTCTTGGTGCAATAACGATGGTCAAAGTCCTTGAAAGGGAGACTGGAAAGGCTTTAGGCCTAATGCTTTTGCAATTATGTGGTTAGTTGCTTGAGAAAACACACACAAAAACACACAAAAAAGGATGCTCTCTTTAAAAAAAAAAAAAATTGTATTGTATAGAATGATGAACAGTGCTTAAATGTGTTTCCAGAATATCCTGCTTCATTTCCTGTTCAAAATGGTAATTTAATACAACACACAATGCAGAAATTAGAAAGCACTTACATATAATGAAACCTAATAAAACTTCCCACAAATGACAGCGTGCTGGTGGCCGCTTGTCTCCATAACACATCATTGCCTAATTGAGCAACGCTGACAAGGATGTGGGAACACTAACCAATTCCCGGTAACATGGTCACGATTCAGACCCAACTTTAATGCTCAGAAAGCAAGATCCAGTCTAAAGGTTTCCCATGTCTGTTGTACTGCTAGTCAGCACTCAATTCCAATAGAAAAAGTAATGTTTTGTGAAACAGAGTCACATCTTTGGAATTGAAAATGAATCCCCTTATACTGTTTAACTATAATTTGTCCACATTCCTAACAATGCTAAAGTAAAGGTTGGGGGACAAGGGCACAGCTGCCGGCTTCCACCACTATTCATTCAACCAGAAGCCCCAGGTCAAACAGAGCCAGGCAACCTTGAAATATAGCTCTTATTTATATTGCAGAGTTGGCTGCAGACTTTAAGCTATTCCCCAATCTTAAAACATGAGTAAATGCTAGATGTTTACACCACTCAAGGGAAAAAGAAAGACAAGATAAAAACATAATAAAAAAATAAATGAAAAACTGAAGCTTTTATAACATAATGCTATAATTTCATTTTTTAAGAGCAGTACATCAGTGTCTTAGGGCGTTCCAGTGGTCTAAGCCAAGTAATACCACTACATTACAGGTTTGATTCCAGCATACTGCTATTTCAGCACTCAGCCTCTATTCAGAACACTCTCCACTAACGTTTTCTCTGATAATGAAAGGATAACATGTCCGAAACTAAGAAATAAATAAAAAAAGAGAACAGTACATCACAGGGTTGAGGAAGAGTTACAATATTCAGAGGCACTTAACAGCAGTATCCCGTGTCCACAGTGAAACTGGAAATGACAAGGACGAATACATTTATTTCCGTGAAATACCCAGGCAAAACAGAACAAAACAACAATGAAATAAATACATTAAGGTTGCCTACATATAGCACATTGAAGTTTATGTTCATTCTTCGACATTGTTGAAAGCTTTGGGATTTAGTTTCAGGTCCTAGTCTATGTACTGTACTAACATTATACTACATAGTACGATTTTGAAATCATTCTTTACTTTAAACGTATTTAATATTCTTTGGTTTTAATCTAGGTCTATTGTTTTCGCGATGCCTTTCGAGACATTGATTTTGAGACTTATAAGCCTATCGCCCAGCAACATACAACAGTTGACATTGCACGATTTAGTGGTACTATACCTAAAGCATAAAAAAAATTCCCAGTTCAATGAGGGTCTTAGAGAATGATAGTCCTCTAGTGTCCAAAGGCTCTTTCAGAATCCAAATGGGTGGGAGTTTAGGTGAAGCTGCACTGTGGGCAGCTAAAATGGCTTTGCAGCTAATGTGAGCTTCCACTGGAAGCCATTGGAGTTACCGCAGTGAAATAAATCCATTATTAATAAATTATGAATTGATTGAAATTCTACTGTAAATTGTAGACAGTAAACATCTAGAAACAAATACAAAAACATGCAAGACTTCTGTTCATTATCATGTGAGGCTGTACATCTGGACCTCAATAGCTTAAAATGGTATTTCACAATTTTATTTTAAGTTGATTACTAGTGCTGTATTAAAAAGTCATGAATGAATAAATAAATGCAATGGAACAAATTAATATTATACAGACATATCTGAGGTACATGTATTCTTTATTCTTTTGGCTTTTCAGTTAGATGGGTTATAGCAATATGGTCCATGCAGTTTACTCCTGTCCTACAAGCAGTATGCATATAAAAGATGAGAACAGTTAAATGTTATGTAATAAGAACATTCAGTGTACACATGTATAAAACATTATATTTATGTTATGAATGTTTTTATTACATGCATACTATACTCCTAAGTATACTTTTAACATTTTAATTACATACACAATTAATAGCTTATACAGAGGGAACAGAGGACATAAAAATGTAAACAAAGTGCTGTCACACTATCTTTGAGATAATCATAATCATAAGTGAATTAACCATATTTTCCATCTTAGATATTTATTATGATAAAGCATGTGAGGTCAACTGTGATCACAGTTGACAAATTACACAAAACAATGTGCCAAAAACAAAAAAATACACTTCCCCTCACTAGATCACATGGGGAGTTTTACAATGAAAGAGTGAAGTGAAGCTTAAATAAGAAAAGTGTCTATGGTGCAGATGATGTGGCATATTACAGAGCAAATAATTTACAAAAAGGTTATATAGTACAAAGAACAGTGGTTATATAACATATTTCTATAGACAATGAATGAAGTCTAACCATATGATGTGGGAGATGCTGTGTAGGGGCTCATGCCTCTTCTCACAACCTTCTGCTAGAAGCTTCAAACTTTCATCTCTCTGCCAATATCTAGCAGCGGATGCAGAATATACACAGGATTGGATTATATTATATATATATATATATATATATATATATATATATATATATATATATATATATATATATATATATATATATATATATACATACATACACACACACATATACATATATATGTGTGTGTGTATATGTATGTATAATATATATATATATATATATATATATATATATAAATAACAATTTGTATATGTATATAGTCTATCAAATAGCATTAACAACGTCATATATTCCATTATACAAGAAATACCCCATAATATATAAAATATTTTTGTATATTTAATATAACATAGAATGTGTACGTACAGATACATCCATAACAAAAGAAAATACTTTGGGAAGTGAGGAAAATATAAGGTACACATTAAGCAATGTGGATTTTGGTAAATGACAAGGAAGTTTTCAAACACTGATCAGTGACTTATGCAGAGTTTTTGCTTCTAGAATGCCTCTCTACTGAATACAGTGTTCTGACTGTCCTTGACACTATTTGACACAACGGACACTGTTGGTTGCTTTGACATTCTGCCACTGGTAGGATAGCTGAAGACAACATAAGCATGTCTTTCTATAAAATGCAGTTAGGTCCCAGAATAATTGGACACTGACCCAAGTTTTGTCATTGTTTACCAAAATGTTTTCAAGTTACGGTTAAATAATAAATATGGGCTTAAAGTGCAGTCTCTCAGCCTTAATTTGAGGGTATTCACATCCACATTGGAGGAAGGGTTTAGAAATTACAGCTCTTTAATATGTAGCCCCCCCCTTTTTTAGGGACCAAAGGTAATTGGACAACTGACTCAAAAGTAGGTATGGGCTATTCCTTTGTGATTTCTTCATCAATTAAGCAGGAAAAAGGTCTGGAGTTGATTCCTGGTGTGGCATTCACATTTGCAAGCTGTAGCTGTGAACCCACAACATGTGGTCAAAGGAGGTCTCAATGCAAGTGAAACAAGAAAAGTCCATCAGTGGCCAAATCAACAGTTTGGTACATTCTGAGAAAAAAAGAACACACTGGTGGTGGATGAAAGACAACAGTGGTGGATGATCATAGGATCTTTTCCATGGTAAAGGAAAACCCCTTCAGAACATCCAGACATGGTGGAGGCAGTGTGACGGCGTGGGCACGCATAGCTTCCAATGGCACTGGGTCACTAGTGTTTATTGATAATATGACAGAAGGCAGAAGCAGCCAGACAAATTCTGAAATGTATAGGGATATATTGTCTGCTCAGATTCAGCCAAATTCAGTGAAGGTGATTCGATGGCGCTTCACTTTACAGATGGACAATGATAGAAAACATACTCTGAAAGCAACCCAGGAGTTTTTTAAGGCAAATAGGTGGTAGATTTTGCAATGGCCGAGTCAATCACCTGATCTTAACCTGATCGAGCATGCATTTCACTTGCTGAAGACAAAACTTAAGGCAGAAAGGCCCACAAACAAAAAATCTGAAGACAGCTGCAGTAAAGTCAAAGCATCACAAAGGTGGAAACCAAAACATTTGGTAATGTCCATGTGCTCCAGACTTCAAGCCGTCATTGCCTGCAAAGCATTCTCGACGAAGTATTAAAAATGTATTAAAAACTTTTTATTGATGATTGTGTTAATTTTTCCAATTACATTTGAGCCCCCGAAATAAGGGGACTGTGTATGAAAATGGTTGCGATTCCTAAATGTCTTCAATTAAAGCTGAAAGTTTGCACTTCAATTGCATCTCAGTTGTTTCATTTCAAATCCACTGTGGTGGCGTACAGAGCCCAAATTATGAAAATTGTGTCAGTGTCCAAATATTTCCGGACCTAACCGCAGGTACAAGCTGGACAGAAGACCTGGACTGTGAATACTGTGTGTATTAGCTTTGTGATTTGGCTGTAAAGCTTAATGTATTCAGTATTGTATTGTTGCTTCTGATGAGTAAAAACAGGAAATCACAATGCATTACTAGAGCGTGTTTCACATTGGTCGATCTTATTGTTCTTAAATGGATAGTAAACAATGTTGTCTGTAGTTGTATTTGGACATGTGCTGATGAATATTGTTCTCTTATTGACTAGTATTGGTAAGAAGAAACATTGAGTGTTAACAATTTTCTTTAATCAAAGTACAACCTCTTTTGACATCAAGTAGAACGAGAAATATTTTTGATGGCGGCGTGTGAAGCGACATGCATAACCATGAGTGAGCATTCCATCCTACACTTCAAAAAAACTGCACTGCAGCAATAATGATCATCATGAGTTGTCAAGTCGTACTAACATGTCAAGTGAACAACAACAACAACCTTCTAAGCAATACATGAAACCCCTCTTTTTGCAGAAAAAAATGTTTACAAAAATAGTACATGATCAACCTATGAATTTAAAAAAGAATATGATTAAAAAGAAGACTCTGTAATAAAAATAAGTTATTAAATAATATGGCAGTTATAACTATTCTTTGTCCTCACACAGTCCTGAGCCATACCACTTTACAGCCTAAGAATGTGAGTCACTACCTCATTTAACGCACCAACAAGACATTTAGACTCAGGTAAGCATGGTCAATTTGGCATAGGTATCCACACCAAAGAAGAGGCCCACTTGACACATTGGTCAGTTCCAAAGAATTTAAAAGAAATTGTCCAGGAATGAAATGTCCATGTTCCATTTTTCCAAAATCCATTTACTTCCTTTTCTCCTTTATCTCTGTCTCTCTCTCATCCGTTTCATATTTGTTTCTCTGTAGCTTTGTTACACTGTCATATGATGGGGGAGATGCTGTGGAAGGGGTGATATCAGTTCTGTCTGAAGTAGAGATCTTGTTCAATTTGTTTATTACCAGAACATCTTTATCTAGAACCATCCCTCCCCTCTGCATCTTCTTGTACCTAATAGATTTCTGTTTAATAAAACGCCTGAACATATACTTTCTAAAAGCTCTCTGTATGACCAGGGCAGAAATGTCCTCTTGTTTGCGACGCAATGTGGTGGTGATGGGTTCATAGGATACCTTAGAGGGGTTGGATGCCATAAAGCGCTCCTCCATTTGACCCCTGAGGATATCAAGGCCTTCGCCCTCACCCAAGACACGCTTGGTGAAGGCGAACAGGATGTCTAAGCAGTGGATGCGCTCTCCACTCACCATGGGTAAATCCATGGAGATCAGCTGGAGGTAATTCGGCTTAGAAATGCGTAGTGGGGGTTCCAGGGCATCTGCAAAATCTGACAGCTTCTCGTACTCCATGAACTGTGAGGCCCGCGGATCGAACTTTTCCCAGACCTCGTAGAACATCTCAAAGTCATCCTCACTCAGGGGCTCAGCGCTCTCCTCAGTGGCCACACTGAAGTTCTCCAGGATGACGGCGATGTACATGTTGACCACGATGAGGAAACAGATGATAATGTAGCTCACAAAGAAGATGATAGCAAAAGTGGGGCTTCCACAGTCTCCAGTGTACTTGCTGCCTGGGTGCTCCTTGCTGACGTCGCAATCAGAGTTATTGTTGTTGTTGAGGAGGGGTGCCAGAAGGAGGTCCCAGCCCCCCGACGTGGTGATCTGGAACAGGCAGATCATGCTGTTGCCAAAGGTCTCAAAGTTGAACATGTCATCAATCCCAGACTCTTTTTTGACATAGGCAAACCTTGACATGGCAAAGATTGCAAAGATAAACATCACTAGGAAGAGCAGAAGACCAATGTTGAACAGGGCAGGAAGTGACATCATAAGCGCAAACAAGAGTGTGCGAATTCCCTTGGCGCTCTTGATCAGGCGAAGGATGCGGCCTATTCGGGCCAATCGAATTACTCGGAATAAGGTCGGTGAAACAAAGTACTTCTCTATTATTTCAGAGAGAAACATACCTGAAAGGACAAAGCAGAATTATGCAAAAGAATCTCCAAAGTGTACTCTCACATAGTCTAACAGGCAAATAGTCGACAATCTCACCTATTATCGATAAGATAACCACGATAAAGTCAAATACATTCCAACCAATTGTGAAGTAGTATTGGCGTAGTGAAACCATCTTCAGAATGCACTCCCCGGTGAACAAGATAACAAACACCAGGTTGATTTTGTAGAGAATCGCCTTTATATTGTCGTCCTGATCATCCGTCTCCACCATCATGGTGACCATATTAAGGCATATAAGAATCATGATGACAATGTCGAAGGCTTGCTTTGTAATACAATCGAAGACAAATCCTTGCAACTTGTTCTGGAGGGAACATAAGAATTAAGCATTTTCAGACACCAGGAAGTAAAAAGAGGATTCACAAAGGGGCACTACAGAAAAAGAAATATTATTTCAAATGAAATGTGATGTTACCAAATGTAAATATCTGGTTTTGGAACACTATCTTAAATGGTCCTTACTAAATATTTTAATGTACTGCTAGCATAAATACAAGCATAAATGACCAGAAAACATCTGCAGATCTGTAATGTTATAAGTGAATGTTTCAAATATTTTTGCCTGAGCTATTCCCCATTTAAACTTTCCCACCGGTCCTTCTATTAATTTGCATTGACGTGTAGTCTCCTCACACTCACTTTAGACAACTGCCCCCCTACTCTAAACCACCCTAGACTAGCTAATACCATCCCAGTATTGTTCGGTATGGGTAGAGAAGGATACAAGTCCTATAATTGTTTAAATTCTTTTGAGGCAGGGTTCTACACAGCAACTCTTAAAGGGGAGTAAAATTGTTAAAGAGTGGTTTCACTTTACCGATGGCCTGGGTATAGGCTTTTGGGGTTTCTTTGAGCCAAGCTTCTTCATAGCATTGTAGTATTTTTTCTGTTCTTCTGTCATAAAGATGTCTTGACCTCCAAAGTAAAAAGGTAACACAGGTCTAGTTAAATTCCTACATACAGTCTCTATTTATCCATTATTGGATGAAAAAACCCACACTACAATAAATCTGGGAACATATAAGCATTTATCATGGCATGAACACAACAGGAATACTTATCTTTTTCTTTTGCTGATTGAAGTTGTCTATAATGACACCAATGAAGAGGTTGAGCGTGAAGAAGGATCCAAATATGATGAATACCACAAAGTATATATACATGTACAGATTGACTTCATAGTCAGGTTGATCATCCAACTGCAACATAATAGCATAGGACATCAAAAAACAGCAACATGGCTATGTACACTATGTTCATTATTCATCTGTAATAAAGGTGCTTCTAAAAATTATTACATTGCGAGAGTCCACAGCTGAATACATGATGTCCATCCAACCTTTGAATGTAGCCTAATGAAAGTCGGGAAAATGTTACAAATGTTAACATACTAGTTCAGAAGGACATTGCGCCCAAACCAACGTGTCTGCCAATGCTGAATTTAAAATTGAAAACTTTTGGATCCACTCATTTTAGAAAATGTTAATCTAATATTTCTGGTGGAAGACCAGCTCACCACTTGCAACAGTGCCAGATAGCCTGCTCCCACATTATCAAAGTTGATCTTGACGTTCTTCCATTGGCCATCTGTGGAATTCTGACATTGTGCCTTGTTAGCCACCTTTGTGACTTCGAAGCGTTCATTTGTGGTCTTGTTGACACAATGGTGGTATTTCCCCGCAAACAAGTTGACGCCCATGATGCTAAAAATTAGCCAGAAGATGAGACACACCAGGAGTACATTGAAGATGGATGGGATGGCACCAAGAAGAGCATTGACCACCACCTGTAAGGACACACATTGCCAGCCACAATCTCAGATGTAGGGCGATAGACAACAGCATTGGATAAGGATGATCATTTTCAATACTGAGTAAAACATGTTAACTTTGACTGGTGATGGTGAGAAAAGGAAAACACAAGAGTGAAATTTTGAAATGCCAGTGCATAACCAAAGCTCAACACAAGTATCACTAACACCACAGCCTGTTAATGACAATAACAACAGTCAGGGAAGAATGGAAGGAGATTGGAAGGAGAAGATTAGGAAAGTGTATTTGCAAAGGAGATACTGCAAAGGAATTACAACTGGGCTGCAGTATGAGAAAAAAACAAAACTGAAAAAACCTTGTAGAAGCGGGATGAAGTCACATAACATGTTTACTGTAAATAAAAAACAACACAAAAATAAAGTGTTCACGTTAAAGGCAGTATCCAAAAACAGTACAGTTTCAGAGAATAACAATCAAAGAGCCAGTGAAGTAATGAATAGTCGGTCATGCAGATGGGAGAATTCAGTGAAAGCCAGATGAAGAGGGTCCCATTGTCACAGTAGTATTGCAAGCACCTGATCAATAAGAGCAACATATATTATACCAGTCAACAGCCATACCCCAAAATATCACATCAGAATCCAAACCCCTGCTGGACCTAGGTTTGAACAGTGAGAGTATTGTAGCTGCCAAGACGTACGGTAACTTTGTTAACATTTTGTATAAATAAATATCAAGTGAAAGCCATTTTCCACATGTTTCATTGATTCTTTTTCAATTACACTGACATCCTTTGCTGAGTGCGCTTGACCTGAAACCTGAGCGAGACTGGGTGGTAACATCCTGAATACACAGGAAAATGAGGATCAGGAGAGGAAAGGTATCTCTCAATATACATGCGTGGAGTGAGTGTTTTCTACGTTCTCCAGCTGCTGGGTTGCTGCGGGCTTTGGTTTGACAAGTGAGCTGTATTGAGGTCTACTGTGAGGCAACAGGCCTGGCCTCTGATCTTCTGACTCTTACCCTCATGCCCTCGAAGCGGGAGAGCGCTCTCAGAGGCCTTAGCGCTCGGAAGGTTCTCAGTGTCTTGATAGCACCCAGATCAGAGTAGCCCATGGCGTTGGCCACAAGGCTGACAAGAGAGACCTATAAACACAATGATGTCATATTTTTTTTAACCTAGGAAATAGGCAGCACAGTTGCATACACCAGTGGTTCTCAAACATCCCTTAAAGGAACCCCATACATTTCACAATTGTGTTGTAGATTAGGGCTAGCTAAGCTGATTCACCTATTCAAGTGCTTCATGATAAATAAACATGCTCAGACAGGAGTTTTAGTTCTGGAATACATTAAATATATCAAAAAGTTAGGGTGTCCAGTGGATGAGAACAACTGACCAATAGTACACCACTAGCATAATATAAAATGTCAAGGCAATGTCTCAAAGCAAGCTAATTGTGAACATTGCCAGGCTATGCACTTTATATCATGTGAATTTTTTTTTAAAAGAAGACCTACATCAACAATGAGGAAGTCTAACCAGCACCATGCATTGGTGAAGTACTTGGCAAATCCATAGGCCACCCACTTCAGCAACATCTCCAAGATGAAGATGTAGGTAAAGACTTTGTCTGCAAATTCCAACACTGTCTTAATAGTCTTCCTCTGTTCGATGTAGATGTCCTCAAATGCCTTGGTGGAAAAACAAAACAATCTGATTATCACTTCCAATACACAACATTTATCTCTCACACTGCAGCCATTTCAGGGCAGTAATTAGTTAATACTGTGTCAAGGGAACACAATAGCAAATGACACCAGGGTTTATATAACAGCTCTGGAAAAACTTCAGAGACCACTCAAAACATTTCTTAAATCAGCTTCTCTACATGGCAGGCAGTCTGTTAAATTCCAACACAGATACACCTAATTTTACTTAATGAGGTACTGATTAGGTCATTACCAGCAGGTGATTACCTGCTGCTGCCACTGTTTTACATTATTTTTGTGGGTTGTCGTGTTTTCTAGGACTGATGTCGTGGTTGAGGGTCAATTTGAGTTGCGTTTGTTTTTTATATATTATTGTAGTACAATACTTTTCTTATTCTGAAATCTCATTGGGCTGGTTTTTCTTAAGGTAGACGCTCATCAAGCAGGTCCGGTTTGCAAGCAGCAATCAAGGTCATCGTGTACGCCAACGAAAGTGAATGTTGATTACTACAGTCATATTAATTGAACGATTACAAAGAAAACAAATTCCTTTGTATGGCTTGCAGCAGATCTGGAGAAGGTCTGTATGGAAGAGTGGGCCAAATCCCTGCTGCAGTGTGTGCAAACCTGGTCAAGAACTACAGGAAACGTATGATCTCTGTAATTGCAAACAAAGGTTTCTGTACCAAATATTAAGTTCTGCTTTTCTGATGTATCAAATACTTGTCATGCAATAAAATGCTAATTAATTACTTAGAAATCATACAATGTGATTTTCTGGATTTTTGTTTTAGATTCCATCACTCACAGTTGAAGAGTTCCAATGATAAAATATACAGACTTCTACATGCTTTGTAAGAGGGAAAACCTGCAAAATCAGCAGTGTATCAAATACTTGTTCTCCCCACTGTGTGTGTGTGTGTGTGTATATATATATATATATATAACAAAATTGAGGTATTATCATTTGCTGTAAAAGAACATCTATAATTCATACAAATATTTAGTAGAGGAAATCCTTTTTATTAGTATTAGTAGCAAAAATCCTTGCTGGTAAACTATGTAAAGAAATTAGATTCCACAAGAAACATTCATGCTGGTGGTGTTTTTATTTCTAATGTGAAAAAGAAGGCCCTGGTTTTAAAAGTATGGCAAATCCTGAATTAATATACTGAGAACTTTCAACTGTAGTGTAGTGTAGTGCAGATGCTACTGCATTTCTACCATTGTAATTTCTCTAATAATCTTGATCTTGTCCCAAATAATTAATTTCTGCCTCACCAGTGCTCCACTGCTGAGCAAGATCATGAAGATGATAAAGCTCTCGAACCAGTTGTGCTCCACTATCCTGAAGCATGTCTTTCTCAGTGTCCACCACATCTTCCACTTGCCATCCTCCACGTTCACTTCGCAGCACTGGAATCTACTGACACATCCTGAAACCAGAAAATGCACAAGTTAAAGGGATATTTTGCTTTTTAGCATGTTACACCTCATTTTACATTGACTTTCAGGACATTGTTTAATCCCTATATCAATATGTGTAGCCAGGCAGCCTGTGTAGACAAACAATAAATTAGATACCTATTCCATTTTGTCAGTGAAGGGAATAACAATAAATGTACCATGGCGGAAGTAGCTAGTCTGTTTTCTTCAAATGCATCTAGTGATGTGTGCAGAAAAATACAAATAAAAATGTCCCCCAAACACATTTTATTTTTTTGAATTGTATGTGGAGACAGTCTACAACATGTTCTGAGTCTGATCACTGCAGGCAACTATACAGCCAAACAGTACACTGAAATTGATGTCTGATTGTCTGGATGATGCAACAACAAATGTGTAAACTTAGGTCAAAAATGCTTTTACTATTATGGCAGATCTTACATCTTAGGCATCTGAAGGTCGAAATAAGGCCATTTATATAGCTAGTAAGTGTTTAAATAATAAACATATATATAATAAACATACATACATACATACATACATACATACACACACACACATACATATATATATATATATATACACATATATATATATACACACACACACACACACACACTTCATTTTCATACAAAAAGATATGTACAATTAGGCTGTTTTTGAATCAGAATATGGTTGGGCATGAAGTGCAGAAAATGGAATTAAGCCAACAGCGTAACTGGCTAGATTAACGTGTTAGCTTCTCAAGGCTTCCCCTATAAAGAAAGGCATTATCAGTTGATACATAGTGGCTTGAGCCTAGTTTGCTAGTTTAGTTAGCCACTGCTTCTCATTTTCCCCAAACCTATACCTCACCTTCACCTTTGTGCTCGCTCTTTTTCTCACTTACACAGCCTTTCAAGTAATGTTATAAGACGTGTATTCAAAGTCAAGATTGTGTCCCCAAGAGGGGAAGTGCAGTGCATCTTTTGATAAAAAATATTTTCTATTCTATATTACAATGTTCATTATTATACACTCACCTAAAGGATTATTAGGAACACCATACTAATACTGTGTTTGACCCCCTTTCGCCTTCAGAACTGCCTTAATTTTAAGTGGCATTGATTCAACAAGGTGCTGGAAGCATTCTTTAGAAATGTTGGCCCATATTGATAGGATAGCATCTTGCAGTTGATGGAGATTTGTGGGATGCACATCCAGAGCACGAAGCTCCCGTTCCACCACATCCCAAAGATGCTCTATCGGGTTGAGATCTGGTGACTGTGGGGGCCATTTCAGTACAGTGAACTCATTGTCATGTTCAAGAAACCAATTTGAAATGATTCAAGCTTTGTGACATGGTGCATTATCCTGCTGGAATTAGCCATCAGAGGATGGGTACATGGTGGTCATAAAGGGATGGACATGGTCAGAAACAATGCTCAGGTAGGCTGTGGCATTTAAACGATGCCCAATTGGCATTGGCAGGGGCCTAAAGTGTGCCAAGAAAACATCCCCCACACCATTACACCACCACCACCAGCCTGCACAAGGCATGATGGATCCATGTTCTCATTCTGTTTACGCCAAATTCTGACTCTACCATCTGAATGTCTCAACAGAAATCGAGACTCATCAGACCAGGCAACATTCTTCCAGTCTTCAACTGTCCAATTTTGGTGAGCTCGTGCAAATTGTAGCCTCTTTTTCCTATTTGTAGTGGAGATGAGTGGTACCCGGTGGGGTCTTCTGCTGTTGTAGCCCATCCGCCTCAAGGTTGTGCGTGTTTGTGGCTTCACAAATGCTTTGCTGCATACCTCGGTTGTAACGAGTGGTGTATTTGAGTCAAAGTTGCTCTTCTATCAGCTTGAATCAGTCGGCCCATTCTTCTCTGGCCTCTAGCATCAACAAGGCATTTTCGCCCACAGGACTGCCACATACTGGATGTTTTTCCCTTTTCACACCATTCTTTGTAAACCCTAGAAATGGTTGTGCGTGAAAATCCCAGTAACTGAGCAGATTGTGAAATACTCAGACCGGCCCGTCTGGCACCAACAACCATGCCACGCTCAAAATTGCTTAAATCACCTTTCTTTCCCATTCTGACATTCAGTTTGGAGTTCAGGATATTGTCTTGACCAGGACCACACCCCTAAATGCATTGAAGCAAATGCCATGTGATTGGTTGATTAGATAATTGCATTAATGAGAAATTGTACAGGTGTTCCTAATAATCCTTTAGGTGAGTGTATGCATTTGACTATAACCATACTGTTGAGAAAGATCATTGGATTAATTTTCAAATAGTAATAATAGGCTACAATAGATTACTGTACATACAATACAATTGCTGCCCAGCTATTGACATTTGACATTGACATTTATTTAATGGTAACCGGCTGTATATACTGTAGGAAAGAAAATTAAGTGAAATGGAATGTGCTGTTTTTGTTTGGTCAATTCTCTTTCTGCAGTCATAAGCAGTGTTAGCTATATTGCCGAAATGGCATCAATTTAACATGGGTAATTTGGAGCAAGTTTGCAGGTAAAATGCAATGAAGTCAAATGCTGATTTATTTAGTCATCCACTAGCTATTGTCTGCAGAAAATAAAGAAGCAATAAAATCGGCATTCTTTAGGCTAGTTGAGTATCTGAAGCATCAGCAATTGTGAGTTCGATTATAGGTTTGAAATGGACAGAAACAAAATAACTTTCTTGAACTTTCATTGTACGAAATCTTCAGTTTCCTGGCAGTTTCTCACATGGCACAGCCTTAATTTCTCAGAACAAGAATAGACTGAAGAAAGTTCAATGTTTCTCACCATTTTGAGCCCACAAACGTTGATGCTGAAGATATTCAACTCGTCTTAAGGCCAGTTTTATTGTGTCTTTAATCAGCACAACAGGTTTCAGCAGTGCTAACAATCGCAAAAGGGTTTTCTATTGATCAATTAGCCTTTTAAAGTGATAGCATTGGATTAGCGAACACAACGTGCCATTGGAAAACAGGAGCGATGATTGCTGATAATGGGCCTCTGTAGGACTACGTAGATATTCCATTTAAAATCAGCCACTTCCAGCTACAGTACAATAGTCATTTACAATATTAACAGTCTACACTGTTAAGTCTACACTGTATCACTGATCAATTTGATGTTATTTTAATGGACAAAAAAATGAAAATTTTTAAGTGACCCCAAACTTTTGAACGTTGTGTTTTGAATATCCGGACATCTGAGAAATAGTTATTTGAATAATAAAATAACTACCAGTGGACATGCTTAATGATTATATTATAAACATCCCCTCATTTAAAAAAAATGCAGATGGTAAATGTATTTGATGGAACCCAAAATTAGAATCTATTTAGTTATGCCTGAAGCCATACACAAAACAGGGACCAACATCCCGAGACAATGTATTGTGTCTCTCACCATCAGTGAAACACCCTTCGGGTTCCATGGACTCCTCAGGTTCCATGTCCACCAAGGCATCTCCCTCTCCTAAGGGTCTGATGTCCACGGTACTGCCCTCAGAGGAGCTCAGCGGGTGATCCTCAGCTATCTGCTGCAAAATGGAGCCAAGCCGGAGCAACATTAGCACAGCACACCCATGACAGGAGCTGGGTTGGTCGCATCTGCCCTGGAGCTGACATATTAAGGCTTGTTACAATGGATCACCTGTTGATGCGTGTACTATAAGCTCTGAGGTTCTCTCTTTGTGTTTATCATTTCATGCAGAATCAATCAGTACCTACAGACTTAAGAGATGGAAAATTTTGGAGTCAAATTGTAGGCTAATACATGTTGGTATACTGTATACAACATAATTTGTATCTCGATAAAGGCTGTAGGTACAAATTATTTCGGTTCTGTCATATGGCATGCTTTATCTACAAAGTGCATGTTTCAACTAAGCCTATGATTTCAATGATAGAACATTTATGCTCCTGTATTTTCATGTCCAAAACGTTTTGACCCAAACAAACCAATCTTTTCCCCCTTTACATTTCCCTAATTGACATGAAAACACATTTGTCCAGTTTATAAGCAGTTGACAAGCCTCCGTCATTTCAAAAAGAGGATAGCCTGCATTAGCTTAACAGCAGATACAGTATAGCAGTGTTGTGTGCTTTAACCAAGATGGGCATTAAGGAGTCTGCCTTCCAGGCTGTTGTCAGATTAGGACCAGCTGATCACTCATACACCACCCTCCCAATGACAGGCCACTAAACACTCAGGACAAGAAACCGTCATGAAGTAATAGGATCATACTGATCAATCTACGTCTAGATTCTAAACAGTTTTACTCATACCTGTGTGCTTTTTAGACCACTGTGGATCACACAAGGCCTTAGGTGACTGACAGTAGAAAATAGAGATATTAGAAAATGTCCATACTGTCTATTATAATAACTAGAGGAAAGGTACTACTAGGAGAGGTGTGCAGATTTCCAATGAACATCCGCTTCCCCCTCCAACATTTAATAATGTTGACCGTGTTCAAACATGAGTTAGGGTAAGCACTTTGTCTTTCTACTGGGTGTGTATTCCAACCGGGTTACACTGAGAGCAGCCTTGACTTAATGCCTTTCGGACACAGCACAGCAACACTGAGCTGTCATGGAACTCAGCTAATGCAAAATGGGGAATGATGTAAGCATGCCACAATGATGTGCTGAACACTACATTTTTGTAAGCTACCACAACCATACAAAGGTTTGGTCTTGTATTTAGGCACTTTGGTAGACACTGGGATATCTTGTCATTCCTATATACATTATAGAAATATACACTATATAAGAAGTTGCAAATCTATATAAGAAGTTGTATATACAGTTATATACACTACATAAGAAGTTGCAAATCTTTTGGACTTCAGTTACCCAAGTAACATATTGTTACTCAACACTTCAATAGTATTTGCTATTTTCTGGATTCTTAACTTCTATTTTATTAGTTCCTCTATTTCGATTAGCAACATCTATTTTTGAAACCAAGCTAATTAAAATACTGAGGTTTTTCTTAGAAACAATTATTTAATCACCTGCTTTCATCATTCCAATATGAGAATTCATATCATTGTAATGATATTGCCATAATAAATGTTTGGGCACTGAACCAGTCCTTTAATGAATTCTGATTTCTTCAAAATCCATTATTCTATGGGCATATCAGTCAGATGTGGCACTTAGGTTTTCTCCGGGTGCTGAGAAAACAGCCCCGCAACATAAACCAAAGTAAGAAAGAAAATAATAACCATGGGTTTATGTTTTGATGAAAACTTGATGATGTTGCTCATTCATTAAAACGAAACATGTCATTATTGCAAAGAAGCCTTCTATCAAAAGTTGGCAGAATCAGAATGACTGAATGAATACAAATGAAGTAAGAAGTAAAATATGAAAACAAGCAGAAAACAAAAAAGATGATCAATCCAATATATTTTTTTGGTTAATGGGATTGGCAATCTCCATGGTATGTGTTATGTACAATAAAGTGGTCTTACAAGTCTCCTCTCATTGAAAACCTTGAGAGCGTCTGTGAAACAGCTGCAATAACAAACGGGTTAAGTGTGGTAAGTTACTATACCACTTGATACCTTGTCTGGAAGCAAAGCATGTTAGTCACATAAAAACCTTTCAGGAGGTAGGCTTCACTTAGCAGGCAGCACAAGTCATGGAAACAGAATTTCACCTAATTTAAAATAATCATTATTTTAAATGAAAAATAGTAATAGTAACCAACAGCACAGTAGAAAAACATCAGCAGGAAAAAAAAAAACATTTGACACAGTGACATGATCGTCTGACTGTAAATTCACCATGGGTACACATTTACCATACTCATTTTATACAATGTTCTTAGAGAGAGCTGAAATGGGCCTTTTTACAACCCAGGGCAATATGGCCCCCTAAAACGAGGGATGTAGCTGCACAGCTCTCAGACTCTTTGTGGCCTTTTCCTCATTACAGGGTCACGGCATACGTCTCTAGGGGAACCATTATGCCACATGCTCATATCTGGCCTGCCACATTCAGTGGGTTAAGTGCAACAGCATGACCGCTGCCATGGAAAACCGGAATTATCTGGAGCAACAAATGTGTCCATAGGGGACCACACAAAAACCAACATCTGAATTGGTCTTCATCCATCACTCTGATTCCATCCGCTTCTCGTTACATTCGTCCGAGCCACAACACCAAAGACCATAGATGAAGAGAGAATCTGAGCTGAACATGTCAAAGTAATCACTAATGGCCTAGTATGAGACTGACATCAGTACTATGTGATGTGTGATCTTCAAATGGAGATAAGGGAAAGTTTATGTTCCCTGGATAAAATATAATGTCAATGCTGTCATAAATGCACATTATTTAGAGGTTCCTCAAGTGTTTTCTTGATGGCAACTTGAGTCACTGTAGATATTCTCCCTCCAGTATCTACTACTGACTAACAGTAAGTGAACAACATACAACACCCTCTAATGTGCCAAACATTTACAATATTATAGTTTATTTCGCATCACCTGGCTCTGGCTGTCAACATTTGCAGATTAGTGCATCATTTGGGAAAAGTACAATAATCTCCAATGAGTCTTATCTTAGATCTCTCTCAAATACTAAAATTATATCAACAGCTTGCTTTAATATCAAGAATCACAGATAGTTCCACAAAGAATCATGCCAGACAAAACCAAATAAACATGCTGACCTCTTTGCTTCCCTCAACGTCCGAGGAATCGCTGCTGAAGTCCTCAGTGATGACGTTCTCAAAGTCCGACTCCCCCACAGCGATGGGCACCATGACAGTCAGGCTTGGGTTGTGAATGAATGACAGGTTGTCAGCGTTGTCGCTGACCATGTACTTCCCTGCGGCGTTACTGCCCACCCCGCTGGTGGTGCCATTGCCATCTTTCACATGTTCAGCTTTAATAATCTCCACAGTGGTGTGGTTGGAGTTGCAGTTGGCCACCATGTTTTTTTTTAGATCATCCAGAGGCTTGTCCTCGTTCAGGCTGTCCCTGTTCCTGCTCCCCAGAGAGATGCAGTGGCATGAGCGGCGCACAGAGGACTTGACGATAGTGATGCCCTGGTGTATGCGGCCAATGGCCAGGGTCAGGTTGTTCATCTCCCTGTCCTCCTCTGTGCCCGCCAGGTTATCAGCAGTGAAGGAGCTCAGCAGCAGGGCCAGGAACAGATTCAGGACCTGCCACACACAAAAACACACATAGGTTTAAACATTATTTTAACTGATCAGTACAGTTTATAACATTAAGTGTAGAGCTGAAGACCTACCACCAGGTTTCCGATGACCATGACCAACATGAAGACTAACAGACACATGGATTGGTCGGCGACCTCCATGCAGTCCCACATGGTCTCGATCCATTCCCCACACAGCACCCGGAAAACGATGAGAAAAGAGTGGAAGAAGTCGTTCATGTGCCAACGAGGAAGCTTACAGTCCTGGGATATTTTACACACACACTCTCTGTAGTTCTTCCCAAACAGCTGCATTCCCACCACGGCGAAGATGAAGACGATGATGGCCAGGACCAGGGTGAGGTTCCCCAGGGCCCCCACCGAGTTACCGATGATCTTGATTAGCATGTTTAGTGTGGGCCAAGACTTGGCCAGTTTGAAAACCCTCAGCTGAAGACAATAGCAAAAATTACATTAAATAATATTAATTGATATTCCAATGTTAACAGTGATTAACCGAACATGCAGCATACAGTATTGGACGATGCACTGGACTGTCGATGCTCTTACCAATCGGAATGACCTGAGGACAGACATTCCAGACACATTGTCCAAGCCGAGCTCAATCAAGCTCAAACTGACTATGATCCCATCAAATATATTCCAGCCTTCCTGAAAATAATAGTATGGGTCCAAAGCTATGATCTTCAGACACATCTCGGCTGTGAAGATACCCGTAAACACCTGAGTGCAACACACAAGGAGAGCAACACCAGGCTGTTGACATGCAGTCTGTTTCACATGACCACTTCAGATTGATAGGACAAAAAGAAAAGACAAGTGACTGCGTACCAGGTTTCCTACAGTAAGCATGTTGTTGAAGTCTGGTGACATTGGTTGATGCTCCATTGCCATGAACACTGTGTTCATAACAATACATATGGTGATGGCCAAGTCTACAAATGGGTCCATCACGATCAACTTGACTGTTTTCCTGATCCTCAGCCATGACGGACAACAATCCCAGATGAGGAAGGTGTTGGCGAACTTGTACCAACATGGAGGACACTTCTGTCTCGACTCTTCCAGCTCTGACACACACAGAGAAAAAACACAAACATTTTTGTTTCATAAAGGTGTCCTCATTTTGTCTATTCATGCTATTTGTTTAGGAGGTGTCTGGGGTATGGCATTGTCGTACACACCTTCCATAGTGTTTGTTATAACACTAGCTACACTGAAGGCCCTCTGCCGGGCCAAAGGGTCCTCCAGGAAGTCCATTGAGGTCGGGTATGATGCACATCTGCCCTTCCTGTACTCTGGTTCTGTAGTGCTGCCCTGCAGTCATACATTTGTATGTTACGTGGAAAGCTTTTAGTGGTGACATTTGTATGTTATGTGGACAACATGAAAGATGACCAACGTTCAAGAGGCTTAATGTTCACTTAACCAGGAATGGTTATTATTTAAACCAAAGCATACTGGAATCATATCAACATAAATATTTGAAAATATTCTAATCTATGTATATGGAATATATTAAAATCTATATTAACTGACTCAAATTTTATATTTAGTGTACATGGAAAACTAAGTGTAAAACCAAGGAAAACAGAGAGTGAAGGGAAAGCCAAAAGAGACATCACAGAGCTAGGGTGTAGACACAGCAGTACAAACACGGTTTTAAAAGCAGCAGTACATAGCTGATTTAAAGGGGCTATTCAACCTGAGTAGCCTTAGGTGGTTTTTATCATGTTTTGAAAAATGTCAGTGAGATTTGTTTCATGCATAATGTCTACAGGGTGCGTGGGAATTGGCTTCACTCACTAAACCAAACATTCTATTATGCCAGAATGTGTATTGAAAGGACTAGTATGATAAAAAAAATGAATTAAGTCATGTTTTATTTTATTTTGCTTCAGACTTGAAAGACAGTGGAAGGTAAATAGTGGGATATTCTAACGCGATCTACTCCTTTCTGCAGCCGACATCCTGGTGAATTTATTAAAGAATAAGTTTACCTTTAGCATTTGGACCCCAACAGTTTTATCAGAACCAAGATGGCAAATAAATAAGTTAACTATTACTACACAAATCACTAGTTTACTATTGATTTGTGCTTTAAAACAGTGGCTCTGTGAATTTACACAATGTTGTGCATTGTGTGCAGATCAGCCGACTAAAAACACAGAATAATTTAGTCATGTTTAAATGCTACTGTTAATTAATTCCAGCTAAGACATTGACAGAGTTCATTAATGGAGATAGCTAAAGTTGACTTGACATGCAGCAGGTTAACTAACTTCACTGGGGAAGGAGGATTAGTTAATTAGCTAGCATCGCTGAGTCCTGGCTGACTACTTCATATGCTGTGTGCAGGAAATATTTTATAGCTGTGAAATTCTGGGTCATGTAATTGATCCCTGGCCTATGGATACTTTAATGTTTTTGGGGGTGGTTAATGAATGCAGATTATCCAATGTAAGCATTTATTCAGAGGTATGGCCAAAGAAGCTCTGATGATCACTTTCATTATATTAAAAGGACCCGATTCTCTTCACTAATATCCTTCATACTGATAAAATTTTCAGCAATATATTATGATGAAACATTTTGTTTATTTTTTTTTACATTAAGTTATGTGATAACATAGATGGTGGCTGATGGTTGGGCATATTTGGCAATTTACATCAATCACAGCTTAAAAACATGTCGACTGCAAAATGTTGTATTTTTATGATACGAATAAATCATTTCTAACATTAGTAGATCAGCTATGCTGAAATTCCCCTTTAAAGACTGCGGTACAAAGCTGGCTTACAAACAGCAGTATAAAGCTGGTTGAAAAAATCAATACAAAGTTTAGGGACAACATAGAGTTGGTTTGAATACTGCAGTATAAAGCTGGTTTAGAGACAGCATGGAGCTGGTTTAAACACAGCAGGAAAAAAATGGTTTAAGCCAGCCAGGCAAAATGACACTTCCTTACATTGTCATCAGCAGATGCTTTCTCTACTAGCACCTCTGGTTGAAGGAGTCCCTCGGGTGCTGTGGGGAGTGAAGCCCCGCCCACTAGGGACACCACTCCATTGCAGTCAACAGAGCTGTTCATTTTCCCATTGGCCGCCAGCAGGATGTGTGACGATATTATGCTATTCTGGCTCACATTGCTGGAGCGCCGGTCAGTCCGCCTCGGCACAAACAGGGAGTCCCTGCGACTGTTGTTTTCTTCAAAAGTGCTGTTCTCATCGTCTGCAAAATCATTTTCAGAGCCCAAATCCCGCGCATGGCTCCGGAAGCTGAAGAGGCTAGCCCGGCTGATCCGTCTGGACGAGAACACGGGGCGGCGGGTACTCAGGAAAGACTGGGAGAGGAAAACATTTCTTGCTGCCTATCACTGGTGTTATCACAGGAAGTGGAGGAAATGAAGATGAAAGAGTGTGCACTGCAGATAATGAGGATGCAATGATGAAGATTATCTAGAGGATGACCTCTTGATCATACAAAAGGAGCATGACGAACAGGAAGGATAATGATGGTAAAAATGAGAAGCACAATGCTGCTGCTTCTGTTGATGATGATTATGCTGCAGATGATGATCATAATCAGCACAGAGCCACTGCTTCTGCTTTCGATGATGAGGAAAAGTATGAACTGACAGATGATTGTGCTGCTGAAAATGAAGATGATTGCGTAGCAAGGATATAGAGGATAATTAAGTTATAGATGATAATGAAAACACTTCAGATTATAGGTTTGATCATGAAAATGAAGTCAAACAAAAACAAATATGCAGCAGTTAAAGGTATTTTAGGTCATCCTACCGGTAACCAACAACAGGTAGATTTACTATGTGTGTAGCATGCAGAACAGTAAAGTGGCAGAATTCCAGAAACGTTCCCAAATTTCCAGTCTTCCAAAAAAATCCCAGTTGGAGAATTCCCGGATTTCTGAATGATTTCCTCCAATATCCCAAACACTGTATTTTAAAAACTTGGCATTTTTTGGGAAAGTCAGCAGAATTTCTCCACAACAGTAACAATTAAGCAACATATTGAACACACAGTTAAATAGGTAAAGAATGGAGAGATCAGCTAGTTCAACGGGTTCAGTGACCTGACCTCGTTCGGTATTGAACAACTCATGTCGTACAGTAATTGAGCAGGTTGAACGGAAGCATCCATGGAGAACGGAAGTAACTCTTTTTCATACTACCCCCAGACCTGTGAAAATAATTTACCTCTCGCTCTCGCCTGTTCCGCCTCTCTTTGGCACTCTTGGAGCTGAGTTTCGAAGCTTCCGAGGAGGTTTCAGTAAGCCCCCCTCTCTCACTGAATTCCCCACTCTCAGCCGCTATAACAGCTGCAGCCTGTAAACCAATCAACATGCAGAAGCCACAGTTGTCAGGGTAACACTTAGCACCAGCTGCCCATTGCTAATAGACACAATTGGGTATTGGCTTTAAAGTTTGTCCATTCAGTGCTCTTTAGTCAATGGAGGATATCCACTTGAACAAAAATAAGTTGATGCTGGATAGGTAACAATGTAAGGAAAGCCTTTCCAGAAGTGATCAAATGTCCAGAATTGACCAAAGCACTCTAATGTGGTGGACACATTCAGAACTATTTCATGTTTACAGCATATGCATAGCAAGAATAAGACATTCATCTGATTACCTAGAGTGCCCTCCAGAATTGTTGGCACCCTTGGTAAAGATGTACAAAATAGGCATTGCTGTTAATCTGCTGAATCAGACCGACAGAAGAGTTGAGCCTTTAAATTAGATAAAATAATTCTGGAGGACAATGTATGTGCCTATTATATGCTTATAAAACATATTGCTGTTACTTTATTATTATCACTGACTTTGTAGTGAGCTGTAAAATAAATTTCAAGGCTAACAGGTTGCGGTGTAATAGTAAGATATAGGGTGGACATGGATTGTACCTGCGCTTCTTCCTGCTGTTTCTTAAGCTGCTCAACCATGGCCTGGAACTCCACCTCCTTTCGCTGAGCCTCCTCAATGGTGGCCTGGTTCTGCTCATCATAGGCCATGGCCACCACAGCCAGGATCAGGTTGACCAGGTAGAAGGAGCCCAGGAAAATGACCAACACAAAGAAGATCATGTATGGCTTTCCAGCAGCCCTCAGGGTCTGGATGAGAGAGACAGCGTGCAACAACAACTCTTATAACCCTTCTCCATATCAAACGCTAATATAACCTATTCTAGCAGTTTTCCAAGTAAATCACCAACTTTGGCTTTTCCTCTCGGTGTATACCTACATATCCCTAGTGAGAAGATATGAGTGGATAGCAATCTGTGAACTTAAAATGTATATATTATTATGTGATCAGACTAGAATACTCTGATTTCTCTATTCAAGGGACAATGTTTGCCCTCCATTAGGAAGTCTGTTTAAACAGCGTTCTTCATTTTGATTTTGGTTTTGGAGAATCTTTTCATTTTTCTCACCAAGCAATGCCTCTCTTTGTGTTTTCAAGACAACCGAAGAAAGTAGAGAAGAAAATCAGTTGAAGGCCCAAGTTAAACGTTTAGCAGGACCAGGATGTAAACACAGTGATCCTCACAGCATCACCGATAAACACAGAACTCCATTGAGCAAACACAAGTCAGTCAGCGGTACCCATGAGCCTCCCTGCATAATACTGTACACTCTCAGAGCGCAGAAGCAGGTACCCATGAGCCTCCCTGCATAATACTGTACACTCTCAGAGCGCAGAAGCAGGTACCCATGAGCCTCCCTGCATAATACTGTACACTCTCAGAGTGCAGAAGCAGGTACACATGGGTCCATTCAATGATAAGACGACTTCCGTCCGCATGTAAAAAATAGAAAATGTCACCAGCATTACATGTCATGATGCAGACAGAATGTAGTTGGATAAGGGCAGCTCCACTGAGGTAGCCTTGCAGAAGAAACCTGATGATTGAGTATAAAATCCAGCAAAAAGAATCGGGCTAATTCCACTAGGTTACAGTTGAGAGCTTTAACTATTTTGAAGTGGTCAACTTGGTGGAACATATTTCCATTCCGGTCAAGAGAAGGGCTCAGACAATGACCTGTGCTCCTGAGCACACTTTCCATAACGGCAGGTGGCCTCAAATACCCAACCTTGGTGTAAGACTTTTCCAACACAGAAGTTGGCTTTTCGAAACCTGTCAGTCTATTCAAAAACAGCCAATATGCTCATAGACAGGTAGTATAAGAAAACAAAATTGACTACTTCAAAATGGAGATACTGTAGCCCTCGATGGAGCTGCCCATTGCTGTCACAAAAGCAGCCATTCCAAAGACGGGAGATAAGCTCTCTAGAACACCTCCATGAGACAGACCTGCTGGTAGAGGTTCTCCCAGTAGTCCTGAGTCATCAGTCTGAACAGAGACAGAAAGGCCCAGCCGAATGTGTCAAAGCTGGTGTAGCCGTAGTCTGGGTTCCGGCCCGCTTTGAAGCAAATGAATCCCTCTGGGCACTGCCTACAACACACAACAAGCCTGAGAACCTCAAAATACCTCAAAACCCACACTATCCTGTAAAGTCTATGTTTGAGTATAACCCACACAGACATGCACCGCCCCACACAAAAACAAACACAAACAAGCACAAGGCCATATTGTTCCCTGACAATCAGACACAAACATAATAATTTGGCTAGAGCTTACCCAGCACCACTCCCATTTCCGCAAAGCAAAGCATCCTTTTTACCTGGGAGGAAGTAATAATTCTCTACAGGAAAAAGAGACAAAGTCAATCTTTTGCCAACTGCAGAAAAGTAAATACATTATTTTGTAAAAGTATTGTAACCAGAGAACTGTTGAAAGCTTTAATCACAATATTCTTTTTTCCTGGGCTATATTATCTTCCCTTTCTACCCCTGGTTGCTCAGGTCTCAGTGGCATGGCCTTCTTGGCATAATTCTCCCCGCTTGAGTGGTACCCTCTGTGTAACCCAGCTAAACACAACAAAACTATTGTATGCCAACAGGCATTGTAATGGTTAACTGCTGCACTACAACTTTCCTCTCACCAGGAAAGCTCTTCCTAAATCCCTTCAGCCTTTCCTGCTGTTTTACATTACACTCTTCAACCAGCTGGTTTGGATATTTGCAATAAGCTGGGACTCATTCACTGTAGCATGAGACTAGCATGGGCTTTATTAACCCCCCAATGACTAAAACCCAAGAAGCATGCTTACTGATATCATTAATGTAATTGGTCCAGTTGATTAGGCTAGTTTCATCTGAGTTGGAATTGTTTCTCTCCCATGTATCATTCATGGGTTTGGTTGAGTTATCAAGTGTCTTTAAACATTTGTTTCGTAGATTGCCCATAAACAGCTGCAGCCCTATCAGGGCAAAGACACTTAGGCAGAATACAGTGAGGATCATCACGTCTGACAGTTTTTTCACTGACTGGATCAGAGCTCCTACAATGGTCTTCAGGCCTGCAAGACACCACAGAACCTTACTGTTATTTGCATAGGAGTCTTTAATACAGTGTATTCAAAGAAGAAGCCATCATTTGCATACAATGTAAACATCACAGCATGAAAATGTGGGAAAATGTGTCCAAAACAAGCTGCTCATATAATTGTCATAGAATGTTATGCCGGCCTTGCATTGAAATATACTACCGTCTCAATTAGTGGTCTTACACCACACGATTTATCATTTGTTATCCCATGTTTTATTTTTTTTTCCATTAGAATTATATGAGCCATGATAAGCACATCATCTTTTCTACAATCCAAATCCCAAGAATATGTTTATAACACACACCGATTGACGACACTGTAGCTAAGTTACTTCTTTACAGCATGCATGTAAATAAAGAAATGAGCCAAGGTAGTTCTACTAATAGTTGTTATAATGGCCAGGCAGTTCAGGGCATATGTTTTGCAGTAAATATTAATTTGTGTGTAATAAACACTTCTAAGAGCTTGGATAAAAGAAGAAAATGTCTGTACAGAAGAAAAATAAAAGCATGCGTGTCTGTCAGGGTGGACATGCATCTGATATATGACACACCCCTAACTAGACAACCAGACACACACCAGTCAGGAGGGACACGGACAAACAACCACCCCGCAAACAGACAGGGAGGACACGGACAAATAACTATCACCCCCAAACAGACAGGGAGGACAGACAAACAACCACCCCCCAAACAGAC
The DNA here is from genome assembly GCF_011004845.1 of Esox lucius. Classification (NCBI taxonomy): domain Eukaryota; kingdom Metazoa; phylum Chordata; class Actinopteri; order Esociformes; family Esocidae; genus Esox; species Esox lucius. The sequence goes on from NC_047584.1 coordinate 18,003,123, forward strand.
AGGGAGGACAGACAAACAACCACCCCCCAAACAGACAGGGAGGACAGACAAACAACCACCCCGCAAACAGACAGGGAGGACACGGACAAACAACCACCCCCCAAACAGACAGGGTGGACACGGACAAACAACCACCCCGCAAACAGACAGGGGGGACAGACAAACAACCACCCCCCAAACAGACAGGGAGGACAGACAAACAGACAGGGAGGACACAGACAAACAACCACCCCCAAACAGACAGGGAGGACAGACAAACAACCACCCCCCAAACAGACAGGGAGGACAGACAAACAACCACCCCCCAAACAGACAGGGAGGACAGACAAACAACCACCCCGCAAACAGACAGGGAGGACACGGACAAACAACCACCCCCCAAACAGACAGGGTGGACACGGACAAACAACCACCCCGCAAACAGACAGGGGGGACAGACAAACAACCACCCCCCAAACAGACAGGGAGGACAGACAAACAGACAGGGAGGACACAGACAAACAACCACCCCCAAACAGACAGGGAGGACAGACAAACAACCACCCCCCAAACAGACAGGGAGGACACGGACAAACAACCACCCCGCAAACAGACAGGGAGGACACGGACAAACAACCACCCCCCAAACAGACAGGGAGGACACGGACAAACAACCACCCCCCAAACAGACAGGGAGGACACGGACAAACAACCACCCCGCAAACAGACAGGGAGGACACGGACAAACAACCACCCCCCAAACAGACAGGGAGGACACGGACAAACAACCACCCCCCAAACAGACAGGGGGGACACGGACAAACAACCACCCCCCAAACAGACAGGGAGGACACGGACAAATAACTATCACCCCCAAACAGACAGGGAGGACACGGACAAATAACTATCACCCCCAAACAGACAGGGAGGACACAGACAAATAACTATCACCCCCAAACAGACAGGGAGGACAGACAAACAACCACCCCCCAAACAGACAGGGAGGACAGACAAACAACCACCCCGCAAACAGACAGGGAGGACAGACAAACAACCACCCCCCAAACAGACAGGGAGGACAGACAAACAACCACCCCCCAAACAGACAGGGAGGACAGACAAACAACCACCCCCCAAACAGACAGGGAGGACAGACAAACAACCACACCCCCCAAACAGACAGGGATTACAGACAAACAGACAGGGAGGACACAGACAAACAACCACCCCCAAACAGACAGGGAGGACAGACAAACAACCACACCCCCCAAACAGACAGGGAGGACAGACAAACAGACAGGGAGGACAGACAAACAACCACCCCCCCCCCCCCAACAGACAGGGAGGTCACGGACAGGGAAGGAGACCTGCACAACAACACAAGCTCAATTACACATGCCGGCTGTACAGTAGACCAAGTGTAATTGCAAGCAAAATGGACTAGGCCCCCCGAGGCTGTTCTGGAGAAATGAAGACATTCATAAATAAAATAGTATGTCTAAAAGCAAGGAATCCTTTCAATTTCTGTAAACTGCTTCAGATTCTTGCTTTTACTGGTCAGTTGCAGAATGAGAGGCAGACCACCAGACTGGTTTGATCTCACTGAACGAAAAGCACAAAGGTGAACTGACCCTTAACGCCATGATGTAGTCAGCAGTACATCTTAACCGTTAACCTGGTTCTCACCTGGGATGACCGATATAGTTTTCAGAGCTCGGAGAACCCTGAACGTTCTCAGTGCTGAGACATTGCCCAGTTCGACAACCTCTGTGGCATATCTGTAATTAAGTGGGGAAGTCACATACAGATGCAGAGACAGGACAACAAAGAGCAGTCGGGGGACAGGACACAGGGTCGGGGCTGGCTGTCAGCTCCAGGCACTCCTTACCTGGGATAACTGAAATAGTTTTCAAAGCTCTCAGTACTCTGAAAGTGCGAAGAGCTGAAACATTGCCTAGGTTTCTAAACTCTGTTACATACCTGCAGGAAAATTTACGATTACAAATGTAGTTCAGTAGAAAATACATTAGTGCAAGAAAATAGTTACACTCGATTAACTCTATTGACATATGAAGGTAACCTTATTAAACAATTAATAGTGAGTACGCTTTCCCATTTTTCAATAAAATAAACATAAATACAATTTCCTCATGTGGGAAGTTAGCACACGCCTACCATTATCATCAAACTGATAGATCCTCTTTAAAACTAAAATCAGGGGCACTAAAACAGGCATATTATTAGAAAATCATTACAGAGTGATTTGGAGGATCCAGCTTTACAGCTGTAGATCACAAGGTTGGTCTGCTCTTGTCTGAATCATACAGGTGTGTGGCAGAATGTTATCCTTAGACCAAAAGAGCTCTCAACGGCTCTCGGAAGACAGCTTGTTCACACCCATTAGTCTGGGTGGGTTTACATAGCCATTTAAAAGCAGATTGAAGTCAATCCTTCCACTGTCTAACAGATAATCTATAGATTGAAAATCAGTCTATGATAGACCAAACCATGACATTCAGCCAATGAGCAGACCGAAGGATGTTAAAATAATCCCAGGGTAACATTGATCATTCTACAGTGCATAGGTCAACTCAACTAAACATTCTGCAGTGCATAGGAGACTACACGAATATGTCCCACACGTGAGGTCAGGAAAGAAGAAGAAATTACTCTTGGAACAATGTGCTCTGGACAATGGTCATAGGAGGAGTGATTTGGCTGACAAGGATAACGTTTTCGGCCATTGTGCTTTTGGGCTGCCTTGCTTAATCAGGGCCAGCTTGCAATCTTGGAGGCAAGAGAGTGAATTTAAAATTTTACCACAGACTACTTGAGGAGAATATGAATCTATATGTCAAAAACCTGAAGCTAAAATTAAAATGCAACAGGACAATGATCAAAAACACTAGAGCAAATTCACAACAAAGAAATGGTTAAATTACAAAAGCCGAGATTGCAATCCTATCTAAATGCTGAAGAGGACCTGTAGATGGTCAAAAATCGATGTACGACACTTATAGATAGTTACAATATGTTTTTTTCTGCCTATTGGGGCAACACAAGCTATTGAAGCAAGAGATGTACTTATTTTTCAGCACAAGGAAATTGCAGTTGTGTTTAATACCATTGCATACTATAATTTCATAAATAAAAGTTATTTGTTAAATATTGTTACTTTTATCTATCAATACTGTTGAAATTAAGATCAAAAATGTACAAATATGTCAATTAAAGACTAAACTATTCATGGGGTATACAGAATGCAGAATGTACTGCATTCTGAGAACAATAAACATTATCTCAAATTTCAGATTATACTGAGGACACAATTTTCATCATGGCTGCATTTGTATTGTAAAAACAATATGGCTACTGTTCCAGAAGACTTGTTGGCCCTGAACAAAATCAATTTAAAAATAGACAAATACCAAACCAGTGTCTTAAGTGTAACATGCATAAACAAATGGTAGTGAAGGTGTTTGTGGAAAAAGATGACTAGTTCATCATAATGGGTTTGTCGTAGAAACATTACAGAGTGAACGATTGCCGATGTACAGGTACATAGGAACGTAATATCAGCTCAACATATTGTAGTTGACAAAGATACAGTATCCTGTTTCAGAATTTAAAAAAGGAAGGCCAGAGAATACTTACGCCATTACAATAACACAGAAATCCAACCAGTTCCATGGGTCTCGTAAAAAGGTGAACTTCCCTATACAGAAGCCCCTTGCCAAAATTTTTACGAGTGATTCAAATGTGTAAATTCCAGTGAATGTGTACCTGTTGCAAACAAAGGGTACTGGTTACTCTACATATACATGAATGTGTGTTTATTGTTTGGTGCAGGCTTTGGGATAAGTTGACAACTTACTCTACATTCTTTGCCCATTCCGGAGGACGATTCATGGTCATAAACGCACAGTTGGTAAGTATGGTGAACATGATTACCATGCTGAACAATGTGGAGGCAGTTGTCAAGGAAACTGAACTGTCCAGATTGGTTGATTCAATACTGTTTACACATACAATACTCAGGCAGTGTCAGGTGAGCGCATAATGTATGATCAGTACACATCTCACTCATTAGGACACTAATGATCTCTAAAGAGGATGAACACAGGAAATAGGAGACAGATTTAATTTGATCCAAAACATTTTTTTTAAAGGATATGAGTGTACCAAAATCTTAATTGATATTCTTCTAATAGGGTTGAAAGGGCTTAAAACATACAAAGCAGGACTAGCGTTGAAGCGGAAGGTGGTCTTCCGTCGGTTCAATACTATAAAGGTCTGAGAGAGAGAAAGAAAGAGTGAGAAATATACAGGCAAACAAAGAGAGACAACTCATTTTTTCTTATCACTTAAGAGGAACGGAGATTATTCGCTAAAGGAAACAAAAGGATTTTAATTATATTTATCCCTTTGAAACAGGAAACATTGGCAGCCTCTTCAGTGGCTGTGGCACACTTTCTAGAGCAAAGTGATGCTTTGAAAGACGTGATAGGCTTCCTCCGAAACTCCCAGAAAGGAGCCGTTTCAATCCTTCATTTGTGTCACTTCAGATACTAAAGCACTGGATGGATGGCAGGGTGCTTCATCACCTTTCTTCAACACAATAACAAGCCAGTCTGTACTACTACAACGGAGTATTCACACCTCCTGAATCAAAGAGATCTCTCACAGCACAGCCCGGGGCACATGGCTGGATACACAGTATAAAAATGAACCCTTCTCTTATAATATCATGCAGATCCAAAGAAAAGGGCCAATGAGTCCCCAACTATGAGCTACTGTATCTATTCTGCAACAATCCAGACAAACTGCCATACATCAATGCATGTTTATGATTTCCAAGCCCTTTAAACTCAACTAAACAGCTCTGCTTGGCCTCACGTTAGATGCTTTCAGACTCACTCTTTGGTTGCTGTAGAAGGCGTCCAGGTCCTCCAGCGGAGTGGACACCAAGCCCTTTGGAATGTCCCCGTATATGAGGGGCAGTGATTTGCCCGCTTCCAGGTCACTGCTGGGTTTGCGCCTGTTGTCCTCATCGTCGCTGGGCTTGGTCTTGGACTTTTTGGCTCTCTCTTCGGCAATCCGCTTCTCGATGGCTTTGAGGGACTCGCGACAAAACGGCCGGAAGCTGTCTGGTCCTGGCGGTACAAGCAGCTGTGCCATCTTTTCATCCTGCACCTTCAGAGTGAACAGCTAGGCCTCCTGGATGAGAAAGGGCTGGAGGAACCAGAGGGACAAAAACACTGTGTGGTCATCTGAGAAGCGTGTTGAATGCACCATACTACCTGTATGAGCGCTAAACAGACTGATTTTGCCCTTATAGTAATTACAATCATCCCATCATGAGGTACCAGTAAGAAGGGAAATAAAAAGTATTTCACACAGTCTTCACACCAATTATGTAACTTAAAACAAAAATTGCAGCAGGGGAGAGAGGCAAGGCACAGATACCACAGAGGTCCAGTAGACGATGACCATTTGAGTTGTTTAGCATATGCATGTCTCTAGAGTCATTTATAGGAACAATAAGGGTTAACTGTCTTGCTTCTTACTGAACAACACATTTTTTCACCATGTTACAAGTAACGAAATAGTTGCTGGTTAGATGCTCTGAACGCTAAACAATTTGCCGCCACAATGAGGTAAGAGAAAAGAGAGACATGGCTTGGTCTGAAATCTACAGCAACAACCTGGGAATAATTCAATCAGATTTACCATATGATATAGGGGTTTCATGTTAGACAAGATTTCAGGTTAAACCCATTACTTCCAGCGGCCAAACCACTGGCGTGGGGCGGGGGGCGGGGGGGGCGGTGCCGGGGTGCAAGCTGTCCTTACAGGAACAGGAAAAATGATGATGTGGTATATACGCATTTAAAGCCGATCCTGGCGTAGATTAACCTCACAGCCAACGCCTGACTGTGATAACCACATAGAACAACACCGCATAAAATAAAAAGCATGGCCACTACCCAACACGGGCCCTGGTGCAGCCGCAGCCCCTGGTGCAGCCGCAGCCCCTGCAATCCCGATAGTAACGCCAGTGGGTCAAACCCAGCTTACCTTCATCACAAGGCAATATCTGGTTCAGAGTTTCCACTTGGAAATGGCTCAGAGTCAGGACTAGAAGCCGGACAGAGGGAGAGGCCGGTCTAGGAAAAAGGTTCAAAGAGTAGCAATATGATACACGTGGGACACTGCAATGGCACTATCGTGCATCGCTTTGCTACTACAGCTGCTTCCGGAGCTTTAACTCAGTGTCATCGGTTTTACAGTGCTACAGTGTGATAAAGTATGTCCAAGCAATCACTAACGCCACACTTGACAAGAAATCAATCACAAACACATTGGTCAATGCTGCGCTGAATTAATAAAAAAAAACTGCATTATTTCAACACAGTAAAAGCCCACTATAGACTGGTATGAAACAACAGCGGAATCCTCTGTTGGATGTGTCTGGATGCTCCTCCATGTCTATATTCCCGTAGTATTCATGTTTCTGTGCTAATGCAGATTATGAATATCAATGTCTTTCTACAAATATGACACAAGACCTAATCCTGCATGTGCCTGCTAAAGACACAAAGCTAGAGTAAAACCTACTATTACAGATGCTTGGTTCACTCTGCAGGCCTTATTGCTCAAATCAATGTTGTTCTTCTAATCTGTTTTGGAATACTGACTGTCCAGACAGCAGCTATGTTGCAATCACAAAGAAACGTCAGCGCGTTAACCAATGTGTGCCCTGTGGCTACCTTTCCCTAAAAGGAATATCACAAAGATAGACACAATGGGGAAGGCAAATGTTTGTACTAGTCATTCTATCTTTCAACTATGTGAAATCACAACAGGTTTAATGACAGTAAGGGATGCAAATAGACCAATTATATCCAGTCATGCAAGGGCACTGACATTAAGTGGTCCTGTTTATCTTGGGGTGTTATTTAAGTATTTTTTATTCATGACCGAAATGGAGGAAGGCACTTTTCTAGTAAGATTGCGCTGGTGAACACCGCCTTGTTTTAATTTGCTTAACCAAGGTCGATTCACAGAATCAATGTAGAAACTATACTAACTCTATACTGACAGACTCCGCTATGCTAACAGACCTCATTATAGCCACGATACAGTATAATATGATGACTTTGAGAGGCTAGACCTGAACCTGCCTGACCTGAACCCTATCTCAAAGTGAGGCTAGAGTGAAGCTAAAAGCCAACTACCTGACCTGAACCCTATCTCAAAGTGAGGCTAAAAGCCAACTGCCTGACCTGAACCCTAGCTCAAATTGAGGCTAGAGTGAGGCTAAAAGCCAAATGCCTGCCTGACCTGAACCCTATCTCAAAGTGTGACTAGAGTAAGGCTAAATGATGAGCACCACACCAGGTACATGTAGATCAACAATCCAGCTGCAAGACAAAACCCACTGGCATCATATTATACTGTATCGTAGCTCTTTACAACTCATCATAGCAAGTCATTACAGCAAATACAACATTAATAATATAAATATAAGAGTATTAATCATATAACATTTGAACATGTTATTAAAATAATATCAGACAATGTTAGGCAAATCTAAAAGGAAGTATTATGTTTGTAAAGTATTATTTATGATTCTGAAGAATGGATTGGATAGTGATCAGTCTTGACAATGAGATCTAGCCATAGATGTGTGCACAAGATGTGTCTAGTGAAAACATGGAGACTTTGTATCTGTTGAGTAGGCTATGTTTTGAGGCAACTCCTGACTCGCTATTGTTTTAAAATGACTTATAAGGGTAGGTATGTACTGTATGCCAAAATACATGTGAAATGTCTAGCCTCTAAATAAAGACAAACATAATTTCATATACTGTAGATCTATTGTATCAAAGAAATGCCTACTAATCTGTCTCCTATATCATTCCTTGAACTTAAATTACACTGGATGTGTTTATCCTTAATCTTTCACCATGCATAAAAACCTTGTCCTGTTCATTAACTAAAAATGATGATAGGCCTTGACCTCAGTGTCTACACTCACAGACTCCATGTTAATTTACTTCAAACAGACTCTCCTCTCCCACACTGAGCTGACAGGAAGCCCATGGTAAGCCACTCCCCTCAAATGGGAATGTGTCTCAATGTACTTTTTTAACCTGACTGTCAGTATGTTTTAGTAAGTTAATAGGAAGGAAGATAATAGATTGTAATAATGCCTTCTCATCTGACAATTGTTGCCTTCTCATCTGAAAAATTCATTATGACCTCAAACACAATGACAATTTAGGAAGAAGTGGTCTTTTGATGCAATGTAGGTCTTTTGCCTAGGTCTTTTTTTGCAATGTAGCATGGCTAGCAAGTTGAATATATCTTTGCTATCCATCAGTCGTTTTAGTAGGCCTAGACCTTTTGATATATTAAGGTAAAGATTAGGGTGATTCCAATTTCCAAGCCAGCATTGCTTGGATTTTAGGGTGTATCTCAGATGGTTCTGGTAATTGACTCAGACACCCAGGATTAAGGTGTCATTCAATTGATTAGTTGTGACAAAATCCTCAGTAATATCCTGTGAAGTTACATGGAACTACACAAGTTCCCTCAGGGAGTGTTCACTTGTGACCATCAGATGACCTTAACAAACATAACGGGAATTTACTTTGGGGTACACTGGCATGGAATCGCCCTTTGCCTTTGAGATTTATGCTCTCTGCACAATGCAGTCTGTAACAAATTGTATCCACAAACCATACTAAAAGTTTAGTGTTGCTAAGCTAAAAAGGATTTAAAAAAAACATAGAAATCTGTCAAAAGAGCAATTCACTAGACTCTGTGGTTTTACGGATTCAAGCGGCATTCCTACTTTTCACGCATTTACAGTAGGGAGAACAAGTATTTGATAACCTGCAAAATCGGCAGTGTTTCCCACTTACAAAGCATGTAGAAGTCTGTAATTTGTATCATATGTACTCTTCAACTGTGAGTGACGGAATCTAAAACAAAAATCCATAAAATCACATTGTATGATTTTTAAATAATGAATTGGAATTTTATTACATGACATAAGTATTTAAGACATCAGAAAAGCAGAACTTAATATTTGGTACAGAAACCTTTGTTTGCAATTACAGAGATCAAAAATTTCCTGTAGTTCTTGACCAGGTTTGCACACACTGCAGCAGGGATTTTGGCCCACTCCTCCATACAGACCTTCTGCAGATCCCTCAGGTTTCGGGGCTGTCGCTGGGCAATACAGACTTTCAGCTCCCTCCAAAGATTTTCTATTGGGTTCAGGTCTGGAGACTGGCTAGGCCACTCCAGGACCTTGAGATGCTTCTTACGAAGCCACTCCTTAGTTGCCCTGGCTGTGTGTTTTGGGTCGTGGTCAATATGGGAAGATCCAGCCACGACCCGTCTTCAATGCTCTTACTGAGGGAAGGAGGTTGTTTGCCAAGATCTCGCGATACATGGCCCCATCAATCCTCCCCTCAATACGGTGCAGTTGTCTTGCCCCCTTTGCTGAAAAGCATCCCCATCGAATGATGTTTCCACCTCCATACTTCACGGTTGGGATGGTGTTCTTGGGGTTGCACTCATCCTTCTTCTTCCTCCAAACTAGGCGAGTGGAGTTTAGACCAAAAAGCTACATTTTTGTCTCATCAGACCACATGACCTTCTCCCATTCATCCTCTGGATCATCCAGATGGTCATTGGCAAACTTCAGAAGGGCCTGGACATGTGCTGGCTTGAGCAGGGGGACCTTGTGTGCGTTGCAGGATTTTAATCCATGAACGCGTAGTGTGTTAGAAATGGTATTCTTTGAGACTGTGGTCCCAGCTCTCTTCAGGTCATTACCAGGTCCTGCCGTGTAGTTCTGGGCTGATCCCTCACCTTCCTCATGATCATTGATACCCCACGAGGTGAGATCTTACATGGAGCCCCAGACCAAGGGAGATTGACCGTCATCTTGAACTTCTTCCATTTTCTAATAATTGCGCCAAAACAGTTGTTGCCTTCTCATCAAGCTGCTTGCTTATTGTCCTGTAGCCCATACACAGCTCTCTAGTCTTGGCCATTGTGGAGAGTCTGTTTGATTGAGTGTGTGGACAGGTGTCTTTTATACAGGTAACGAGTTCAAACAGGTGCAGTTAGTACAGGTAATGAGTGGAGAACAGGAGGGCTTCTTAAAGAAAAACTAACAGGTCTGTGAGAGACGGAATTCTTACTGGTTGGTAGGTGATCAAATACTTATGTCATGCAATAAAATGCAAATTAATTATAAGAAAATCATACAATGTGATTTTCTGGATTTGATTTTTAGATTCCGTCTCTCATAGTTGAAGTGTACCTATGATAAAAAGGACAGACCTCTAAATGCTTTGTAGGAAAACCTGCAAAATCGGCAGTGTATCAAATACTTGTTCTCCCCGCTGTATCGCTGTCCGTGGTGCTGAAAGATTAACCACACTGACAGTAACTGTCAGAAATGCCTGCAATCCCCCGCCAAAGTGTCTGCAGGCTGTGTGAATGGCAATGAGTAAGCTTTATTATTTCACAACAGATATTGCACAAGAGGGAGAGATCAACAGGTCCTGGCTACTCAAATAAGAGTCCAAACAGATGTTACGAATCATCTATCACTTTCTTTAAGCTATGTTCAACTCATTTGACTAAATCCAGCAATGGTGTCAGTTAATTGAGATACAGAGGCATATATAAACAATAGTTAAACCGCTCGGTTGCAGGTCAACAAATCAAACAAATGAGTAGCCGATTGAGATTGTACAAAGCAAAAACATTAAAAACATTCTCAGTAGCCAACAGGCAATAATTACCTTTAGTATGACCATAATAACCTGTAAATTCAAAGTTGAAATACAGCTGACTGACTAATGTTTCACAGAATATTTTCAGTGTACATTTCATCCATTAGATGATCCATTTCATCCATTAAATTATATGAAGTTATATTATTATATCGATCAAACAACAGAAAGGGGAAAGTGTCAGACACAAATAACAATTAATACATTGATGTATAATCTCTGAATATGACGGCATAGGAATTGGAGAGATGAGTGAATCCAACAGGTTACCTTATGAATGGCAGCTACGAAGAGAGGTGAGATGCAGTAGTCCTTTACTTATTTCCACAGAAAATGCTTCAACGCCTTTTTTTTCTCATAGCAAAATCTCCGCCCTAACCAGACAATGAGTCTGGTGGAACCAACCGCTCCCCCCCCCAACCTCTTGCCATTTACACACTCGACCATAGGTTGCTATAGTCAAGCGCCCTTAGCCACCGCTTGCATCATGCCTCAATCTTTCAGAAAAAAATATGGGCTACATTGTCAAGTGATTCGAGAAATGTTGTATATTAAGGGCGTCGGCGACACTAGAAATAACAACGGCCTGTAAATTGCGTTCGAACAGGCTTGATTTGTGAATTTTAATCGTATCGTAAATTCATATTTGATGGGTTATGGCAGACTTATACCGCAGATAAATACATAAAAACACATTTGCCAGTGAGATAAAATCGAACTCCATTCTTGACTCAGCCCTCATAGCCTCAAATGTTTCTGTTATATCAGACCAATCTACTACAGTAGGTTCTTAAGTGTAGGCTATTGTCGGCCTGTTTCAGTTTCAGTATAGACCACTGTTGATACGAATCTAACAGGTTGGAATACCTCCAAGTGTCACCCAATTAATTTCATGGTGGGTCAGCCTCAACAATCTGTTTTATTAACCTGAGACTTTTCTATTCACAGGAAGATAGTGGACACTATACTCAATTATTTGTGTACATGTAGTACATATGAAGTTCTGTTATAGTGTTTTGAATGTCAGAGATAGAGTACACATCATGGAATAGTGTGTTACCAATAGCTCATTATTGTACCCGAGCCCTCCAGGCATCTTCCCCCCAATTATTTTCCATCAGCTTTGACGCATCAATTTTGGAAACAAGGGACAGCCCACACTCGCATTTTCAAGAGAAATTAAGTTACTATAATAATAAATTATAGTTATTTAGACAGTTATTTAAACGACACAGCTATGATTACCATTGGACAGCCCTATGTCACCCATCTCCATCTTCTTGACTCACCATTAGTTTCTCATGCAAAGCAGGTGAAGAATCCGACAATAATCGTCAGGCACGCCTTGGTGTTGATTTTCCCGAGTAAAAAGGTTTCTGACGCGCGCATGTGGATAAGATAGTCAAATGTCAAAAGGTTTTCCCTCTGCCATCTGTTGATTTAGTATTTCCTATAAATGGAAAAAAATATCACACAAGAGCGTGATTCAATTGTCACAGTCGTTTTGTTCAGAGCATTCTGTTGCGCTTCCGGTTGTTACTAGGTACCAATGACAGCAGTGATGCAGGGCTGTACGCGTGATCAGAAATAATGTCTGCGGTGGTGGATGTCGGGAAGAGATAATGAACTTACAGGCAACAGTTTGGTATCACTGAAACTAATACATGTTGGTCTCTCTGACATATTAAAGACATTTTCTTAAGTGTCAATCATTTCCGAAGGTGGTTAAAGTATGGATGTAGTATGGGATACATATAGTAGTTAACTTTGATACTAAGTTGTTGGTGAGGGATTTACTCTAAATAAACACTACACAATGTTACTAACTTGTGCATCAATGTTGATCTATCTCGTACATGAGACAAGTGTTCATTTCATATAATATATAGAATACCAGTTTTCTGTGTGACTAATAACATTTTTGTTATGTGTTTATAAGAAAACATTTGAAAAAAAAAAGAGGGCAGCGGTATAAAAATGTATATATTGTCCTACTGTATACCTGTGCAATACCACCATATGTTTTCTAATGTATTTTAGGGAACCTGAATACAGGCAGGCGTTTAGGGAACAATATCAAAATGAAATCCAATGTTGAGCCTTTCATACATGTGCTGAGGAAAACAAGTGTTATTTGGGGTCTCGCCTTATTTCATCAAGCTTTAGTGACTCCTTGTGGCAGTTTTGGAGTCTGTGAGATAAATCCAGGTTGAAAGTTAGATTGTACATTCCTTCCAGTGCGTAAGAATTCCGGTCTAGATTTCCTGGTTAAGTAAGCACCGTTTTAACAACTAAAGCGAGTATATAGTTGCTTCCCAAAGATAAATGTCTCGAAACCGACTGAGTGTTCACTGTGTGTTGTTGTAATGAATAGGGCCTCAATCACAAACTGAATACACACAAATTAGGGAGAAAACGGTACAAAAACACGTATTGTACTTCTTGATCATTTACACTTAACATTCGTTTCTACAGTAGTTTGCCAAAATCAAAATGTAAATGATTTACGCCATTAATCTACAAACCAGTGGTTTCCTATTGCTGCATAAATGATACAAAAGCATGGTGGTCAGTGGGATTGTCCTTTGGGACGCTGCTCACTGAAACGACAGAAACTACACCAACGCATTTTAGGATACATTCATTTAGAAGATGTCAGTGTTCAGAGACAGTGATAGAAGGTGCTGTGTTGTGGATACTGTAAGATCTTATTTTTTTAATTCATATAAAGTATGAATGATGGAAAAGTGTTTTTTGATGCACTAATAAAATAATGTCCAGGCACAAATAAACAGTTATTTATTTAAACAAATACAATTATTAGTTGACAGATGAAAGTTGATTAACCGTGGTGATGATGAACAGTGCAGTTTGCTAATATGAATCTCCATCTTTACCCCTGTGTACTTCCTGTATACTTGTCACCATACACACCTGACCCACCACTTGACCCCTAACCCCTGTGAAACTGCCCTCTAGTGGTGAGAAATGATAGTCCAAAATTGCCCTAAATATACAACACTAACTACACTCACCTAAAGGGTTATTAGGAACACCTGTTCAATTTCTCATTAATGCAATTATCTAATCAACCAATCACATGGCAGTTGCTTCAATGCATTTAGGGGTGTGGTCCTGGTCAAGATAATCTCCTGAACTCCAAACTGAATGTCAGAATGGGAAAGAAAGGTGATTTAAGCAATTTTGAGCGTGGCATGGTTGTTGGTGCCAGACGGGTCGGTCTGAGTATTTCACAATCTGCTCAGTTACTGGGATTTTCACGCACAACCATTTCTAGGGTTTACAAAGAATAGTGTGAAAAGGGAAAAACATCCAGTATGCGGCAGTCCTGTGGGTTCCCTTGTTGATGCTAGAGGTCAGAGGATAATGGGCCGACTGATTCAAGCTGATAGAAGAGCAACTTTGACTGAAATAACAACTCGTTACAACCGAGGTATGCAGCAAAGCATTTGTGAAGCCACAACACGCACAACCTTGAGGCGGATGGGCTACAACAGCAGAAGACCCCACCAGGTACCACTCATCTCCACTACAAATAGGAAAAAGAGGCTACAATTTGCACAAGCTCACCAAAATTGGACAGTTGAAGACTGGAAGAATGTTGCCTGGTCTGATGAGTCTCGATTTCTGTTGAGACATTCAGATGGTAGAGTCAGAATTTGGCGTAAACAGAATGAGAACATGGATCCATCATGCCTTGTGCAGGCTGGTGATGGTGGTGTAATGGTGTGGGGGATGTTTTCTTGGCACACTTTAGGCCCCTTAGTGCCAATTGGGCATCGTTTAAATGCCACGGCCTACCTGAGCCTTGTTTCTGACCATGTCCATCCCTTTATGACCACTATGTACCCATCCTCTGATGGCTACTTCCAGCAGGATAATGCACCATGTCACAAAGCTCAGATAATTTCAAATTGGTTTCTTGAACATGACAATGAGTTCCCTGTACTGAAATGGCCCCCACAGTTACCAGATCTCAACCCAATAGAGCATCTTTGGGATGTGGTGGAATGGGAGCTTTGTGCCCTGGGTGTGCATCCCACAAATCTCCATCAACTGCAAGATGCTATCCTATCAATATGGGCCAACATTTCTAAAGAATGCTTCCAGCACCTTGTTGAATCAATGCCACGTAGAATTAAGGCAGTTCTGAAGGCGAAAGGGGGTCAAACACAGTATTAGTATGGTGTTCCTAATAATCCTTTAGGTGAGTGTATATCTAAATGGCTCCTACATGGAGACATAGCTTTTCTGAGTGACAAATAATATGGCCTGGTTTGAGCCAGAGATAACCCACTCCCTATATATTTTTTGTAGTTCATCAGACAGACCAAGCTGCTATCATTACAGTGCCTATGGGAGTCACCTCATTCTTCAGACTGGAATTTACCACATTTTTCATTAGTAATCAGCCAGAGTTGAACATCATTTATCTATCATCCTTCTTTGCTGTATTTAAATCCTAGGAAGCATTATTGAAAGCAGGTGTGTAATGGGGCATTTTGTGCAGTGCTGAATTTGATCTCAATTGCTTTACATATTCCAAATATTTAAACGCCAATAATTATGTAGGCTTTAGCATTTTCCTGTGCTAACAATGAATGGTGATGTCATACACTTATATAATCTGAAGAGCAGCTACTCTCAGTAAAGTTTTTCATATCACACAATTGTCTACAATATGACAGGCCAGCTTGTATTTCAGAAGTCAAACGGTTTACTTGTAGTTTTTCTGTTTTTTCTTTTTGCATGGGATTTAAAATCCTTTAAAAAAAAAAAAATCTTTCAAGAATAAAAAACGTCTGACCTTACTGCCTCCAGCCTTTCAGGCCTAATGTCAGCTGACTTGATCACACATGGGGGATGTACAGTAGGGTACATTTCTATCATAATGGAACAATTGATATGAACACATGACCCAAGCTCTATGCACTTTGGCTTTATTCACACAGGCTGCATGATTCAAATCTTATTTCCAAAAATAGATTCTTCAACCAATCACATCGTATTTTTGGAAATCAAATCTTTGTCAGAGCTGATGATCTGATGGCTCAAAAGACCAATCCAAATGATAAGCCTTTCCCTAATGGTAAACAGAACGCGAAGAAGAAGTGGAGCCCCAATTCAAGCCAAAACTTTAAAAAGTGAAACATTTTTGTATGGAGCAATGAGTGTCAATAATAGTCAAAATAAAATGTATGGCTGTTTTGATCTTTGTGTCAGAATTTATTTAGAATAAGGGTGACAATGCATAAGTTATGACTACTATTTATTCTGAGTTGTTCCTGTTATCAATGAGATGTTGAACAATGCTGTTGGTCTTATGAACTGTCACATTAAATCTCTCCATATCAAAAAACTTTTTAGGAGCTGAAAAAATATATCAGAATTGGGCTGTCTGTGTCAAATAAATCAGGGTGGGGAATCCTGCTGAGCTGGTACTTCACCTGTCGACCCATAAACCTGCTAGTAATTATTAGAATAAGCTCGATTCTAAAGGCTGACAAGCCATTCTTCTATTAGTCTGATTTCTCTGATCTTGTTTCAGAAATTAATGTTATGGCTATTTGTATTGCATTATCAAATTTCCCTTGTTCAGTTTAACAAAGACATAGCGAGGATAGCCTAATAATCTCCTCATTTCACTCCAATGGCTATGTGTGTCGATCGCGGATTATAGGCATATTTGGATGCGTTCCAGGTACCCAATTCTGCGCAGCTTTGTAAGCACGTACAATGCAATTGTGTCATAATCTGCGCTTGTGCAAAACATTTCTAGACCAATCTGGAACGCACCCAGTGTTTTACTAGGCCAGTTGCTGTTACATGGTTTATTCATGGGCGGACTCAGTTCAGAAAACTTTTTTTGCCAAGTTAATACATTTTAAGGCAGAAATGCGGACGCAAGACTTACATTGACGGAAACACTTGTTACACCTGGTTAAATAAAAATGAATACATCAATACAGGATAGTGATGTCCGGGACGCACAACAGGTAGGCTCTGGTGACTTGCATATAATAATACCCTAACATTTATCCTCACAACAATGAACACCATTCTACGACATTACTTATAATACCAGTTCATTTAATCCTAGATTGAGAATGGCGACGGGAAACCGTTGCTTGCTTCGCAGAAGCAAGTTAGAGAAGAAGAAAAAAGTTCAATGACATCTGCGTCTTTTAATTTCATCAATTCAATAATAGGATCTGGAGTAATAGGTAAATGACTGTTTTGTACTGTGGAACGTTATTCTTGTAATATGCCTAACATTTCTATAAGCCATAACGTAAAATACACTGAGGAAAGAGATGCAAAGATACCCTTTTTGACAGATGTTGTTCAGAACATCCAGGATATTCTAAAAACATTCATCAGTCTCCGGCGGTTTCTGCCTTCACGTGACCACTGACAGTGCCGTTTCTAAAAAATATATCTATTACGATTTTGCTCCGTCAACTCTCTACATCGCGGAAATCAACAAATTCATTCAAATTGAAGGAAACTAAAATATATACACTACCATTCAAAAGAAAGGGTCACTGAGAAATGTCCTTGTTTTCGAAAGAAAGGCAAATTTTTTGTCCATTAAAATAACATCAAATTGATCTGAAATATAGTGTAGACATGTTAAATGACTATTATAGCTGGAAACGGCAGATTTGTTATGGAATATCTATAGGCCTAAAGGCCCATTATCAGCAACCATCAGTCCTGTGTTCCAATGGCACGTTGTGTTCGCTAATCCAAGTTTATAATTTCATAAGGCTAATTGATCATTAAAAAAACTTTTGCAATTATGTTAGTGCTGCTGATTAAAGAAGCCATAAAACTGGCCTTCTTTAGACTAGTTGAGGGTCTGGAGCATCAGAAATTGTAGGTTCGATTACAGGCTCAAAATGGCCAGAAGCAAATAATTTTCTTCTGAAAATTATTATTGTTTGAGAAATGAAGGCCATTCCATGCAAGAAACTGCCAAGAAACTGAAGATTTCATACATTGCTCTGTACCACTCCCTGCACAGAACAAAGCACAGAACCCCGTTGCACAACTAAGCAAGTTTGAGAAATAGAGGCCTCACATGTCCTCAACTGGCAGCTTCATTAAATAGTACCCACAAGATTTGCTAAAAAAATATCTCAGACTGGCCAATATAAAGAAAATAATAAGATGGGCAAAAGAAAAATAACAATGGACAGAGGAAGATTAGAAAAAATATTGGAATATAAATTTGAGGTGTTCAGATCACAAACATTCGTGAGACGCAGACCAAATGAAAAAATGCATGAGGAGTGACTGTCTTGCATGGTGGACGCAATGTTATGGTCTGGGGGTGCTTTGGTGGTGGTAAAGGGATCTTGAAAAAGGAAAGCTATCACTCCATTTTGCAACACAATGCCATACCCTGTGGACAGCGCTTGATTTGAGCCAATCCAACTTGTGGGAGGTGCCTCAGGAAGCATGGGGTGAAATCTCTTCAGATTACCTCAACAAATTGACAACTCAAATGCCAATGGTCTGCTAGGCTGTAATTGCAGCAAATGGAGGACTCTTTGATAAGAGCAAAGTTTGAAAGACAAAATTCTTATTTAAATTATCATTATTTCTAATGATTGTTAATTACTATATTTCCTATACATTTTCCTATATCTCCTATTCAAACAAATTTCATGTATGTTTTCATGAAAAACAAGGACATTTCTAAGTGACCCAAAACCTTTGAACGGTAGCGTATGCATTTTCTGAATAATATGTACGTGGTAAAATTGAACAAATTGCATTATCTGTCAACTAAATTATTTGTTCAGGTTTGCCATACTCCTTGAACCAGGCAGGCCTTCCCCTTGGCCTATTGCTCCTGGTTTTGGTAGCATTTATAACCGGTAAGTGATGGTGATGACTGTAAAGAATTCCCTTTGATAAAATAAATGTTACTGACATTGTGATTTTCTGTTTCTTTCCTGCAGACTATTCTATCATCTTGTTAATAAAAGGAGGGAATCTTTCAGGGACAAATAGTTACCAATCACTTGTACGTAGCACTTTTGGTTTGACTGGATATTTGATCCTGTCTTTACTGCAATTCCTATATCCTTTCATTGGTAAGTCTTAATGTCAATTTCAATTTTAAAGTAAATGACCAATTCTTATTGAGCAAGGATTATAAAAAATTGGGAGAATGTTTATAGTTAAACAAACTGATTTGTTGAATGATATGATCTTAAAAAAAATTATGTTGAGGAAATTTTAGGGAAAGAGTAGGAGAGTGAGATTTTTCATATTGGCTATATGCTTGGTAAAGCCCTTGAACCACACAGAGGCTACCAATATAAAACTCTCCATGAAATGTTTAAAATTCAAAACTCTTCACTAGTTACATTTATAGGGATTGTTTCCAATATTGAATATCTTTTTTGGTACTGTTTTTAACATAATGTCCGAATAGCAGAGAAGGTGAAAGTGAAGAACTTTAAAATGTTTGTCCTAAACCACATTGGAGGCAGCTTATGGTACATAAATGAATAGTCTTTGGCAACAGCTCTAGTAGACATCCCAGCAGTCAGCATCCCCAAAACACACACCCTCAACTAGAGACATCTGTGGCATGGTGGTGTGGAACAATTCATTCTACATTTTAGTGTGGCCTTTTACGGTTTCCAGCACAAAGTGAATTTAGGTATTACCATTCTTTTTAATCAGCGGCTGCAGATTACCATGTTTTTGTCCCCTTAGCCCTTGCCCTCACCACTTTCCCTTGGAAGAATACCCAACGAAACCAGATGTAGTTTTATTGCCCTAGGTGCTGATCCAATTCACAAAAGCATTCCCATCCACCCTTGATTTATCTTAAGGGCACGAGTGAACATCTTTGCTCACTTACTGGATTGATATCATCCACAATTCAATGCAAACTGAAGTAGTGTCTAACACCACAGCGGGTGCACTCACAAGTCCACATGGATGTGACGGGGTAAAACGTGAATGATGGGCTGAGGGTGTACGCTCGATCTACTTTATCCCGGGAAAAGGTGAAATGCTCACGAACAGAGATGTGAACAAATTTGTAACTGAAATAATCCCTTTGAACGTACAGTATGGAGTGAACTTTTCTGGAATGATCTTTCAAGCTCATGAAATATGGGACTAACCCTTCACATGGTGTGTTTGTATGTATGTCCAGTGTAGTCGTTACAGTGGTCAAATCAGCAAGGTCCTGGCTACTGTTGGTATGCCGCGACTGGTTTTCACCTGGCTGAATTCATTCAGCTCAATTAGTAAATTCCTACGTCACTCAAGGCGCAAATTCAACATTTTCAATTGCTTTTTATGGGACTCCCCCAAAAAATACCCTTTTGCCTGAGGGCGGTGCCCTCACCTGACAATGACTGCAGTGTACATGATCATGTTCCAGTCTCAGGGAGCAGCATCAATCTCTTTCATAACTCAATGGCACCCGGACAAAAATGACTGGGAGAGGGTGAGCACTCCTTCACACACTAGAGCTGTGGGATGACAAAATAGTTTTTTTTTACAAATGCATCCATATTTAGGTCAGAAAGGGTTTGTTAAGTTTGGCTAATGTTCAGATTTCTCATTTAAAGTTCTACAGGGTCAATATGAGACTTGGATTGTAACAAATGTTTCTGCCCCAGCTATGATCAGCTACAACATTATAACTGGTGACACATTGGCCAAAGTATTTCTGAGAATACCTGGAGGTAGAGTATGTCATATTGTACTTTATTATACTTTATTGTACCTCAATGATATAAGCCACGACTAAGCTACAGTGCTGTGAGGAAGTATACGAACTGAAAATAATTTGTATTGGAACTATGGATATTTCAACACTTGAAAGATAAAGTTCACATGATTTAAAAATATCTATGGGGGATCCAAGTCAAACTGTTCTCTTATTGTCAAAATGTACTGCCAAGTGTAAGCTTGCAAGGTGATAGGAAGAAATGGTTTGTTTTAGATATCCAGAAACAGGCTCACAAGGGCCAACTGTTAGCTAAAGATAATTGAACACACAGGAAAGGTCTACATTTTCTAATCCTCTTTTCTCTCTTCCTATTTACTCAAACCCCATTGGAGGAGAAGCCAGTGGGGAGGGACCTCTGGCTCTCTCATTTAATGGTGTTTGAGAAGGTGACGAGAAAGAGGATAGTAACAAGAAATGGCTATGATGGAATTTATGTCAAAGTGGGCATCACTGATGCAATAGGGGGTATACTTATATTTCTGCACAAGGAAAATTGCATTTCAATATATTTTGGTGAAATGATGGCAAAAGTTGACATATACATTTACTATTGAACTGGGCAACCTCTTTCTTTTGTTCAAGTTAATATGAAATATAATGTAAAAAAATACAATCGTAAGGCAGTGTACTCACTGACAGCACTGTATATTAATATGTTATTGCATTAAAACAGGAAATAAGTCAAAATGTGGTGGAATTAAATCCAAACAACAACAAATGTTTCGTCGCTGAAACATGTTTATGCATGCTTTTGCAGTTGGACCAGGCAACATGCTTGCAGAAAGACATTTTGTCATTGCAGTATCCACCATTCTGTTCACACTACCGCTGTCTCTCTTCCGGAATGTATCAAAGCTAGGAAAGGTAGGTCTGAATTACATATCGTGACACTGATATAAAAGTCAATCGTTCTGTAATTCCTGAGCTAAAGCATTTTTCTGTGATTCCAGGTGTCCTTACTGTCCATGGTGTTGACTCTTTTCATCCTCGTCATCGTTCTCATCCGAGCCGCTACCCTCGGGCCAAAGATGTATATTATATCATTGAACACTGCCACACATCTGTTCACTCGCCCTATACAACATTCCAACCCATTCAGCACTTAATTTTTATTTCACATATCAGTCAACTAAATGACTATTGAATTGCCTTGAGCAGGATTATAAAAAATGGCTAAGAAAATGTCCTTCCAATGAATTTGTGTTCTTAGTCCCCCTACAGAGAGTGCGTGGGTGTTTGCAAGGTGGAATGCAATCCAGGCCGTTGGCGTCATGTCTTTTGGTGAGTTCTATTCCACAGTACATCTATTGTCATCAGTGCAATGGAGTTGAGAACATACAGTAAGCTAACTCCACAGCTAGTTTGAAATGCTGTCAATGGAGCGATCCATGCGAGAGGAGGGTCAAGTCATTGGCCCGTTGTTAAGGAGAGCGTCATGTGTTTTTTGAGCAGAGGATCATGGGTTCAAGCCCAGCGTGGGGTGGTAGGATAGTGGAGGAAGTTGCACTATTGGGAATGCATAATGGCCCATACATCTGTACACGATTCTTTAGAATTATGAAACCAATTCGGTTTTTATAATGGCTCATAACACAAATACAAAAATGTAACTTGCATTGTGTGACAGATGGTAACACTTTGCCATATTCCTTTATCCGGCAGCCTTTATCTGCCATCACAACAGCTTCATGATCTATGCCTCGATGAAGGAGCCGAGTCTGAGTAACTGGTCCCGGGTCACCCACTTCTCTGTTGGTTCTGCTTTGATTATCAGTGCTCTGTTTGCTGCGGCTGGATATGCTACGTTCACCGGGTACACACAAGGTATTTCAACTCACATCATTAAAAGGACGGTCCACTGCTTTATCACTCTGAACAAGTTCTATACCTGACCTCTTTCTGACCTGTATTTCCAGGTGACATCTTCGAAAACTACTGCAGGAACGATGACCTGGCCACATTTGGTCGCTTCTGTTTTTGCGTCAGTATAATAACAACTTTTCCTCTGGAGTGTCTTGTAACCAGAGAGGTAGAATTTCACTTGTGTCTCTAGTATGAAACTTCTCATGTGTGGCAGCGCTCGTTCATTTGAAGGGAAACCACCTGCGGCGCATCGGTTTCTTACACTCTCCCTTGTGTGTGTAGGTGGTCTCCAACGTCTTTTTTAACGGGACCCTCAACAACTATTCGCACGTGGCTGTTACACTGCTTCTAGTTGGGACGTGCACTGCACTGTCCTTGGCCTATGACTGTCTGGGTATTGTCCTGGTGCTGAATGTAAGTCAGGTGTCTTTTAAACTGTTGTGCGACTTACATCTATATTTTCTATGTGTTAAACGGCAGCCCCATTGATAACAATGATTCGGTTGTCTTTCAGGGTGTTATAAGTGCCACACCTTTAATTTTCATCATTCCATCAGCTTGCTACCTCAAGCTTTCAACAGAACGCTGGTTCGCCGGTGAAAACCGCATCCCCTGTCTCCTCCTCATAGCTGGCGTCTTTGTCATGATAACCGGTTTTGTCATGGCAGTCATGTTCCCCCAGGACTGCTCCCACGGAGCGGAGATGTTCTACTGCTCAGCCTCAAACCCCTCCTCTTCAACCTCCACACCAACCACTGAGCTACTCCTTCAGAATTCCACTGAGTTTTAGATACCACATTGTGGCTTCACTACTCATTATGGATTTATTATGCCTGCAACTAATGTTTCATAATTTACTATTTGACTTTGATGTCTGAATAACAAGTGCCAATATTCAATGTATAAGATTTTTAAACAGTTCCACCTTTAATATTGCAGGAATTTACTTTTGAGAAACCTACCACATGATGTCGCTATAACATGAATAAAAAGGCTAAATTCTTGCCATGATGTGAACTAATACCAGCGCTTAATAACGTAGGTGTGTTGAGTTTCATTACTTTTGTTCAATTTACTCAGTTGGATAGAGGGGAACTAGCATTTCATATTAGGCTATGGCTAATTTCCATAACTAGTAGTCCTGAAATAGCCTACCTGTCGTCAAACGGTACACATTTTTTCACTTCAAATGGCACGAATATGAATAATATTGAAAAAGTTGAATGTATCATTTGCTCCTGCAATACATGTTTTCAATTAATATAGAACACCCAAACGCTCGTATTCTTTCTGGAGTGGAGAGATCACTCACCGCTGGGAGGAAACATTACGGAGTACACAGAGGGTGCAGTGAGGTTCGACGTCACATAAAGGTTTATTATTTGGGCTCGCTGACTTGTTCTTAGATGAATCTCTACCGAAATAGTCTTACGTTTGGACGTCTGACTAGAAAGTTGTTTTGAATTCGGCAGAGACAAGTTAGCAGGGTTGTTAACATCGTGTAACAACTTTGAAATGTACACTAGTGGCTAGACGGAGAAAAGACTGGATTGTGCTGGCAGCGTACTGGAATAGATCGAGCAGCGACTGTTGTGTGGATCAAGAGTTGGAGATTGAAGAGTTGGAGATTGAAGTGGGAGTTCCATAATAATAAGAACACAGCCTAATGGATCATTGAACGAGTCAACGGTATATTTTGTGCGTTATAGTTAGTTCTTTCCTACCTAAAAAAGACTGATGAAAGTTGACAGCTGCACGGAGGGCCAGGGGCATTCATGGTAAGAGATGTGTGGCACCTTTAATTATCCTAATTGTGCGTTAATGTCTGTGCGTTAATACCTTTGCCGCATTCCTGGCAACATTTAAATTCTCATTGTTTAAGGGGTACGACCAATGGTTCGCTCATCCACAGCTGGCACTCGGATTGGACAGATCTTAATGCTTGTGCATTTTTATTTCGGAATTATGAATAATTGTGTAATTTTCTTTTTTGTCGGTAGTCCGAGGGATTTTGTTAAACCTATGCAGTTAGACATGGATGAGAATGGGTCCCAAGGAACTCCCCGGCGACGGCTGTCTGGCTCCAGGTATGTCTCATTCTGAGCACTATAATTTTAGAACTGTGAGCTGTCAGCTTAGCTGCAGTCTACATTATTGTACTCTTCAAGTTTAGAAAGAAACGTATATTTCAGCTAATTTATGGTGGAATTGTTTAACATGTGAGATCATCTGAAATGACATCAGTTGGAAAATATGGCTTTTGTAGCTCATGGTGTCTTATGTCATTCCAAAGCCCTTTAACTTGTCCCTCATTTTCTGCCTCCTAAAATACAGTTCTAGACCCTTGTTGAAGGAAATTGCAATTTGCTGAGAATTGCAGTTCTAAGGGGTTTTACCAAATTAGTGGTCCACAACCAGAGGGGCCAGATGTGCATATCTATCTTTCAATTAATTCTAGCCTACATTGTTCAGGCGTAACTATATTGAGTTAATCTAGTCAGAAGCAGTTGTGGCAGACATCTCAGTAACCTTTGAACTTCACTCATTTCCTGCCTTCAGAGTTGTTCTGGGAAATTGCCATTCACCACATGTCGGGGTCATGGGAAGCAAAGACAAACAGTGTGCATCTCATGTGCATAAGAATCAACATCTGGTTATGTAATAGTGTCCTAACTATTTTTATCAATAGGCTTGCAGGTCAGCATGACTGTATGTGAAATATTGTATATAATCAAACAGAAGACATGACCAATCCAGATGTACATCTTGAAGCTAGTTGCACAGGTTTTTAAAAAGATTCCCCTTTAATCAAGGTCTGATTGGACTTGGAACACCAGGTGGGTGCAATCCATAGAGAAGGTTCGTTGTGGCCAAATGCCTATCTTAGCAGGTGATATCACAATTTAATCTGTCATTTTTACTCAGATCAGCCAGAGATCAGAACATTCTCTTCAAATTAGTTTGCCGAGTTAGTCCATTGGCCCTCATTCATGAAAGATCTCAGATTCAAGCGTGGGAGGAGACAAACTATTATTTCCAAGTGTGATACACGAAACAGTCGCACCTGGTCAAAATAGGCGTAGATGTCATCGCAGATGAGATCTGATAAAGCTGAGGACGCGAGAACGCACTGCACCTGTTCTTATTTACATATGACACTCGTAATGTAAGCGGGTGAGGCGAACATCCGTATATAAATAGACATATTTCTGAATAAATTATAGCGTAAAAGCGCTAAATAACCATTCGTCATTCTCCTTGAGGTAAATCAGAGCGGTGACGGAATGTCCTTTCTCGTCTCAGCTCATCACCGAGGTCCTTAGAAAGCGAGTTCTGCCATTATTAGGGTAACTGCTCAATTCAAAACCACTGGTTTATTTCTACTCTCACTAATCATTTATTAAGACCTTTTAGCTAATGAAGATGCCAGCCACCGAAATTATAATGACCATTCATGATCTCCAAGACCATACTATAGGCATGAGTGACTAGGAAAAGCAAGCCGGGCAACGTTTTGTCGTTTTGTTTAGCGACACACACACACACACACACACACAGGCAATCCAGACTTGAGTTTGATCGTAAGGATACGACAAAGATAATATTGATGAATACCTGCACTGTTGGTAAAATGATCGTACGATCAAATTTGATTGTACGCACGTTTCATGAATGAGGGCCATTGTTCCGATTTTACTTCTGTCTAATAGCCACAATAAACAAGTGAAACAAAAATCGGTTTTGGGTTCCAGCCCTGAGGTTACTTCAACCTGAAGCCTGTAGTGCAATGCCCAGCTCGTTGCAGCACACATTTCCAGCGGAGTCAACCTTTTAAACAGCGTTCAGGGCGCTGCCACCCCATGTGGCAACTCTTGCATACACATTTCTCTACCTGAGGTGTTTTGACAAAGATGGTAGTTACATAACCAAAACCCTCAGGCCCTCTCCATGTATGTGAGTAATGGACAAAAAAGGCACAGGCAATATATAACCTGTTTTGTCTCGTATAAATGGAGGTGGTGAAACAGGAAACCAACTCGATCGTGACCTGTAATGTATTTCATAGACATGACTTTGGGCATTGTGAGCACGTTCTTACTTTGGACGTGTCAATGGCAAAATTAGTACAGGAGGAGTGCATCTGTACCGTTAAGAAATCACCAACATTCTTACCTGAAGCTGGAGCCATGTGGTTCAGGTTTGTAGGGATACTGCATACATGGCTAGACCCAGGCTTTTCTGAATTTAGATAGCTATGTTGCCAAAGGAATAAACCTGGCCTTTGTGCGTTACCTTGCTAACTCTTCCAACCTGTGTCGTAGGCTTTAGCTGTGTATTCATTCCATCGAAGATAAATGTTTCTTGCGAAACATTTCCCCTATTTGCATATCTCCCTGCAGCACCCCAGTATGCTGCAACCAGGACTCAGAATCCTGCCCCCCATTGGCGCAGCCTACTTTGAGGTAGTGACTTAGACCACTGTGCCTCTTGGGGGCCATGTCGTTGATGAATAATTGAAGTCAGGTGTGGTTGTCCAGGGTTACAACAAAAATGTGTACTGTTTGGGGAAGGCCCTGCTCAAGGACCGCAGTTGAGAAAATGCTATGATAGATCTCTGTGTGGAGTTTGTTGTAAGTACATGCATATCTAATAGATTCCAATTGTGGTCAAACAAAATGATCTGTGTGAAGGCGTCTAATGTGTTTTTGGCTTGTATTAAATATCAAATGAATGTCAAAGTTGATATCTATAAAAGTGTAATGATTGTGACTATGTGGAATTTGCTTTTTTATTTGGTTTTGGGAATGGTTGCTTGGAGATGATGTCAGCTGACTGTATTCCAGTTGGTTGGAGCTGTTTGCTCTTTAACTGGAGAGTGAATTTCCAAAGTTCTTTGCAAGCCTTTACAGTCCCAACTCACACCCTTGGCATGCAAGGGAGCGCTGCAGAATTGTGATTTTAATCATAAGCAAGATGGAGATTTCAATACTTGATGGCAATTAAGTTTCCAAACTCCACAGTTGCAGTCTTTTTCTACTGAGGCTGAAATGCATTCACATGTGCATACCAATTATGTTTATGAAAGGAAATAAGATTGTTTCAGCATGACCCTTTGAAATGTCATCATAGCATTTTGTGAATCGGTAGCTGACGCCCACTCTGGCATTTGAGTTGGTGGCAGACTACCTCATTCCGACCATGGTTTTTCTGCTATTTGAAAGTGAAACCACTCCCTCCATGATCTGTTGTGTTGATGGCAATGCACATGTCCTGGCCTTATGTGTGGCTTCAAAAAGTTGAAGCCATTAGACATCTGCTTCTGAACCCCCACCCGCCCCGTTTCAAGTGCAGTTGCTTGTGGGGGACGTCATGTGGTCGTCCGCACTATGCTACATTTGTTATACTATTACCGACTGCTATAACCAGGCCTTCGTCCAAGGCCGGCAGTTGGTAGTGAACACACAGTTAAATAAACGTGATCATTTTCCAAATGGGCCTCAATAACGTCTAGTTCTCCTTTTGACACTGGAAAACCTGACTCCTGCTGTTTTTGAGAGTACCCCTTTTGTCACAGTAGCGTCTGTTCGACATGACATCTGGTCTCATTTTGGAATACTTCACCTGGCATCTTTGCATTTCTGAGTGGAGTGGCGCATACAGCCTTTATAGTAAAGGGGTGCAGGATGAGGATCAATGGTCTATAGTTTTTCTCGGACAGTTGTATATTTTATAGGTGACATTCCTCTCTCTGTGCTCACACAGTTATGCGGAGCCTGTGCCGATAATGGGATACTCCTTTAACCATGATCTCACATGGCAGGCTTTCTTGGGGTGGAGCTGAATGTGTTACTGGTTAAGGTATTGTGAATCCTCACAGCTGTTTCCAGACACTTTGGCAGTGCAAGGGCACAGCTGCACTCTTGAATTCAGTTATGAAAGGTATGACTAGAAGGATGGGCCAAATCCTACACATTAATAAAATAAATGCCGGCAATGTTATAACCATACATTGTGTTACAGCCCCGCCATATTGCAAACCAACAGCAGGACCCTGAATAAAATGTATTGCGCATTTTCTTTGCGTGTGAATATCGTTTTTAGGGAATATTGTTTCTTGTGAAGAGAGAGCATTGTGAATTTAATACTGCAAATTCCATTCAGTGTGCCATTTCGGCCCTTTGGAATGATCACGACCTAGACTAGAAAACCTAGGATATTTTGGTGAAAAACTAGTTGTAGCTGAATAAGCAATGCGATCTGAATGTCCCTGGTGATATTTGCTAACCAGCTCTCATTGCTTATTTGCAATTGGTTTCTATAAGTAACAAATACTGGATATCTAGCTAATGTATCAGGCATAATGGATACAAATAAAATAACTTTTTATACATTTGTAATTAGGAAAACATAGTCCTGTGGTTTTGTCGACATTGATCAAATCCCCCTCTGTGTTCAGAAATGCACTATTTGCATAAATTGTGTGATTGGAGTCTGTAACACAGGAGATAATGCATGGTTTCACTCTGACACACGCCAAGTGCTGCGGGAGCTCATCTATCATTTCAAACAGATCATGCCAACTAAATGGAACCTGTCAACACTTCCTGTCAGTATATATACCTAAATATTAGCAAAGATGGAAAAAAAACGTGTAGATCAGATTGAAACAATCATGTTGACAAACGTTACCTTGTCCTCATTAGATTTGCAAGGTTATCAAAACGCCTGGCCAGGGTGAGCTTAAACAAAACTTATATGAAGAGATTCTAAAAGTCCTTATGGGATGAAAAACCACAGTCTACCTAACCATAGTAACTTCAGGGCAGCTGAAAATATCAGATTTGACTCTGGTCAAGATTGATTTGGATATTGAGCGAGAGTGATTCCAAATTACTTGTTACTAGACTTTCTTTAGCAAACATAACACAGCATTAGTGTTTTATGGTAAATGTTTTATTTAATGGAAATGTTAGTTTGTAAAAAATTTATTGAATGTTTTATTTTCTTATTGGTTGCTATTGCTTCGTCTAAACTGCACCTGAGTGAAGTTTCTACTGTAAGTATCCTAAGAGCTCCCCTCAGATGTGTTCGATGATCACAGTTCATAGCATTAATTTGCACAAAATAAGTTTTAAATGTTTTGTCCTTAGCCGTATGATTGTCAAATGAGAAGGGAATAATGAATTGCGATATACTGAGGTTATCGCAAAGCATAAAGAATCTAATTCTATCTTGTCTGGATAATACCGCATTGAGAGGTTTAACCCTTGACCCTTCAAAAGATATACAAACATACCAGGATTCTTGTACTCTCTGCTTAATGAATAATTTCCTATAAAACAGTATGGGTTAGACCTATGGGTTATGGGTTAGACATATGGGTTATGATATAAAAAAAGAAATCTTTGCCTCTCAACCATGCTTTTCACTGTTACTACTGTGATATTATCAAAATATTTTCTTTTACCACTGAACAGAAGAAGCCTTATTATGGAAATGTGAAAATAGTTGGGCCTCTACAATGTGACAGTGTTCTCATTTAAGGTCTAGACTTAGGATTTCCTCACTGGAAGCAGTTAAATGGGAATAAACCGAATAATATAAGGTTATGATTCAGCATAAAGAAACCCCCAGAGTTCTAGCAATTGCAAAATGTTCCCCTTTACTCAGGAGAAAAAAGCCTTTCTGTTTAGCCAAGAAAGGAGTTCCGTATTGGGCTGGGTTACACAACTAGGTCAAACACCAAACACACTCTGAAAGCAGTTAGAGGATTACTTTGTCATTCACCCACTGAATGTGATGAACTAATCATAAAAAATTTACACATTTCTAAAAATAAATGTTAGAATACAGAAATGTTCAAAATTGTAATGATGGTAATGCATTTGTACTGTTCATTGTTGCTCATTACAATACCTTATATTGTGTATTGCAATGTTTGTTGACAGACTGAATATAGTAGATATACAAATAACACAATGTTATCATTGTCAATATCTCTGACTGTTTTTGTGGTTTCTGTGAAGAGGTCCATGGCATTCCAACGGCATCATTCTCCATTAACAGCAGTACATGTAAAATAAAGATGGAGTCACTGAATTTGTCCGGTAGGAAAATGAAACCTTCTTGGAACAGAAATGTAATTGAGATCTTAAGACAAGACTATATTTGCTCCGGCTGTAATTTCTTGGGAATACAGTGTCTTTTATGTCTCGTGGATGGTCTTCTTTATGCCTCAGAGGGCTAAAACAGTGGCTGTTGTCCAGAGAGCAGGGAATAATGGGTCGTCTTTGTTGTGCAGTTGAGGCCAATGCACTGACCGTAAATACCAGGGAATGCTTATTTCTTGGGTTGTACTGGCCTGGGAGTTTGTCAACAAAATGCTCCAATTGCCTCAAATTAATTAGTTAGTTATAGCAGAATTTTGTGTTCACGTTAAACATCAGAACTCCAATACAGATTCCTCTCCTTAGCTGTGGAGTAATAGTGTCACTAGAATGCAAATAGTCAGTCTTTGTATGGCTGATGCTTTAGTGTCTTTTGTGCACTCTACCAACACATAGCAGTTGCCACCTAGCTTCCACTGCATAACAGAGCCTGTTCTGTTAAAAAGGTCAGAGGAATAATGAAAAGGCTTGGCTGGAAAAAGTTTGTGAAGCAAATCTCTAGATGGCGCTATTCTTGTGCACATTATTTCCTAATTTTCCATTCAGCCTGTGGTAAATTGAAATATTAACCCAGTGGTAGCTCAATAGTTACACAAGTGTGATAAATATGTATAATGGCCAATACTTATACATTAGCTTATGTGGTCACTGACAAACATAATGTTTTGTCTTTTTTTATATAGATAATATAAAACATTTGAAGTGCTTGGTCATTTGAGGACTTTTTGGGAGCTGCAATGCATGTGATAGGCAACAGGACAGACAGCAAAGCAACCGACTGCTGCTTCTTTGATAAACATTCCAGTATACACAATGCAGCATTGTGTCATAAGAATGAATGCAGTGTTATGTATAATTATGACTGAAGGGGAAACACTATCTCCTCCTGCCTTTGTAAGTGTTGGCCTCACAGAAAAGATAAACATGCTGCTCCTATTCAGTGCTGTACATGTATCATCACACAGGCAGCTGGTGCTTATGTTTTGTATCTAATGGATTTAAACACCTAACTGCTCCTAATTCGAACTCATATCAAGACAAAACCAGTGGATTTGAACCCACACTCTGACTGGAACATGGAACGTGTTGCTCTCTTATCTTAATGCTTGGCAGATGCCCGTCCTGGCTGTACTGAAAAAGTTCAGCAGAAGCATATTTTACCTCAGAAATTAGGTGTGGGGGGAGTCGTGGAGGAACGGGTCAGACTAGGCTGATCATCTGTGCCCTGCACTGGGTGGGGTTGTGCACGTAGAATTCAAGGATAACCCAGAATAATCTAAACTCTCATTGATTAATTGAGTTAGTGTCTGACTGACTTAGTGTCAGCGTGAGTCCCACTGCTAGTAGGAAGGAAGGGCTGGAGTGAAGTCTCAAATGTTGTGCACATTTTTTTGTTTAGCCAAGGCTTGTGTCGAGAGTAGTGTACTACACAGTAGGGACTAGGGTGGCACTTGGGAAAGGTTGAATGTTTCTTGAGGTGAATGTTTGATACCAGGGGATTCTAGAAGCTGTGTATTTATGCTCAGATACTCTGGAGTTATTAATGTTGCATATACTTACCTGTTGTCTAAATACGGGTGTGACATTTGCCAAGCAAGTTTTGAAGCCAGTTTTGAAGCCTGCATTGGAACCGGTTATGGGAATAGGGCATTTATTTTGCCTAACGTAATAACGGATGCATATGTAGGAAGGCAGGGGTTTTCTCAGAGTTGCAAGAGTTTTTATTTATTTTAAATCTCTTTCCGTCCGTCCTACACAGCTTCTGAAGTAATGGTCTCTCCAGACCTTCTGTAAACAACTTGTGTTTACTGTGGGCGACCTCTTACCGAATTACCAGCTGTGTCCCTGGCCCTGTGTTTTGTCTTTCCACAGGGATTCACCCCCTTTCTCTTGAACCACGCCTTTGCCCCGTGTCATTCAGATTCCCACCCACTTCTGCCTCCAACCACATGTTGTCCCCTTATCATCTGATTTTCCTTTTTTGCAAAATGAAGGACAAGCTTTAAGGGTAAACATACTGCAGAAGTATGCCTTGCATGGTCTAGTTGAGCAGAAAACCACCTGTGTTTTGCAGTAGGTCATGAACTGTGCGACACTTGTTTATTGCACTGCATCAAGCACGTTGTTTTTCATTTCAGGTTAAAGAAAACATTCACAAGGGATGTGTAAAAAAAACAAAGGGTGACGTTGTCAAACCTCTGATTTCGTGCTCTCATCGTAAGATGTCGGAAATGTGAGTCATTACAAGTTTAATACCCCAAGGTCAAACTGTAGCTTCCTGCTTTTTGTCACAAATTTTTAATAGGCAGATGGTGACCTGTTGAATAGATTTTTCCATTGCAACCACTACAATTTACAGCACCGGTAAGTACTATGGGATAGACAATAAACGACAGCATCTGTGCCCTGCTTTTCAACCAGAGTTTTAAATCATGTCTCAACCTGCATGTCATTCCTGACAATATCAAGTAATGGGAACTGAAAAAAATGAAGTCAATTTCACTTATTTGTGACATACATTTAGCAGATGTTCTTATCCAGAGCAACACCAGTAAGCTCTGCCATTTTCATTCGCGTTCATACTAGGCCCCAGTGGAATCAACCTCACAATCCTGGGTTTACAAACGTCAGGTTTTTTCCAAGCTAGCTCCAGGGGACGCCCCAACTAACGCTAATCCCAGAAATCTACCATCAACCTAGATATAACTTCATATCGGAGTTAAGCTCGTCAGTACCTTTTTATTTTTCCCTTTGATTAGTCAAACAGCTATTGTTTGTTCAATAGCCAGCTGGTTGAATTTTAGCATCAGAAAGCAGAAGGCTTTTGTTGACCTTGGCGAACTAGAGTAATATGCTGACAGGGTCTATAGTTGACACTCACAACATCATCAGCTACTTGTGTAGTAGACCCAATCAGGCAGAACACTACCTGGTAACCACTGTTGTAGCTAACAACACCTCATAATTAAGAGCTACCCATTCACAGGCAATGTACCGAATCATTTATATTCTTCCCATTTGTTTTCTAATATTTATTTACATCTGACCAAAAAAAAGTGGGTCGGTTGTCAAAAACCATAGTGTGTTAGGGAGAGTGTGTGGATGAACCCGACCAATAATGTTAAGCTAGTGCCCCAAGTTATTTTAGATTATTTAAGAATATTTAGATATGTTTGACGTATTTAACTAATCTCAACGGCTCTATGCAAATCAATGCAACTCAGAGGCCCAAGGCAAAGTTGCTTGTCTATAAGGATGTGTTTGTCAGAATTCATCAGAAAGCAATCCTCCAGACATGATTACAAGATTAGCCTACAGGGATTCCATTACAAACACTTGTCTCAGCACTTTCAGCACCCTAGGTGAAAAATATTTGAGCATGCGTCTGATCTCGTTTGTCGTTAGACTTGTTCATGGGAATGAGATCTATACAAGCTCTGCGACGTCATTATAGAGTGAAGCGCCTCAGAAAAGCAGGGTGTGGTGGTGGTGGATGTTCTGTGTTTGGGAACATAAAGGCAAACATGTAAAGTATTAACTGATTGAATTAAGCACTGGGGAGGTGTCGCCAGCATGCTGTTGTAGCCAGTGTTAATGAGGAGGACAGACGACATACAGTATCTCACACAAGTGAGTACACCCCTGACATTGAAAATATTTGATTATATCACCCCTAATTGAAAGTGTCAAAATTGGGCCCCCTTAGCCATTTTCCCTCCCTGGTGTCATGTGACTCGTAGTGGTTACAATGTCTCAGGTGTGAATGGGGAGCAGGTGTCACACTCCCTCATACTGGTCACTGGAAGTAGACGTATGAGTGCTGCCAGCATTGCTGCAGGGGTTAAAGGGGTGGGGGGGTCAGCCTGTCAGTGCTCAGACCATACACCGCACACTGCATAAAATTTGGTCTGCATAGCTGTGATCCCAGAAAGAAGCCTCTTCTAAAGATGATGCACAAGAAAGCCAGCAAACAGTTTGCTGAAGACAAGCAGACTAAGGACATGGATTACTGGAACCATGTCCTGTGGTCTGATGAGACCGAGAAACTTATTTGGTTTAGATGGTGTCAAGCGTGTGTGGCGACAACCAGGTGAGGAGTACAAAGACGGGTGTCTTGCCTACAGTCAAGCATGGTGGTGGGAGTGTCATGGTCTGGGGCTGCATGAGTGCTGCCGGCACTGGGGAGCTACAGTTCATTGAGGGAACCATGAATGCCAACATGTACTGTGACATACTCAAGCAGAGCATGATCCCCTTCCTTCAGAGACTGGGCCGCAGGGCGGTATGCCAACATGATAACGACCCAAAACACAGCTCCAAGACGACTACTGCCTTGCTAAAGAAGCTGAGGGTAAAGGTGATGGACTGGCCAAGCATGTTTCCAGACCTAATCCCTATTGAGCATCTGTGGGGCATCCTCAAACGGAAGGTGGTGGAGCGCAGGGTCTCTAACATCCACCAGCTCCGTGATGCCGTCATGGAGGAGTGGAAGAGGACTCCAGTGGCAGCCTGTGAAGCTCTGGTGAACTCCATGCCCAAGAGGGATAAGGCAGTGCTGGAAAATAAGGGTGGCCACACAAAATATTTACACTTTGGGCCCAATTTGGACATTTTCACTTAGGGATGTACTCACTTTTGTTGCCAGTTTGGTTTGGACGTTAATGGCTGTGTGTTGAGTCATAACTCTGTTATACAAGCTGTACTCCCACAACTTTACATTGTAGCAAAGTGTAATTTCTTCAGTGTTGTCACATGAACAGATATAACCAAATATTTACATAAATGTGAAAGGTGTACTCACTTGTGAGATACTGTATATGTGCTGTGATCTTGGTTGGAGTTTATAAACCTGCTGTAAATGTGATTGGTGTCAGGGCTTTACTGGAGGTAAATAAAAGCTCATTAGCCCTCTGACAATTAGTTGCCGAAGGAGCCCATCCTTCTCGCTCTCTTTCTGCCCCTTTGTGTGTGTCTCTCTCCCTCCCTCCTTCTCTGTCTTTGAGCCTGACCTGAAGCTTCACTGACACACCATGCTTAAGAGTTTTCTCCAACCAAAAGACTTGAGTCAGCCCACTGTGAAGGATTCACACACCGGAGACAAGATTTTTCTGATGTCATGATATGGGCGTGGCATAAGGTAGGCCTACGCGGTCGGCTGTGCTCTAACAGGCATAGTGGCTGTGCTCTAACAGGCGTAGCGGCAAAGTCTTACTATGAAACCAGGGGAGATGGCAGGTATGTAAGAGGGGAGAAGCGCTGAGGCCAAGAGGTAAGGTGTTACAGTATAATGACTGTAGGACATGATGTGTTTAGGAGGGTTATGTTCAAACCTGTAGCCAGCAGTGGGAAAGGGAGAATGGATTAACTAGGCACACTGATTCTGTTTAATTATCCTATAGCTTGTTGCATTGTTTCCTTGTAGTTGAAGAAAATCCATAGTAATTCTATGTTCTTTCAGTCTTTGACTATACTGTGCATTCTTTAAAGTATCTGCCTGAGTGGTAATGTTTTTAATAAAACTGTTTTTCATGGTATTTACCTATATATACAGTCTATGGTATTTACTCTCAATTAAAGATGTTGGAAGATATTAGTTTGCATACATACTGTTGTTGCTGCTTGCATTGAGCTTTGGATATAATGGTTTGCTGCCAGTGTACAGTAGCGTGGGAGTGTACAGTAGAGTTTCTGTTAAACAGGCAGTCGCATGTGTGAGCGGTATGGTAGATCACTGAGGCAAGTCCCTGTACAGTAGATCAGGCAAGTCCGTTTAAAAAAAAAAAAAAAACTGCTGTGGTCTTTGGTGGCGGTATGCATTGTTGCACTCTCGCTTCTTAAAATAAACAGGGTGTTGTTCCTAGGAGGACAGGAAGGCCTGTTTGCATAGCCACTTTGTTTGTCGCGTTGTACATGATCCCACCTTTTCCCAAGGGACCTTTAGGCTGCATATGACCGTTAACAGACAACAACAGCGGCAAGGCTTACTAATCTTGAACAAATTCCAAGTATAAGCTGACCGTAACTTCAGCTGGACAAAGTGACTCCAGTGACTCTTCAGTCATAACATAAACAATCTATTGTTTGCCCCTGATGTGTTCACTCTTTTGTTCCCCCCTCAGAGTTTCCTATTGATTAGGAAAGAATTTCACGGACTTGGCTGAAAATGCCTTTCACAGGAACATTCCTACATTCCCGCTGTAGTAATGTGCATTGGAATGTAAAGAATTTGGAAAGCCCTTATGGGTGACGTTATTTGTGCCATATGGTCACAGGAAATATAAGCCATGGTGTGTCAGGATATTACCTGTTTAAAAATGATACCAATCCAAGGAGAATGTGTAAAACTCTGGCCAGTAAACTGTACTTCAATTAGAAGCTGGGAATTTATAATGCAATACCAGTTTCCATGTTGATGCGTCCACAGTTTGTAAAATACAGTAGAGATTATTGTAAAATGGCTTAGGTGTGAAAAACAACAATGACACTAACCTCAACTTCCATGGGAGGATTTGGAGTTGGGCATTATTGCTGAAGGTCAATAGACTTTGGTCTCATATCCACATACAAACTAAGACATCTTGAGTATTTGAAAATGGGTAGCAATGCTGAGTATTATGCTCTTGTCTGGGGTCCTGTTTGGACAGTAATGTAAGGAACATGCACAGGCCATAAATGTGTTTATGACATTTCCGTTGATGTTTGTCTAGCCGCAGGTTTATTAAAATGCTATATAGAGTACTTTATTGTGTGTTGTCTGGATATATTTAGTTCTTGCCCTCTAAAGGCAGACTCTGTACTTTCTTACAGCTGGGTTGCACATTTCATGCAGCACCGCGTGTCAGCAAAAACATGTGAGATTGATCCATTGTTGCTCCCAGAGGATCAGTGACTGATGGTTGGCCTTTGGCGGTGGTAGCCCAGGATTCACGTAGCTTCTGTGCATTGTCTGAAACAGGGGCTGAAGACTGCCAAGGTCAGCGGCACGGTACGCCTACGTTACTTATCTACCCGGGACAATTTGTGGTGATTGATCAGCGTATAGGCCGTGCGGAAGCCTGTGTGCACGCTCAAGAATCGGCTGCTTCAAGCCTCCGACCAGTCGAAGACCAGGGAGAGTGAAGCCCCCGACCTCCATGGTGTCCCTTCCGTCTACTGAGCAATGAGCCTGGGCGCTGGCGGTGAATGACTCTGTTTGTGCACGTCAAACCTCCAGC
The DNA here is from genome assembly GCF_011004845.1 of Esox lucius. Taxonomy (NCBI): domain Eukaryota; kingdom Metazoa; phylum Chordata; class Actinopteri; order Esociformes; family Esocidae; genus Esox; species Esox lucius. Next base: position 18,040,960 of record NC_047584.1, read on the forward strand.
AGGAAAACACTGAGGGCTGAATGAGGGCCTTAGGAAGGTCAAGCTGTAACATGCCTCTGTCTGTCATCCGTCTCATCAGCATAATACTGCTGCTGGAAAAAACAAACCTCTGGTCTTTGCCACTGTCACACGTTCAGTGAAGTGTCTGGATGTGGCTACTGAAAAGCACGGTTGTTTCATAAACTCGGCAATATTTTTAATTGTATCTTTTTCAGACTTTTGACTGTGTAATGCAATGAATGGTATAGCCTTTACCTAGGGAGAGATTTGCTCATTTTCCTATTCCCATTGCCAGACCATGAAATGTGGACTTTGTTCCATACCCGGGTGTGGGCCTGAGTAGTGTATCTGTTTTAGCTGGGGGCGTCTGTTGACATTTACAGGCACCGGGCCTATTCAGGGACATTTCTGGTGGCTCCAGATTTCGTTTGTACCCGTGTGTTGAATGTAAGTGTTGATTTAACACCGTTTCTAATTCTTATGCGTTTCTTGGGCTTCTGGACGACCAAGCAACATTTTAAACGGCAAGTCACATTTTGTCTTCTTTTCAGAGTAGAAGACCAGTAAGTGAAAGATCAGAATTGGGTAGCCTGTCTTAAAGAAGGTATAGTAGCCGGAGTCCCTGAGCCTACAGCTTTTAAATGACTTAATTGCATCATTCCCCAACTACTGTGAATTTAGGTAGGCTTGCTGGCGCAATTAACATTTTTGGAATATTTGCTAATGTTCCTTTCAAGCTGGGGCATATCGAGCCTCGACCCATCAAGTTAAAACATTGCAAAAACTCCTATTTTTAGAGTAACTGTTGCCCTCTGAAGGAATTCCTTGGGCTGCAGGTCACCCAGCTTAGTCGACTGGGTTACTCCCTGAATAACCCCTCGAGTAATTTAGAAAACAATTTTTTTTTGTTTTTTGTTTATTGAAACTTATTTGAAACTGATTTACATTTCACATTTTCTCTTACGGTACTGCAGTGTCCTTTTGAAGGACAAAAAGTTCTGACCTCTTATCAGGAAATGTCCTTTTTAAAAGACATGTTTGTGTTGGCTGACACTGTAAGCAGTTGCAGTCAGGTTAAAGCTAATCTGTCCTTATGGTGAAACCTTTGCAATTCAACCTGGTAAATCCTTTTTTGACCATGTGAATCTGAAACGAGACTAGGATTGGCCAGGCTTTCTGACGGATGGTTAGGCTTTTGCAAACGTTGAAGGGAATTCTCTCCAGTGGTAAACACTACCTGTACCAGTTATTATTTCTAATAATAATAACTGGTTCAGTGACAGTAGGGGAGATTGTCTTGCTTTATACAGTAGATGGGTATCTACAGAGAAGTTAACCACAACAAAGGCTTAGATCACTGAACACCACCCACGGGTTGGTTTCACAGGGGTAATCCTTCCCTGCAGTACATTGTCCTCAAGCCCAACAGTGAAAATCACTGCACTTGACTGTCTTGTGACTAGTTTGCAGAGTGAACCCAAGCATTTTTATCTAATGGCTGCTTACTTTATGTCAGGAACAAAGGATTCCTTTCATGCCGATTCATGCGGTGTTGTGTGTTGTTTTATGCGATAACAGAATCATGTCTCATGAATGTGTTTTTCTCAGATCTACTGTGAATGAGTATAATTGTTTTCCTGACAAATTATCTAGCGCCACTGCCATTGTTTATCTGCTCACTGCTGATATGGCTGCTGTTAGGTAAAGATACCTTTCAAATGCTGCCCTATTATTTCTGACTGACACTGGAGGAAATGTGGCGGAGTGGAACTCTGGCTCATTCTGTTTCTTTACTTTTCCAACCGACAGAGTGTCAACCAAGAGCAAAGCCCCATCTCCCCCAGTACCACTGAAGGGCCTGGATAGTGCTGGCCTTTCGCAGAGACACTCTGTAGCAGGATATCCGCTGATGGCCATGGACCAGAAGGAGAATCTTCTTGACGAGGACCTGACCCTGGTCGTGGTTCTGCCAGGCGGAGTGGAGAAGATGACCACTGTCCACGGCAGGTGAGACTTTGCCCCCGTATCCCCTATTTAGAGTCAATGTGGTGCAATATATGGGGAAATAGAACTATGACTGAACACAAACCAACTGAGGCATGTCCCCAAGATGTTTTCATTTGACTGTTTATACAAGGAATCAAACAGACCTTTGTCGTTTTCAGTTCTATAGCAAGAATTAATTTAAAATAAGCAATTGTACAGAATACACAGAATGAAACCCAAAGGTAATGAATTATCAGTAAAATTATGAAACAGTGTTTGTTTTGACACATTTCATACCTTTATCGGGGGGAGATGATTTTGTACTTCTACTTTGCCATTACATCTTTCCAAGGGTGTTACTATATGTCATTGTTTCTTTAGCTGGCCAAGATTCAATAATGTGTATTTTAATGGCTATTATCACACTTTATGGTTAAGGAATACATGTGTTTTGTTGATACACTGCATATACATTTACTGAAACATGGTATTATAATGTCTGGACCATGGAGTTCTCATCCACACCAATTCAGCCGACACTTAAGCGCCTTATCAGAACAACAGGAGATTTCTATCTTTCATTCAATGGCTTTGTTGTTTTCTGGCACAGGGACTTTGTGTCCTGGTATGAAACTGTCGACCCACAGTGTTCATTCTACATCACCAAAGTTTGCTCAAGATTTCATCATTCTTTTGTGCAAGATGTAAACCGCACTCTGGTATATTGTGCTCATTTGCCCTCTCAAGTAGTCTTTGAGGCCAATTTTAATATGAAAGGATTAGGAATTCAGTTCTAAACCCTCTTTGCTTTTGCAGAGTACTCTGAACCCATTATGGTAAGGATTAAACGTTTGCTGCATTTCCAGAAAACCTCAAGACCTGGAATTTGGAAATTGATCGATAGCTTTGCATTGATGCTGTTGCTAAAAGGTTTTCCACTCTACAAGTATGACGTGTGTGTATGTGTGTCCCCGCCTGTGCCTGAAGCCCAAACTGATGGCTCCTTATGCTAATCTTTGTAAAATAAAATGCAGCACTATTACATAAAATTGAAGTCTTCTGTGATAGAATCGACTTTTGTTCCTGGCATCTGCAATTTCCACACAAAGGTTTTCTTCTTGGAAAGTTCTCTCTCTAAACAAACAGTCATTTGTACTTAGCTAGGTAGATTATAATTTTTATGAATGCTTCTCTGTATTTTTTATTATTTCTATGCTTTATTTGATAGAGCCAGTGGGGTAAGATGGAGAGAGTTGTTGCTGAAAGGGCAGCGGCCCAGATTCGAACCTGTGCTGCGGCATTATGTGTGCTGGAGGCAGCAGTGAATGCTGGTTCACCCTGGGTCGTCAATTTATTACATGTGAACTGTGTGTCTGTTTTTTCAGTAAGCCCATGATGGATTTGTTAGTGATGCTTTGTGCTAAGTACCACCTGAACCCATCAGGCCACACCATAGAACTGGTCACCACTAACAGAAATCACATCAAGTTCAAACCCAACGCTCTGATCGGGACCCTGGAGGCGGAACGGATCCTGCTCAAGCCTAAAGGAATCGATGACAAGAATAAGAAGCCTGGCCATCAGATGCCAGAGGTAACTTTAATTTCTGAGATTTCATTTGTAGAAATTAGATTCAACTTTATTGTCATTGAACGAGTACAGTACAATGAAATGCTGTTAGCATCTAGCCAGAAGGTCCAATAGAAGAGGGCAGAAAATGTACAAGTATTAAGTGTAGTGTGTGTTACAAGAGGTAGAATGTGCCACCCGGATGCAGAGATTGCAGCAATAAGGTGGCGCCTGTGGTAGACGTGTATGTAGCAACTGAGAAATGCAAGTACGATGGCAATTTTAATGTGCAATGAAGGCAAATTGAATATGCAAGGTGCATGTACAACTGAAATGCAGGGATAGCAGCAGTGAGGTTTGAGGTAAACGCGTACCTGTAACAACTGGAAACTTCCATTATCAGACTTTGCAAGGCAGTGTCAGAGTCCGGTAGTACAAAGGGAGCAGTGCACCAAGGTCCCTGAGAGGCGGGTGGGGTGGGGTAGGGGGGGTCGTGGGTGTGGTTAGTGACGGGTCACAGAGTTCAGCAGGGTTACAGTGGATGGAAAGAAACTGTTCCTGAGCCTGCTGTTGCGGGAACGAAGAGACCTGTACCACCTGCCTGATGGTAAAGAGGGCAAACAGTTTGTGGCGTTGATGTGAAGGGTCCCTGATGATTTGCTAGTTCTTTCAGTTATCTGATGATGTATTGTGTATTCTCACCCTTTCTAATTTCCCCTATTTGTAAACGTTTTCCTAGAGTCAACTAAAATCTAGCAGATAAAGGGGACCTGAGTGAACAAATTACAAATTTGATACTCAATTTACACTGAACAAAATTATAACCGCAACACTTGTTTTTGCCCCCATTTATCATCTAAGACTTTCTCTATGTACATAAGACCTATTTCTCTCACAACTTGTCTAAATCTATGTTAGTGAGCATTTCTCGTTTGCCGAGATAATCCATCCACCTCACAAGTGTGGCATATCACTATGCTGATTAGACAGCATGATTATTGCACAGGTGTGCCTTAGGCTGGCCACAATAAAGGCCACACTAAAATGTGCAGTTCCATCACACAGCACAATGCCACAGATGTTGCAAGTTTTGAGGGAGCGTGCAATTGGCATGCTGACTACAGGAATGTCCACCAGAGCTGTTGCCCGTGAATTGAATGTTCATTTCTCTATCATAAGCCGTCTCCAAAGGCGTTTCAGAGAATTTGGCAGTACATCCAACCGACCTCACAACCGCAGACCACATGTCAGGACCTCCACATCCATCATCTTCACCTCCAAGATCGTCTGAGACCAGCCACCCGGACAGCTGCTGCAACAATTGGTTTGCATATCCAAAGGATTTCTGCAAAAACTGTCAGAAACCGTCTCAGGGAAGCTCATCTGCATGCTCGTCGTTCGTTGTCGTAACTGACTTGAGTGGGCAAATGCTCACATTCGATGGCGTCTGGCACTTTGAGGAGGTGTTCTCTTTACGGAAGAATCCTGGTTTTCACTGCACAGGGCAGATGGCAGACAGCGTGTATGGCGTCGTGTGGGTGAGCGGTTAGCTGATGTCAACGTTGTGGATTGTGTGGCCGAAGGTGTTGGTGGGGTTATGGTATAGGCAGGTGTGTGTTATGGACAACGTACACAGGTGCATTTTATTGATGCCATTTTGAATGCACTGAGATACCGTGACGAGATCCTGAGGCCCATTGTTGTGCCATTCATCCACGACCATCACCTCATGTTGCAGCATGATAATGCACGGCCCCATTTTGCAAGGATCTGTACACAATTCCTGGAAGTTGAAAACATCCCAGTTCTTGCATGGCCAGCATACTCACTGGACATGTCACCCATTGAGCATGTTTGGGATGCTCTGGATCGGCGTATACGACAGCGTGTTCCAGATCAGGCGGTTCGAATGTTATCATTGGATTGAATGGGCATTATGAGTGGTTATCAGCCTCATAGATATGGGTCAGAAGGGGCCTGCTAGCCTACTAGTAGGCTCAAAAGGCTGTTATCATCCATTCGCATGGTTAATTTAGTATTTCGATAATTTAGTATTGATGAAATCATCACAGTTTAAAGGCTCTCATTTTAATGGTCTTACCTGTAGACTTACCCTAACCCTAACCCATTTTATTGGTCTTACCTGTAGACTTACCCTAACCCATTTTAATGGTCTTACCTGTAGACTTACCCTAACCCTAACCCATTTTAATGGTCTTACCTGTAGACTTACCCTTACCCTAACCCATTTTAATGGTCTTACCTGTAGACTTACCCTAACCCTAACCCATTTTAATGGTCTTACCTATAGACTTACCCAAACCTTAACCCATTTTAATGGTCTTACTTGTAGCAGCCACCTGAATTCGTCTGGGATTGGATCTATTTAAGTTGTCCTTCTCGTGTATTTATCCGTGATTAACCATGCGAATGGATGATAACAGCCTTCTGAGCCTACCAGTAGGCGTAGCAGGCCCCTTCTGACCCATATCTATGAGGTTGATAACCACTGATAACGCCCATTCAATCCAATGATAACATTTGAACCGGGTGTCCAGGTCCTGCCAATATCCAGCAACTTCACACAGCCATTGAAGAGGAGTGGACCAACATTCCACAGGCCCCAATCAACAACCTGATCAACTCTATGCGAAGGAGATGTTGCACTGTGTGAGGCAAATGGTGGACACACCAGATACGGACTGGTTTTCGACCCCCACAGACCCCCCCCCCCCCCCCCCCCCCCCCGGACCCCCCCCAATACAGTGAAACTGCACATTTTAGAGTGGATTTTTATTGTGGCCAGGCTAAGGCACACCTGTGCAATAATCATGCTGTCTAATCAGTATCTTGATATGCCACGTAGTCTTAGATCTTTGAGTTCAGCTCATGATAAATGGGGACAAAAACAAAAGTGTTGCGTTTATAATTTTGTTCAGTGTATTTAACACAATATAAAGTCAACAAAGCAGGACCTGAACAGAGCAATTCTTGAAACACCATAAAATCTGTTCTCTGTGAAAGAGCAGACCTGAGTTCTACCACACCAATGTCAGAGACTGCAACTAAGCTCTTTCTATAGTTGTTGACCAGTCATTGCAGCTAAAGGTGTCTCAACCTGTGATTGATTATAAGGGGGTAATTACTTGTGGCTGAGATTCTCACTGTGGAATGCAGTGGTTAGGTTTTTACCAGACATATGTATTTTTATTATTTTTTTTCTCCCCAAAAGGGCATTACTTTGTTAATAGAAATATAAATGTGGTTTCTTCTCTTAGGTTCCAATGTTTCAGTATTAGAATGTTACCATGATATGTTATCATGATATCCTCCATCAAAATCCATGTCCAAAATATGCTGAAAAGCGTGCCGTCTACTTTTTCAAAACAACACTCAGTACTTTGTCATGAGGATAGTCATGGTATATTCGATAATCCCATCTCTTTGATTTTTCAGGCAACCGTCCGTCTGGTAATAAACTATAAAAAGACCCAGAAGACTATTCTAAGAGTCAGCCCTCGGGTCCCTCTTGAAGACCTCTTACCAGCTATTTGTGAGAAATGTGAATTTGACCAACAGAGCACTGTTTTATTGAGAGATGCCCAATCGGAGGATCCGTTGGATTTGACATGTACACTAAATGACTTTGCAATAAGGGAGGTCTATGCAAGAGACTCAAAAGGTAAGCGCTTCTTTGATAAATGAATGTTAAAGGCTGATGGTTTTATCTGTGGCCTGTGTCTAAGCCGCTACAGGCACTGACCCAGGCACCAATACATACCGTAGTCTTAAATCAAGCAAAACATTTACGGCTGCCCCATTCCCCCCCAAAAAATACCTTAATTAATCTGACTGACTAGGTTACCATTCATTCTAAACTAATCTCAGCACCCTGAACCAAATCCTGTGTGTTACATTTGTCAACAAGGGGCTCATTCTGAATGAACACTGTTCACCATTCCTTTAGTTTACAGCTACGCAGGTGTGTTCGTGCTGTATTTACTACCGCTTGGCATTTCCCTCTTTTTCACAGCCATGTACTCCGCGGACACACCTGTCTCTCCTACCACCCCTACAACTCCGACACCTCTGGGTTATTCAGGTAATGTCTCCGCTTTTTAGTTTTTTACGTGCTACTTTTTCCCATTTACGATGTGCATTTCTCAAGTTCACATTGTGCATTTCTCAAAAATTCTGTTGTTGCGAATTTTAGAAGTTCCTTCAGTAAAGTCTCTACTGTATATTCCTAACAGACACCATTCCACGCAGTAAAGACAAAATCCAGAAGGAGAAGGAAAACAAGGGATTGTTCAGTCTATTCAGGAGAAGTAAGAAGAAATCGGAGCAGGTGTGTCCTATATTAATTCCCACGCAGTCATTTCACATGTATTTTGGCTGATGAGGAGTTGAAAGTTTGTGTGTGTGGGAGAGGATGGGGGGAAATGTTCCACGCCTGTGATTGGATAGTTGTTTCTTTGCCTACTACAGGCCTTGATCAGGGTTCATGATCTGATGGGATGTTTGTTTGCTCTTAAAGGGGAGGACTGCCAGTGCCCCGGCGTCCCCGGTCTTCCCAAACAAGCCTAGACCTCTCAGTATGAGCTCGATCAGCGCCCACTCCTCCACCTTTAACTGCAGCACCATGCAGTCTGACACGCCAAAAAAAAGACGGGCTCCTCTGCCCCCCATGCAGGGGTCCCAGAGCTGCCCCTCTAACCTCAGCCATCGGCAGAGACCCATCTCCGCCTCGGAGTCCGAGACCCAAATGGACGGCGACCAGGTAAATAGGAGTCACCCCGGTTGGATCGACGTCGTTTCCTCATCAGTTCTAGATGCTAGTGAGGAATGTCTAATTCAGAGAAATGGATTGTATTACATGTGAAAATGGTCAAATGGTTATCGGTAGGTTACTCCGTTTCAAATAACTCTGTCCCTGGTCTGTCTGTTGTGTTGTGGAGATGGCTGGTCTGAGTCGCAGCTCCGAATCTTCTTTGAAGAGGACAAAGCGCAAGGCTCCACCGCCACCCTCCTCTCCTGGAGTGCTTGTCCAAGATGAACCTTCGCTAGATGGAGGTATGAAAGGTTTTGTGTTCGACCCGTGATGTTTAGGGGTCTTGGATCTTTAATCTGTAGTCAAGTGGCTCGTTTTCTCCTAGTTTGAGAGTCTACTATAAAAGATGGCTGAGATTTTGATTCGACAACTGAACTTTGGTCTCTAAAGTCAACAACTGAGAACAGCAAATAAGACCAATGAATGGCCAGTGGGAGAAACATTGATTTTCTTAGGCTCTGACGCCACCAAGTGGTCATTATTGAATCAGTTCCAGAATGAGTAGCTAACGATGCCTACTGAACTCCTTGATAGTTTTCTTAAAATTCCCCTTCAATGTTGGCAGTGCCATGGGACATGCTGATTACCATGTTCTATAAGTAGCTCTTCTTTCTGAACTTGCAGCCTGTGAATCACCAGTGGAGGGTGTCTGAAAGGGAGCCTGAGCTGCCACAACTCCCTGGTGTCTCTACACGTACTGCTGCCTATTTCACCTCCTCAAGCTTCTCCTCCCCTTCCTGCACTGGCCTCCTGTTTTTCCTCCTCACTCCTTCTGGCTGTACTGTACATGCTCCATTTTCTGTTTTTTCTGCATGATTAATCTCACTGCGTCATTCATCTTTCTGCCTTGTCTTTCAATGTACTTAAATGTAATGGTATTAGCGAAGGGGAAAAAGACTCTTCAACATTACAATATACACATAAATACATGCTTGGTTAGGGTACATTGGGAGACACTTCTTTCTGACTTTGCATTTTGTGTGGATTTAAACTGTGATGAAAAAAAAACTGGTTGTAAATGGCTATTGATTGTTACGATTCTATATTATTTGATACAACCTCATCTAAGCTGGTTAGTATGTTTGTTTGTGTTAGAGGAGCACACTTTTTGCCTTTACTGTAAGATGTTTCAGTTTTATCAGTTTCAAGTATTTCCCACATTCTTCTGTGCTTCAACTCAGTGTTTTTGTTTTTCAGACCTAGGAGTGTGTTTCTTAGAGAAGTCATTTGTAAGTTCAGTATTTGAAAACAACATGAGCCCAGATAGCATGAATAAAAACGTGCCTTCAGAGATTTGACTCCTCTGCTTGTATAGTTGCGCCTATCTGCCCCCCTTCCCACTGCTGTTACGTAATCCACTTCACAGAGAAAGATCAGGCCCAGATTCTGGATGTCTCTCTCTGTAGCCTTCCCTGATGTCCCGCGGCTGTTCATTTCAGTAAGACACCACAGGTTTCACATCGAGGACTCCCAGTTTAGCATAACTAGCTTGCTGAATATTCCTGCACTTAATCTGTGGTGGCCTTGAAGTGCCAGGTGAAGAACTTGAGGGGAGTATGCATGCTAGATGTCTTTATTAAGCCTGATTCACTTGTCTGAAGTATCCCTATGATACTGATATTGTATTTGCAGTTCTGTGACTGTGGAATCGATGTTTGGCGTGCCATGGAATCTTATCAAATTTTAAAATGCTGTTTCATTCAGACGTAAATGCTTTTTTCCTCATTTGCAACTTAAAACTCCTTTTACTCAAACATTTCTAGAAACAACATTCTCCCCCCAGTTACATCACCATTCCAATACAGTTATTCAATTGAGACTGTCTTCTGTTTGATGTCAGATGGCCAACCTCTCAATACACTGGAAGAGATTGTGGAGCAGGAAGAGACAACAGCCTCTGTGGTCCTGGACTCCACAAGTGATGACTATGGGGATGACAGCAGCCTCAACCTGTCAGCAGACATCTCCTTGGACTCTAAAATAATAGAGGCGGGGTCTCCGCACCTGGATGCCCCGGACGCAAAGATGGACACTTCCCAACCGTCTGAGAGCAGGGACACCGCAGGGGAAGATCAGTCTTGTGATCTGTCCTCAGATGGCAAGTACGAACTCTAACAGAGAGCCCTAAAATATGAATGTGGTGCTTCTTCCACTTGGGTTTTTGCAATTATCTTCATAACTTCTGTTTTTGACAGACTAGTGAAGAGCACATTGAACAACACTGATTGCCCGCATCCGATGCTAAGAGCTGAGATGGACACATCTGAACACGCAGAGGCCGGTAGGTTTGCAAGTAACAATAAATTAAAACATCATGTTCCTACGTTGATGAATGCAGCAATGGATGCAATTCTATAGATTAGCATGTCAACTTTTTAATTTTATTGTTTTAGGTTCAAAAATCCCTCCATGTAAAGCTGTGGAAATGGGTGTCCAGACATGCTTGCCATGTGAAGATTCAGCAACACAGGATAGGGTCAAAGATCAAATCAGTACTGCCAGCTCTCCAACCATTAGCCCACCACCAGCCCAGTGGGGGCAGACAGAATCACAGGAAGCGGATCCACTGGGCACTAACCTCTCCCGTGGTCAACATCCTGCGGCCGCCAGTAGCCCTTCTGAAGATGCCCAGGTCCAGACTGATCTCACGCCGCCATGTCTAGTGTCACCGCCTCAACAACAGGAAGTGCCCCTCCCTGCTAAAGCCTTTAGTTTTGGACCGGTGAGCCAGAAGAGAGACATGGCCACATCCACCGAGCTGATCCCTGCTGACCCCACCGAAGCCAAGTTCTCTTCTGCCTCAGTAGCGCCTCAGTGCCAAAAGTCCACTCAAAGTGCCCCGGCCCCTCCGAAGCCATCCAACGAGTTGACCAGGGACTACATCCCCAAGGTGGGAATGACTACGTACACCATTGTGCCCCAGAAGACTCTGGAGAAACTGCGATATTTTGAGGTGGCGCTGACGTTGGAGTCCCCACTCGTAGCCAAAGGGAAGGAAGTAGATATTGGTTCAATTGGCCTCCAAGACTGTTCCTCACAGGCTGGGCTGTTACAGGTCACCGCAGAACCAAAACCTTTGCAGTCTTCTATACCTAGGGAATATCCTCAGCCAATCAACAGCACTGCTACTACTGTTATTACTACTAATACTAATACTACTACTGCTAGTGAGAGCACTGTAAATGGCAATGAGATTGAGCCTGTAAACTCCCCCTCAACACCAACAACTAAACTTCCTGTAGGAGATGTCCAGATTCCACCCCCCCCTAGTGGAGACCAAGCAGGCTCCACAGCAGAGGTCAAAGAGAGGAGGATTCCACCCGCAATAAAACCGAAGCCTGGCTCTTTCCGTTTGCCACAGCACAAACGAACACCTGGCTATTATGTAACGTCAGCTGCAGTGAAAAGTTTGAGCACCAGTCCTGGCCAGAGGGAGGCTCCAGGCAGTCTGGTGACAGCAACAGGAGCAGCAGCCACGCAGGTCCTGCAGCCTGTGGAGGAGGGAAGCTTCCCCCCTCCTCCTCCGCCAGTGCATTGGGAGAGCGAGACGTCAGAGGGCGCTGATGTAGTTGCAGTGGAGCTGGGGCCTGAGGAGAGGGGGAACAGGAGAGGTCTGTCCCCAGGGTCCAGTCCCACCGGACCTCCCCTATCCCCAGGCCTGACCCTGGAGAAGCTGAGGGGTTTCACCACTCCGAAACCCTACACTCCTACCACCCCGTCCCGCTTTGCCCAGGCCGTCTCCTCTGCCGTCCGACGATCCCAGTCCCTTTCATCTGGATCCACCTCGCCCTCTCCTCTATCGCCAACATTCAACCCAATCACAAGCCGCTTTTCACTTGTTGATCCTAAAGGACCGCAGGGGCCTAAGGTGAGTCGTTGGATATGTTTTGGGTTCTGTGAAAAATTGCATAGAACTCTGGATGTTTTATATTCAGTTACATTCAGGTAATTTAGCAGACATTCTTTTTCAGAGTGACTGTGGTGTCTGAATACTGTACACACCCACAATAGCTGTGTAAGCTTCATGAACTTACCTTAATGAACTTTGAATTACATTTTTTATATGCAATATAATATTTGCATTCACACATCTACAGTAATAGTCGAAGAGTATAGTTTCACAGTATGTATTTACACAGATATGTCTTCGGGGGGACATACCAAAGCACATCTTAAAATGTAGAGTTTCTGTTGGACAACAGACGCTGTACTGACAGAAGTCAGGCAAATCTCCTATGGAAAATTTCTCCCATCCTCCCTGCGTTCCATCGCTGTCACTAAGACAATCTCCTCTTCAAGTACCTGGACAAACAATGGCATACTGGTGCAAGCAACAATGCCTCTGATAGCCAAATGTCTACGTAGATCACTCACTTTTTTTCATTTGGAAAAACAAGCATTGAATAGTATAGTCAATCGTTGTGCCATCGAAATGTCTATATCTTCAAAATATATATTTTTTAAAAATATTGCTTTTCCCAGTATTTCAAGCTGATCAACTCAAAGTTGAAGCAAAACACTAGCATGATTGGAAAGCAAGGGATTGGGAATAGATGGTTTGAATGCAAACGGTTGCTGCTGCAATCGCCTATCTTGCATGTAGCAGGGCACATTGATCCTTTAAATGTTAATTAATTAAGCAAAGGTTAAGTTCAAAGTAAAGGCTGAGTTTAGCAAAAATACTTTGCAGCAGTATTTCATCAGAGTCTACAGGTGAGCCAAATAAATGTGATTCAACTTCACTGTCAGTTCTATCTCTTAACTATTTGGTTACCCTTAGATGAACTCTTCAGTCTGTTGTTTTCCTCATGTCCTTTAGGGTCAGGTTTGGGGATGTTGAAAAAATACAGGGAAGGGGAGGTGTACTCCTCTCTAAGGATGTGTATATAGAGAGTTTTTCTTCTCTCTGTGAAATGGCAACAGTCAAAATATGATTTTCCTGAGTTTGTGGTTTATCATGTGGCCTATCTTATCTACCTCAACTTGTGACCATGATAATGATGTGCTGGTTTCTCTGGTCCAGTGGAGAAAGAACTCTATCTACTTGTTGCTTATATTAGACAATTTCCAGGAGATTCATTTCCAGGCCTTTACTATTTTGCTCTTATTGATGTATTTTGTATTAGGGAAGAGGTGGAGAAATTCAGCCTGTAGAATCTCCTGTAACATGCAAAGAGCTCTTTGATCTGGTTCCAATCCACATTCTATCACTTTTCCAATACATCTGGACTCTGATCCGGAACTGAATTGAGAATTTTGCCAGTTACGCTAAAGTTTAGTTTTATACTTACCAAGACAATGTGCATTGTGTCTTCTATGCCGATACAGGATAGAGAGGAGGACAATGGCTTGGAGCTCCAGGCAGAAGGGAACCTGAATGGTGGCCTGGCTAGGGACAACATGACTGTTCAGATGGCAGGCCATAATGATTCTTCTGAGCAGCGCACATGCGGAGAAAAACTGAAACGAAACGGAGCTACAGGCACAGTAAGCACTAGACTGTATAATAACATGCTGTTAAGTGGGGAGTGACTGCTAAAATTACATTATATAGGCACACAGACTACATTAATGTATTGTATGTATAATTGTGTTCAATTATGTTTAAAGTTCCTACTTTGCCTTTTTAGGAGCCTGATGTCTTCCCTTGAGTGTGTTGTCTGAACCCAGCAAAGAGGAATAGGAACAGTGTTTCATAGTTTAATCTCTGATGATAGTCTTAAAAAAGACTCTGTTTTATGAAAAATTACTGTAAGTAGATGTTCTCCACACATCTGGATATTATGTAATAATTGTATGTATTATTCCTGAGTTGTTATACATTTTATGCATAATGGACTCTTCAGGTTTCTAATTTTGTCAAATAATATGTATATTATTAGTTTAAATAATGAGTTGTAATTTTCTTTGAGGAAATACAGTAGCCTATATAGCGCTGTATATATAATATTGAAAGGGGCAATTGGACTGACTTGAAAATGGTACTTATAAATCCATTAGTCCATTTTGTATTTTATGTTACTATTTGTTTTTGATGAAGCTGTGCCTGACATACACTGGTATGTGTTTTTCTGATGTAATGCTGTTATGAATTAGTTACATTCACAATACATTAAACTATTACACTGACAGTGCAAGACTTTTTTTGTTTTAAGAAATTGTAAACACAGAATAGCAAACAAATCAGATGTTGTATTACCAGTAGGGTAACATGGGGAAGACACTCCCCACCCACAATTCTCTAAATAAATTAAAAAAAATACACACACAAAAATAATTTCTTCAACCTTTGTTTATTTGTCTAGGTTAGTTTCCCCAGTGCAAAAAAAATAAAGTTTTACATTAATACTGTATATAATATTACAATCGAATGTAAGTACTATTAATATAATAATAACTTAAGTGTGTTAAAATGGACCACCTTATTTCATACTTTAATATACTTATAACACATTTTTGGAAATAGTGTTTTTTTATTTGAAATCTATACAGATTTTTATAAATTGAGTATATTTGAAGTGTAGTGAAATGCTATTTCCAATCATGTGTTGTTTGTCCAGAACATATTCAATTAAGTAAGGTAGTTGGCAGCCATGGACTAGTTTTACGATTCTATGAAGCACAACTTAAAAGTATCCTTCCAAATTTCACAAGCAACCAGTCTCAAGATGAAAGTCAATTTGTTTTTGTCAATGAGGAGGTCCTCTAGAAATTGTCAGGCCCACCAGTGAGTTATAAAAATAAAATATTATACAGGTTGTCTAAAATTTCAAATCGTGACTTATTCAAATTAGTTGTCACTGTAAATAATGAGGTAGTAAGGAAAAAGTAGGAACATTTTGAAGTAATGAGCAGTTAAGGTAAAAAGAAAACAGGGAAACTTATGGCTTAATCTTCCATTGTGAAGAATAAGGGGGCAACTTACTGTACCCCAGGGGAGGGGATGTTCTGCTATCCTGCAAGTTATTTGCCTTTATAGTTTGTATAAGCATGAAGCATGGCCATCACATTTCTTCCAAACATTTTGTCGCCAATTAAACATAGATTTTATGGGGGACGTCTTCCTCAATGTTACCAAATAAAGCAAGTAATGCATACAACTCGATTTAACAAAACAAAACTATATGCAGCCTGGCTAAATAAAGGGACTCAAAACGTTCCAAATTATACGAACTACGTTTATGCCAGGTTGCATTAAGTAACTTGATACACTGGAAACCATTTCAGGCAGGATCTGAGACATTTCAGGTAAAACGTGAGGGTTTTGCATGACGTAACGCCCGAGTAAATATAAACACGTCTTGGGGAGAGCGCGTGGTCTAGATGAGCGCACACCTGAAGGACAGCGATGAAGACGAGAGAGGAAGCAATATGCACTAACTGTTCCATTTCAGCGAGCAGCAGGTAGGATATGTTACAATAAACTGTTAAAGGGAGCACAGGATGTTGAATTTGGACGGATAAAGTGTGTCCATGGCGACGGCTACTTTCATTACCTATTAATTGAGTTTTAATTCCTTACGTTTTCTGATATGTATTCATATATATGAAGAAAAATTATAATAATATATATATATGTGTGTGTGTGTGTGTGTGTGTGTGTGTGTGTGTGTGTGTGTGTTGTGCATTGTGCGTCATGTTCATGTGTATGCCAGCTAAGACACGTGCAGCCTAACTGCCTTGTCTATGTCGTTGAGATTGGGTGAAATCATGTTGGCTGCATATTCAAATAGCAGGTTGTCAAAACGAGAATTTAACTATGTAGGGCTGTATGTCCCCATTATTCAGACTGTTTCCTGAGTTCTTTTTTGAAAAATATAGATAAATATGTTCAACTTTGAGGTATGTACATAAATAGCGCTTTCACTGAGTTCTGTAAAATGTCTGTTCTGTTCAGTAAAACTTAACTAGCCTACTTTTAGTACTGCCTGCTGGCCGGCAGTTGTAGGAAGTGACTTGAGTCATGTCTTGACATTGAAATCCATGGGCTTCCGTTCACTGCGTTAGGTAACTAGGGTGCAGTCACCTAAAACATTTTTCAAGCATCAATAGTGAATATACTAGCGCCTAACCAATCATGATTACATTTCTCGAAAATGTTCTTTGATAGCATACATTTAAAACATTGTAAAATACATTCTGACTTATGGTATGAAGGTGTGCTATATTGCCAATATAACCACAGCTAAGACGCCATAATGCTAATATGAACTGATACCAACAGAATTAGAACATGACAAAGTTGTGTGATTTCATATATTTTGTCTAAGGTCTCATACATAACCATCAGCATACAGGATTCAAACTACCAGGTTTATCATCTTGTTTACATCTACTGTTAATGCAGGAAATGCTTTCTAATTGGCTACTATCTCTTAAAAGTTGAAGACATCCAAACTATTTCCTGTCTGGGAAAATGGATGGTAATTGTACGGGTATGGTCTGTCAGCTTACTACTATTGCTTACTAGAAAGCATTGGATATCACAGATACAAAATAAGCTGCCACTTAGGCTGTGCCTTGATACATGTAGACCAGTCTGAATTAGTGTGCTTGTAAACCTTTGAAAGTATTTATAATTTTAACTAAGTATCTGTAGTGTTTCCACATTTTCTATGAAATATGGCCTAAAATAATTTACAACATGAATAAAATAGTGGTCCTTCCAAAACAAAAATAATTGTAAATATGTTAATGAGCAACATTTCTGCATCAGAATGTGGTGGTAGTTCCCAACAATAGAATGCTGAGGACGTATTTTGGCCCATGAAAATATGAAAGTGATTTAACCACTGTTGGACAGCTCATCCTTCTCTAGACTGCTGACTGCCCAACTCATGCTCTTAAGGAGTATGACATCATACTCTGGCATTTTTAAAAGGTTTGTTTGAGATACACGTATGAGGTGTTTTTGAAAAGATTTCTCTTCAATAGATGTTTCGGCCACAAATATAGGATAAGTCTACAACATATTTGGATATCTATTAAAATAAACGTGATTAAAATGCATTTTTTACTGGGCTGTTTAAACTTTTTAATAAATTTACTTTAATGGTATTCTTCAACATTCGAAAACCTACCAAAACTCCCCTCCTGAACCTGCAACTTGCAAAATTATATACACTTTAAACAATGTTTACTTGTTTCACTTACATCAGCAACTTAGGCCATTTTCCCGACAGCTTAGAGAAAAACAGAGGGTGCTTTTTAAAACTAAAATAACAGAATGTTCTTCAGTTAAAACTATACAGCATTTTTAGTCATGGCATGAACTCAGTTTAGTTTTCTGTGTCTGCGAATCCACACCCTAGATCTTACCAACTTTACCTTAAATCCCTGATTGGTGTAGTGCTGCTGAGATGGTTGTCCTTCTTGCAAGTTCACCCGTCCCTGCAGAGAAACTTTGAAGCTCTTTTTTTTTTGAGGCCATTGGGTTCTTGGTCAACTCTCTTTCCAAGGCCCTTCTTGCCCGGTAAACTAGTTTTGCTGGATATCCAACTCCAGGACGTCTTGGTGGTTCCATGCTTCTTCCATTTCACAATGATAGAGCCTACAGTGCTCCTGGGAACCTTCAATACTATAGCAATTTTTTATAACCTTCCACAGATTCTGTCTCCTGAGACTTACCGATTTCCTTGGGCTTCATGGCTTGGTTTTCGCTCTGACATGCACTGTGAAGTGAACCGATGGATGCGTGCCCTCCTAAATCATGTCCAATCAATTGAATTTTCCACAGGTGGACTGCAAATCAAGTTCTGCCGTCATCTCAAGGATGATTGAAGAACAGTTTGGAGTGTCATGGCCAAGTGTCTGAATATTTATATACATTAGATATTTCATTCTTTCATTTTTAATAAATTGGCCCACATTTTCAATTTGTGTAAATTGATGGCAATAAATATATATTTATAGTTCTTATAAATATTTGTAAAATATGTATTGATCAATTATAAATGAAGTCTATAAAATCAAATGTGGACAATGTGAAGAGGTCTGAATATTTTCCGAAGGCACAGTAGTTTGAAAGAGCATACCTTTTTTACTAAGCAATTTCTTCTTTGTTTTACTTAAAATGGTGCTGAACTATATTAATGCAAAATGGCAGCAGTCTGCATATGAATGTTAAAACATGCATCTGCTGGGAAAAGATTGTTCTGAAAACTGACTGCACTTGCAAATGGTTTCATATGACAGAGAAAATATCCCTTAGATTTTTAGAATGAGGGTGATCAATAAATGTAACTGCTAATATTAATATGATTCCTCCTTTGTCTGGGAAAATAGGCTGTAGAAGTACAAACCAGTAAAACATGTATAATGCTGGTTTAATGGTATGTGAATAGGTGTTTATAAAAAATAAGTCTACTAGCAGATTCTGGCTAGGCAACTTTGCAACAAATCTGTCAATAAATTAGATGAAGTTTAAAAAAATATATTTTGTGGTTAAAAAATATGACAGCCTCTATGTAGATTGTAATGTGAATAACTTGTGCGGTTCTTAACAGGTTTGCTAGCCATTTTCTGACAATTTGATCTAAATGTGTGGATTGAAAATGTTCAGCTTTAAGCCTTTATATTTTAATGTTAGGGATGTAATTTTATTTGTTTAACATGACTGGCTATTCCAGCAATTTATACGTTTTGTAATTTGGGACTGCTCATCATCCATATGGGATAGTGCAAATTGCACTTTAAGATGATTCTTGGACATGATAAAAATAAATGTAAGGCCCGGATATATTTTCTGTTCGTCAAGATTATAGTAATTTTATTGTGATACTGAAAACAAACCATGATGTTAAAGTTGGTCACCTGTATGCAGTCAGGCATTGCTTATTTATTGTATTGTGCAATAAAATAGAACCGTGTTTACATACATTTTAAATTATTATAAATGTATTGTAGCATTAATATCTAGAAAATCTGATTAGCTGATCATTGTCTGCAGCTGTCTCTGATTGTAAAGTAAAGAGAGAGGAGAGTGAGCTTGTCCATGGTGGTCTGCAAATCCTCCGGTCAGTATCCCTGAATGGCATCGGCAGAGCCGCAGAAGTGGTGAAGTTGATTTCCTTGTTTACAAACAGTGCGTTGCTACAGTTATTGTTATTTGTGGTTGTTAGAATTATTTTGCCTGAAGTGACTTTGGAACTGTCCCTTAGGAGCCACATCGCTTAGGAAAAAATCCCCAGAAGTTAGAAATTCATTGCCGTAAAATTCAGGAATACTTGTACTTTGAGTGTTTATGGTTGTTAATAAGACCTGAAATACACTTATACCTCCACGTTAGTTTATATTCTGGGAACAGGCTATGTTAGAAAGCTTTAGCTCCTTTTGTTTTCATGTTCCAAGTATTTCGTCCTGGAATTGGCTTTATGGTAGCCTTGTGATATTTCTGAATACAGATAGTGATTGAGGACATCAGGCAGTCTGTCTAGAAGTGTATTATAGGCTGTAATTATATCTTTTGTATGCCTGAGTTCATATAATATAGGGTATGTCATAGTCACCTTAACCGGTTTCTTGTGAACCTGGTATTATCTGAGAACCGGTTTTTACAAATGCGCATCTAATTAAATGGTATTTTAACAGACTATATTGTTTTATGAAACTTTGTGAATTTCCAGTCAGCTTGTCCTATATAGATAGGATTTCTCACTCCAGACAGTATTTGTATATTTTTGAAGAAGAGGTTTTTATGTTATGGTGAAGTCTACATGGATCTTTGAAGAGTAGGATTACTGTTTAAATGGAACAGTCTACATTGGTTTAACTTATTTGTCTCATTTGGCAAATCTGTTATCCATTCACATCAGCCCCTCAGGGATCAATCAAACTGTATTTTTTGTTAGTTTTTTTTAAGTTTGTTAGTGTCTCAATTGATTATACAAATTTTCTGTTTTTAATAATGATATATTTAGAAAATACTTTTATTTTGATGTTTTTTCGGAATTTCCTACATAACATTATCTGGGGAAGATTACGTATTACCTTATTCAATAGCAATGGTCAACATTGCCAAATTACTATTTTGACCAGGACACAGGCATCACTGGTAATAAATGAGTTGTGCCTGATGTATTTTTCTGCCATGACTTGGCACACAAGCAGATTGAAATAAATTAACCATATTGTATGATTATGATACAAATATTAATAATTATTTGTATAATACTAATACTAATCATTTGAATGTACATTTAAAGTGTATCTGCTACAGTGAGTGTTGGCCTTCACTCCCTCCTCTCCATGTTTCCTCTATCCTACCCTGTCACTGCTGTACTTAGACATGACTGATAGGAAGTAGATAACATATCACATATTATTATACTTCACAATAAATCAGTGTAATCACCCTGTTGAACCTACCATTGGAAGCTTTTAGCATCGGTGCTTCTTGAGTGGACAAAAACAGCCAGGTTACATAAAACTGTTTTGTCACAGGGTTTTGTCTATTGTTAATCCAGCAGCATGAGGTGTTTTGGCTGCTCAGTCACGCACATAATGGTTCATACAACAATTCTATCCAATCAACTAAATTGTCTGGGTTTTTGTGAGTCCCAGCATTTTGTACCAACCGGGACTACAAGGACTGCTAGAATGCGGTGTTAAAGCTTTGCTCCTTTCCTCTGAGGATGGAGGGTTAGAAAAGAAAGGCCAGTTCGCTTTTTCCATTCAGTCATGTCCCCCATTAGGGCAGCTCATGTGCTGTAGCACACTGGGGTGTGTGTGTGTGTGTGTGTGTGTGTGGGAGTGGGGGTCAGACTGCTTACTAAAGTTGTGCCGTAAAGGTCAGAGGAGTGAGATGGTGTGTGATGTGTTTCTAATGCGCAATTATGTTTCTACGTGACCGTCTAAGAATAACTGTTTCTGCACTTTCCATAAGCACAGTGCTGCTTGCCTGTGCTGCTGGAAATAGAATTTGGGAGTATGCTGCTATGAAGACGAATAATTGATGATGATTATGAGTATAATGTTTGCTCAGTTACCTCATATCCTAGCCAGATGACAGTCTAGGACAGGGAGGGGCAACTGGTGGGCCCGCCTCTGTTTTTGTGGGCCCCCGGATCAATCCCTCCCCAACAAAAGAAATACAAAGTCACAGATACCATGTTAAAAACTGCGCAACACCATGTAGCCAAGTGTGTAGAATTGCAGGAAATGAAAGGGCAGATCTACTAGCACCGTGGACCGCCATGATCAATTGTGAACTGTTTCTCAGGCCCCTGATCAAAGTTACCCATCTCTGGTCTCGGGGCTGGATCTGAAATGGATGCCAGTCACACTGAACAAGCCCACACCAGTTTCTGTTTTTCCAGCTACATCAACAAAAAAAATCAACCTTGACGAAATACACCTAGGCTTTGTTTGCCTTCTGCAAGCTCGTGCTGCGAATTCCTCTTCTCCTTTCCAATCCATCTGTGACAATGTCAACAGCATGTTCCTGTACCAGCCCGACTTGTCCCAGTGGGAGCAGCTGACCTACTGTACTGTAGCGGGGGTTTGGAGCTCCGCTGTACTCCCGTGTAATTCATAGATGTCAAATGAGGTGAGTGGGACTAGGATATTCAGCGAGAATGGATGACGAACAGGGCTCCACTGCTATGTCCCTGATTACAGTACGGAGCTGAGTTTATTTATGCTATGCTAAACAAATCGTTAGCTCCAAATAGAAACAGTTCAGGCTAAACACGGCAGACTTCCTTCAAGGTCAGTCTTGTGGACTGTCTTAGCTGGATTGAGAACTGAGAGGGGATTATTTTCAGTGGGTCTGCTGAATGCATGAGAATCCAATAGGACCTCTGGGAGGGAACACTAATATGGCTTTGTTTCAGTACATGAGAACAGTGGCTTAGAGGCAATTCCAGCGTTATGGACGTTACATTTGCAGGCTGAACTGCAGCTTTGTTTCACAGAATGGATTCTCTCTGTTTCTTGTACCCCTTAGGGAGAGTGTATACTGTATCTCCAAGAACTATAACTTTATTAATATCTGCAGGTTAGAGAAATCATGCAGATAAGAAATGTTATGGATGTTACATTTACATGTTTTTTCAGAAGTTGAACATATTAGCAGAACTCGGCCAGTTTGTTAGTCTTTGGTGAAAATGTGGATTGCCACATTTGAGGGTGAAAGGCTTGGCTGAAAATAGATCAATAGATTTTCATCAGTTGATTATTAATTTCCAATAATGCTTTATTAAAAAGGCGAGGAAATTATTAAGTTGTACTGATTTCCTGATTTCAAATGTTATCATAACACTTTGTTTGTCATATGGTCAGCTGTTATAACTAACACTGACTGCAGAGAGTGTAATGAAGTTCTTGAAACCCTTTCTTAAAACCTTGGAAAATGGTATGGTTCACTGAAATGTATAATTTGGCCTTTGGTCTGTAATGGCCAAAATCTCTCCTACGTAAACTGTTGTGCTGTAATACGGTCTGCATAATGTAGTTCTGTTTTGTGAATGATTAGGTTGACCTTCGCTTGGAATTAAGTCTTGGGTCATGGGTTAAGGGCCTAAACGGTGCCAAAGCTACTGTTTTGATTGGCCTGTTCTCTTTATATTAACTCACAAATGTTCCACAATTCTCACTCAACCATTACTGCTCATAATGCACAGAAACGGAATGTACCCAGGATTTCAGCAGCTATTGTCTTTTGGTTCTGGCATGGTGGCAAGACTGGATGAGGTTGCCTGACTCTGAAAATAGCTTATACTAATGTAATTAGAAAGCATTTGCATGGACTGATAGCAGAAGAATGTGTTTAATGCCAGGGTTATTTCTGGCCAGCTCATGCTGCTCGGCCGCAGTGTTCTTCTCTGAGACTTTGCCTCTGTATTTTCCTGTCTCTGTCTGTCACTTTCTCTTTGTGTCTCTTTATCTCTGTTTTTCTCAGTATTTCTCGCTGTGTCTGGTTATCCCTTGTCTTTCTCTTTCTGTCTCTCTCTCCAACTCTCTGCCTGTCCTTCTGTCTCTTTCTTTCTTTCTCTCACACACACACACACCGTTGTTGCTGCTTGTGCGTCGGTTGAATAAGCTTCCCCTTTACTTCAGCAGTAGCATGTCACATCTGTCCTTTTTTGATTGCCTGCTGTTTTGTCTGTGTCATGCTTTGTCAGTTGTGAGGCCCTTCACAGGATGGCGTGTGTGACAGTGACCAGGTAACCTAAGCCAGGTGGAACAGTGTTATTGTGACAATGCTCTTAGCTCAGGCACTTTAGCACTGGAGGAACACGGCTCCTGTTCATACAGATCTGATTTCCATTTAATTGCTTGGGCCACTCAAACAACTCTGGCTGCTCACTTTTCTCTTTATAGTTGCATTCATTTTGAGCTGGGTCCATAGGAAACTGGTTGAAAACTAGTGCACTATATAGGGATTAGTTTCTCATTTGGTCAGCACAGATTGAGAGTTAAGACATCTTCCAGGAAAACAGGGTAAATGTCCTTCTCTAGACAATGCTTATAGCTTGTTTTGTTGTGCCCCGTTTAAAGACAATTATGATGAAAATGTTTCATCTGATGGCTCCCGTGTTGAATTTGGAATCCAATAATTGAGCGATACGAAATAAAAGTTAGAACTCTCTCAATATATCCACAGAACATGTGATTCAGCTAAAGTGGGGCCTTTTAATATAATGTACCATTAAATATTTAGCACTTTGAATAGTTGCTCCAGCCCATAATGGCTGCTATTCACATTTGAAGCACATAACATTAATAATACACAGAGGTCACACCAGACCCAGACTGGTTTTCAACATTCGTCCAGGTCTCCATGCTTTCAATATAATGCACCACTACAGGCAGAGGTGAGCGCCACTTCTATCAAGTAGGCTCGTGACTTGCTAGGACATTTTAAACAGAGACTACAGATGAGTGTAAAACGTGAGCTCTGACTCTGAGGTACAAATGTTAGATCCTGGTACTCAGCACTCAGTGGGAATGAATGCCGAATACTGAAGTCGACCGTGAGACTGTGTAGAATTCTCACCCTTAGCCGCCATCATCTAATCAATGTTTAAAGCGATAATAAGTAGAAATAATCATCATTAGAGTTGTCATCATTTATATACTGACCAGAGTAATGTCATCTAGATTTCAGCAAGTGCAGAAAACCGGTACTGCCACCAGATGTTACCTTAACACATACCATCGGCCATTATCTACAGTAGGCTCTCAGTGCCGGCCCAGTCTCTGTTACACATTACCTTTCAGATAGATGTTATCACATCGACATGAAGCCTGGCTAGGCTACCACAGAATGACTCAACCCACCAGACCACAGCTGAACCACTCTGTCTGGGAAACTCCACTTCCACATGCATCCAGTCCGGCTCTGGGCTCAGTTTATAGTGCAGTCGGGAACTAAGTGCGAAGTCTGTGACAAAGGAACAGTTGGTCATACAGTCTGGCAGCCAGCCAGGACTCATTGCAGAGTTGCATACCAACAACGAACAAGCCTTTGTCCTAAGTGTGTTTTGTGTGCAGGTCTCCTTTCCAGGTAGAGACAGCGGGAAACTAATCAAAGGGACGGGAAAGAAAGAAAAACAACGACGAGAAAGAGAGGGGAGAAATAACAACCGCAAAATCCAAACGAGGACAAATAAGCCCCGGGCTTGGTGCATGCCAAGAAGGCAGGGACAGAAACACATTTTGCGGATTTTTTTGATACGTCACTGTGTCAAAGCGAAGAGGGCTCATTTGTGGAGTCATTGCGTTAAAAATAACTTTATTGTGGCGGATCATGTTTTGGTAGGAGGGATCGTTTTGCCCCACTGGGCCAGCCTCATGGGCAGCAGATGAGGCTTCCGGAGAGGCTCGTGTCGGCTGCGTTTCGTGTGTGTGCAGACAGAGGAGTCCGGCCAGCTCTTTCTCTCGCTCTTTCTTCCACTCACACGTTGCTCTGCTCTTCACTCTCACCACACTCCAGTCCAACAGCTCGCCTCTCTTCTCTGCTCCAGATGATGCCTTGGATATAGCCGGCCCTCATGAGTGATATGAATAACACACTGGAAGACATACACACCTCTGGCAGCCTCGGAGAGAAAGCAGAGATTTTTGGGAGTGGGAAGGGTAATGTGAGTGGCTTTTCCAGCCCATCCCTCATCCCTCTCCGTGCTCCTTTACAACCACCAAATGCCCAGCTCTCCAGGACTTCTGTCTGCAGGGGAAATAGGTATGGTTCATTTCTCCTCGGGAATGGCTGGTGCGAATGTATGTGATTTAGTCACCTTTTCCTTTTTCGGTCATAGCTATGTTTTCACAACACAAAACCTTTTTAAATGTGCTATAGCTACGTGTCACTAATATAAATCCCAGCTTTTCCTACAACAGCCTCAGCATATCTATCTCCGTTTATTCTGTAACTCACTAGTTTAAAGTTAATCTTTAACGTATTAGATTAGTGAGCTCATTCAATGTGCTCTCCAACTGAAGAATAGTACACCCTTTGTATTCACAGCAGCAGGGCACAGAGGTCCCGGTTGAAAAATAGCTGTAGACTTTGTACCTGTAAACACTTGTGGTAAATCCGCGACTGTCAGTGAGAGAATCGTTTTGCCCAATTTTGATAGCTCTCCGAAAGAACTGGACATGAATCAAGCACCTGTTACTTTGTAATTAGTTACTTAGTAACTGCTGTGTGTTTACAGAGCAGTAAAGAAATGTCAGTATGAGCCACCTCTTTACTATTCAAGGCCTTCACATGTAGACCATGTCTAATGTCTATTTGACATCTTCTCATGCTCTCATGCCATGATGCTTTTGTCAGGTTGATCGTTCCCACACAGTCTGGGTTTCTTTTCCTGACAGATTTGGGTGTGAGAGGATTTAAAGGACATGCTGGTCGCGTGTTGTTGAGTAAACAACATAACAGCCATCATGGCCACCCCTTGAAATGGACACCATCTGAAATCCCTGTCTGATAAACAAGGTTTATACATGCTGGTATTTTGAGTTGTGGATTGAATATGCGCGGATAGAGCAACACGGTCATGTTATACACTGTTGTTAGTGGATTACATAATGTGTAAATTAATTCTGTCTTGCTTAATGTCAATCTTAAGTGAGGCCAAAGTTGATTTACTATAAAATGCATGCACCACCTCGTCACATTTTTCCAAACAAATCATCTGAAGCGTAGTGATAGTAATGTCCTCCAAGCATCGATGATTCCACAACTTTTAATTGTTGTTCTTATGTAAACAGGCAGAGCGCCTGTTGAACGGTTAGTTCAGTTTGTGTGGACTAAATCTACCTTCCAGAGACCTCTCAAGTGCTCATTCTTAGCTGCTCACGGCGAGTCTGTCTGGGAGTATCACCTGTTCAGTCCTACTGATCCCCTCATGTACATTACAGAAGACACATTCTCCGCAACAAAGCCGCACAGCCCCAACCCGGCCTCCATCTCAAGCTTCCCTCAGGGTAGCCTATACTCTGTGAAATCTGATGTCCCAGGTAGGGGCTTTAGAGATCCCATGACTCGCTTTAGGCTCCTGAAGCGGCCGACAGACAGACATCTACTATATCCTCCCAATGCCAATCAGTGGCAGCCTCTCTCCCGCCCACGCCACACAGAAAGACAGATGGCATATTGTTTGTGTTTGAGTCAAGCTCAGTGGTTGTCAGTATAATGTGTTCTCTACTTGTTTCCCCTCCAGGAAAAGTAAAGAGGCGCTGGAGTCCCAGCTGGCTGCCCCTGTTCCAAACTCCTTCACGCAACTCCTTCCCTCTACCGTCTCCTCCCTGGTCTCGGACTGTTTATTACCCTGGACCAAAAGTGGTACAACTCAGGTGAGTGGGTGTCCTTCAGACAGACTGACATGTATAGAGAGAATACAATGCGCCGGGTTGTTTTACTCATTGAAATCCTCAGGCCTTAAACGCGATTCTGAACGGCGAGACGCTCCCAGAAGACAGGCGCAAAAGACACGCATCATTTGGAATACGTGCGCGTACTCGGACGGGTTCAGGGTGCGTGGCACCGCCGGGAGCGAGTATGTGGGACCAGTTGTGTGCGTATGCAAACGAGGAAACTTCGGGGGATGAGAATGCTTTTTCAGTGCACGTAACGTGTGATTATGAGATCCTGGCATTGGACCTAGTCTCTGTGGCAGCAGTGGTGCTAGAATTGAACAGAACACCTGGTCTAATGGTACAATGTCCAAACAGCTCAGACGGGGGTGCTGTCCCATAGTGTTTGTCATTCATCCACCAGACACATCATAAATGGCAGTCTGTTTCTACACTTTTAGTGCACTACTTTTGAGGAGACTTCTATGGGCCCCGGTCCAAAGTAGTGCACTCTACCGGGTGGGATTTATGTTGTTATTTGGGGGCATAGGTGTAGGGAGCGGTAGTATTGTGCCCCGAAAAGCCGTGAATGTGGTGGAGAGGAGGACTGGCACTGGATCAACTCTTACTCTTCACTGGACCCAGGATGTATTCTTTTCTGCTTGACTTCTTAACATGACATTGCTGTGCTTAAGCTAATAATTCCCCTGGGTATGCTTAGGTAACACTGTACCTTAACTAGTTCATATACCTATTCATTTACCTGTACAGTAGATACATGAACTGACTTAAAGTAAGTTTGAGTAATATGAACTGTTTTTTTGAATTCAGTCTGGACTGCAGAAACCCATACTTGATGGTCTCCCCTCCTCCTATATGACATTTTTAATGAAGTAATTAGTGAAGTAAAAACAAAACCAACCTCATTTTACATTTGAGTCAAACATTTTCATTTTCTCATTGCGGGTCAGGAGCAGTGGTATTTTTATACTGTAGGGATTTGATTTGTGCCAATGTTGAATCTGTAACGTAATATATATGAGCATTTACAGAACCCAAGCTTGGTGCCGTTTACTAAACTAGGAGCACATTCATTATGTTCAAAGCCAACAATTATGGTTATGCTTCAAGAAATGACTGAACGTCAAAACGGAAAGTCTGCTATACATTATCCCCAGATCTGTCAAGTCAGACAGCCTGTGGCTCTGTCGATGACCGCACCACCCATTCCCAGGAGGTGATTGGCTCCCTGCAGGTGTTAATTACACTCCCTGGGTATCTCTGGCAGCGGGAGGAGGGGGAAGAAGGGGGGGAGGAGAGGGCAGAAGCTGAAGGGGGGGGGGTGGAGGTTAGCCTAACTCAGACCTCTGACTCATGGCAAAGCCTGAAATTACAGAGCTCAGTGCTAACCAAAGAATATCAGCTGCATCAGACCTTGCTCCTCAGCTTTTAATGAGTTGCTTTCAGCATGTATATATCATTCTCCAGCTCTTGCCTGGGCGCCCTCATTGTGCGATTTAGAATACTTCATGATTTGCTGAAGGAAGGCAATCAGATTGTTGTTTGTTCTCCTGTATATAGACTAATACCACTGCTGTGGAGCTTGATTATCTTCCCCAGGCATAGTAAAGTGTCTGTCTTCACTTGATACGGCAGTCTCAAATGAGCCCTTTATACCCGATCCCCCATTTTCACTTGACCCAGGATTCACATAGGGAAAATTAGAGAGGGGTTGCAATACTCTAATGCTGCCCTTGCTCCATTGTTTAAAAAAAAAAAAAAGTCCAGGGGATTAGCGTGGATTTGGAATTCTCTTTTGATTGGCGAGAGTAAAATACTTAGATTTCTCAGCGGCGAAGAAGAAGTGGAATGACACCTTGGTGACCTCGGGCTTGAACAGTGCGGTTCCTTGTTAGCTCGTCTCAATGTGCTGCTTGCGTAACCCAGCGATGAGGCCTGCATTCGCACCTGATGAGGCTGACAGGCTTTCACTCTGTCTTTTGAGCCGCGCCATTGTCCACACAAAGGGAATATGTCAGGCCAGCCAGCTGTTTATGTGTCACAATCCCCTAGTCACAGGGTCATGACCCATCTTCAGCAGCACGTGAGAAACGGTGACATCACTGCCCTTGTCCCCCCTGCCCCCCTCCAGACCCCCATAAAAGGGTGTGCCAAGTCTGTCTATTGAATCCTCCAGTCTGTCTTTGGGGGCAGACTGTCTCTAGGCAAAAGGGTTTATTCTCCATATTTATAGGTGCCGATAATAACAGGCGTATCATCAGATTATCTGAATGCAATTGATAATGAATGGGAATGCTCTACTTCCCTTTTTCTGAAACTCACTAGCCCACTACGAGGTGACAGTGATGCGTTTCATTATGGAAGATGCGGCGGCATGGCCGGACAAGCGGTGCCGGTGTTGGCCTTGGTGCTCGTTGCCGTGGCAATCAAAGCAGCCAGCGGGCTTTAGTGTGATTGACCAAGTTTTAGTTTACTGTGGTCAGACTGAATTGCCATTCTGAATTGTTCTGGTGCCCTTTTTGCTTGACATGCTTTTGTTTTACATGGGCTTTAAAAGCTATTCCAGTCGTGAGAAAGCAGTATGCCTGAGGCCCCTGTCAGCCCTGCAATCTCAGTGTCATCAGTGTTTTCCCTATATTTATTTAGCGGCAGTGGTCTGGAATGTACAAACTGCTGTCACTAAGATAGAGATGGTCCATTGTTTAATGGCAGCCAGGGATTATTGGAAGGGGAGTCTACACGTTGCATATTGTGATATCGGTTTGACAATGTTTCACATTATTACGTTTTGACAATGCTGCAACATTATTTGCACTAGTCGTCTTTATCTGCTCCAAATCGCCAATATTTTTCGGTTAGAACATGCTCGTCATCTTCTTCGTGAATAACGTTTTGTTTACTTTTGTTTCCATGACTAATACAAAGTTCCTCCACTCAAAATAAAATTGCAATGTCAAATCAAAATCCCCTTGGAATCTTGAATATGTGGTATTGTGCAGTCCCTGGCTGTTAGCTTGGTTATTCGGGGCAGATGTGGCAATAAGGGGAATTCATGAATCAGTGTATTTCTTATACTAGTCCTACTCCGTCAGCCATATCACAGCCAGTTACGTGACTGCCTTGTGAAATGGAATACATGTGCACTTTGGAGTGTGACCTCAAGTCAGACACCCAATGGCACTGCCAGAGACATAGCTCCTACCAAGGGCTACGAAGGGCCCGCTATAGGCTAGGTCAAATCCCTTCAATCCATGCCATGTTTACCCAGGTTGTCAAGGTATAATATTTAGGCACATTAGGGAACACAGTTGTGTAGAGTCACAAGACCCGATATTGGGTAAATCCGACTCTTCACTTAAAGCAACTTGTCCCATCACACAACTATTGTCGTGTTGTGATAAGGAGCAGTTTGTCAGACTTATGTTATTATTGTTCGTTACGTTGCGGTGAAAATGCATGTTATTATAATTGCAGAATAACAGTGGTATTAACACACATATCATAATTTCACAGCCATTAGAAAGTGCGTAATATTTACTTCACAGATTCTTAGAGGCAAGTTTAAACAAAGAACCTTGTAGATGTCAAAATGCGTTCCAGAAACATTTTTTGAAGGTGTACCTGACTGGGAGAGTGGAAGGACACTTTGCATTGCCTCTCAACAGACAGACAGACCCCCCCACCCCCCCCAAACAGTATTGTGTTGTGCCATCTGTATGTCTGGTGTGAATGTGACAGGATCCATTTATCATATCACAACAACCGTATACCTTGGGTACTTGATTTGCAGGCCAATTTCTGCTGTTACGATTTTAGGTCTGGCAGAGATTATCTGTAGAAAAAGAGGAGCGGAGGTTCATGTGAACACATTGCACAAAACATTTGCTCTGGTGCTGTACCATGGACAGGCAATATCACATTGAAGGTACTGTACAGTTTAGTTGAATGTGCTGTTGGAAAGACAGGAATACAATGCTAACTTTGTGTCTGCTGCACCATACCTCTTAACAAAGGCATTCATGAATCATTGTAAACCTGCATTTGACAGCTTGTTTTATTTGCAGGCAGTCATGTGGGGTCAGATTGTGTGTGTGTGTGTGTGTGTGTGTCTGAGTGAGTGCGAGAGAAATCCCTGCAGACTGGCAAGTCTCAGGCCTGCTGTCCTGCTTCGACAGGGCCTGTGGAGGGTTCTTGGTTGAATCAAGCCCTGGTCAAGGACACGGTGTGTGTAGCTGTCTTTGTTATGAGAGTTGCAGATATTCCCTTATCAATGTGCCTCTATTAATTCCAATTCATTTTTCGGTGCTTTATGATAACTAGTGGCGTCTGCTTGTCTGTGGTCTCACAAGGCGATGTGCTGTAATTCCAGATAATCAGCGAGCTCTGCTGTGACTCCTCCTCTGTTGTCATGGGAGGGAAGATGTATGACAGTCACTGCTGCCTGACCCCACCCACCCCCCCCACCCCCGGTCTGGTCTGGGAGGACAGGAAGTTGTGAGGAGTGTGCAAAGAATTCTCCCGCTGCTACAGTTTGTGTAGATATAGTCTGCCGGCTGTGTTCATTGTCAGACCCGTACACATTGGTAATGCACATTGCATGCTTTTTGAATGGCATTAATGTACATGATACCGGATAGCGTCATCTTTAAAACATGTAGTATTCATTTGAATGTATACAGATTTGATTCCATATAATGTAGTTGGTTAAATATTTGTTCAGCTCTGTAGTTAAATAATACAGGACATTTTTTGTGGTCTCTTTGTTTCGTTTGTAATGTCAGCGGATTATTTTCTCAGCTGAAGTTGTCTCTGCTTGACATTTTAAGATTGATAGAGTTTTGGCTCAAACATTGAGCTTTGCGTGTACTAAAATGTTTTTCAGAGATCTGGTTTGTGCATATCTAACAGTGCATTTCTGAGCCCTTTTCAGCTGTGAGCCATTATAGGTCCCAGCTAAATGTATTACAAGGATTTATCAAACGACATCTGTCAGTCTTGGATGTTTCTAGTCTCCTTTGTTTAAGGAAATGTCTCTGCTGGCCCTTAATTTGACACAATGAAAACACTCATCCTTGTCCAATTCCATGTTCATCTCTTTCTTTTAAACTTTTAGTTTAGTTTAGGTGTATTAGCAGGAACAATAATCAGAAGTATAGTTAGGCCATATCGTCTTTTCCCATCAATAGCATTTATTGAAGACCTGGGTTTTTTGATGTGTGTCTTTATCAGACCACTGAGTAACTTCCATTATTCCATCATTAACTCTAATGCAGACTGTAGCAGTCTGCTCTCATTTCATAAAGACTTCTTTGTTCAAACTTACAGTAAAACAGATGTGGATAATGAATTGTAGCAATTGTGGCTATGGGAACAACTTGGTGTAGAGCTATTTTAATCCCCACAATTCAGTCTCCCCACTGCCTCCCCTCCCCCAGTCTTTGAGATGGACTGTTATCCTCTACCTGTATCCGCACCTTACATGCTTTTTTAAATACCAAATTAGGAGGAATTGAACATGGAAAAGAATGTCAGATGTGATTGGATAGTATAATTCACATTTTTGATAATGTTGACAACATGTCTATGATTCAGCTTGATTAGGATTGAATTACAATGATATCATTGAATATACTGTACAAACATGACTGTGTATTGTTCTGGTAAAAGGGGGAAAAAAAGTGTCAAGGATACTAGGCCATCGATTAGCGTCCAAGTTTTCCTTTTCATAAAAAAATTATAATGTTTCATTTGCTGGCTATGAATAGTATAATTTGTTGTTGTTAGAAAGGGGCAAAGACATTACTAAACAATTCACCTGTTCAGGTTTGTGATAAACTTTCGTAATTTGAGCTGTCTTTCTTTGACCTTCTGAATTGGTTGGAACTATAGTCCTACTTGGAACTATTTTTATCAAGACTTGTATGTGGCTTGATAAAGTCTCTTTAAGCGGAAAAAAAATGTTTTACATTTTCAAGGACAAAGGAGGAGTTTGTTGAACAGAGATGACTTCTCTGTCTCTAAGTTGTGCACACTCAGCGTGCACGACCTCACTGTCGATTGCCGTACAACGTTCATTCTATGCTTTCTACTCACTAAATAGGGAGGCTTCTGAATATTTCGATGTTTGCATGTTATATTTTTCTGAAATAATAAATAGATATATGGATATTTGTCAGCTTAGTTGTTTTATACTGAAGAAAAGAGCATGAACTTCCATGCGAGAAGAGTTACCTTGCCTGCAATTACTCCACTTTGTCTTCAGAAGCGGGTAGGAAACATGCCTGCACCTTCCTCTCTCGCCGTCCTGTGCATAACTTAGCAAATTATTTATTTTCTATCCTTGGAGTGTTAGTTTTATAGTACAGTTGGATTCAACTTAACTGCTAACAAAACATAGAAGTGAAACACTGTGTGGAAAATTGGTTTAGTCATCTAACCACTTTGGCCTGGAGTTCTGATAGAAACCCATACAGTAGCTCAAATCCAGACCAGCAGTAGTTTTGCCTTCATCCTTTACATCTTTCACTCCTGTTAGTCGTCATATTATTTACATAAAATTAATTTACAATATGTGTTTTACTTTAGTGCCCCGAGTACAGTACTGTATATGGCAGCCTTTGGATGTCCTGGAGCTGGGCAAAATAGACAACAATCCACGTTGTGATAAACTGCCTGAAGGACAAATATAAATATGTTCATAAAAATGTGCATCATTGTATTTTTTAATTACTCCGTTAACCTACTACCGGTAGTTAGATTTTTTTAATCCATCCAATGTCTGAATATCAATTACTGGTATTTCAAACTTTCTAGATTTCTCTATTGTTGGCTACTTATCTTCATAAGCTATTGGCTGAAGGCATTCATTAGGCCTTTTAGGTGAGAATGCTTGTCCCATCTTTCGGATGGTTCATTTTTCTTCTGAGGGTAGACAGCCTCTTGTTAAGTTTGTGTACCTTAATTTTTCAGTGGAAAACCACCATAGATCTGTTGTGTGTGTATAATAGCAGCAACAACCAAACGATACACATTTGTGGTCTTAGCACTTATTCCAAATGATTGACATTGACAAGCAGTTGTGTCCACATATTTCCAAAGGTACAGAGGACTCGTGAAAGAATCGAGAGGTGGTTTGGAATGTTTCTAGATTTGGGTCCATAACTGCCTATTATTGAGTGACAATAACAATAGCTAAAATGTGAGCCTTTTCAAGGTTATATGTGAGGTTGTTCCTGGTTAAACCACCCTCAGAGTTCCCATTGTTAAGGATAAAATATTCCAATATTACTGGTTTCAAGTCATGATTACCTAAAGAATTGTTGTTAATTTAAGCATTGAACCGACACTGAAAATGGCATTACGTGGCAGAACTATAGACCAGACTGCTGCACAGTGTGCAACTAAAATACCTCTAGGTGACTGCAGCGGGAGAGAGAGACTGCGTGCAGGCCCAGGTGTGTGCAGACAAGAATCCAGTCCAAGCATGTGGAGGAGTAACCTGAGCTAATAACTCTGAGCTTATCCAGTGCTCTGCTATAGTGAGAGGCACTGTGGATGCATGGCGGTTGCTCAGCAGAGCCCAGGGCTGAGGACACTGCCGTGGCACTCACAGATTGAGTTGCAGCTGGAGGAGTGGAGTTCAAGGTAAAACTAGTCCACACTAATTGGTGAACCGGTGTCCGCAGTCCTGTCCTTGAGATAAAGACGACTTATAGAACACTCTATGCTTTGCCAAACAACGCTATATTTAGGCCAGTGCATATGTCTGGATTTTCCTTTCCTGTCTCAGTTGAAACTCAGGACATCCTGTTCCTTTCCTCACAGAGTTCTGTACTGTGTGTATGTCCAACAATGGCCGCTGAAGGCCAGGGGTTAGTAATTGGGTTGCTGCTAGTGCCGGTTCGTGGCTTGTAGCACTGTTTAGCTCTGTCATCACTATTATCACTGTTGCCCAACTTCTATTTCCCTCAACCCCATCCCCGGTTCCAGAACGACTGTCATTATCTCAAGTTAATCGCAGGACACATCACATTTACTTTGGATTGAAATGCACTTTGGTATTTTGTTGTAATATTTGGCTTATCTTTTGACATTGTGTGATGAAGAGAAAACAGGAGGCTTAAGTTGTCACTGATAAAAAAAAAATTTTAAAAATGGGGGCAGAAAATTGTAGCTTAAGACTATCAATTTTTCTAGGGAAGGTTCTGCGAAGGAACCACAATGACTATATATTAGTATTATGACACTTTAGAAAGGGAGTTTGGAAGTCACAGTTGGAGTCTGCGCTTGGAGCACCGTGGCTACATGAATGCAACTCTTTGTGCTCATTGATACAGAAAGCAGCCGCATTTTATCTGGCCTCGCCATTCATTTGACTCCCTGGGCCAAGTGATTTATCATGGATACTGTAACCATTTCAGGCCTAGTTCAAGCAACCAACATGCTATAAACAATTACCATATGCACATAAGAGTGTGCAGCATTAGTGTTGGTTGGTTTTGTGTGTGTGTTGTGGTGTTGTGTGTTACAAAAAAGGCATAGTGCGGTGTAAAACATGATTGTCCTCATTTATATATTATGTGGGTGGAAATGTAATGCGTGAAGTCACAAGGCTGAGTTGATTATAACAGTGATCGTTTAAACCAGCCTTACCTGTCTGTAATTAGGTTAGTATGGATCTATTTTGTAAACCATGATTACTTTCAGTATTATCATTACATAATAGTAAAATGCAAAAGCTCATGCAATTACCTTCGCTGTCAACATATCCCCAGTGCTATTGGTCCTTAATGGCTTGCTATTACGTTGCTCCTTAATGTTTCGCTATTGTGTTAGTCCTTAATGTGATCGATTCAAAATAAAAAATGCCTTGTTACGAATAACATCTAAGGTCGTTGGAAAAGGTTAACTTAAGGTTAGGGTTAGGCATCACTACTGGCGTTAGGGTTATGATGAAGGTTGGCATCACAGGTTAGGCTAAGGATGAAGGTTAAGGTTACAAAAACAGGAAAGACTGCCTGTCTAAACAACACAATTGACCCACCAAAATGTCTTGCCTATTGCTGGAATTGAACTTGCAACTATTGGATTAAAATATCAGTTGCGTAAATGCTTGCCCACCATCCCCGACAAATACAGCCCGTAATTGCTTTTTCCAAAATATTGTCAAAAGCATGAATTATTTCGACAACTGCCAATCTATATTTTTCTCTAAATATTAATATAATTTTACACTTTTTTTTTAAACAAAATTATCACTAACAGGTCTCAATAATCAAAAGAATTACAAATACCTAATGCGACAAAGCTGTGACATAAGCAGGACACAAAATGAACAATGTATCAGCCACTGTATTGAAACTGTCTACAACACAAGAGAAGAATATAGCAGTGGGGGAGGGGTGGGTTTAGAAGAGGAGAGACACAACAACAAAGTCATGCATGTTAAAGTATTCATCATCTCTTCTGATTACATACATCTGTATTTACGCCATCAAACCAAGAGAACGTTAATATAGTTAAGCTAAAGCTAGTCTAATAATCATACAACATTTTGCCAAATTGCAAGCCTACCTATTTGGTGCAGTACGAAAACTCGATCATGAATTTAGTCTAGTGTGCTTTGATACTGTTGTGATACGAAAACAACAATGTGCCAAATCACTTTTTTCTTTCTTATCATTTAAACTATAACCAATAAGACAATTCCAGTTTTATTGTTAAGTAAAATTGTCCGTGTGTCACATCCCTATAATAGACCAGTGACAATTAAAAAAAGTATTTTGACTATCCTAGCCAATAGTTCTTTCCCATTGCCCTCATAATCAAAGGGAGCCCATTTGAAAGGCCAAAGATATAAAATATTTTAATTTTAGGAGTTACGTAAAAACATATCATTAGATCTGAAGGGATGATTTAAAAGACAATTAAAAAGACTGTTAATTGTAAAGACTGGAATTTATAATTAACTATATAATATGCACTTTGTTTTTCTGTTAGTTGTGAACTTTTGCTTTCGAAATCTTGTATATCTTAAAAGACTATAGTTCACCAAAGAACATCAAACGAGGACAAGTTAAAGGATTGCATTATTCTTGAGTGTTGAGTGGATTTTTAAGTACCTCATCAAATATGTGTCCAAGCTCTCTAATGTGTTTAGACAGAGATATTAATCAAGAGATATGCACAGTGTATATCTAGCTTATCCGATCACCAACTTCTGATACATGCAGTATGCATAACACTTCAGTAGCATTTAATGCAAGTTCAGCATGCTCTTATATTCATAATTAGCAAACAAATACAAAGTGCTTTCTGTCACACAGTCCATACAAGAAGGGATTCAATTTATCCTCTTATCGCAAAAGTAGAAAAAGAAATCCTGCATTTTTTCCATTGTATCTGTATCGAGGAACAAACCTCAAGCCGCTGTCATTAGATGTAATGACTAAATGCTTCTTCACTCCTGATACACCCGGCCATGTTCCTAATTAAAAACTTTGTTTTTTTATTTGATTGGGCAAGAAATAAGGAAAGTGACTTTGACACAGAAAAAGACTGGAATCCTCCATTGAAGATTTTTCCACAGATTTAGAGTCTCCTTCACACTCTACATATTTATTTTTCCTCTTCATTCTACCCTTGTAAATGCCTTTAAAGTGTTCATGTTGTATACGGTAAGTGCCCCTGGCTTTTAGGTCATTATCATCTTTCTGCTCTAATGTAAGTGACCTTAGCGTTGCTGCAGTGTAAAGATGATTACAGGGTCTTAGCATGAGCCTGTCCGTCCGACCGGACTACTCGCTCGGCATCGTTGCCTGCTGAAGTAATCCCAGTAATGCAGTCCCTTGGCTTTTTGTTAGATGCCTGCGAAGGTGAATCCTTAGGGGATTTTGCTGTCCTGTAAATCTCGCCGCTGACTGATTAAACACACGATTGTCTCCTTCATTGAGGGTTGATGATGTCACAGCTGGAGGTTATGATTGGCTGCGGGCTCCTTAAGGGTACTAACCCAGAGCCCTGTTGGAACACTGTGACCTCCTTTCTCTCCGTCTTGCCCCTCAGGTCCTCCTTAAACTAAGGCACAGAGACCCAGACACACAGGAAGAGGCGGCCAGTTGCTCTTTACCGTGCTCCTCTCCCTCCCCCCTCTCCCCGCCCACCCCCGTGGACTATAGACAGAGTTGACCCAACTAGCATTACATTTAACCAGCACCTTTGTAATTGCTTTCGAGCTCCTGCAGGGCTTTATGCTGAGAACCTCGACTTGCCATGGCTGTGTGAATAGGGAGGGGGAGCGAGCCTTGTGACTCCCCCCTCCTCCTCCCCCTCCCTCCTCTTGGGGTGTGCGGAGCAGAGCAGGCTGAGCCTGGGCTCATTTACTTGGGGAAAAGGTTGCAGGTGATTGGGCCAGAGCCCCGGTGACATATATCTGTGGAGTCAGGAAAACGCTGTGCTCAGAGGCAGCTCTTTCTAATTAGCAGAGAGAGACGGAGGGAGAGCTCTACTTTCTGCCTCCCAGCCGACACTGACTCACAGCTCTGTTCTGCTTGGCTCTGCACTGTTTGACTATCTGATGCAGGTTTCCATGTTCCTTACCCAAAGCCTGGTTTACAATGCTGTGCACACAGCCCTACGTAGGCTGCAGAGTTAGCTCAGACGCACACGTCCGCGCGTCTCCAAACAGAGGGGTAAGTTGTGATGTTGTTGGATGGATTTGTCGGTAGCTTATTTTCTGTTGATACTGCATGACAGTTGAGCTTCTCATGAGCTTTTCTTTTTTAACGCGGGACTATACCTGCTGTGATTCGTTGGGTAGCTGAAAAGGGGTAAATCTAATTTGAGCCGTATGCTACGCAGCACTTTGTTAGGGACACACTGACCAACTTTTGGTCCAGTTTGGTGGTGTTTTATGTGTGTTAAATGATTATGGGGCTAGCATTAAAGATGTGATGTCACGTACCTTGTATCCGGTAAAATGTACAGAACTTGGAAGTCCTAAACCTACATTTCTTTCCCTGTTTGTAATTTAGATGGATATTTGATGTCGGTATATCAAGTGTACTATATAATATGCACACATAAAGCAAGCTCAAGCTTCTCTGGTACAGATGTCATGTCAGTGTGTTTCTTTGCAGGTAATTAAAGTGTATAATGAGGACAATACCAGCCGAGCGGTAGAGGTTCCACCTGACATCACTGCCCGGGACATATGCCAGCTGTTTGTCCTTAAGAATCATTGCATTGATGACCACAGCTGGACTCTGTTTGAGCATCTTTCCCATCTAGGCATAGGTAAGGACTCTATTCAAGAAATCTTTATTCTATCCAAGGAGAAGCAATAAAGTGCTTTTTTTTTTTTACGTATTATCAAATGAACGCAGGCCTCTTTAAAAAAAAAAACACAGTAGACCTGATTTCCTCATG
The DNA here is from genome assembly GCF_011004845.1 of Esox lucius. Classification (NCBI taxonomy): domain Eukaryota; kingdom Metazoa; phylum Chordata; class Actinopteri; order Esociformes; family Esocidae; genus Esox; species Esox lucius. The sequence continues at coordinate 18,080,591 of NC_047584.1, forward strand.
TAATTACAGTGTGATGGTGATGATAACGATGGGCACCGTACAGCGAGTGTATTACCTCAACAAAAAATACTACTTACTTTGCAGTATAAAAGATACCATAAGTGGATTAGCAAAGAGTGAATATTTCAGCAACAGTTACTGTATTGCAGTCTTCCACTGGTGCAGCCGAACCCTTTCTCAGCAACATTCTTCACACATACTGTAAATTGAATAACTTCCCCAGCTGTTCTCTTCTTTATTTCATTAAGGCTTTAAGCATTCATTTGGCCAGAAATGTGCTGTTGTCATTCACGTGGTTGAGTAAAGGCCTTAAAACAGTCTGCCTGCAGTCTTTAAATGTTTTGGTGAAGTATTATTGAGAACTCACTACTCAGTATGATGCTGCAGAAATGTTCTATCATTTTAATTGAACTATGGTGAAAAGATGAACCAAAGAAAAATCAAACCTGAAAGTCATTGTAGAATTTTAAGATTGTACATGAGAAACATGTCTGCTAAATCATGACCTCTATGCTAATAATCAGTTGTTTCCTTACGTTGAACCATAATGCTAACGGGTTCATATTTGTTGCCAATATAAAGAGGCTATAAAAATCTAACTGCAATAAATCTGGGTTCCAGTTTTATTCTCTATCTGAAGAATTCTAATAAGGGTTACTCGAAAACCTGCGAACCAGTATTTTTGGACAACCATTTCAAGTGCTATGGTACTTCATTGCTAGGCATCCTGGCATCTGTTTTGCCATGCAATATCATACTTATGGTTTTCAGGCTTTAACTCTGCTTCCTCTGCATTCTGAAAACCGGATGCTTATGATTTCTGCCAGCCCCACTGAGGGTGTACTGACAGAAAATACTAACTTTTCAGTATTTCTATGCGGGCACAGGCGTTGCCCAACTGGCAGTCTATATTCCCTGTCTTAGTGCACTACTTTTGACCAGGCCGGTGGAGATACAAAACCACTGTATATGAGGAATAGGGTGGCATCTGGGACGCGGACAGAGAAGTTGCTCTTAACCTTTTCAAGCCCTTTGAACCTCCTGTGACAATCACTGGCCTGACACACTCATCGTCGTGGTCAAGCCAAATAAAGCTTCTGCTCCTATTATACAAGTAGTTGAAGTGCATCTGCTTTCACTGAGTTTGGAATGAAGTGCTGCTCAACCTAGATGTGCAATGCTTGCATTATTCATGATCATTCCGTAAGCCCCCTCAGCACTTAATGCAGTGCTTGTGTTGAGATGAAATGCTACTTTTTAGCGACAAAATGGGATTCCTTTTTGTAGTATTTGTAGTTCACCTCAGGATCTCTGCTTTTCAGACATCTATTTTCTGTGTTTGATGGATGCAAAACCCACTTGCCATTTAAATCATGCTGGATTGATTGCTTTCATTTTCCTCTGGTAACTGCTTGTGCCATTCCTTTTTTTTTTCTTGCTAACGTGATGACTACAAAAGCTAATATAATGAACGCTTAGCCTGGTGCATCTACAACAATGCCACTTTGGGGTCAGAGATTTAACATATTAACATCAGACGAAAGGAGAAAAAAACATAATTTATTTTTATTACAGAGACAGAAAATTATGAATACACTTGTAGACATAATAAATGAACAAAAACATGAATAAAAATCAACAATCTGAATATAGGGATATTATGTCTGATAATGCAAACAATGTAAAGATTACTGGCACAGAGTTTCTTACTGTAACAGGTATTTATTTTATATTGTGTGCCTACATTGCATAATGTACTTAGTGTATTTGCATACATTAATAAGTAAATACACATACAGGAGGTGGAACCAGAAACGGGCTCTGTCTAGTCATACCTGTGCTGTCTTGTGTCTGCCTGACCAAGTACACGACTGTTAGTTGCACATTCTTTTGCATATATAAACCAGTGTTAAAGAGGTCACTAAAGAGACTAGACAGACATGGCTTTACTGGCTGTAATAAACCTTAAGCAAGATTAAGGTATGATGACCATGCAGTGGCCTGCCTTTCCTCCACTGTGGTCATACTATGGGAATGGCAACCTCATGGCAATGCAACATTCCAGAAGACTGCCTCCAAACAGCTGCTTTCCATTACAACAGTTCATATTCATTTGAGCTTGAAGGAATTTGGTCATGTTTGATGATTCATTGAAATAATAATAACACCAACAGTTTATATTCATTTGAGCTTGAAGGAATTTGGTCATGTTTGATTACGCATTGAAATAATAATAACACTAGCAGTTCCAGGACTTCTACTGTAACTCCCACGTTAGGTAATATATCTCCAATTATAAAGGGCTTAATAATCAATCTGCACAGTGTAATGTTTTTAATGTTCTCATTGTACTGCACAATGTGGGCCCTCGGCTGTTAAGATGTTTATGAACTTTAAACCTCAGTTTAAATGTAGTTGTAATTATAAACAAATCCATTGTAATACACGCTTTTCAATTACAATTCTGTTTAAGTATGTTCTGCTAAGTTTATTGGTATTGGATGATATGGTATTGTGACAATGAAGGAACCTGGTACTGTAGGTTTGACTAAATGTCCTCTACCTCCTGCTTTTTGTGGCCTTTATATTGACATGTCTCTTGCTTGTGTTCAATTCAATTTGTCATTGTTTTAAATAGCATTTTAACAAGAACCATAACACATTTTACAGAAAGAACCATAGAAGACCATGAATCTGTTATGGAGGTGCTGTCTGGCTGGGGAATGGAAACAGACAGCCGCTTATATTTCCGGAAAAACTATGCCAAATATGAATTCTTCAATAAACCACTGGTAAGAAAATGGTGTGATACTCAGGTACAATATACTGCCTGTTTTCTAAATATTCTGTAATTGATAGCTGATGTTGTTATGACTGATGTTGTTTTCATATCGGTAGGACTTTTTCCCAGATCACATGGTGTCCATATCAAGTGAAACCAACGGGATGATGAACCATTCTCAGCTAATACAGGTACACATTGTTGCGGTCTACAGCTGTACATGTATCCACACTAGAACGTGGAAGAGTCAGACCACGTTCCCCGCACACAGATTACATTAAGACCTGGTCTTGACAAAAAAAATCACTTTCAAAAGAGATTATTTCGTTATTGCGTTTAAATAAATCTAAGACCATCATCTGTGTGTGGGGAAACCGTTCCCTCAGAGTTTCTGCTGCGGTTTTGAAGGACTGTTTTCTGCCCGACAGACATTTCTCAACTCGAGCACTTGTCCGGAGATCCATGGGCACCTCCATGCCAAAGAACAAGGCAGGAAGTCTTGGAAGAAGTTCTACTTTGTCTTGAGGAGGTCAGGTCTATACCTCTCCAACAAGGGCACCTCCAAGGTTAGTTGTAGGTGTGCCTCTAATGTAAGCATGTATTCATGTCTAGTCAGACGTGTTCAAGCCTAGATTTGTTTTTAAAGCATATGCAACTATGTTTAAGGGCAGAATTGAGCTGGTGTTGCATACGGCTCCAGGGTGCTCATTTAATAAGCCTGTATGTGTTCGTGTGTACCAGAGTGGTGCGCTGTAGAGGAGTAGCTAGCTCCATTGTTACTCCCTGTTGTACCTCCCTGGCTGTTTGCTCGGTGGAACTGGTTGAGCTAGATTTCCCCTCAGGTCAGCTGGCATGTCACTGCCAATGGCTGAGCCCTCAACACCCGCCGCTGACAGGTGGAGCTAAGACCTGCACAGCAGTGTGCCAAGCCAACCACCTCTCCCTCAGTAGGCCTGTTGTTCACACTAAAGCACGAATAGACCTTGGTTTGCAGTCTCAAATGCATGCAATGCCAATACAATTCACAGTTGGGATGACTTCATTATTTTAATTTGATATGGGGTGATTTAGAATTTTTACATTGGGTTTGGCATGTTTTTTTATGTCATAGGCATTCATTGCCAGTACATCAGTCAACATGGACGCCTGCTCTATGGCTACCTGGGCTTTCCATAGGAGAGTGAGAATGGTGTGTCGCGGTCACACACAGATTGAACAATTGTTGGCTTTGTGCTCTGCTCCTTTACCTGGGAAATCTTTGCCTTGGCTCCCTGACAGTGTGCTTATTGTATAAAGGAAGGTCCTATCATTTTGGTCACATATTTGTTCCTATCTGGAACACTAAATATACATACTTTAGGCCTACCAGCCTACTTACAGTGGAACATTATCAACTGTGTTGAAGTGTGCCAACCTCATTCCAGCTCTCAAGTCAAAGGAGACTGCAGCTAAAACAACAATCTCCTTTGTTCTGCGTTCACAACGACCTAAGCAGATGCAAATGTCTTTACCAAAACGTACCCCTTTACCACAGTCACAGTGTGCTATGTGTTGCAGACTGGTGTTACCGGAATTCTCATTCTTCACCTTCCTGGCTTAGGGATTCCATCTAGCAGCCATACAGTTACTGGTGCTCTAACCGCTGGGCTACCTGCTGCCCACATGTATACCACCTGCCTGTTAGCTTTTCCCTACGCTGACCGGCCAGCTTCTCACAAAGATGTACGTGTTAGTTGGCCAATATTATGTTACAGTGGTTATTTACTTAACGTCTGTCCCCACACTGGCCACCCCTGCATTTTTCACATTTCTACTCCGATCCCCCCCGCGGTTGGATTTGTAATGGAATTTAAGTCTACAGTGGAATGCAAGAGGAGCCCACCCCAGTCATGTGTTTAGAGGCTGAGGGCACTGCAGTGTGTGTTTGTTTGTTTGTGGATGTGGGGGGGGAGGTTGTGACTTGAAGGGCACACAATAATGCAGTCTGAATGAAGTGGAGATTTGAGGCATTTCTTCTTTTCTATTCAAAGGAACCAAGGCATCTCCAGTTCATTGCGGAGTTCAGTGACAGCGATGTCTACACATTGCTATCAGCTAAAAAGATACACGGAGCGCCTACGGACTTCGGCTTCTGTGTCAAGGTAGTTTAGCCTTTTCTATTTATAAACCTATACTCTGGTGTTTTCTGTAAACCAAGGTCCCAGACTGTGACCAAAGCATTTGCAACCGTTTGACTTGGCAGTGCATCATCATTTTTATTTATTATTCAAACAGTAGGCTAATGTGATTTTACCCAAAATAAACCATATGAAAGTGCCTGTCCCAGTTTGGCTGTCAGCTGCTGTGTGACAGGCAACCCTGCCTCACTGAGATGCATTCCAACAAGCACAAAGATATGACTGTTGCTCAAAATCCAATTGAGAAAAGAAAAATATAGTTTTTAAAGCAACTGCTGTTGCTATCAATCAATCCACTACTGTGCTAGTTACAGACAGAAGTCAGATTTTATGGTAAATCTTTCTCACCTCTCAGTATTGACTTCATGGCACCACTATAACCAGAGCAGTCTATGACTAGTTGTAACTAGTTGTGGTGTGAACCCGTAGAGATGAGCAAAGTTCACCATCTGCGGTGGACATAGCGTGGCCTGTTGGCCTAGCACTGGAAAGTGTTTGTAGGACATTGCATTTACAGGCAGGTTTATCAGTTAGCCTACACAGCTGTCTAGCTTCATCATATTTAGATTGTTGTTTCTGCTAACGTCTTAATAAAAACATCTCAGCTTGTGAGAACACAAGATGCATTTGTGCCATTATTGTATCAAACCCATATAATCTCAGACTGTTTGATTGTGTAATGAAATAACAGCAACATTGCAGTGAGAAAGTAGTGTTTTGGTCTGAATTATCAGATGTTGACAGAACAATGCGGTCCAGGATTTCAAGGCCTGCTCAGACAAAACAATATATAAAACAACAGTAGAGATTTGGATTGTAATTGTATTAGCTTTTTAAAGTATGTTCCATCTTTGTATTTGTCTGCTAATGTTCTGTATTTTATTTCATTTAATGTTGTGTGTAGGCCCCAGGAACAGTAACTGCTGCTTTTGCCAGAAGCTAGCGGGTATCCTAGTAAAACCCTAGTCCTAAACTAGGTAACAGGACTTTATGGATTTTATGATGCAGCACCTCTTTTGAGCCAATTGAGATTGTGTGACTGATACATTTCAGTTGACTACTGTAGCCCCCCCATAAGGCCAGTCAGTGTAATTGATGGTGCAAAGTTAACATTTTCAATCGCTTCCTGTAACTCCACCAATTGCCTATAAGGAGCTTTGTACATGTTTGATCCCTCTGGCAAGACTAATCATGTAGTCAGATTTCATCAGAATTTCCAGAAATACATTTTGGATCCTATTTGTGACTGGTTTTGAGTCATAACAGCCATAAAGAATTCACTGGAGATGTTGGCAAATCTAGCTTTTACATAGGCTAACCATCTTGTATAAAAATTGTACTCAGGCTACTGTTGATAGTCTACAAAGGTAAAGCTACAGAAAGAAAGAATTTCTCTCGATTAGCTTACTGTAAACATATCCATATGTCTTCTGAAAATCAGTCTCTCTTAAAGGGCTTAAAGGGCCAGCATCTCAATATGACAGCCTTACTTCAGAAAGAAAATGCAGGCATTTCTGAAGAATGTCTGCTTTGCAAGACCGTTTTGTAAGGCATTCCATAGTTTGTAAAGGTAGTCTATTACTTTCTAAATATATAAAGAAAGCACAAATTGTTCCATTATATTTATAACATGGCTGGATTTCTAATTTTATTTTGTTACAGCATATGTTTTTAAATTGATTATTTAAAATTTTAATTTTAATTGATTTAATCAGGAGTTTTTGCGACTGATCAGCAAATTGATCTGCGAATTGCTTTGCTGTTGTTGAAGAAAACTCACATAATCTGGCTAGAGTTGTCAGAAGGAAGGAGGGATACTCTCAGACCAAGTCTCTATGTTTTTTTGAAGCTTTTTGGCCATATAGTATGCGCTATATTTGCACCTTAGAACACCATACCTACTGTGAAGCATGATGATGGCAGCAACTTGACGGAGCTTGAGAAATTTTGCAAAGAAAAGTATTCAACAATTTATGTCTAGATGTATTAAAGCTGGTACAAAATCCTCCAAATAGCCTCATTGCTATAAATGCTGCCACGTGATGCCTCTACCAAATATTGACTAAAGAGGTGAATACATATGCAAATAATTATTTCCTGTTTTGTATTTGTAATTAATTACAAAACAATATGTCGATTTAATTTTTCACTTACTGTAGATGTTATAAAAGATTTTTGTGTGGATCAATCACAAAAAATCCTCATTCAATTCATTTTAATTTCATGTTGTAACACAATCAAATGTGGTTTTGTCCAAGAGGGGCTGAATTATTTTTAGAGCCATTTGAAGTCTGTTCCGAGTTCTGCTTGGTAAACTCTTGCTTTTTCTCTCTGGCCAGTCTACTAAGAGTGGCTCTCCCCGGGACCTCAAGCTGTTGTGCGCAGATGACGAGCAGACCAGAACCTGCTGGGTCACTGCCATACGCCTCTTTAAGGTACAGTTACCATGCTGCCCCCTCATCACATCTGTCTACAAATCAACAAAGTCAGCACAACGCTACAGTTTGTACCAGACTGATCTAGGAGCAGTTTTTCCTTTTTAGATCATAATAAACAAGATAACATGGATGGGGGCACTTCTGTTATGAAAGGCTACATGAATACGGACAGATCTACGAAGTCAGCACTTAGTACACTTAGTACCATTTCTCCTGACCACCATTGGCTGCTTCCTGCACAGTATAGCATCATATCCCATCATGCCTTATAATGTCCTCTACAGTGGAGTTTTGTCAGGTGTATTTGGTCTAAAAACGGCCTTTTGTTTTCTGTTGCAGTGTGGGATGCAACTATACCAAAACTACATTCAACCGCACCAGAAACAGAAAGCTTCCCCTATGGTAAGGGTTGGGGAAATGCTACCATGCATGTACACCACGTAAAAAGATCACGAAGGACGTAGTGGCCCGATTTCTCTGAATAGTCTCAAATTCTGGAATTTTCTCTGTCAAATTTGAGTATTCTGTATGGGTGAACACATGCTCTATTTTGGCACTGAAACATGTTTGAGGAGCCTGGCTCCTCTAAAAATAACCCCCGATCAGCTGCTCTCAGACTTAACAACTCGTCGCCTCTGCTTCTCTGTCAGGGGAACGCGGTGTTCAGGCGTTGGGCTGGGACCCTGAGCTCAACACTGCACAGGACATCCAAATGACAGGATGCCCTATAGATCCCCGCCCTATGGGATATAGGGTGGTATTTGGGACAGCAGGCTTCTGGCAACAGGCTCTGGGGAAGATATTTGGTTAGGCCACGGGACATTGAGATGGGTCGTGGTCCAGCTGAACACCACCTTTCCCCACCATACAGCTGTTGTAGCTGAGAGCAAAGTGAGCTAGACAACACTGCTGGACAGAGAATCACATCACAGCAAAACCCAAATTGAAAAATGGAATTGTTCTCCAGGAAAGGAGCAATCAGTTTGTTCGGCACAATGTTGTCTTTACATCGTATTAATCGACGGGGGCAGAGAGTCTAAAGAAGGACTGGAATGTTTCTATCCTTCAAGTAAACACCAGTTGCTTTGTTACGACTGCTCATATAAGGATCCTGAGCTTAGGGCTGGTAGGGGCAAACATGGCCATTTAAAGGCCTCTCACTAATCCTGATATGAAGTATTTACTTTGTTTGTGTGTGCGTGTGCGTGTGCATGCATATTTAGAACTAATGCCTATGACTGCTTTAAGGGACTACAGTTAATGCTATGTGGCCATGTGTTACTGTATTGACAAACCCTCTAATCTCCGGCCAACTCTGCTCAGAATCATCTGAAAATGAAACTCACACCTCAGACTATAGGGCATCTCTGTGTCACACAGGCTGAATGTGCTTCTCCCATACCTTGTGTCAGAGGTTGAAACCCTTGTCACTTGATTTGCTGTTAACATTGTACATTACGTCATTGTGTATTTCCAGAGAAGTATCTCGGATAACTCCTTAGTGGCCATGGACTTCTCTGGACACAAGAGCCGGGTGATTGAGAACCCATCAGAGGCACTGTCTGTAGCTGTGGAGGAGGGGCTCTCATGGAGGGTAGGCCATTAGTTCTCTCTCTGACATCATTTCTCTCTACACAGCACCGTGGCACTAGTCCTGTAAAAACACATAATGGATTTATTTTTAACATGACATGAGTACCGAAGAGACGCCCAAAAGTAGCCGCTAGACATTCAAATGTGATTCAGGTGTGAAATGATAGTGCATCTCTTTCTCTGTTCAGAGGAAAAGCTGCCACCGTCTAAGCTCCCACGAAGGTCCGTCCACCTCGCAGAGTCACCTGTCAAACATAGGTTAGAAGAAGGACACTTTATTGCGTCCTGTTCATTTAGTGCTCCCAGTAGCAAACCGTTTTTGCAAAAGAAAATGGAAAAAAGCATTTCCTACCTGGCAATTTCAGGGCAGTATCTTGTTATTTCTATGAATTTTCTTTGTGTGTTTCCAGCTCTCCATATGGCCCAGCCCTGGTTCCACAGCAAACTGTCCAGAGACGAGGCCCACCGCCTAATCACTCAACAGGGTCTGATTGATGGGTGAGCAGACACTTGGCTATTTTGGTTTTGTTGCTGCAAGCTAAAGAGTTTGCAGATGTTTTTTTTACTGATTTTATCTACATGCCTAACTGTGATTATATAGTTTGCGTTCATGGTTGGGCGGAAAACATCACAAATGTTACGGTTACATGAAAAAGAAAATTATCTGTAACATAATCCTTTAGATTTCTCAAGATTACTTTAACATTACTTTCACCTCCAACACCTGGAAATATATTTGTGGTCTAAACAGACAACTGATCAGAGCACTATTTAGCCACACCAGATAGCTTCTAAGAATGTTGCTATGGAATTAATGACGGCACAAATGTAAAACCTGCTGCCCAAATGTGACGTTTAAATTCCTGGGCTGTCGAGCAATAGCTGCTAGGCCAAACTTGAACTGGAAAGGCTATCTACAGATGACATTCTTTAATCATGGGTTATATTTCTACACAAATGAGAGGGAATGAAAGCAGCTTGCTACAAAGCAACAAGCAGCACCTTGACAGAGAAAACTGTGACTGACCAGTGTGTCTGGTGGAAATTCTTTGAAAGCCTTGCCTGTTAATTACATCAGTTTAAATACAAAAGACGCAAGCAACTATTAATGGGCAATCAATTAGAGGAGGCTGTCAGATAGCATATTAACAGTCTTAATGCTAAATGACAGCAATATGGATTTTAAAAAAATAATCTAATAATTAGATTAAGTAATCACAGATGTAATTATATCTTAAATTGTAACTGAATCCCTATTACATCATTTTTATATGTCTTCGTTGTTGATTAGAAACTTAATTTTGCTAATTGGATGACATAATGTCTATTGTTTTTATTCTTTTGTATAAATTGTACGCACTAATGGGCCAGAACAAATTCCTTGTTTGTTGTGCAACTTGCTTGGCAATAAAGCTATTTCAATTTTTTTTCTTTATTAATCCCTATTATATGTCACCTCAGGTAGTGTTGAATAGGGAATTTGTACTTTCCTCCCTAAATAAAATGTCCACTACCTAAAAATCTGGTTATACAAATTCCCCAGCTATTGTTAATAAACTGAAATGTCTGTCTGTGTTCACAGGGTATTTCTTCTAAGGGACAGCCAAAGCAACCCCAAGACATTTGTACTGTCACTGTGCCACACACAGAGAGTGAAACACTTTCAGATCTTGCCGGTGCGTATTGACCTTTTTTTGTTATATTCACATCTCTCGTCTTTTAGACATCTAGTTCAAGTGTGTGTGTGTGTGTGTGTGTTTGTGTGTGTTAGGTGGAAGACGAGGGGGATCTGTTCTACAGCCTGGACGACGGTCACACGCGCTTCACTGATCTGATCCAGCTGGTGGAGTTCTACCAGCTCAACCGCGGGGTGCTGCCATGCAAGCTCAAACACCACTGTGCCAGGATCACCCTCTGAGGGGCCAGGGGTCTCCCATGGCCCCATACAGACAGATGCACCTTAATCACAGCCAGGGCCACTCTGGTGAACCAAGCACCCCTCCCTCCTTCCCCTCCCGTGCCTTTGACAGGAGACAGAGGACATCGCCAGACATAAGCCAACTGAAAACACTGTTATCCCACCCTGAAACCCCTTCTCTTGGAGATCACCGTGGTAGTCAGTCTTTGTAATGACTTACTTGTTTAATAAGATATGAAATAGAGGTGTTACAATTAGAAATACAGGACAATTTTGTTTTACGAGTGACCACAAGTGTTGAGAAGTCTGGTGTTGGATAAAGTGCATCTACTGTAGGCATGATGTGACTTAGAGGGCGCTACTGTGAGCCCATTGGTGGCCCGGTATGTTAGCTCAGGTGTGGCAATGAATCACAAACCCCACAGGTACTCGCGTGTCAAGTCCAAACTTCAGTTAATGTACTGTATATAACATGGAGCTGATCATGTCTGCATTATGTATCAGTCTTTTTGCTCCTTACAACTCTCTATGGGAATTGACATAATCTACTGTAGCGGACTGTTGATACTGTAGATTGAGAGCTGATATTTGACGTGTTCACGCTATGTGAATAGAATGACCAGTGTGGTATAGCCATAATCGTTGTGATTATCGGAACAGTGAAGCTAAACCTGGTTGTTTGTCAGGATAAGGGGATCACTACTATCAGGCCGGAGACAAAGCATGATGGGAAATGCAGTACGTAAGCTACTGTGGTCCTCTGGCCTTGGTAATTTCCTGGGTAAACTAAGCTGTTGCTAATTGTTTTCATCGCATCTCAAGGAATTCAGGTATTTTTCAAAAAATATATGATTGTTTTTGGGGGGTTTTTGTATTTGAGAGGTACAGTATGACTAGCAGAGGGGAATGCATCGGTTGCCTACTGACTGCCTTCTTTGGGGAGCATGCACACAAACATGCTTCACTAGCCTGCACTGTACGTTTCATTAAAATGTATTGATTGCATTTGAATCGATAAATGTTTAACCCTCTCCCTTTTTGTTATAGCAAAGCAGCAGAAAATATATTTTACAAAATTGAGATTCAAACCACAGTTTGAGATAGTATGATATCATGATTATATTCCCAGAAAATGGTTGTACATTGAAATTTGTGTTTTTATAGTTTTCCCCCCAAGATTCAGGTAAATGACGTGCAGCACCTGAAGTGGTTGAATATGGGTGTAAAGAACAAAACTATGACTTACATCATCTTCTGTTTGTTGCTCCATTTCAGAAAACTGAATCATGCAGCAATTTGTACAGACAGGTTTCAACGAGAACATTATAATGAAACATTGTGTACTGTACTTTAAAACGCATTTAAAAAAAAGCATTTCATACAATGTTTCTAACAGTCGAGGAACGATGCATTTAAACAATAAACGAATGTCATGGACTGCAATATTTTATAAAGGAAAGAAAACCAATGTCTTGTTGCACTGTGTGATTTCAGTTTTGAAGTTATGGATTAGTACAAGAACAAGACATATTTACATACACTACCGTTCAAAAGTTTGGGGACGCTTCGAAATGTCCTCATTTTCAAATGATTTTTTCAATCTTTGTAACTCTGCCTAGAAGGCCACCCAGAGATGTCTCTTCACTGTTGACATTAAGGATGGTGTTTGCGGGTACCCTTTAATGAAGCTGTCAGTTTGTTTCTCAAACTAGATACTCTAATGTATTTGTCTTCTTGCTCAGTTGTGCACTGGTGCCTCCCATTCCTATTTTGGTTAGAGCCAGTTTGTGCTGTTCTGTGAAGGGGGTAGTACACAGCGTCATTCGAGATCTTCAGTTTCTTGACATGGAGTAGCCTTCAATTCCCAGAACAAGAATAGACTGACGAGTTTCAGAAAAAAAGTTTTTTGTTTCTGTCCATTTTGAGCCTGTAATCGAACTCACAATTGCTGATGCTCCAGATACTCAACTAGTATAAAGAAGGCCAGTTTTATTGCTTCTTTAATCAGTACAATAGATTTCAGCTTTGCTAACTTAATCGCAAAAGGGTTATCTATAATTTTAAAAGGCAAATTTATCATTAAACTTGGATTTGGAAACAATGTGTCGTTAGAACACAGGAGTGATGGTTGCTGGTAATGGGCCTCTGTACGTCTATACAGATATTACATAGAAAATTTGCCGTTTCCAGCTACAATAGTCATATACAACATTAACAATGTCTACACTGTATTTCTGATCAATTTGATGTTATTTTAATGGACATAAAGTTTGCTTTTCTTTTGAAAACAAGGACATTTCTAAGTGACCCCAAACTTTGAACGATAGTACTTAAGCACACATTTATAAAGATTTTGCATTTACACTTGTTGAAGATGATATGTTAACTGCACTCTAGTTTGAATATTGGTAACACCAATGTCTGATACTGATTGGTTACAACTGTTACAACACTACAAACAACTGTTAGTAGTGTTTTCTTGGTATTTCCATGTAGTGCACCCCATCATAACAAGCTTTATGTGCCTTTTATATTGACATAGGCAGCCTAGTCCATCTGAAATTACAATGTGTTTATACATAGGAGTTCTACCTTTTTATAAAAGATTTGCTGTGTTTTCTATTTTTTTCTCTGCATCTACCATCACTAGTTGCCCGTTTATCAAATATAGGTCAAATTGGATGGATGGCAAAGTGGTCATTTATCAATTGTTGGCCTACTGTCACCACTAGAGGGCAATAGAAGGCTTCTTTTATTACTAGTGAGAGTGATGAGAGCAGTCCAATCCAAAAATCAACCCTGTATCCTACACTCTGTGCGCTTCTGGAAACCTTAGCGGATTTGTTTGAACTAAGTAATATAGGTAGTCTTACACCTAGCCTCTCCAAAAGCAAGGTGGAGCTATTACCAGATTTTTTTCACCTGTCCAACACAATAAGTTCTCCAAGTGCATAGCGTGTAGGTTTAAGGGGTCCTTTTGGGCTGTGCATAGCGTTTGGGTTTTAGGGGTCCTTTTGGGCTGTGCATAGCGTGTAGGTTTAAGGGGTCCTTTTGGGCTGTGCATAGCGTGTAGGTTTAAGGGGTCCTTTTGGGCTGTGCATAGCGTGTAGGTTTAAGGGGTCCTTTTGGGCTGTGCATAGCGTGTAGGTTTAAGGGGTCCTTTTGGGCTGTGCATAGCGTGTAGGTTTAAGGGGTCCTTTTGGGCTGTGCATAGCGTGTAGTTTTAAGGGGTCCTTTTGGGCTGTGCATAGCGTGTAGGTTTAAGGGGTCCTTTTGGGCTGTGCATAGCGTGTAGGTTTAAGGGGTCCTTTTGGGCTGTGCATAGTGTGTAGGTTTAAGGGGTCCTTTTGGGCTGTTAGCAATGTGTCATTTTTTATGCTTACATGTATTGTACTGGGCCATGAGCAGAGACAGTTCATATGTCTTCTAAAAAAAACTCTGTTCACTGTTTTCTTCTATAATCATCACCAAGCCCATTCTCAACCACTGGCATAGTCAGCTGACTATGGAAGCCACCAGATGGCAATATATAGCTTATCTTACTTCCCTTTCTTTTCCAAAGTGGAAGTCATGAGATCCTTCCATAAAAGTCTACGAGACTTTCAGCTTCTATTGCAAATTATTAGCCATAGTTTGAAAAGAGATATTGTTTATTTATTTGCACATTATTAGACCTACTAAAAATCTGTTCGCTTGAGTCAATTGACAAGCCAGCTGTTGACAACTTCTGATGTGTGTAGCTGTCCTTAAAAGACAGGGACCTCCCTTTTTTAATACCTACATGTTTGGAATTTAAAAAGACCCATTAAAAAACAATTGTATATAATAGGTTAGTAGAAAACTTAAGGGAAATACTTCCAAGAGTTAAATTTACTTTAGAATGTGGAGTTGCGGTAAGGACGAAAACAATATTCCTAGTAGATGAGTCAATGAAATGTATCAAATCTAACAGAGTTTCAAAAAACATATATCTAATTTAATTTGGTCTAATGACTTACAGTGTGGTCTCTTACCATAACATGCTTGTTGTTCCACATTTGGAATTATTTTGTCAACAACAAGAAATCCAAGCCATATTTCTTTATTGATGTGAAAATCAATATTACAGAAAGCAATTAATGAGTAACACACCCCGTCAAACTTGTTTTTATTTAACATCAGCTACGATGGTGTTACCTGAACCTTTATCGGCCTGTTGTATGGATACATTATGAATAACCTTGATAAATGGATTAACATTCTGTACATTGCAGTCAGACGGCTGAGCATTCTGACTTGAGGCATTTTTTGCACACAACACCAGTAAAACAACACAATCTCTGTAGCGAGATAAATGAATCACCCCAGCACTTCCTTGGCCACAGCTCGGCTATTTAAAAAAAAACATCTCACTTTGAAACCGTGCTCACATCCAGGGGAGATGTGCACATTGAAGTCTTAAATGCACTCCTGCTTCCGAGGTCTTCAGCTAAATGCTCCTCTTGGACGTCTTGATGCCATTGATCCGTGTCTGGCTGCAGGGCCCGTGGAGGAGGCAGAGATGGCAGCTGGGACACACTCTGCTTCCCTTAATGAATTCATCCAGCTAGACAACAGCCAAAACAGCCTGTGGATAACGTCTCCTCGCAGGCAGACTGGGCCCTCTATCTGTCTGGGCCCACATGAGAACCAGAACAACTCCTCTCTTTCTTCACTGCTATACCCCACCAGAAGGAAAGCAGGAGCAACAGGAAGTGTACTGAGGCTCTGTGAGGGCTGCATTGGTCTGGGAGAGGAGGGGATTTGCTCCACTGTAGACTAGTGTGCACCACCAAACAGTGTGTCAGCAGGAGGTGGCGCCCCCAGCAGGTCAGGACTCTCCCAGAGTCCTGGGCTGCTGTACTGCTGAGTGGACCCAAAGGGAAGACAATCTTCTCTCTAAGGACAGCCTGTTTCACCTTTTGTCAATGTCGTAGATGTTTTACAGCAAAAGAAACAACAATTATACACGGACATGTTTAAGAAAATATATTCAATAAAAACTAGATTGAGGTAAGTTGTGTCTGTTGTGCTATACTTTATCATAATTTATAACTTTGTATTTCACAATAATGTCATCATTCAGAACATTGCATCTAAAGTGTATCTTACTTTTCTCAAATGGCTTTACCCATTTAATACATCCATGCCAGCTTTGTTGACAAGTCTTCAGAGTAATGCATTTCAATCCCCTCTCTGATATATTCTGTGATACATGTAGTATCTTTAAATGAGTGATACATTATTAATAAGCATTCTGATTAAGCAGCTGATTTCTTCTGTCAAGGGTCAATATCTGTTCATTTATTTAGAGATTTAATTGCTAGTATACATTGAGTTGAACAACAGATGTAGCACATTAAATCACATTAGCTCAACAAAGAAATCTATTAAAAGGCACTGGCTTGCCTGCAGGATGCAGAGTTAAAATATACTGATAATGGTTGTAGGTAGTATTTTGAAATAAATACAGCACTGAGGTAAATGTTAGACTTTGTGTTTGTGTCTGAATACCATAACAGATTGCACTTTCAGAAAAAGTAAAAGGGATATAACTAAATAAAGAAAATGTTCCTCATGTGTTTGAAAGGCCTAGTTTTGTGGTCATTCTATTATTAATAGAGGGCCGCTACATTTATTTTCTTAAATGATCTAATTCTACTGGATTTTTTTCAAAAGGTGGCTTTCGCTTTGTATTTTTCAGATATATTGTGTCATGGCTAATTGCACAATTCAATGTTGGCTTCCTAGTCTGCCTAGCTAACCCTGCATATCTTTTTTCCAAAGGTCTTGGTACTGGAGAACGCCAAGTTTCCAGCTTTGTTAATTACAAGGATAACACATTCACTCGTCAAATAATGGATGTGGTTTGCAATTTCAAGTTTTAATAATCAATTACTTGGAGTAATTCTCTGTGGAGTCACAAGAGAGTCATTAAATCTCAAAAGGTGGGACATGCGTAATGTAGCTTTTTCTAAAGCCCTATTTTTAAATACATGAGGGAGCAGGTTCTACTTCAATTCTATGCATTTTCTTCCCTTATTATAGAGTAAAGCAGCTCAATTAGACCTGGACTGTTGCATTTTTACAATGCAGTGAAGGACAATAACACATCCCTGGTTATAATGGGTTAGCAATTGTTCAAAGACAAATATAAACTTCTATTGTACTTGAATTGCGTTGTTCTAGGCATTATATTAGAAAGAAACCAGTAATAGCATGAGCACTGGTTTGTCTCTAATGTGAGGGTTAATACAGGTTCAGGCTGATGTCTTTAGTTGTTTAGCTTAGTATTGCCTCCTCAGACTCTATCTGAACAAGGGCAGCGTCTTTCTCACAACAAACCACAGTGTTGTTTCTCACAGCAGCAGGAGAGATGATTGTCTTCTCAGAACACCTTAAAATCAGCAACATTACAGAGGGATTTCTGACCTTGAGAAATGAACATGGAAAGAGTGGCTATACTCTAAAGACAGCCTGGCGAGAGGCCACATCCTCCCTCTAATCCCCTGTTGAAAGGCAGACCTTTATATTGCCCGGGAGATATCACAGGAAGCCAAGTGTTTGTATGACACAAAATGACATGTAAAGTGCCTGTGAGTACACAGCAAAGAAGATACTGTAAATATGTATAGGGCTGTTAGCATGATCACACAATGAATCGGTAATCACAGAAGGGCAGATATTTCATTAAGGGCTATCAGTTAAGCCTCACATTCCTGTCTGCTGTATGAGCTGGGCTGGACAGGTGTCTTGTGATGGAGAGAGCGGGAGACTGAGAGCTAGTTTGAGAAAAAACAAGAAAGAATTAGATAAAATAAGAGAGCGCCGCTCCAGCCGCTCAAGGCTGGGTTCACCTATGATGCAGAAGGGCAGGAACTACTCCCCATGTGTCTCAGTGGCTGGCTGGGTGTCTGGCTGACCACCAGCTGAGGTACATTAAGGAAGTACTGCATGTAAAACCTGAGTTTGGCAAGCGGGCCACAGCCCAGCAGGGAGGTGGACTCACTGGGTGGCACACAGAACTGTGGACAGACAGCGGGGAGACTTAACAGACAAGTCATATTGGAGATAGAATGATGTTTCAGGTGATCAAAAGGATGGATAAGAAAGGGAAAAGACAGGGGGGAAGCAGGAGGGGGTCCTGTGCTGGAAAACATGTTTTACAGGTATAAAAGCCCACAAAACTTAAAAGCAACAGCGAAATTGTGATTTTTGACAGTGGCATAGACATACACGTGGTTTGTATTCAACTGAAATGACATTTCTACTGCTTTTCTAATGTTCAAACTCATAAATGGTACTGCACTATGAACACATTTCTCATTCATCTCGGTTGATCAATTACTGCGATAAAATATTCAGTTAAACTTAAACGTTACATTTTAGTGCGAAAAACCAAAACAAAGTGCACTCCTGCTCGAGAGGTTTAATTGCAAATACCGAATCTTGTCCTTGTACTGACACACACACAAACACAGACACTCCTGGAGTTTATAGACAGCATTGCAGCCCACACACCACAGATAATCTATTTACATTACTACCCTGTTTTTACTCTCATTTACATGGTGTGCGAGTGACTCCTGAGCTGGGCAGGAAGCCTTGTGGTAGAACTAGGAAATGGACAATGTCTCAGAGCACTGAGTAGTGGAAGCAGAGCAGCATATGTTGGGATTTGAATACTCAATCGATGAATAACCCAAAGCAGTGTTTTTCTGGATGGACTGGTGCTCTGCATTGGTGGTGGTGGTGGTGGTGGTGGTGGTGGGGGGGGGGGGGGTCGTACTTCCCCGATGTATAAGGCAGTAGTCAAAAATATTTGCAACGCCAGGAGGTATTTTGAAAGATATTTGAAAAAATTCGATACGGAGCTGACCTTTCACTGGGCATTTGCTGAATGCTCACTCTCCTGGTTTGAGACAGAGGAAATCACAGCACACTTTACACTGAATCTCCTACTTATATTCACAAACTCTTTCTGGTGTTTTATTTAGTCCACACAACTTATTCATGACTTTTCACAAACCATATTATTAAATGCTGTGACTGTCTAAATTATTTTCAAAATGATTCAGAAATCTAGGTTTGCTGTGATGTGTGTTGTTATATTAAATGTTTATTTGTCTTTTATCATTACCTACTTACCTTAAAAACTGTAACGATTAACTGTCAGTTATTTCACCATAATTACAACTTTGGGGTGTGTCTAAAGGTTTGCTAATGAAGTCTTCATATCTGACAAGTGTGGTTTTCATTTTCCCAACTGAATACAGTTTCACAAGGAATGATTGTACTCTTTTTTGTTAGTTGGCGCCTGGGTAACAGCAACAGCCTATCTATTGTTATGTATTATAAATTATATTTTACATTCATATCCTGGTGAACATACTGTCTGACAGCTCAATAACAGAGAATCTGTAGCCCGTTTGTCCATCCGTCTACATCTTGCCAGGTTACAGCACCACTAGAGGGCAGGGAATGCCCAACAAGCAAGTCCCATCAGAACCATCTCAAATTCCATAGAATTCTCATTACTGAAAAGAAAATCACATAGTACAGTTTGTTTCATACTCCCGTTTATATTGTTAATGTATGTTGTAATATACTTCATAGAGTTGTCTTATCTCATTTTATGTTCTAAAATCTATATAACCCATGAATCTATAAATCCATATATCCTATAAATCTATATATCCTATAAATCTATATATCCTATCCTAAAACCTGCAATGAATTTAAAAGTGATGGAATGTATGCACAAATTGAAGTATCAATCCTTTCTGGTGGTGAATTTCAAAACACTGGCATCACCAAAAACAGAATGTATTCCTACAGAAAGATTTGAAAACAATTGTCCCTTTATTTGATAAATGACTGTTTGTGACCCCCATCTTGCCATGCTGTTTGGTGGCTGCAGCCTATTTTAAGAGTTTTTTTTTTTCTTGCTGGAACAGATTGCTGGAGAGGAACAGATGTCAAGATCACGGGCTCCCAACATTTAATGGTTCTTTAGGGGATGGACAGACTTTAGTTGCACAGGTTGCTGTCAACGGATCCTACATGTGAACAAACAGCTGTGTACAGAAGCAGTCACCAATCACCCCATTACAGGTGTGATGGGGGTACATTGTTTGCATTCACCATCACTGCAACAGAGGGGAAACATAATTCACTGTGGAATCTGTAATACATTTGTTATACATTTTTTATGAGTTTGAAAATAGGGGTGCAGGATGTGTGAATTGCTCCTCAGTGTGTGTTCCTTAAAGGCCTTTGTGGAAATGAGAAAGACCTATACCAGGTTGTCACTGATAATGGGTATTAAAGTCAGTTTGTTTATTAAAGTCAGTCTTTTGCTAAGTACATAGATAGCACTACATTACTCTAGCGTTGAGCTCTAATGTTGAGCTCTTATGTTGAGCTCTAGTGTTGAGCTCTAGTGCTGAGCTTTAATGTTGAGCTGACCAGGGCTCCATTTCTCACTGACAGATCCCGATTGGCCTGACTGATCACCACCAATAGTGATCAATGCCCACTAAGGTGACTACTGTCCCACATGTGCCAGAGCGGAATGGGAGGATGAAAGCGACACACACTCATACATTCCACTGGTCCCATTGATTAGCCACTATTTCCCTCCCAATGGCATAGTCTTGGACAACAGCCATCTGTAGGCTGATCTATTGACAGGTTGTTAAAGGTGTTTTTGCATGTTGCTACTTTTCTCTGTTGATGTTGCACTGGTGGAGAAGAGCTGCTGTGTGAGTAAGACTGACTCCAGGGGTGGAGGATTCAGGCATTTTTCACATAAAGGATGAAATGATTTAACGTTGTCTTCTATGTAATATGTAACACAAAGTGTCATTTATATACTGAATACACACAGTGGAACAATAAAGGAGAAATGTAATTTAATTTAGCTTTTTCCATTTTGGTTACTGTTATCTTTCTTCATATTACAGTACTTCTTCAAAACTTGACAAGTGGCAGAACAACAGGACTAATGTATTCTGTTGCTGCCTAGGGAAGGGGAAGGATTGTGAAATGTGCACTGAAGTGAAACATGAAAGGTTCCAGACAGCATCTGACACTGTGTCATTCAGCAACACACAGATAAAAACCCATTCGTCACCAAACCCCCTGCAACTTCTTTAGTCCAAGACGCACCGCTAACACATGTCAAACTATACACTATGAAACATATCCTCAAAGATAATATTTGTTATGTTCATACATTAAAAAAAATGAAAAACACACACAGAGGCAGGACTGGGTTCTGTTGACTCTGACCGAATCACTGTCATATATTATACAGTACTTCATTGTGTACTTCAGTGTGACTGTACTGTGCTTGTTGACAATAATACCTCTTCTGTAGTCGATCATATTTCCTGTTATATTTTCTCTTTCATCAGGTGCTGTGATGCAAGCTTAGGTTTGTCCTTCACCCAGGAGATTTACGACACAGCTCACTGGCTTATTCAGTTCATCAGCCAGCCACAATGCATGGCCATCTCAGTGGAGAGCCTGTGGAATCTACTTAATCATGGCTGCCTTTGTAGCGGTACATTATTTAGCAATGCCAGAAAATATGGGGCTGATTCTCTGACACAGTGGACTGGACTTTTACCATTGCTTGAACAACGACTATTTTGAGAGCATTCCATTTGTTTACTTAGCTCTTCCTTTCATGTTAGGTTGAATTGAGGCTAACGTCAATCATGTGGTCGGACCTCAGACATCTATAGCCGACTCCCCCCACTTTGCCCCCATATTATCAGACAAGTTAATTGAATCTGAGTCCGACACAAACCTCAAGATGCTCCTCTGTACAGAGGGAGACAGTACAGGAGCAGGTGTAGCCGTGTTGACACTTATTTCCATTGAAGATCAGTTTGCTCTGGTCAGCCATCTGAAAGATGGGTTTATTTGGCTTTGTAAATACCTTTCATTTTTATCATACCGGAAAGTCTTCCTATCCGTTCCTTTCAAAAGGTTCCACTCTGACCCACATATAGCAAATCTATTGATAACTGCCAGAGAACAGGAGTCCTCAGTCTTACCCTGCATATACAGCCTGAGCACATTGGAATACAGATCCAAACATCTGCTAATGGGGATATGGCAGATATGACCGTGACCTCACCATCAACTACATCTTAGCAGGAAAGAGATGTGTACTGGTCCATAGCAGAATGACAAGAGATCCCAACAC
Organism: Esox lucius; assembly: GCF_011004845.1. NCBI lineage: Eukaryota > Metazoa > Chordata > Actinopteri > Esociformes > Esocidae > Esox > Esox lucius. The sequence continues at coordinate 18,102,735 of NC_047584.1, forward strand.
ATTTGTTTGTGGTGCCTTGTTGCAGGGGTGGGAATTTCACAGCATGGCAGTAATTGCAGTCACATTCCTCATCACTAAAGATGAGAATAGGATAGAGTAATATGGTGCTGTGCACTTGTTAAACATGCTGTGTTGTGTGTGCGTTCCAATACTGATTTAGGGACCCAAGCCATTTTGTGGGGAACTACTAACATACCCTAACATACCCTGCAGACAACATCATGTCTTAAGACATTGTATATCTGAAATATCTGAAGCGACTAATAGCATCTTGAAATTGCAGCGGCTTGAGGTGTCTTAAGACATTTCATGATCAATGTGTCCCCAAGACACAAAGCATTATTTCATTGTCTTGAGACATACCATAAAATGCCAAAACATATCTCAAGACTTACACCATTGTTTAATCTCCATTCCAATAACCTAAAGCCTCTTGAAGTTGACTTCATATTATGTACTAGAACACGACTGTGACGTCAAGGTGAAATGTCTCCTTAATGGTACTGCTGTCAGAAATACAACACACCTGAATTATATTTATATCATTACCATTACTTTTACAGTCATTGTTTTGTCTTTGAATGAGCTGCAATACCAAGCTGCAGTCTGCTGACATGAACTGAACTTTTTTGAATGATCCATAGCCACCAAACCAAAAGGTTGTACAACACAGTGGTGTTGATAAGGACTTATGTCAAACAGCCTCACACTGGGTTTCACTTCATCAAAATGGACTTTCATAAACATCACAGTACATGGACTGTTTTCAAACAGGAAACTATTGGCTTGAAGTGGAATCCCTCAGTTTGGAGATAATTCATCCGTCCAGCCTGAATTCAAAGAAGACTGCAGACATGTCAGAGGTATGTGAGGAGATGGGATTAAATAATGCACTTTATTATATTGATCCAAGCGTAATTACAGATCAACCACAGGTACCTGTCCGTATTACATGTCTAGAATTGTTTTAAATGAGCTCCTATTAAATCCTGATGAAAGGTATCGTAAATTCAAGTACATTTAATAGCTGTTGGAGTTATATTTAATGACATAAAAACTCAACACACCGATTTGCTTGATTTAACCATTAGGTTGATTAGGTAGGTAGCAAACCAGCTTCCTTTGATATTCCCCAAAACGCATGTTTACACAATAACTGCCTTCAAAGATTATGAAATCAAAACTCATCAATAAACAAATAGAATCCCAATTTTCATAAAAGCTGATTAGGATATAAATAGGCTTACTCTACAGGATGGATATGCTGTGTCCCAATTAGCGCAAGTCCAACAAACGCTTTCCCCTTCACATCAAGTGCTAAGATGATTTTTATTGACCAAACTTTGATCCAGAAGATTAAAGAGGACACTGCTGGCGCTACAACTGCGAAACCCCTGGGTCAACAGACTTACCGCTGCGAGGGAATAAAATACAACCATCACAGTCTGAGAACTACCAGGTATGCCTGACTGAAGGGCAAAACTATAGGAATGAATGGACTTATATACCCAGTGAGAGACAGACATAACATTTGAATGCCGTAACACTCAATCTTAAAACTGTGAGAGCGAGTGCCCCAATGGCTTTAATCGAGTTGGTTCCTAAATGTCTCCGTGCCCCTATTTTCGCAACCAATCTGTGGCCTAAGGATGCTCAGAATGTTTAAAAGACGTGGGCTTGCATTAACTCTTATCCCTCTCCTGAATGGAACACTTTCACAAGTGCGCCCTGTTTTCCAAGGACTGAAGAGCCTTGTTATTGGAAATGAAATTACAAAACACAGATATCATTTCCACCCGAATGGGATGCTCCGTGGAGATGTGAAGCAGTACTCCAAATGAGGATGGTATTCCAGCACAATTGACGGAAAACCATTTACTCCCCAAGTGCAGGCACGCACTTCATCCCTCACCAGCGTCCAAAACTCTACGGAGAATTGATTCACGGCACTTCACTGGCTTTTTGCTTTGTTGATTTGTTTAAAGATTTTTCATCAAGTCCCAGCACTCCAAGAGAAATTGAGGGGGGAAATCCAGTGATAGCAGAGACTCCGAATGTGTATTTCTGACCGTGTGTCTGTGTGTGTTCACTTTTTGCAGGCAAGTTTTATAGGGCAAAAAACAAGTCACTGAAAATGAAGATGATACAGATGACTTAATAATGTGGCCATAAAGATTCTGATCTCCCTCATCCTATATCCATCTCAATGCATAGTCCCTAGCCACATCCCTGATGTTGAGAGAATTGAAATACTACACATCAAAATTCGAAGCATGAGGCATGCACGATATAAATTCTGCACCATCCAGGTAACTGAATAATAACATTAATGACATTTTTACATTGACTTAAAGTCAGAGTTCCACCTTCATTAATTTTACAGTCACTCGCCTGGACTTGGAAATGTGTAGCAAAAGCGCACGTCTCTTCGGTCTCAAGTGAACTAACTCCAGCCTTATCTTAAGACAGTAGATCTACTGGAATTGTTAACTTGTAACTGCATAGCTTTTGAAAGACGGTTTAGTTTTCTCTTTCTCAAAATGCGCGTCCATGGGTTACATTCTTCAAAGCAATAGGAAATAGTGATAAGCTGTCTATTCAATGCGCTATTATCTTAGTATATTGTATCCTTGTAACCTAACAGTTAGTCCAGTGGTTAGAATATACAGCCAATCACCAAATGGTCACTGGTTTGAATCCCCATATAAAGAAGGTTAAAATCTGTAATAGTAACTTTGAGCAAGGCACTTTACCCTAATTGCTCATGTAATTCTGCCAAATTATTGAAATATGAAAATTCCATTTTAGTATGGGAAGGATGTTTCATTGTCACAGGAGCATTTATTAGGTGGTTTTAGTACCACCTTTTCCCCAACCTTTTCCAATCCAGGAAACAGTCCAAAGGTTTAGTTGAAAACCACAGCTCAACATCATGCCACTGATTTAAAGAATATAACTTGATATTTCATATGTATTTATTATCAATGCGTGGTTCACAAGACACTGTACAGGGAATTATAATGTGTTGATACAGACAATTGGTAATCCCTTTAAAGCTGATCATTGTACATTTGATCTTTGTGTTGATATCCAGGATCAGACTGGCAAATAAACTGAACCAGTTTCCTATACTGCTTATTTTGTTGACAGATGAAAGATATTTACAGTATTTCTTTATGTTCTGGGTTTTGTTCAACAGATCTAGCTTGATGAGAGCATTGCAATTGAAAACACATTTCTGCTTGGTGTTGAATAAATATCAACTTTATCTGCTTAGAAGTGGAATAGAGAATAAGTTATATTGCCAGAGTTGATAGGATTTCTTCTATTGTATCAGGCTGCATTGATATAATCCTATGTGTGATACAACTAACCGAAGATATTTGAATAGAAGGTTGACAAAGGTTAATCACTGCTTTTAAACACAAAGTTCTGCATGGGACCAAAAAAATCAACCCGACACTACTGTTCATAACCAATGAAATATATTATATAAAATATGTCCTTTAACCCAGGATTCTCTGCTTACAATGAATATGTGGATGGAAATTATATAAGGCACATAAGAAACGGGATACTCTGACTGTCCATACAAGACTAGGTAATTGAACAGGTGGCACCTGTATGGAGCATCTCAGAGTAGGAAATCTCAGCAATCGGGCCCCGGCTTCCACAAAATCGTATTCACCGATATCTGATAAAACTGATCCTAAACGTGTCTACTGGCTTGATACATTCGACCCTAGACTAACTGATCCATTTATGACTATAAGGATCCCCTGAAGGCCCCAGATGTTATTCTATAGAGAGGCCTGATGTCCCCAGAAGGACTGGAGCTCAATCTGAGCCATCTCAATCTGAGCCATCTATTTAAATAGAATTTACGATTCTATTTAAATCTGCTGAAATCATATGCTGTACTGATTTCCTTGTAGGTCTTAGCGTTCAGTCATCACCTTTCACCGATGTCCCAAGGATTAAACAGGGCAAGCTGTCCAGCCCCCCCACCCTTCACCTCTACCGTTGTAGTCAATAAAAGACTAACTAGAAAAGGATGAGGCAATGGGAGTCTCAATCTGCTGGAAGCCTCCCCACAGTTTTCTCATCATTTTACATGTCGTATGTCATCTTGAATTTTGACACAAAAAGCATAACTCAGTATGTGGGATGTTTCTGTGCCATTCAGTGTTAGGAAAAGCTAGAGCGTGAACGGGATTTTGATTCAATGGAATAATGGATAACTACTGATGTGCTATCTCTTACTAAAATCCAACGTGATGCTGTAAAATCATCACGAGAAACATGATATTCAGGGGGACTTCATTGTACAATGTCATTGAGGTTTGCTTGGTGTGCCAGGGAGGGAACACATTTGTTGTGTCCTGCTTCTTTATTGAGATTCTGCTGATGGGCAGATTGGACTGTGGGGACCACAACCCACTCAGCATTATCGTATTTTAATCAATAGTTTACATTTAGTGCTGACACTCGAAAGAGTTCTATAGTTCAGCAGTCAAATTACATGCAACTATTGTGGACTATTAACCCCTCTCACATCACGCATAGCACTGAGAAATAGTTTTTTCCCCCTTATTGTCTCCATTTCCAAAAGAACATCGCCACGATTACCCTTTCCACCTATGGAAGAATTCCATTCCTGTGGCAGAGGGAAACATTTTGCAAAGCATTGCGTGTAAGGAATAGTATTTACTGGACTGAATTAAAAATGGGTGATTCAGGCACTGGGAAATGTTAACGAATTGTAATATACACTACTGTTTAAAAGTTTGGGATCACTTGGAGATGTCCTTGTTTTTCATGACAACATACATAAAATAAGTTTGAATAGGAAATACAGAAAAATCTATGGAAAATATAGGCACTGACAATGTTTGAAATGAATTAAATTAATAATTGTGATAAAAATTGTCCTTCAATTTCAGCAATTACAGCCTTGCAGATCTTTAGCATTCTAGTTGTCAATTTGTTCAGGAAATCTGAAAAGATTTCAACACATGCTCCCTGAAGCACCTCCCACAAGTTGGATTTGCTTTATGGGCACTTCTTAAGTACCATATGGACAAACTGCTCCCACAACAGCTCAATAGGGGTTGAGATCCAGTGACTGTGCTGGCCGCTGACTGCTTCTTCTCTAAATAGTTCTTGCATTGTTTGGAGCTGTACTTTGGGTCATTGTCCTGTTGTAGGAGGAAATTGGCTCTAATCAAGTGCTGTCCACAGGGAATGTCATTGCAAAATGGAGTGATAACCTTCCTTTTTCAAGAACCCCTTTACTCTGAACAAATCTCCCACTTTACCACCACCAAAGCACCCCCAGACCATCACATTGCCTAAACCATGTTTCACAGATGGCGTCAAGCACTTCCAGCATCTTTTCATTTGACATTCTCACAAATCTGTCCATAACAATTTTTTCCAATATTTTGTTTCTTGGCAATTTCTCACATGGAATAGTCTTCAAACCTCTGACAAGTTTCAGATAAAATGTTTTAGTTTCTGTCCATTTTTAGCCTTAAACGAACCCACAATTGCTGATGCTCCAGATACTCAACTAGTCTAAAGAAGGCCAGTTATTGCTTCTTTAATCACCACAAACGTTTTCAGCGTGGGGGGGGGGGGGGTAAGTATTATTTTCATTGCAATATCTGTCTGTCCTTTCATGATGAAGGATGAAATCGCCTGGGTGCCCTTGTGTGCCTCTTCTGCGCAATGGTGCCGCTGTGTTTTAATCTGCTGTGTAATGTCATTTTTACTGCCGTGCGCTATATTAAAATCAATGCGACAAACCTTACAAAAAGCATGGGGGTTGTCGATTTGACTCAGTAAGATGCATTTAAATTGCTGCGTCCAACACTGTTGAAATTTACAGCTATATTTTGATTCCTTTGCGGGAACAACGCCATTCAACTGCCATTATTATCCCTTGCTTCCGGGTCTGAATTTTCCACAAAGCAGAGATCAACTGCGCAACTGGGTTATAGATTGCCAGGTTGAGGTGACAAACGTGTTGAAAATTGTATGGTGTGTGGATTGTGTGAATAGGATGCTTTTCATACAAGATCTGGCAACTGGTCAACATTAGACAAACGTATTGGTCAGATTATTTATAAAGGAGTTTGGGCCATGCAAATTACGGGAGTTTCCTGGGAGAAATAACAAACCGGGAGGGGTCCGGGAGATAGGGCTAAAAAACGGGAGAAACCTGGGAAAAAACGGGAGTGTTGGCAGGTATGGTGCTAACATAATTGCAAATGGATTTTCTTATAACCAGCTAGCCTTTTAAAATGATAAACTTGGATTAGCAAATACAACATGCCATTCTAACACAGGACTGATGGTTGCTGACATTGGGCCTCTGTACACATGTAAATATTCCACAAAAAATCTGCCGTTATAATGTTAACAATGTCTACACTGTATTTCCAATCAATTTAACGTTATTTTAATGGACAAAAAATTTGCTTTTCTTTCAAAAACAAGGAGATTTCTAAGTGACCCCAAATTTTTAAAGGTAGTGTATGCGGCATATAATGAGATTTCTAACTGGCAGATATGAGTCTATTAGACATTTTATACCTAAATAACTGGTTAATTTACAGATGACTTACATAAAAAGGGTAAAAACCCAAGATTGTGAGTATTAATATGGCCATAAAGTTTTAAGACAACACATGCACTTCTAAAATGGGACTTTGACCATCCCTCCAGTCTAGTACTCGCTTAAACCCCCAGGCTTTGAACGACTGATGATGAAGTCAGGAATGAAATGACTACAACAGACAGCTTTCAGAGTAAAATGAAGTCCCACAGTATAATTTATTATCTGCTAGAGATTTCTTTGAAGTTTATATTCACAGCGCCATGGCCGTAAGATGAAGTTTAAAAGTAAATGTGCGGAATAAAAAGATGAACATTTACAGACTGATCATTCCTGAAAAAAATTATAATCTTGGTCTCTTGATATTCTCACTTTCTGCACTATATGCTTTGTTTTGTTTTCAAAAGAAATCTATCTTTTGCCTTCACTCTATCATTATGACTCCATTACAGTTTTGGATTCCACTCTTTAGGATTGGAATGTAAATTTGTGTGAACAAAAAGCATTATTTCAGAGCCAAATGGCATTAAAGGCCTCTTTAATCCTTTTCCTTAATGTGAATGTTCTGCGGCTGTTGTAGAGCAGTTGGTGTGCTTGGTTCTAATGTATGACTATTCTATATCAGGGGATGAAGCTGTCTGTTCGGGTGATTGACACAAGCCCACATTAAGAGGTGGTTTTGGAAATTAGTCCGTGGAGACCCTCTGGAGTCGAGCAGGAGAAGGAGAGCCGTCTCCGAGAGGAGCCGTGCCTTTTTAACCCCACTCATTGGTATTCCAATGTGGAAGTGGCAAGCTGCTCTCTAAATGGCTGAGGCATCCAGCCTGGTACCCCCTCGACACGCTCCTGCGCAGACAGCCCCGTGGAGAGCTGCCAACAATATGCAGCCCAGAATCCTCAAATTAAAATGGGGCCCAATTAATAATCACATAGTTAGTTCATATTTCATACTTTACACAGACCTCAACAGAACAAAGTTTGCATCGGAAATTAAGGAGTGTCTATTTTGTCTTAGCATGCCCAAGCTTTACCTTAACATTTTGAACTTTCGTATTTTCCTCTCCTCTGCATGCTGAAATTCTGGGTTCGTTAACACCGTGGTAGGTGCCAGGCAGCCCATTGTTTTCCTCTACTTTTTATTCTCTAATATGGACAGATTGTGTAAAAATGCATAATAATGGGATCGTCATACAATTTGGATGATCCCATATTTGTGAAGGACAACACTGTCCAACAGGTATATTTTTTAGGTATATCCACAGTGAAACAAAATGTTCTATATACGTAAGTGGCTCATTGTGAATTGCACCCCATGCACTCTATTTCAGATATGCAGGATACATCTTTTTTTTTTTTTTTTTACGCCATGCATGTCACCCTCCTCTGCAAGTATTGTTTAACCTTGAAAACCATGCTTCATACCACCCCGATTAAAGCAGCACAATGCAGAACCCTATAAAATGGCAATTCCTTGTGAACTTTAATACTATTGAACACGTACATTAAGAGCTCATACGTTAATAACTAAAAGTCACACTTATAAACGGATCTCTTTATCCATTTAGTCACAGAAATTTGAAAAAATAAAAATAAATCCCTCTTCAGTGAAATCTTTTGTCATAAAATAGACGGGTGCCATGTTTCAATAACCACAAGCCCCTATATTTTTATTGTCAACAGTCTGAGTGGAGAATCCGTGTGGTCTTATCACTGTCACTGAGGAACATTTTACGGATTTTGACATGTTCATTTAAAGTTGTTAATCAGATGTAAATATGCACGGCATGTTCCCACGGGCTCTCTTTGAAATGCAAATAAAGAGTGCAAACAAAGGTGGGATGGATGTAGTTCTGATGCAGCAGAATCACAGAGGTGTGATACTCTTCAAATCTCATTAAAACAGGAAAGACAGCGGTTCCCTCAGCCCTTCATTAATGGATTTACCTCAATTTGTTTTTAATTTGGCTTTGAGGATTGACATTATCCCCGTCCATTTTTTTCATGCATGCATCAAGCGGAATTGTATGGAGGTTTTAACATTACAACCACTTCTGCCCTAGAGGATACAGTTGGAAGATTTAATGTAACATACACAGCAATGACTGTAGTGAAAACACAAGCATCAAATGTATATAACTATGTAGTATATGTTATTACACAACTGGAACAAGCAATGTGTAATTGCACATTTACTAGCTGAATGCTTTTCCATTAGTAACTACAAGTGGTATAACACATTCTCTTTATCCCACTATGTAACTAATGGTTTTATAATACATTTCTGAAAGTCACATTAGTCCCATAAATAGCTTATACTAATACCAGTACCAAATTGAGAGCTTGTTACATGAGGCCACTACCTTAAACCCGACAGGTAAAACCAAAAGTGAAATGTATTGAAATAAAACCATTGGTGGCCCCTCCTTTAAGGCGTTAAGGTTGGACCCAACTGTGTTTGATTGCACAGTGCTTGGTTTGCATATAAATTGCTTGTCTTTGGGGGAGGGGCACACCCAGTGCCGGATCTAGCCTTTTTGGTCAGAGGCCCCCCTAATGGTTGAGGGCCCTAAGTGACCGCTTATGTCATTTATGCCTGGAGCCGGCTCTGGCTACACAAGGGATTTCATCACATGACTTGACTGCACAGTGTTAATTGAACACTTTTGGGTATTGAAATGACCAGCAGGGTCTCTGTATTCTTGAAATTATGTAGGTACCTATATACCTGGATGGCACCAAAGAGCAAGCAATATAGTCACTCAAATTCTGTCCATTACCACAAGGCTAGAAAAAGACAGATTAGACAAGTTAAACAATATATCAGCATCAACAAAGTCGCAGCATCAGATTACATACAGAGGACAGACGAAAGTAATATGCTCATAACTTGAAAAAAGCATTCTTGTTACTGGGATGGATGAAAGTATGGCAGTGTGGCTACATGCTTTGGAAATATTTTGGATAGCTGAACTAACTTTTAGCAAAGCTGTTAGGGGCAGATAAAGTAATACTTATTTCTAGTAATACTTTCAAGTCACTGGCAAACGCTCCAGCAAACTGGTTAGTCTAGCTAACTATGCTTACACATTGTGAAAAGTACTGATGTTGTTACTGTGGGTTAATACTGTGTAAACTACATAGAAGTTAGAAGAACCTCTTGAAGTGTTGCAGTGCCTTGAATAATCTATAGAAACATTTTGGCTAAATGTTGATGGTTTAGCTGAATTGGAATACTCAACAAATCCAATAACCTCTGCTCATTGTCAATTGAATATATACAATTACTTAAATCTTCAACTTTTGCTTTACAACAAACACAAGTGAATTCACAAAATAGTTTCCATAGACCAGCAACTGAAAAGACTTCAGATAAGTTTCACATGTTTTTGCCTTCCAGCAAAGATTATATTTATTTTTATATTTAGTGAAATATAATTAATGTATATATTTATTAAGCTGAAAGATGCATTATACCACAAATAACAAGAACATTTTGGAGTTATTTATTTGCCTGAAAGTTCTTCTGGTGTATATGGTCTGTATTTATTGAACTAGATCTCACATTGCTGTCTGTTCCCCAAATTGCCTTAACTGCATGAAAAGTAATTATTGAAGTATAAAAAAACTACTCACATTACCTTAAGAACAATCATAGTACCACAATGGAATATTGTATAATGTAGTACACTTCATAACAATGACACAAATCTAGAAAAAAATAACTACCACCAATTGCTGATTTCCACTTGTTGTAAATGTACAGTATGTTGATCATGGATCAGGAGCATACTGTGTCATGGCCCATGCCCTATGTTAGCTGCCTACAGGCCAGCCAGCAGTCTGACTTCATTGGAATCCCACCTCAATCTTCACACATTTCCAATTTCAGAAAGCAAATTGGGATTCCTGACTGCACTCACAAGTGTCTGAAGCACAATTTTCTGATGTTATGGATTGAAAAATAGGATTCAATTTCTGTTCAACCCCTTTTCATTAACTTAGCACTGAATGCAATCCACTTAAAGTGCTTAAATCAAAGTAGAACAATCATTATATATTCCTCCACATCTCTTATATTTTTGAAATTTTCAGCATTTCTTTTGCATATTTTGGTGAATGTAATAAAAAATGTAATAATTATACAATTGGCAAACTTCAACTTTAGTAGAGCTTGACTACATAGATTTGCTTTGCTGGGAGCGTTTAAGCCGGTCGTTAAAACAATGCAGCCCTGACCAATCCCTCCAGGGAGGCGGTCCAGGCAGCTCTTGGTGTGTACAGCCACTTAACCAGATTCAGGGACATTAGCCACCCAAGACTTTAATGCCAATCCACATCCGACACCCACTGTACTCCCTATTAAAATTTTACAGGTCAAAAATTTAAAAGGCAGTTAAAGAAATGTTCTTTTTCATTACAAGTGACAAAAATGAGCAGGTCAGCCTGTGGCATAATGGCACAGTAATTAGAGCCTCTAGACTTGATAAAGTGTGACTGTAAATCAATGTTAGGCTAATTAATCAATATTTTAATTATTAGACCTTTTAATGAGCATTTTGTCAAATTCCCTGGGATCTCGGTGCCATATTGGCCTTCTCTGTCGTCATTAGCAAGTACATTGAGGTTTCACTACATTGTGCCATCATTTCACATTCAACTGTGACATCAAAGAGCTTAGATTCTCCTCTGGCTTTAGCCGCAAAGCGTCATGGTCTTGATCCTCGGGATACTAATCTCTGAGAAAATGTCTACGCCTTGGTAAAAAAAAAAAAGAATTAAACATACTCATGTCTTCACTTGTTAATTAGATTCTTGCATCATTACCCGCTCAAAATAACTTTCAGTACTTTGATTTAAGGTATTGTTACACTAAAGCTTTGCATAAGACTTTCTTGATGCCATCTACAGAGTAAACGTAACTAATGTGGGCAGTAGACCTGTCCAGTTGATTTGATTTGGACTGAGTAGTCTGGACACTTGTCTAGACAGAGGGAGAATGTCTTGTTTGGCACTGACCAATGACCAGTGACCAGACACAACACACATGTACCTGCAGAGCGCAGAAACAATAAAAACGCACCAGTTCGGACAGAAATAAACTAGACATCTGTTTTAAGCAAAATAATGTATGTTGTACATACCGTTGATTGTCAGTTGAATTCATTGTTTTGAATGAGAGTAAAGTTCAAATGCACTTGAAAATGAACAAATATGACCAAGTTAGACACTCTTTGCAGTCAAAACTACTAATTAATTATGGCAAATGTATTCAAAATACTCATACTGTACAGTTTAAATTATAACTGGAACACTTTAGTGAGGGGAATGATAATCATTAACCTGTCTCTTTTCTTTAAGAGATACATTTCTAAACAAAACACCAACATGTCCTTCTTATTAAAAGACTTTGATGGTCTCTGGTCTATGTCTTGTAGGAGTTCCATCAGAAATGTGTCAAGCATCCCATCTCTTATCAACTCTGGACCAGCAAATCCATTAATCAAGTGAATTCATTGATCTAAAAAAAAAATCTGAGCCGCAGGGTGAGAGTTTTTTTCCTTGATAGTTACATAGACTAAGCTAGATTAAAGGAGAAAAGACAATCTGAAAGAGGTTAATTATAATGACAGCACCCAAGAGTAGCTATAGAGTTACTATAGTAACAAACTGATGAGTTAATCATGGACAGTGATAGATATCCATAAGTGAAGCTAATAAAACACAGTTTTGTCAATGATTAAACTCTTTACACAGAATTTATTTTTTGAAAGAAGAAACCAATCTGATTGTGCCACTTAAGATGCTTTGGTGAACTTGCTGTGTTTTACGAGATTTCTTTTTACATTTTGGATGCCAATCTCTTTCCCTTTCAATTTGCAACTGACAGACAGCTTTTTGCTGTAGGGTACACTCGGCTGCACTGCCATGGCAAATTGAAAAAAAAAGGGCGTTCTAACGTATGTTTTTGCACCTACATCTTTTTCGACAGCACATTATCATAACCCATTGGATAATTGGTCAAGTTTCACTTATCTTTTTTGCTAGCCTATATAAAAATTATAATAATAATATGCCAATTTTATAAGTGCTGAAATTAGGTAATATGACTCCATTTGAATGGAACTTAGGATGAATGGTTTTTACCATTAATGTGGTAAATCCATTTTGCATGCCCCCTGTTGCCCCAGGCTTAGCACAGTTTGCTCATTTTCTAGCAGCGGCATGCAAAACAAAGTCCTCAAATGCTTTAACACAGGCTGCACACATTACCAGAGCTCAGATTTGAAATTTCTATGGCAGATTCGCGGCTCCAATTTCCAAAATGCATTGCTGTATATAGCTAGCCAACTTCATGAAATGATAACAGAAAGATGATAACAGAGAGATGTGTAGATCTCCACATATTAATGGCGGCTGTCAAACTGTTCCAATGGAATAATCCAATAACAGAAGTCAATCACAACCCTCAACAGCTGAAACACATCTCTCAACAGGTAATGCTGTTTGTTGTTGTCATGGCTCCCCTCCACATGGTCACCACAACATTCCCAACCCCATTTTGAGAATATGCATGGCAACCTGTGTCAGTCTTCCCATGTAGAATCGAAATGAGAGTTTCTAGTCGAGGACCAAATTAAGTCAAATTTGGGGTGGGATAGGCCACCGGTGGGCAACTTTAACTATCTGCCGTACTCTCTTTAGTCATTCATGGGGATTTGGGCTCTTCTAAGAGTTTGAGGGGGTGTATTAGCAGGGCTATGAAGTGGAAGAACAAGCAAGGTTAATGAGCAAAAGTAGAAAGAGCAGTGCTGACATCTGTGAAAAAAGAACACAAAGAGAGGTGAAAAGGGACAGGCTCTGGTTTTATACAGCTGAAACAGAGATAAGAGATTGTCTTGTATTGATGTCCCCTTACTTTACCAAATCCCCCAAATATCCATTCAAACAGAGTGTTTTTCCTGACAAAAAATGTCCTGAAACCGCTTTCAAGTAAAAAAAGAACTGTTGTTATTCACATTTTATTCACTATTTTAAGTACTGTGTGTGTACTTCTACTTTCTGACACTACCATCAGAATAGCAAGGCAATATGATTTGTACATTCTTTCAGAAGGAAATCCTTGCACATTGCGATAAATACATACATGTCCATTGTGGAATTGATGATTTGCTCGCCAACGTGATTATGCACCTCATCTCAGAGTGGCCAGTGTGTCAAACTACATCTTTACCACGACTGACCAAACTGTGAGCAGCTCATCTCCGCTGAGGCAGAACTAAAATCTGGAAGTAATCAGCTGGTGGGGGACATGAGAAATTCTCCAGAAAACACTTTAACACCACTGGAGCCCACTGCTCCTCAAGATTGGATTCAGGTACCTAATCCCAGTCGGCAGCTGGCCCCCTCCCCCCGCGCCTCTCTTTCATACAGAGGAACAGAGCAGCCACAGGGTGTCGGAGGGGACACAGAGACTGCAGTGGCTGACACCTGCTGGGCGCTATAAATATATTAAAAAAAAACTGGAGATGCCATTGTTAGTTTGGGCTTCTCTCCCAGGCCACTCTCAGGCCCACATGTATTTTAATACAGGGTGAAGCCTTCTGCCGGCTTTACAACATTAGGTAAGCCAGGCATCCAAATGACAGGGAAAGATTTGCGACTAGATCAACTGGCTACCTTCCAAACCACTTGTTACAGAAACATGGCTGTTTGTCATGCCACACATGATGCAAGCCAATCAATGTTACTGTGGACTGGTAGAAAAAACATTTACAGCAGAACATTGTCATGGAGATGAATAATAAAGGCCTATTATCACATTATGTGGTTCTTCATACAAAATCCATAAGAAACAAATTTAGCAAATGCTTATTCGTTTAAAAGGTGTAGGGTTAGGGAGACATAGAAAGGAATGGGGATGTCGGTCTGTTTTTGAACTTAATACTAGTTGTTAATCTTCGTACCCTGACAAAACTGACCTGGTCAAATTCCTGGAGGTAATGCAATTTGCCACATATGTTCTAATAAATACAGGGGGATTCTGGTTAACCTCAACATCTAAATAGATGTCAGTGGGATTGAATGTTTCTGTTTGAACGCTCCCTGGATAAGAACCACATGCCTCTGACAGGAGGCTGGATGCTACATGCATTCAAACATGACACCGACTTAACTTCCCTCAGCAGATACTTTACATTCCCGGGGCTGAAGTGCAGTATTGTACATCTCACCGGGAAAACAATTTGGAGGAGAGCTTAGATTAACTGTCGTTTATGAACTGTTGCATTTTCAGATGCACTGGAGTGTTCCGTCTTATTTTGTTCTAGACTATTTTCTAAACCCCCTGCCCCCCCCCCTCCCTCCCTCCGTCTATCTGTTTCCCTCGCAAGCATGCAGGGGACTTGTTCTTCACAGATGATCTCCTCTGGATTTCCAATTTGCAGTGCTCTGACTGTAGCGGGGCGTCAGCGGCTCGCTGCCCCCTTTCCTCTGTCTGCAGTGTGACACCTCCATTCCGTGCTCTTGTCAGTCTACTGAAGAAAAAGAGGATTACTGTCAGTTTCAGGGAGGCTTCACATAGCTGAGCGGAGCTCTGAGCACAGCCACTGTTTCTTCTCAAGGCACTCGACCGTCTGCCGCATCTGAGGAGCCCGGAGTGCTGCCCCTACAAAAGGCTCAGGGACACCAGGGACCCACGCAAAACCAGGGTCATGAAATACGGTCCCACATAGTCCCACGCTCACTATAAGAACCTCTCTCTTAATCACATGTAAGCAGCATTAGAGACCCCGGCATCTTGAGGTGTTTTGTAGATTGGATGGCTGTGTGTGTTTTCCGCCAGACCCTCCCACTATTGCCTCCCCCTCCCTTAGATTTTCCCAAGAGACACCCTGCAGAGAAAACGACAGGGCAGCAAAAATTTACAAAATCAGCTCTCTCCTGGCTCACACAAGCTTTCTCTTTTCATACAGAAAATGTGTGAGAAAGGGGAAAGTGACATTTGAAGAGCAACACCTGACTCCCACACCATCAATTTGAATCGCGTAACAGCAAAACATGATTGTGCATTAAATTAACCTTGGTATATGTCTCGTTGGTTCCTTCTTTTGCAGTGATAAAAACACAGCTAGATATCCTTTAGACCATGATTTCAAACATATTGAGATTAGTTTATATTCTTTATAAACTAATAGTACACACGTTTGTTTACTGGGCTTTACTTTCTTCTCATTCTGGTTTAATCCTGTTATAACGAGTGACTAGTGGGTAAGAGCAACTGAATGACATACAACAGTTCAGATGAAGTGGAGAAACGGCAATATACAGTATCTTACAAAAGTGAGTACACACCTCACATTTTTGCAAATATTTGATTATATCTTTTCATGTGAATAACACTGAATAAATAACAGTTTGCTACAATGTAAAGTAGTGAGTGTAGAGCTTGTATAACAGTGTACATTTGCTGTCTCCTCAAAATAACTCAACACACACCCATTAATGTCTAAACCGCTGGCAACAAAAGTGAGTACACCCATAAGTGAAAATGTCAAAATTGGGCCCAATTAGCCATTTTCCCTCCCCGGTGTCATGTGACTCGTTAGTGTTACAAGGTCTCAGGTGTGAGCAGGTGTGTTAAATTTGGACTTGGTGGCCAAGACCATACAGCGGTTTAACAGGACAGGTTCCACTCAGAACAGGCCTCGCCATGGTCGACCAAAGAAGTTGAGTGCACGTGCTCAGCGTCATATCCAGTGGTTGTCTTTGGGAAATAGACGTATGAGTTCTGCCAGCATTACTGTAGAGGTTGAAGGGGTGGGGGGTCAGCCTGTCAGTGCTCAGACCATACGCTGCACACTGCATCAAACTGGTCTGCATGGCTGTCATCCCAGAAGGAAGCCTCTTCTAAAGTTGATGCACAAGAAAGCCCACAAACAGTTTGCTGAAGACAAGCAGACTAAGGACATGGTTTACTGGAACCATGTCCTGTGGTCTGATGAGACTAAGATAAACTTATTTGGTTCAGATGGTGTCAAGCGTGTGGTGGCAACCAGGTGAGGAGTACAAAGACAAGTGTGTCTTGCCTACAATAAAGCATGTTGGTGGGAGTGTCATGGTCTGGGGCTGCATGAGTGCTGCCGGCACTGGGGAGCTACAGTTCATTGAGGGAACCAGGAAAGCCAACATGTACTGTGACTTACTGAAGCAGAGCATTATCCCCTCCCTTCGGAGACTGGGCCGCAGGGCAGTATTCCAACATGATAACGACCCCAGTCACACCTCCAAGATGACCACTGCCTTGCTAAAGAAGCTGAGGGTAAAGGTGATGGACTGGCAAAGCATGTCTCCAGACCTAAACCCTATTTAGCATCTGTGGGGCATCCTCAAACGGAAGGTGGAGGTGCGCAAGGTCTCTAACATCCACCAGCTCCGTGATGTCATCATGGTGGAGTGGGAGAGGACTCCAGTGGCAACCGGTGAAGCTCTGGTGAACTCCTTGCACAAGAGGGTGCTGGAACATTATGGGGGCCCCACACAATATTGATACTTTGGGCCCAATTTTGACATTTTCACTTAGGGGTGTACTCACTTTTGTTGCCAGCGGTTTAGACATTAATAGCTGTGTGTTGTATTATTTTGAGGGGACAGCAAATTTACTCTGTTATGTAGCTGTACACTAACAACTGTACATTGTAGCAAAGTGTCATTTCATCAGTGTTGTCGCATTGAAAAGATATAATCAAATATTTACATAAATGTGAGGGGTGTACTCACTTTTGTGAGATACTGTAGATCTCTGCTGTGTTAGTAGAAAATAGCCTTTTAGGGATATAGTTAATGTTAACTACACCATTTGGAGCATCGTCATGACAACGAAATTCAATTAATTGTAAAGGAAACTCACAGTTTAACATAAAGGAACGGATGACAGTATTTCATATTATTAGCTGTCCCATACCTCATGTGGGTCTTAACATTCTTGTGGACTTGATGGACCATTTAAAGCTCAGGTTTGCTGTCAGCAAGACGGAGGTTAGCCGTGCCAATAAATATGCATTAGACTTTAAAGTCCAGCTCTCTAATAGGTCAAATGTGCACTTGTTTTCAGGCCCTCTCCTTGACAGCTTACTACATGTGGCAGGTTCATGGAGAATAATAGAGGACTGTTTTTTTATCTGTCACATTCAGGTGACTGTTAATGCATATGGATGGCATCATTCAGGTCATCAGCGTCATCAGTAAATGTTGTTTCTTCTCCTATAGTGTCTTTGAGCTGGTAAACAAACACTGGTTCTCATTATTGCTTTTGTAATTACCATTAAAACATGCATGTGTGTCCACAGGATGAACAATTCTTGTTCAAAATTCCTAGATGTTATAGTAAATCAGGCTTGGTTGTGAAATGTGTTGATTCTCATTGTAATGTAGTGGTACGGTGACAATGATGGGAGCATGTGGTGGTTCACATCCACACAAACATCACAATAAATGTAAGATCCTTTTTGCTGGGGAGCAATCAGAAGATTCATGATTCCATGATAAGTGTATTTTTTGGATTTGGTTCCACCAAGCTCTTTGCAACATGTTAGGTTAGTATAATAGTTTTTGGAAATACCATTACGGTTGGGTCAGGGATTTTTATTTGTATTTCTGATGGGTGTCATTTGTTTCCAATGTTTTGGGGGTGACAACATGTACAATGCTAGACATTTGTAGACGATTGTTGAGTTGTAAAATGTATATATGATAAATGATACTGTACACTTACTTCACACTCTCTGTGAAGTAAAACACCCACATTATTTTCCATCCAAATACTGGATAGGAGAGTATCAGAAGCATTCAGTATGAAGTTGCAAAAGCTCAAGGGGAAAACAGACCCATAACATCTTCAAAATGGTCTACAGCAAGGTCAGTGTTCCGGTCCCTCTTCACATCTATGCAACGCGTGGCAGGCAAGGATGCGACACATTTCATTTGGGACTGACTCCCAGAGAAGACAATGTAGAGCCATGACTTGTCTAGACACCTGACACTCGTCCTTAGAGCAACAGCGCGGCAACAGACAGAGCTCAAAGGAATGTACACCCAAGTCTGTGTCTGAACCGCCCCCCCCCCCACCCCCCCCTCCCCCCAGCTGCTGAGACTTCATCGGCGGTCTAATATGTACACGTACGTACGTTGGGAGATAATATTGGCGTACGATCGGTTGATTGACCCGCATTCTGGTATTGGCCCCCTCAGCCTGGCCACACCTGGGGCCCGGGGCTTGGCGTGCGGGCTGTCACCAGCCATAGCCACGGAGAGGGATTGATGACAGCCATTCACTGATGAAGCTGTATTCATCATTCCTGTCCAGTGCTGCACTGACCAGATGGACCCTGACCATCCATCCACTGTCAGGGACACATCTGTTCCCGTTGTTGCTTAGAGTACTAACAAGTCACAGGCTCCCTGAAAGCCTGGTGTCAGCCAAAGAAGGAGGGACATTGATGCATGCTGCCTGTTAAAGACATAGCAGTTCTTTAAGAGGGAACGGTGAGATCCCTCTTCCACGTTTCTGGGAGAGTTTAATCTGGATCACTGTGCTGTTGTTTTGACTCAGTGATAACGCTTACAACGGACAGTTCATGGGTTTGTTCCCTCACGTTTTGTGGTGTCTGCCTCGAAATGAATCTGCTCACCACGGGAGTTTTGGCAAGGAGTCCTTTCTTGGTGGCTGACAAGGACACACAGGAGTGCCAAGAGAGGGCGTAGATGTTTTTCTCTCGTTCCGTCTCTCAAAGGCAAGCAGCGCACAAAGACACAGACAGAGGCTCCTCTAATCTGTCTGTCAGTCTTACAACCAAGAATGGTATCAGTGACATATCAGGCAATTGGCATTTCTAATGTATATTGTTTTATTGTCGTGGATTATAAAAAAGTAACTATATGAAAATACATCCACTCAATTGCTAAATCTGAACACCAACCTGGACATAACTGCCGTAACCTGAGTTTGACAGCCAGCTGGATTATAATTCATCTCTGAAATAAAGGCAGTGACGCAAAGAACACCCCCCAGTCTGTCTTCCGCGCGTCGGCCCATTCAGCCTGCCTCTAATGCGCAGCATACAGCTTCAAGCTCTCCAGAGAACGGCCTCACTGTGAGGTTCCAATGGGAATCCCTGCTGCTGGTTATTCATCTCCCTGTGTTGCATAAAAAAGGTTACAGCTGCTCCTGGTCTGTGTGTGTGTGTGTGTGTGTGTGTGTGTGCCTGTGTGCCGATAAGAGGTGGTAGGTAGTCTGGTCAGCGGTGAGTTGGGCGGCCCACTCCGTGGATGTGAGTTCATTAGGCTCCCCGCGAGGAGGCTGCAATTGCCGGGAGGAAGGCCTGTGAAGTTATTCATTGTCTTAAGACTCAATTCTAATCACCTCACTCAGCGTGACTGACAGAGCTGCTCTCCCGCGTGATTGAGAGTATTGATCTCTCTCTCTCTCTCTCTCTGGCCACGTCGGAGATGCACAATCAGAGCCTTCACTTAAAAAAAAAATCTCTTCGTCTGCCTTAATCATCTGATCAATAATTAGCGTCAGGACAGTGGGGCTTTGACAGAGCCGTGATAGAGAGCGTTTTTCATTCCCCTCCTTTCTTCTTGCCCAGCTCTCCTCAGTTCCCACTGGGGGCTGGAGGAATGTGCTGAGTAAGGCTGATCTGCTAGGATGGGGCAGCGAGGGCAGGCTGGAGGAAGCCCTAACAACGTTGACTTTCAGATACACAAGCTCCTCCTTCTTGGGATGTGTGCATCCCCCCTTTCCTGTCGTGCAAGATCTGCAAGATTTCTGTCACCTTCAGAGATGGCAAGGGGCCAACATCTCCTGGAACTGAAATCCATTCTCACAGCATCCCCTAGTAGCAGCTTGAACTTGTTAATCTTTCGATAATTGCAGTCTTAAAGGAATATCACAACTCAGGTGGTGGAACAGTGGGAGCGCCGTTTTGGATCGCACCTAATCAACATGAATGTGGCCTTAATGTATCTAACCATTTGGAGTATTCAGAGTGGATATAACAGGCACTGGAGCATTGATTAATAGGATGACAAAATACCAGTGTCCAGACAGTGGTTTGGTCCTTCTACTCAATCAATTTCCACATAGTAAGATCCAGATGTTTCAAAACACATGCTGGAGGTAACAGAGCTACATAAACTGCCTGAGGGAGCCACTACAGGGCAATGAGTCAAGGGAATCCCTGTGGACGACGCCTCCACCACACTGGGTGGCATTTTGTTTTATTTTGATTTAAAAGTAATTTAACAGATGCTCTTATCTAATTTCCTACTTTTCTCCTGTGATACTAGAGACCAAACGCTCATCGCACATTGAAGATCCCAAACCTGGTAGTAGTGGAGGCCAAGAAACGCAGCGCAACTCGGGATCCCCCTTCTTTGTACGTTTACAGGTCAAATATGTTTTGGTGCTTTTATGATTAAAGGTCTGTGTCCCTTTGGTTTTTATATGGTCATTTACCAGCTGACAAACACCTCAACACCTCTGTACTGTAGTTTCACTAAGCCATATGTCCTCATAGTGGGAGCAATCTAGTGCTGGGGGACAGCAACCAACTGTATAAGACAACCTGCCATCCGTTATCTCTGGCTTTGTAGTCGGACTCTGTCCATTTAAATAAAGCTGGTCAACTCTATTACAAACACCTAATCTCTTGTGTAGATAATGATGGGCACAGCCTTCAGGGTTCAGGCCTGTTGGTTCTTTCTCTCTCTCTATCCATCCCTGTGTCTCTGTCTCTCTCTGCCTAGAGGCCAGGCATCTGGGAGTTGAATGAATGGCCTAATTCTTTAGGAGGGAAACAAAGAGCGTCATGGTGTTTTGGGACAAACGCTGCCAGTTCGAGGGTCTATTCTATGTTTCAACCAAAAAATTTTTTTTTTTAAATGAGCCTTCAAGAAAACAAAAAATGCCAGTGGTCAGATTGAAAGATCAATATAGGATCTCTCCTTCCTGTAGTGACAAAATGACTGCATGAAGCTTATAACTGAAAACGTTACGTATGCACTTTTTCCCCCCAGATTATGTTGTGCCTAGTAGAAATTAATTCTAAATAATGAATGTTGTCATTTTGGATTCAAGTTTGTTGAAAATAATATAATAAAATCTTCTGAATATATTACTGCGAATGCTAACATGATAATAAATATGAAGGGATGGTGAATAATGATGAATTAGGACATCCCAGAGGTTCCTCTCTAACTTCTGATGAAACTACTATTCAACAAGGCAATAGTAAACCTGCAGTCCTCCACAAATAATTAAGTAACACCAATGGACTAATCTGTGTCATCTGTTGCCTCAAAAACACCAACAGATCAAGACACATACTGTATAAACAGTAGGTAAATTATAATAGTTAAAATTGTGTTGAGAGTGCTTTCTCATTTGGCGGCAGAGGAGTTGTGTTTTACATGTTTGAATAGACGTTCCCCAGAAAATCTGGGAAAATCCATCAGGACAAACATAATGAGCCCTGAGGCAAATTTGTTGTTGGTGAAGGGAAGAACCTGTTCACAGAATCTCATGGTTGAGGGGTGTGACCTTTCAAAGTATGTGTTTCTTAAATCGCTTGTTAAACCATTTTAGGTCACTTTGTTTAATTTTGTCGGGCTAGTGGTGAATTTACTTCACCTGCTGATGCTTTTATGATGAGGCAAAACCATAATTGCAAATTGAACATAACTGAATTGGGATGGGGGAAAATGTTTTACCTTTTAACAAATTTGCCTTGTCAAAGGAATTTCAAGTAAGCTCAGGAGAGTTGAAGATTGGCATTGATTTCCTCCAAAGCACATCTGTCAGGCCGCTCGTCTTCTTATCACAATGCTCACAGAAGTAGGAGAGCAAATTTTTCTGCTAAGGGTCACAGCTGAGCTTGAAAGCGCATGACTCACCACAAGGATTTTCTAGAGCACGATGATGACAGCTCACCCAAGGCAGCTCTGTCCGACGCCCACCCATCTACTCAGAGCAGTGTTAATCCCACCCATCCACCCAGAGCTGTGTTATTCCCACACATCCACCCAGAGAAGTGTTAATCCCACCCATCCACCCAGAGCCGTGTTAATACCACCCATCCACACAGAGCAGTGTGAATCCCACCCATCCACCCAGGGCAGTGTTAGTCCCACCCATCCATCTAGAGAAGTGTAAATCCCACCCATCCACCCAGAGCAGTTTTAATCCCACCCATCCACCAAGAGCAGTGTAAATCCCACCCATCCACCCAGAGCAGTGTTAATCCCACCCATCCACCCAGAGCAGTGTTAATCCCACCCATCCATGCAGAGCAGTGTTAAGACACTGCCCCGGTCTTTGTCAGTATGCTGCGATCAGGATTCAAATACTTTGGTTGTAATGTACTGCGAGGCAGTCTTAAAATGCTCTGAGGAGTCAATCCTCCCCTTTTTCATCATAGGGGACAATAAAAGGTGGAATTCTGTACATTACGTTTCATGAAAAACTTAGCGATCTTAACTAACAAAAAAGCTAGAGGACAGCTTCAAATCCAGCTTTATGTTTGTCATATGCCAGTCTTTCATCAAAGCTGTTTCATTATTGTATTGTAACTACTCAAAGTATCCTAGTGAAGCAAGGATTACTAAACAGCTCAGTAGCCCAGGCTTTTCTCCAAAGCCTCAAAGTGATTGTGTTAATTACAGACCTATAACAGTGTCCGGTCTATAGAAAAACACATCAGCTAATTGGTGTGCGGGTATATGTCCAGGTCACCAAACAATTAAGTCAGATTGAACCCCCCAATTTGCTGTGTGATGGCATCTATGCGTGACTATTTGAAAAGTCACAGATTAACACAGCAGCACCAACAACACTGAAATACTCCATGCACAAAACAGGAGGGTAAAAGCCATATCTTACAAATTGAGAGAAACTATCAGAGTGAAAGAAGCTGCCAGCTAAAGCCTAAATCTCATACTTTCCTGAAGATTATACTATTGTCTGGCTTACAAAATAATACTCATATATCCCTCAGAGATAGTGTTGGCGTTTTGGTAAGCTGATTTTTGTTTGGATGGAGGAGGAAGGACAAGTACGCTCCATTATTACAATAGAAAGAGTAGAACACGACTCACGCCGAGGAGGCTACAAAAGCAGCTCTCGCCCGCACAACGGATGTTATGTGAGGTGTTCCTGCTTGTGATGAAACTTTATGCAGAATGGCATAATAATAAATACTTAAAACCACGTCTCTTTGTGGTAAACATAAAAAATGCACCTCACTATTTAACATCTTATTGTCACTGCAAAAGACTGAAGGTCTTCTGTCTTACTGTATACCTATATTTAACTGAAAATAGTACAAAGATGAAATGTTACTGTTTTTGGAAAAATACATGCCGTTTAAAATTTGATGCCAGCAACACATTTCAAAAACCACCACTGTGTTCGATCAGATCTTCTTGTAACAATACTCTGTAAATGTTTTGGAACTGAGGAGACCGAAAGTGAAATTAATTCTCATTCTTGCTTGATATAGGATTGCAGCTGCACAGTTCGGGGTCTCCTTTGTCACACTATTTCATTTCATAATGCGCCAAATGTTTTCTATGGGTGACAGGTCTGGACTGCAGGCAGGTCAGTTTAACGCCTGGATTCTTACAACGGACCCATGCTGTTGTAATATGTGCAGAATGTGGTTTGGCATTGTCTTGCAGAAATAAGCAAGGCCTTAACTGAAAAAAGTCTGGATGGCAGCATATGTTGCTCCAAAATTGTTAATATTGTTCAACATTAATGGTGCCTTCACAGATGTGCAAGTCTCCCTTGCCATGTGCACTAATGCACCCCCATACCATCACAAATGCGAGACAACAAATCAAAATGCTGTCTTTTGAAATGTGCACTGATAACAAGCTGGATGGTCCCTCTCCTCTTTAGTCCACGATTCACAAAAATAATTTCAAATTTTGATTAATCAGACCACAGGACAGATTTCCACTTTGTCTCAGTCCATCTTAAATGAGCTTGGGCCCAGAGAAGGTGGCAGCGGTTCTGGATCTTGTTTATATACAGTGTGGTTTCTTCTTTGCAAGGTAGAGTTATAACGCAGAGATGTTCTGTGTTCACAGTCATTCGTTTTCAGAAGAGTTCCTGAGCCCATGCAGTGATGTCCACTGCAGAATTGTGTCTGTTTTTAATGCAGTGCTGACTGGGGGCCCGAAGATCATGACCATGCAATATTGTTTTTTTCGGCCTTGTCATTTGCGTATAGAGATTTCTCTGGATTATCTGAATCTTCAAATTATATTATTTGCCATAGATGATGAGATCCCCAAACTCATCATCTATGATGAGAATTTTATGTAGAGAAAAATTATTCTTAAATTGTTGCATTTGCCTGCGCAGTCTTTCACAGAGTGATGAACCCCTCCCCATCCTCTCTGGGATGCTCATTTTATACCCAATCATGCTACTGACCTGTTACCAATTAACCAAATTTGTTGTGAGATTTTTTTTTGGCATTGCACAACTTTTTCCAGTCTTTTGTTGCCCTTGTCCCAGCTTTTTTTAACGTGTCCATGACAAATCAAAATTAAATAAAATTTTAAGCGGGCATATAATTTACAAGTAACCATAATAGTCCTCAGTTTTAACATTTGATATCTTGTCATTGTACTATTTTGTATTGAATATATGGTTTAAATGATTTGCACATCATTGCATTGGTTTTCTTTACATTTTACACATCGTCTCAAAATGTTTGGAAACAGGGTTGTAGTTAGGTGCTCTCAATAAAGTTGTTGGAAAGCAAAATGATGAGGAAAAAATAAGACACAAGGTTCCTCATCCAATCACATTGTGGAATATTTTGTATTATTTATTATGTTTTAATGTAATCAAGACTGTGGCTGCAGATGTCCTTTATCTAACAGTTTTTTCTCCAGAATAAAGGAGCACATTCTGTACTTTATTTTTTTTACTTCTACTTTAAACACACATTTTGGGATCCGTTTCCTTCACATTTTCCCCTGGCAACTGTGAATGATAATTCTTTAATCATTTACTTTATTAGTGAAACATTTGCAGCTATATACTAACCATTTGATCTCAAAATTTCACATGTACACATTTAAATATTTTGTGATACTGTGGTATGCAGTATATCCGCTCAGGTCAGGTCAGCTATAGATTACTGTAATTCCTTTAGAGTTGTCATAAACTGCTTGGAGGCCTCCCTGACTAGAGCCCTTTCTTCTGGATACTCAGGTTTTCTAGAAGGAGTCTGTTCTAGAAGGATTCACAGCCATATTCTCCGAATTTCTTAATAATGGACTTTAATATCCCATTCAATACCTTTGAAATGATCTAATATCCTACCCTCGATTGGTGCTTTTGAAAAACCTTATTCTGGATCTGCTTTAAATGTAGCTTTGTCTTCATGATGTTGTTTTTGTACTAATCAACAGTAGGTCCTCCCAGAGACAGGTGTATTCAACCTTAAATCAAATGAAACACTTTAATTGCACACAGACACTAATTACGTGACTTGTAAATACAATTGGTTGCACCACAGTTCATTCAGATGTGTTATAGCAAAGAGGATGAATACTTATGCAATAAATTATTTTGTGTTTTATATTTGCAATTTGCAGGTTAGTGTGTGTGATTTGCAGATTTTATTTTTCACTTTGACACTATGTTGTTCAGTGGCAGAAACTAAATCGATACAATCCTCAATTAATTCAATCAATTATGATTTCAGGTTATAACACAATAAAATGTGAATGGGGGCGACTTTTAATTGGCATTCTTTATCTACATTCTGATGTGTTAGGGAATACATATGTCCAGGACCGGCTCTAGAATTAAATGACTGAGGGGGCATTTTTTATCAATGGGGGGGCATATCTAATTCATATGCCATTTGCAGTGTTTAATGGGAACCAAAATGGGGAACAGATTCTACCGGGGGGGCAATGCCCGGCTTTTCCTATAACAAATTTCTAAAACAAATTGCTATAAATGTCATAAAACAAACTCATTTGGAAATGGAATGTTCAGTGCAACCTCTAAGGTAAAATATAAGAGTTTCATGAGAATATTTTTCCAAAATCCCAAAACTCACATAACTTATTTACATATTCTGGGAACCATTATATAATGTAGAGTCCACATTCTTATAACATTTGAATAACATGTAACGTAATGAGATGTTAATTGAAAATCAAAAGTTTTGTGCACCATGATGCAAAAGTTAAATCAATGTAACACTCAAAATGTAGGTTTTAGTCTTTTGGGAAAAAGTCTTGTGTCATGAATTTTTCCACAACCTAACTAAATGCATTAGGAACGTTTTAAGAACATACAAAACATGTACTTGGAATGTTTTTTAACAAAAAGTTTTAGTTTTTGCACCTTACATGAAACATTATTAACATTGATTATTTATACATTGATTGTTTTTTAATTGCTCATAGAAATACCTAAGGAAATGGTCTCTTTTACATTATTGGCAAGTATAACTCCACACCAAGCCTTGCGTTTTGAGAGCTTAAACACTCCAAGCCCTTACCTGTACTTGACAGAACATCTCAATTTATTAAGAGCTGATTCAAGTTAGAGAAAATCAACTATTCAAGCAATTGATTATATAATGCTAGTATCCATCAAGTCAAGTCTCCTCTTCTGTCTCCATCCATCACCCATGTCAGACTTGACCCTCTAAGGCCAATCCCCAATTTAAACATGGTCAACATGCATTACTGAAATTTGAGTATCCCATTTGCAAATTAGGTTGTCTAGTCTACAACTGACTGTTTATGCAGTTTTTGCATTGTTCATATAGTGTCTGGACTATAACGACATTTATTGTGCTCCCTAAAGCAAATGACATCAGTCATCACCCATTGCAAGGTGACAATATAATCCATGTGACTTGCTACTGTTCTACCTACGTCTTGAGGGGGAACATTCAGAGAAAGAGTGGCATTTTCACCACATTGTGGATCAGAAACAATAGGCAAGGGAACCAATTAGTTTTGTGGGTTGTAAAAAAATAATACTTTACGATATGTTGAGATATTCCTCCAGGAAGCATTTAGTTAAATATTTATTTATTTGCTTAATTGTGAAACACTGCCTTCCCTTGGGGCCTGACTTTCTGGATCCATGCCAATTCTGCATTTTCTGTTCAGTCTATAACATTAGCATCGGTTCAAAAACCAAGAAACGCAACAAGAGATGATTGATCTACCCACAGTGTTGTCTGGGGGACAATAAGACTAACATTGAATATGCCATTCATTTGCAATAATAAATTGTACTGTTGTGTGAAAGCGCTAATCATGCCCTTGATCCTGGAATTGGAAGCACTTTGGTCGACTAACTGAGCCATACAGAACCAAGAACAACATTTATTATAGATGCACTCTTGAGCTTTTGTATAAATTCAGGCAATAGTTTCAAAAGTGATGCCAGAGAGCTGTGTAACACACACTCCCCTTTCTTAGGACTACATCAGAATTATGTAGCACATCCAGCAGTTGTGTACTGTCATCCATTTTGTTTGACACTTTACAACTTGAAAAAAATATTATTAAAAGCATTTTGTGAAATTTGTCCAATTTGTACAAATATAAATGTGTTGTGCTTAAGATGCATACAAAACTGATTTTAATCATGCTTTATACATTTCATGTACATGCTATGTTTGCATTTGGGAAACATAGGTGGATGAGAATTTACAACAAATATGTAGTACGTTGTTTGAAGTCGTTAGATAGATTCAAAATGACCTGGGTTAAGAAGGTGTGTATTGGATATGTGGTCTCCTAGTGAATACTAGGTTGTGTAGCAGCAACCTACAATTACACGGACAAAGGTTTTCTACTATAATTTCCTTCATTAGCAGGAGGTGTTAGAGGCCTTGTTTGACTTGTCTGTGTTGATAATATTCCAGTCAGCTTGGCTCTGTGGACAAACATCTTTATGTCTGTGACTGAGGGACAGTGTGGAGGAATGGCAGGCGGGTGTTGCTGAGTAGGGGAGAAGGAGGTGGGGAGGAGGGGGGAGGGTAAGGGGGCTGATTCCTGCTCTGTGCTCTCCTCCTCATGCACAGACACTCCAGAGATGCGGGCAGTAATGGAAACTGCTGCAGTCGCGCCAGTATTGATTGCTCAGACCTGCAGATTATTGCTGTGAAGAGTGACCAACAACAACCCGCTGAGGTAAAACTCCTCCAACCAACAGGAGTCTGGCTGCTCTACCCAGAAAAAGCAACATGTTTAATTGTTTGGGGTGTTTTCCAGCCCCGATGCTGGAGCCCCTTAGGGAGTGGGGCCAGTCCAGGCTCTGACCTTTTCTTTTCCATAGCCAGCCTCATGCACAGATAGACCAGTCAGGGAACATATCTCCTCACTCCGTACATTCCTCCAATTACCAGCCACAAGCAAAAGATGCAGCTAGCTATCTAGCTCAATCGTGATTTTAAGTGATTCTCTGATTCTTAGAAGACTGTTGCTCAACACCTGGATTAAATTACATAGTAGAGAAGATGTAAAGCTTTTCTCAAGTGTGCTGTCCGAGCTTATAATTGCATTTAATTGTGAAGGGTTTATTATACGTCTGAAATCAAAGAAGATATATCCAAAACGCAACATGAGCTCCTTCCTTGATTAAAAACTACTTGCAACTGTACTTTATAGTGTTAAATTCAATGAAAATGAAATCTGTTAAGATTCTAATGATTACCTCCCAGCACACTTACATAGCACGTACATAGCAGGACAGCTGCTCTGGAGGTGCAGAGAGGAATACATTAAAAAACAGTATCAGCTCTCTGATGGCATTCGCAGACACTCAATCTGCATTCATCTCAGTGTTTCACAACAATAATGAATATTAATGGCTGTTTTTCTGCTCCATAATAATCACATAATGACTCTACAAAGTAAATGCAGACACCCTAAAACAGCCATTTATCATAACTATTTCCCAAAGCAGCAATACTCTCATCCTCTCCTAAAATGAGGCCATCAGTGGTGTTCCAAATCATTCCGGTCTAAATATACCTGATAGACAAATCTGAAATCAAGTTTTTCTGTGAATACATTTGCATTTGGTTTTGTCATAGTTGTAATGGAGTATCATCCCACTACATTGCTTTTATCCTACAATTTGCATGAGGGTTTCTGTTTTTGTTTTTTTAGAAAGGCTGGTGTTGGTCTGGAACCAAATAAGTGATTCAATGTACACAGCATCCATTTCATTGTTCATTTATTCAAAACCTGATAAAAACATTCTTCAACTGTCCAATGAACAAATGCATTTTGGCAAATACAACAAAATGAAATGGAGCGTTGTGTGTGCTTAACAGCGCTTCTTTAGTTCCCTCAAATGCCTTTCCCATGGGCCTTTGCCGCATGGCCAAGGAGTCCAACTCAATCCACACAGACATTATCTGTGAACGACTGAACTCTATTTGGGAATTGGTAAAGCGTACAGAGAAATAGACTCGGGATAGAACACCCTAGCAAATTCCATTTCACATCTGAAGTGGTCTGCTTGTGAAAGATCATTTGGTTCGGAGTGAGTAAACATAAAGGACTCCATCGCTCTCAATGAGTTATGTGTGAAAGCTGGGGATTAGGGCCTGACCAGGAAGTCCTGAAGCCTGGTGGAGAAGCAACGCAGCCTTGCAAAGTGAAATGAGCCCAAGTCCACTGTTTCGCAAACAGCAGCGAGTAGCTTTAGTGGATTTGTTTTTCCTTCAGTGCATGTGACTATCACGTGTCATCAATGATGTAACACTCAAGTCACATCTTAAAATCACATCTCTCATTTCTGTTTCGAGGGCAGATTTACTGTATTCTCTAAGTTTTGATGGAATAATATTCTTACTATTCCATTGAATAAATAGCACTGATATTATTTCATTCAATATAATTATGAATATTGTAATTAATGGAGTAGCTGAGAATTAAACTCTTTCTTGATTTCATAACCTGTCAAATCATATGAGGCTCACATTCAACAGTGTACTATACAAGGGAAAACACCTAGGTAGGCTATGCTAGAGCTTGTTTACACCATCTGTTCTAAAATGTGTTTACTGCAGATTGAAATGTATCCCTCATTAATTGAAATGGATTAAACAAATTATAAATAAACTGAATGATCCTACAAGGATGATATAACTTCAGAGATGATCAACAACTCAATGCGTATGTTTTTTGTCTTAGGCTACATTAACATAAGCTACCTTGCTATTATATCTAGTCATGTTATTTTGGCCAGACTATAGTTATATTTGATCTTGCACACATTGACTAAGCTTTGATTTAACTTGTATTCAATTCATTAGAGAAGCATGTTACAAGTAGAGCAGATACTGTGTGAAAAGAATAAACACATGGGCAGAACAACATCTGCAAATGCACAGAAGCTTCTGGAAATGAGATCCTTTTCTCCAGCAGACTAAAGATACAGAATATGTCTGATCAGCTGCAATGACCCATAATGTATCAGTGTAAACTGTTGTCATATACAGTATGGTGGTCTTCATTCAAATTTATTCCCATCTTTGTCAATAAATGAGCTACAAATTACATGACAAAATCATTTTCTTGCACCCTTGGGTGTGTGTGTGTGTATATATATATATATAAATATACAGTGGGGAGAACAAGTATTTGATACACTGCTGATTTTGCAGGTTTTCCTACTTACAAAGCATGTATTGGTCTATATAGGTCAAATATCCAGGAAATCACATGATTTTTAAATCATTAGTTTGCATTTTATTGCATGACATAAGTATTTGATCACCTACCAACCAGTAAGTATTCCGGCTCTCACAGACCTGTTAGTTTTTCTTTAAGAAGCCCTCCTGTTCTCCATTCATTACCTGTATTGACTGCACCTGTTTGAACTCGTTACCTATATAAAAGACACATGTCCAAACACTCAATCAAACAGACTCCAACCTCTCCACAATGGCCAAGACCAGAGAGCTGTGTAAAGACCTCAGGGGATAAAATTGTTGACCTGCACAAGGCTGGGATGGGCTACAGGACAATAGGCAAGCAGCTTGGTGAGAA